>NC_088840.1:7311912-7911912 GCF_904066995.2 Poecilia reticulata | reverse complement strand
AGTAAGGCAGTCGGGGGAGCTTCTTGTTTTGGGACCCGAAAGAAAAAAAAAAAAGGAAAAAGAAGGAGCAGCACACAGGCGCAGATTTTCCACCACATTGCAGGCGCCGCAAGGGACCCGTTTACAGGTCAGAGCTTATGGGGAGAGGTACCTTCCCCACAATAGGAGGGTGAGGTGAGGTGAGGTGGGGGGGGGGGGGGGTGCAGTGTAAAGAAATGGAGCTAAATACTTACTGCCAGAAATGTGTGATGCATGATGTGAGGTTTCTCTTGTGTGTGCTTCCCTGACGGTTCTCTCTTTTTCTTTCTCTTTGCCGTTTTCCCCACAGACTGACTGGTTCTGATTTATTGCGCTGTCCCCTTCTACGTAAAGACATGGAGAACCTTTTTCTGATGAGACTGTGGTAAGTCGATTGTGGGCATGAGCACAGGACTGATTCCTGGAGCTGCTTGTCACCTGAGTTCTGTTCAAACTCCAGTTTTGTCCCGTGCGTCCTTGAATTCCAAGCCCTGGAGAGATTAACCCAGATCAAGGGAAAAAGCTTTGTGAAAGGGGGAATTGGAAAAAAAATGCATCTGCTCAATACAGCGCCTTGCTAATATCTTCACACCACTTAATTTTTTCTCGCATTGCAATTGCAAAGTTGTATGTATTTTATTGGATATGTCAGTACAGTGTCCAGTCAAACCGGAAGGAAAGTAGTAAAATACTGGGTTCTGGGTTCAATTCCCAGCCCCCGTCTTTCTGCATGGAGTTTGCATGTTCTCCCTGTGCATGCGTGGGTTTTCTCCGGGTACTCCGGTTTCCTCCCACAGTCCAAAAACATGACTGTTAGGTTAATTGGCCTTTCCAAATTGCCCCTAGGTGTGAGTGTGTGTGTGCATGGTTGTATGTCCTGTGTGTCTCTGTGTTGCCCTGCGACAGACTGGCGACCAGTCCAGGGTGTACCCCGCCTCTCGCCCGGAACGTTAGCTGGAGATGGGCACCAGCAATCCTCCCGACCCCACTGGGGGACAAGGGTGAAAGAAAATGGATGGATGGATGGACGATGCATTTGCATTCAGGATCCCTGAATCAGTATTTCGTATTAGTTCTACGAAGCATCTTGTGTTGCATTTAAAGTAAAAATTTTGATTGGTCCTCTTTGCCAAACAGCTGAAGTTCAGTCAGATATGGTGGACGACTTCTGTGAACAGCAGTTTCCAGGTCTTGCCACAGATCAGGGATGCATCCAGGACTCCCATCACCCAAAGACCTCCAAATCATTTCCATGCAACTGTGGCTCCATGTTTAGGGTTGCCGCTAATGAGTTTTCCTCCAGAATCGCTCTGAATCTGGCTCCATCTATCTTTCCATCAACACTGAGCAGTTTCCACAGCTCTGTGGAAGGACAGCAATCCCAAAACAAGACGATGCCGCCACCATATTTCATGATGTCCATTTCATCTTATTCAACCAAAACACCTCCTTCTACATGATTGCTTTGTCCCCCTCTTTGCTTGTGTGAAACTTCAAACTTTCAGTATTCCCTGGAGGCGTAGCAAAATCTCGTCTTACAACATCTTCTGATTTTAAAACGTCATAACATTTTTCGTTGAGGTAACTACTATCTCACAAGTCCTACCAAGTTGCTGTCAGCTTGGCTTTGCCTGATGACGTTATAATAGCGGATGCCCTAACCACCATTTGTTTGGCAGCAATTTGAGTTACCAGTCGGAGCGATAAATGGCCTCGGAGCGACGGACAAAACCCAAACAATATGTGAGCACTGGAAATTGTATAGTTGCTGAAATGGGCAGAGAGCATCACCATAACAACTGACGAAATGTCTGAGGGTACAAAGAGCGACATCACAATCACAGCCGCAATCAGTTGGACCTAGGAAACGGTAAGCGTCGTACTGCAGATCATGCATAGCTGAAGCACTGTCCTAAGCTCTGTAGAGATAAAAAATAAACCAGAAAAATGCATGAGTTTGTTGAGTTTGTGGCGAAAATCAATAAAAATGCAGACTGCAGGCCTTTTTGAAGCATAAAGTAGATTTTTGAAGTTTTCTTGAAAGTAATATTAAATCTTATATCTCAAAAAAAAATCAGAGTGACTTGTCTCGTCTTGTGAGTTTTAGGTATTTCTGCATCTCTAGTAGGTACCAATTAGTTAACTACTGGAAGAAGTTGGTGCAGGATTTTATTTATGCATTTCAGAGTAAGATGGATTCATTAGGAATACATTCCACGAATTGGATTTTTCCAATTCACAATTGCATAGTACTTTGTATTGGTCTCTCATAAGTTTGCAACATAACATGACAAAATGCTACGTGGGCGAATAGTGTCATCTAAACACTGTATTTAATGGGATGTATAGAGTTTTTATTCATGCCCCTAAATTGAAAGGTTTTTTGTGCTAAAGTTGATGTTTTCAAGCTATCACTTAAAGTTCCTCGGATGATATACAGAGATGCGGCGCTTCTCAGGAACCGGGTCGGCCCGGTTGAACATACATATAAGAAAGTTCTACTTTTAGCTTTTCTGTTTGCCAGACGAGGAGAGCGAAACAGAACGAGATGAGAGATGTCCGACATGCGGCTGACACAGTAGTAAAGTAAAAAATAGCAGCCGGGGCTGACCGATTGTGCTGGCTCGAGGTTGTGCTTCTATTCTTGGACTCGCTCTCCTCCTCTCCCTCCCTCTTTCCTCTTCTTCTTTCTCGTTTGTCTCATATTAGTGCTTTGACATCAGCGCTCAGTCCATCTGGTGTCTAGATGTAATCTGGATGCATTGCCTCTCATAGGGCTGAAAGGACCTAACTATCTTCCGTGGATCTTCCTCACGACCGACTGTCATTTTTTTAATCCGCTGCCCTCATTTCCCCCCTCTTTTTTATTAATTTTTTTATCAATCACCTCAAGATCTGATAGAGTTATGCATCTGTTTGTTGTCCTGAGATGGGCTTAGTAAACTCTGAGGCTTCCACTTAATTACAGCTGCAGAGAGAGAGTGCTACTGAAAGACTGAATGCGTTCTGTGTTTGTGTGCCTGTTTTGCTGATGGCGTTAAACCTCCAAATGACTTGTGATGCGCCACACTCCTAAAATTGCATCAAAACATTGCTCTTGGAGCTGAAAAACCTTTTATGTTTAATATTGCTAAAATGGCTTTGGACTGTTGCCATAGCGATATGTGTTCATACATGTGGGACGTGGAGGTCTGGAGCCCCTCCATACATCAGTGCTGAGATAAGTACGGTGTATCGTTTTGACGTTATGCAACACCGTGCTTTGATTCAATGTGTGTGTTGATGTTTTTGTCTGATTTTCCTCTTTTCTTATTGTCCGTTAAATCTCACACATGTTGAGTTCACGTGTGTGTGAACGTATGGCTGATCTCCAGGCTGACATAACACAACAATCAGCTGTTTGTCCATTATCCAGAAATTTGCCGTTGGCGCTTGATGTGCGACACTGAATCCTTGCATTTTGATTTTTTTTTTGCTGACTCATGTTTAGATTCCTAAAAAGTTACACACTGGCTAACTTTTTATGTTACTCCTCTTGAGTTTAGTCAAGGCTTAACGCAGTTCTTGGTTTCAGCAACCATTTATCGTGGACACGTCTTATAAAGCCTCCCAAAAATGTTGTCAGAACTAAAAATAAGGTAACATAAAACTCAAATTAGTTCACAAGAAATAGAGGATTTACATACATAAAAGATGCAAATAAAACAAAACTGTACCTCATTATCCACATCAACTCCAGAGGAGTAAAGATGAAAAACCTCTCAATCACCTTCTTCAGGTAGAATGTCCCATGTGGCTCTAAGTGCACCAGCTAATGTTTCCCCGGGGCAACAACATGGCGAAATATAAGTTCCCCCTCACATCTGAAAGCATCCTTAACCAAACAAATGTACGGCAACACAAGTTCACTGAGAGCTGCTGCACGTATATAACTTAATGTTTCATATTAAATAACACGTAACTACTGCCACCTTGAACCGTACAACAAAACAATGAACCAAAAATACTACTGTTGCCTTGATGGCAGCTACACCTTAATAATGATGGTTTTTTTGGGGGGTTGGGGGGGTTTATAGTTTTTTTTGACAATTTTACTGCAACATCCAAATCAGCAACATAGAATACCTTTTTAGCAAAGATCATTACCGCTGGGAAAAGTCAACGTTGGGGGTTTCAATGAGGTCTTGTTCCCAGGAATCCCACGATGCTGAAATTTCTGAGTTGAGAACACTGTGTGAATCGAATTAACTCTGACACTTTATCAGGAGAGGTAAACAGCCTAATAAATAAGTGTTGAACCCAAGACTTGTCCAAATTAAGTGTTAGTTTTCCTGGCTCCCCTTTATTCTTGCTTCAGCCTGTTTGTTTGTTAGAGGATGCTGCTGGTCCCTTGAGTGACAGAGTGGGCAAGAAATGGCTGAACCTGGTGGAGCAGTTTGGGTGTCTGTAAAGGTCACCAGTCCATCACAGGATGTTCCTGGGAGTATATGAAGCGCGCCCCACCGAGGCTCGGGGAGGGCATGCAAACTCTACAGAGCGACTCTGGCTAAGATCTGAACACGGCACCGTTCCAACAGATGTCTTTACATGGCTGTTTTATGTTTCCTAGTCCTTTTTTTTATTTATTTATCCATGAAAAGAATACACAAAATACTGGACTTTTTTAATCCACAGATTCTGTCCAAATGTATTCAAAGCCGAATCAATTTGAGCCACCAGAACCACATCAGTCAACATCTCCATGTAAAACATCTTTTCACTTTTCAGGGATATTTTCTTGTTGCTTTGACAGAGAAAAAAATTATAATCTCCTCCTTTTAGGGGTATTTAGTTGGGTGATTCTTGCTGTGAGGCAACCATGTAATCACTACTCTCCTGTTCTTGTCCTAAACAACTTCAGTTCACTGTACAACTAACAGTGAAGAATCACAGACTGTGTTGTTCAGGTCAAACTCAAAACAACATAAAAGGGGACAATTTCTGCGGCCTACATGTGAAGTCCAGTAACAGCCGAGATTAAAACCATGGAACTTTGTGACATGAGTTGTCAATGTGGACAACTTTTTTATTTATTTTTTTGTTGTTTTTTTGAAGACACTGAATTAGAGCGAACTGGATTTCTGAATGAACTAGACCAGGAAGACCCTAAACTGTGCTTCAGGCAAGTACAAAGCCACACAGGTCCAAACTGTTGCCTAAATTAAATTATGTAGTTTTGCAGCATTAAAGCATTAATCTACCCAAGTGGAACCTAAAAATAAGACTGTAAACCTCCCCACAAATGAGCATAACATTGTCTCTTTAACAATATGGTAAGCTCCGCAAAAACGTCAAAAGATTACTCAGATAAAGCCTCCCATATCCTCTTACACTGGCGTGACTCCTGAACCGTTGCCTTGTGTGCAGCACAACACATGTATCTTTATTTCACGCGTGTGGGAAGTGGCCGTGTGCCCAGCTGTCCTGCTGTTGGCCGACTGTTTCTGGGCAAGTGACTTCATACGGCAGCTTTTTGGAGAGCTGATGGACAGCATCTCATTAGAAAGCACATTAGGGTGTTTGTAGTTTGGTTTGCACTGCTGTGATGAATTGGAAAGGGGGGGTGTTCAGGAGAGCCCGTTACCATGTGAGCAGGGGCATCGGCATAATAATTGCTTGGGGTGACGTTTCTGAAGCTGCTCTGTAAATCAGTCTTTTATTTAATCAAAAATATTAGAGTAGGGATACCATAAAGTACATGATTATAAATTGCACGTCTTATGTGACTCCATAAGAGCCATTGTTGTTTGTTCAATGTGAAATTGTATTGTTAAGGTGAAAATAGGGACACCAGAAGTCACAGAGTTAGCACTTCCTGTTTAGCGATGTGCTTCGTTAGCAGTTTTTCTTTAGGCCTGTAGGTTTGTGAACAAAAAAAAAAACTCACATGTAGAAGCACATGTCTACAATGTACAACTAATTATATTGGGTAAAATACTTGATATTTTCAGCTAATGAAAATAATTTAAGAACTAACAGCACATTTAGCATTTAAGCTAGCGGCAACATGAATTAGCTTCACTTGTCATTTCAGCATCCTGATGACAGCTAATGATGACAACTATTCAGGCATTGGGAAGAGTTATCTATCCGTTTAGCAACCACAGTGAGGGCAGAAAATATGGTATGAAGACCTTGAACCTTTTCAAATTTCTTTTTGACTTAAACATATATTAGTCGTTCACTCTACAAATCTGGCCTTTAAAAGCTTTTGTTCGAAGGAAACCTCGCAAAGCTCCATTTGCAGTTTGCCACAAAGCCAAAACACACCATTCACAACAAGAAACATAGTGGTGGCAGCATCATGTTGTGAGGATTTTTTATTTTATTTTCATTTTTTTTTTTGTTTCATCAGCAAAATTAAAGTTGAAGGGAAGAAGGACAATGGTCATACGCATACTATCAGACTTACTATACAAAGGCTTAGACCAAAGTATATTCATTAAAATAGTCCAGTCAAAGTCCATATCTAAATTTAGCTTCTAGTATGTAGCAGGACTTGAGCATAAGTATGAATATAGATGTTAATAGGTCTGTGTGTAAATTATTTCCAGGAGATTAATTACAATAATCCAGAAATGTACAAAGATTCATTCATTCATTCAAATTTACTTTCAGAATATGTTTCTGAAAGTTTTTCACACCATCCAAAAAATGGTTAAAAAAAAAAAATCATACACTGGATCGCTTCACTATAACTGCTTGAATGATTTTCGGTGGTAAGAAGTAAGGGCTTATAGTCTGTGTGAAATGTGACACAAGTCTGGTTTAATCAGTTTCTAATATTCACTTCTTCCCTCAAACTCTGCGCTTTATCCTCCAGCTGTCAGTTACTTCCCTCTCTTCCTCTTTCAGAGTGATTTATGGATATCTTTTATCATTTCTGAAAGTAGGGTTCATCTGTTCTGAACTACACAACTCCCAAAACGAGGAAAAAGGAACACAGTAAAGATTCAAATAAAGAGGCTACATGCCCGTGTGGGCGTGTGTGTGTGTGTGCGTGTGTGTGTGTGTGTTAACAAGAGAAGAGGAGGAGAGAAGGGGAGCGAGGCTCTACTGTCTCAGACTTCACATGATTTAATCAATCCCATCCATCACATCTGGGTAATTAGACAGCAGCATGGATCGCATGACCAGAGTCCATCAGTCAGAGCGCAAACACACGCATGCACATGGTCACACGCCTCTCCAGTCTTACACAAACATATTGCGGCTCGACGACGAGAGGAGAAGGTTTCGTCACCAGCACTGTGTCCATTGAAGGATAGGGCTTTTAAAACGTGCAGACACAAAATGTTTAGGTTTATATTTTAATCTAAATTTATAATTTATGGGGTTTTTTTTTACTATTGTCTTGTTCTAAAGAACTCTGCTCATCCTTTGTTGAAATAATTTTTGAAAAATTAGCTCCTCTTTCTTCTGTCTTGGCTTTTCACCGAGCCACGGACCAGGCGGGCAAATTACAGGTACACATACAAATACACACTATTTTTTTACACTTCTATTTGTAAAAAGAAAAAAAATAACCATTTATGGTCACACTTTATTTGAAGTTGTACCAAAAGTTGCATTAAAAGTCCATTAATAGCATTAATGTTGCATTACGTGTCATTTACCGAATGATTCTTCATGACGACAATCATAAACATTCATAAAGACTCCTTCATGTTCATAACAGGTGTTATAACATGTTTTTGACTATGTCATGTCGGTCTCATACACACCCTTCAAATAAAGTGTTACCCCATTTATTATTTTCATTCCTCTTCATAATTGTGTTGGTCTACAAATTAAAATCCCAGATATCCAGAAGAATGTTTAAAACGTGAAAAAGTTCAAATGAATTATTTTGCAAGGCACCGTACTTCAATGGTCAATATAACTCTTTTGTCTCCTCAAGTAGATATTGTTTAGTTTTACGACAGCAACCTTGATTAAAGTTTAATGTTTTTCATCAAAAGGCTTTTTTCAGGTGCTTTAATTTTGGTAGAATTAACGTGCTGACCATCTAAATGTTTCTGTAGCGTTAACCGAGCACCACTTGAAATTTGAAGCTGAGACAGCAAAATGCTTTCCGACACTGCAGACACATCAAGCCTTCACTTAGATCCTTTCTCGAACCGAGAAAATGTTCCCGTTTGCGTGAGGGTTACATTTCAATCTCTTTCAAAATGAGGATGCAAGGGAGCTGTGACGTTGCAGAGAACACAAAGCGGATTTTGAATAGAGATCCACGAACATGATTATCGTGTAAGCGGCTTGTTTTCAGATTGATTAGCCGTGACCGTCCTGTCAGTCTGTGATGAGTTCCGTTTCCTGACGTTTAAATCTGCAACCCAGAAGAAGCCTGGCACAATTACCCCAGTTACGTGGAAATGCACAAAACGCTTCAGCTGCATGTGAAATGTTTTCTTGTTCTTCTTGTATGGGAAGTTGCGGGAGCGAAATATTGGGCTTTTCTCCTTTAAAACAATGGAGGCTTTTTGTCGCAGCATGAAGCTCATAGCGTCTGCTTTGTGAAATTCACAGATTCAAACGCCAGAAATCGGTCGCTTATGATCGAACGCGTTGAGGGACAAAACAATACCCCTTTCATTGCGAGCTGCAGTCTGAGCTGGTGCAGTGCAACCCGGAAATGAGCAGCAATCTCTGGTTACAAAACAACAGCATTGGAGAGAAAGAACCAATGCTTCAGGTGTTGGCATTTTTATGTTTTTCTGCATTTTTGTTTCTTTTTTTGGTTTTAAATTCAAAATTTAATCTGTGCCTTCAAGCTAACTGAGACATCACGTTGCCAAATGTGACGCAAATTTCTGTCAGTGTCGTTTCCCACCGTATGGTGAAAATAATTACAGTATTTAATAAATCAAAGACCCCCAGAGCATAGTATGCATTTAGCGTGCAGATTAGTAGTAATCCCTTTAAAATGAGTCGCTATTGTTAATCTGTAATCGATACAGAATAGAATCTGTACGCTTTGGGTTTACGTTTACATTAATTTGATGGGAGAGAAAACGTGAGATTATATAAACTCGTGAATGTGTGCCCGTTTCATGAACGCCTGTGTTTATGTTAATGTCACTGTCAGGATAATTTACTACAGATTCTTTCTGCGTTCAAACACTTATCCTTTTAATTTCCTCTTTAAAAAATGCAAATATTCCTACAGATTTTTAATGAAGAATTCCGAATGTTTTACAGCTTAGATAACTTGGCATTCACTTCTGAAATGTAAATAGAACATTTTCCGGCTTTAAGGAAAAGCATAACTAAATAATAGATGGATGGATGGACAGATAATCAATGCACGGATGGAAGCAGTCTTTAAAAAGAGGACAGAACATAAAGTCTGTGATGAATAATGTTTTATTTTGTTTGTTTTTTTTCCATATTTATCCAGACTTGGAAAATAGGCGACTTGAAGAAAATTGCTTACTTTCCCGAGCTGCATAGCAGTCCTGTAATTACCTCAACAGATGACAGAGTTTTGTTGTCGGAACACGTGGCAACGGAGTATTTCCTCAATTTGCCTTCGTTGGTTGTGACATTTATCTTGTCGTTTCCATCTCGTGCTTTGGCTTCCAGCGCGCGCTCTTAAAAACTGATGCAGCAGCAGATCTCATCCTCATTTGCCATTATCGCATCTCGCGTTCCGTCGTCGTGTTTGTCGCTCCGTTTCATGTTTAGCACTCACAGTTGTTGTCTGAGCAGGTAAGAAGATGACTTGCATTAAAAACGAAGCACATTTGTCACAGAAAGCAGAGGACGAGAGGCGCAGTTGTAGAGTTTACAGGATTTAAATCTTGCTCGGTGTACCAGTCTGCTGGCCTGTCTGTGTGCACAGATGTGTGTTTTGGTCTCATGCGTACCTGATATACACAAATAAGGTAATTACATAACTTGGTAACTTCTACATGTTTTAAGTTCATGTGATGCCTGCAAGATCCCACATAGCGAAGGAGAGGGAAGTAGGTCAGTTATGCTAGCTTGACATTGACAATAGTAACATGTGGATGTGCTGTGGAAATCTGTGGGTTTCGGTTCGGTTCAAATAAGACGACCCACACACCAGCTCTACATAATCTACAGAGTAGAGTAGAGCAGGTGATAAGTTAGCTGAGTTAGGGCAGTCACTTATTGATACTAACCGCAAAATAAACATCAAGACTGAAAACGCAACACTGTAACGGACTGAAGTTTCTGTTCTTTGCGTGGGGAAATGTTTGCGCGTTTTTCGGTGTTGAATCTTGATGTAATAATGAAGCTGTTGTCAGTTGCTGTAGCAGCGGGTCTGTGTGTAGAGTAGCCGACACAGATTGTAAGGAAAAAACGGAATACGAGTGGTGTTGAGTTATTAGTCAAAGGTTTTTCTGTGAGTTCTTGTGCTGTTGGCGCACTGCATTAAATGAATAATACCTACGGTACATCCCCAGGTTTCATTTTGTTAACAGCCTTTTTGCCGTCTAATGTTGTGCGGATGCTCAAGATTCCCGGATGAAAACAACAACATACAACGTGTCTACAGACACCATAGCAGCTACTTTAGCGTTGTATTTTTGTCCCGGATCCAAACCAGAGAATTGTGTTTTTTTCCCCGTCTCCTGCTCTTGGTTCATGGTTGCATTTTGCTTTGTTAAAGTTGAAGCCGGTGAAATATTCTCCACCTCACTTCCCTTTATCAAATAGTTTCTGTTCGAAATGAAGATAATTATCTGCTTGAGCACTCATCCTTTTGGTTGTTTTTGACTTGGGCATATTAGCTCTACATCACAGTTAATTAGCTCTGTATTTACACCAAATGTTCTTTTGAGTGCCACTGAAAACAACTCGAGCACCTCAACTTTAAAGAACGCTTTGAAGTCGAGCTTTCTCATACCGTTTTAATTCTACCGATTGTCTAATGATACAAGCCGACACATCGGCTCGCCGAACCGTTGTGCGTCTTGATTCGTTCCGACGGTAACGTATCGCCGGCGTTCTATCAAAATCCAAAGAAACCGTTCACACGTGTCAACTGATGTATTCATTAATCACATGTTTTGAGATGATGCAGTTTAGTGGCTCTTGCTAAGCTGGCATTTCTCATTACACTTTCTGTGGACACGTGCAGACAGATTACCCGGCGTGGATGCGAGGGAAGAATGAAAATTTAAAAAGGCCGATGCAGATAAAAAGGAGCAGTTTCTTTTAAGTCAAGACATGACAGAACACCGGGAAGGAGAGTGCGGGGTACATGAAATGCAATGCATCACTGAGCCACCTGAACTGCGGAGCACTTGACTTTTTCCTCTGATTATATATACGTCCCTTTCCACCGCCGCCGCACGTCTTTTCACATATCCCCTTCTTCTCTCCAACCCGGTCTTTCTTTTTTTTTTCTTCTTTTTTTTTTTTATCTCGGCTCCCCTGACTGTGCCCTGACACTCCAAAGCTCTGCTCCCCTCATTAACTCTCTTTCATGGAGCTGCAGATGACAATAATTGGTTTGAAAACTGGAGACAATGGCAGACAAGGATTATCCCCGGCTCACACCCACCGCCACCCTCCAAAAACCCGCCCCCTGCCCCCCACTCCCACATGGAGGACGTGGGCATTCTGCATCCTCCCCACTTCATTCACTTCCTTCATACATCTTATCTCTCTTCCTTTTTTTTCTTTTGAGAGTTTTCTTTAAATCATCCTCCTTTCTGCGTCGCTCAGGGGGCTGCGAGATGTCTCTCTGCGGGGGAAACATCGCCTTGTTCTTGTTAAAAACCAAACGTGACGTTGCTGACGCAGCGGCACACACACACACACACACACACACACACACACACACACACACACGCAAACAAAACAGAGAGACAGCTCCGTGAAATGATGAGGGCTTTTGATTAAACGGTGTGACTGATACGATGTCATCTTTCCAGGGAAAGCATGAACTTGTGACGGAGGGAAAGCGGAACAATTTTGCACATCTAGAGGCAACTCAAGCTGAGATTTATAATATTCAAGTCCTGCAACAAATTCTTGATTGAATTTGGGGTCTTTACTTTGACTGAGCCATTTGCAAATATGCTTTCATCTAAACCAGCCTTCTAGCTGTGGCTTATGTTTTGTGATTAGTGTTGCATCTCTCTCTTACATAACACAACGCTGTTGCTGCCTTGTTACTGTGCAGGTTGGATGTTCATGGTGATGTGCTAGTGTTAGTTTTTCTCCAAACTTGGTGTGTTGCATGTGCAACACAAAGTTGAACATGTCTTCTGTCCTAGAAAGAAGCTGCATATGGTTTTCTTTTAACAATCATGCCAATTTTTCGTAAAAGTCCTATATGTGGAGCGTACTAGCAGTCTCTCACCCGAGCCGTGGATCTGTGCAGAGATGAATACAAATTCATGCTGCACTTTTCTAATTTTCTTTTGGCTTTTATATTCACAATAAAAATGACGGTGGATGAACCGCAGAGCTTTCTCTGCTTTGTGTTTTGGTCTATCTCTATCATGGAACAGCCCCAATAAAATACACCAAGATTTGTGGCTGCAATAGACAAAATGTGAAAAATGTTCCTGGGACATAAATATTTTTGAAAGGCCCAGTCGTACAGCGGCAGCATAAGAATCGGATTATTATCCACTCCCCCCCCCAACCTCACAAGTCGTTTTATCTCCGTTGCCTTCTCCCAGTCCGTGGTCTTTCTCTCTCCGTTTGTGAGAAACCTCGGCTGTGGCTTATCCCTCCCTCCCATCTCTTCCATCCAAAGGGGCTCTCGGGTTTCCCCTGAAACTGCTTTAGTGTAATTGATAATGGTCTGTAATTCACTTCTGGCTCCTCTCGGCTGGTCAGAGGTCCACTTGTATACGAGAACAGAGGAATAATCAGCAGGTGTGTGAGTGTGTGTATGAGAGAGACGGGATAAGTTGAGAGTCTTGTAGATTTTGCCACCTTGTTATAAGAGTTTCTGTGTGCTTGTTCTTGCGTGTGGTGGAGATTGCAGCCGCCATTGGGGGAACTTTGGTACCTTTGCTACTGTGGGCAGTAAGGATGTAACACTACCTCATTTTAGGCAATCTAATGATAAGGAAATGGCACAATTAGAACGTTCTGTGGGAACAAAGAAAACCAGTGGAGGTTGTATGATGCTTTGGAGAATGTGAAGCTGGGAAACCTTGCCCTACCCTCCATTTGGATGTTGCTATGAAACATACCACTCACCTAAGCATTTATACGAACCATCTACAGTACACCGTTTTACTGAGAAAGGATTCCATAAAAGCCATGGGCTGTTCTTGTAGGATCATGACTCTAAGGTAACTACAGTGCAGTACATGTTGAGGGAACCAACAATGCATTAAGGTGTTGCTGCAAACGTCTTGGTGCCCTGTGCAGCACAACACACCTTCATGGGTGGACCAAAACACTGTTAGGCAGGCGGTCGTTATGCGACGCCTGATGATGTGTAAATTACAGAGCAATGCTAAATTGGAATCACCTGACGTGTTGCGTAACTTCCAAAGTTGAACGTGATTTCCATCCGCAAGTAGAGAACACAAACTCAGACGTTGCGATGAGGCAACAAGGAAGCAACAACCCTCCCACCCTCAAGCAACAGAGGAGAATGAATAATAAAAGGATCCCATATGTTGCAGCTTGTAAAACTAGTTCACCAACTGTGTGCCCAAGGATGTTTGGGATGCTCAGGGGCACCTCAGGGCATCTGGGGTGGTCGGCTTCAGACCTAGCAGGCTGTCCGCTGCACGTTGCCCACCTCAGGGTGACACACACACATGCGCACACACACACTGTGAGGACTTACAGCGACCTCAAAAAACATGGCAGGAGCCCCTGTAAAAGTTCCCTTTTTCCAACAGTTTTCAAACAGTGGACAGCAACAGTTTATTTAATTGAGCTTCTTAGGTTTTTATTCAATAGTGTACATATTTTACTGAGATTATCATTATCAAAAAGGGTGTCCATTACAACATGCCAAAACGTTTTCCATGCGTCGCATGCGTTAAGATGCAGTTATCAAAGCAAAAGGGTAAAACATTTTGCTCATGGTAAGATAAAACTTCGGTTCTTTAAGTACTGGACTTCATTACTAACTATTATAAATTAGCAAACTACTTTGAGTTAGGCAGAAGTGTTAGCATAGGGTAGATATTTTTACAAGTTGTTGCTTTTACGTCCATGTCAAGAGTTCAGTCTTTTATGTCGAGTTAAAGTCAAGTATCAAATCTTTTGTCTGAACTAAAGGTGAAGTCCCTGTTCTTCCATCCCACGCCCAATTTAAGTTTCAAATATTTCATCCCATGTCAAAATGGAGGTCTTTCATTTCATTTCCGGTTTAGTTTTTTTTAAGAAGCAAGTTCTAGTGAGATGTCAAGTCCCTGAAAAGTTGCTTTTTAAGAGGTCAGTTCAAATCAGCTCTCAAGACTTCATCCAAAGCAAAATGTAAGTTTTAAGTTTGTCAATCTAAGTCAATCTAAGTCCTTGAAAAGTACCGTAAGTACAAGCCAAGTTCCAATTTAAGTTTTGCTTTTTTTTCAGTATTTTTTCCCCAAGTTCAAATAAAATCTCAAATCTTCTCCTGTGTCCACTCCCAGATATTGACAAACCCCCAGGGTGGAACCCGAAACTCAGATTCTCAAATCTACCATCCAGAGTGGTACTCAGAATGAGGCACGGGTCAAAAGCCCAAAAATCACACGATCGATGAGAGAGGCTGGAATGCAAACAGGGGAGAGAACCTGAAGGATTAGATGGGAGAGAAGTGATTCTGAAAGCAGGTGTACAACAGAATCAGGAAGACGCTGGACTTCAACACCCCAGATAACAAAGGAATAAGGCAACCAAAGCACAAGGTGTGACGGATATAGCTGTTATAGCTAACTTTGTAAACTGTAGAGATGGTCTAAATGATTTCTTGGTACGTGGCAGTAAAAATATGGCAAATGTCAACTCAAGTAATAAGTAACATAATTTTTTGTCTTATAGTGTTGTAGTTTAAAGGGAAAAAAATCAACAATAAAAGCATGTTTTATAATTAAAACCATAAAATTTCGATAGAATAAGGGAAAAATAAGCAACCCATAATCTCACAAAGGGTGACTTTTGTTGCAACATATTTTTTTCCTATAAATATGAAATGGTCAAATGAAGTCCTAATCTGATTTCTGGCCTATATTTTATATTCTACATTTAAGATGAATGCAAAGTAACCTCAAACCACGATGACACCTTTCACAAAACACCGAGAGTTAGCAATCATAAAGTACACCAGCAAACTCCCGCCTCTCCCCGCTTCTATTTGTTGCTCCGCTGCACTTTCGAATTAAGCCCACGGATTTGTTTTCTCTCCAACACTTAGCGGACTTATCAGGTTCTGACATGGGTGTGCTGTCGCTGTCGCAGCGCCGGCCCGTCCCCTCTGCTGGCAGCGAGCGGGAGAGTCGCTTTGTTTGTCGAGATGTGTTCAGCAATTCAATTTTCTCTGCTTCGCAGGAAGGCTGGTAAAAGCAAAAGGATTGAGGAGGCAGTAATTGAAAGCCAGCAAAGCTCATAGCAAGGATCCTTTCGTAGGCCTGTTTGTCCCCCCTTTTGGGTTTATAACACCTACATTTACTGTACATTTGTCATGTCTGTCTGATCAGAAGTCTGTGTGGACAGTCCGCCTGGTTATCCGTGAAATGATCGATGGTCATGCAGAAGTCTGTTTTTAAAAATATGCTTTGTTTTCTTCTAAAATCTAGATTTCTGGCCGTGTTTTGAACCAAAAGATTTGAAAGATGTGACATTTTCATGAAACATTTTCCACAAATTCCTTTTGTAATTATTGAAAATTTACCAAATCTATATATATATATATATATATATATATATTTATTTATTTATTTTTTTTTCCCGTCATACAATTATGAAGATGAGTGCATCAAAAATAATTGTGAAAAAAACTACAATCAACTTTCGGTGCAGGTTTAATTGGGAAGGTTTGTTTTTTTTCTAGCTTCTGTGACTTTGATTTCTAATGAATGTAAAATTTACTTTCATCTGAAAAGGATTTGGATGCATAAGGAACAATTCAGACCATTCTCCACTGGACAGTAGGTCAGCTCTGATATGGTCAAAACCCCAGGAAGAGCAACGACTGCAGTTGTTTCTCCCCAAAACTCTCTGCCGTTCCTCTCAAGACCTCAGTTATCTTTGGTGTTTGTGCACCTTTTTCTATCTCAATTTTCCCTTCCACTCAACTTTCCGCTACCTTCTTTCGATCTAGCGCTTTTTTAACAAGCAGATTATGATTTCTCTGGAAAGATATTGTTTTAGCCTTTAGTTTCAATGGCATCACAAGATGAGGGTATGTGACAAAGTGGTTCAGTTTGTGTTCACCACTTGTCCCTTATTCTTTCTGATTCACTTACTTTCTATATTTGGTTATAATGATTAATTTAAACATTGCAATTTTGCTTCACTTTCTATCCCGGGTTTGTTTGTGTTAGCATTATGTTGCAGTGTCCATCTATGTATGTTTAGGTTAAAGTTACTATTTCTGGACTATAGGCTGAATTTGTTTCAAGGTATATTTAAGGTATTTATTTTCCTTTGTACTCACCATCAATTGTCCTTGTAGATCTGCAGCAGGGCAGGAGTATGGGAGGGGCCGGCCCAGTACTTCCTGCTTAAATGGCTGTATGATGTCAGTGATTACCTTGCTCGGTTCGACCAATTAGAGGGTTTTCTTTTGTGTATTGCTCTGTCTGTTTTTCTTTAAAGTAACTTTTTGAGTTATTTTGTATTATGTAATTTATTTTTCAGACAACTTCATTATGTAGGAGTTTGTAGATTAATTTGTAATTTTAGTGTTTCTCCGTTTAGATTTAGTTTGTTTGACCTGTTCCATTGTGGCTGTGTCCAGTCAAGCACAGGTTTGGTGCCAATTGGATATAAAAACAGTGAACTTTTGGATGCCCGAGAGAGAAGTCAGTGAAAAGAATGAATAAAAGTCATCAGAAGAAACTAAACCGGTGGCTAGTACTGATTTTCTGTTCACCTTCTGACCCTTGTGCCTAAACTACTTTACAGGGTAAGAAGAAATAAACTGAAACATTTTTGTGGAGGTTGAATATGACCAAGTGCTAACAGGTGTAAAGTCATGATGATTGTGATGATCATAACATGACCGTAGCAAAGCAGCTTGGTATTCAAATATACACTTTTTATCATCATCATTATTATTATTATTATACTCAACGTTATTTACTACCTAAAGTATGGCAGCTTCTTTAGCTAGCAACTAATTCATCCCCTTTAAAAAAGCTGTTTACTTGAGACACTTCAACCTTGGAAACTTTTTATGTTCACATTTGTAGCTTCTGTGATCTCATGTTCCATTTACAATGTTTTCCTCAAACAAAGAGGGTCTTTTTACGAGCGCATAACTGGGTCTGTGTGAATGTTTCTGGCTGTTATTTTGGCCCGAGACAAGATGTGGAGTCACGCTGCATTATTCAGATGGGATGGAAGATTATGCACCATCTGTGTCCATTTCCCTGTGGCCCTGTCAGAATTGATCCACAACCCTTGACCTTTTCGGAGCGCTTTCCAGCCGATCCGTCCTGTCAGTGTGTTGCTCGGCAGGCGTGTGGGTGTTTTGTATATTTGCCATGTTTTGGGCATGACTCAGCCCGCATTTCCATAACCTTTTCGCTCGGTAACAGAGTGCAGGTCGGGCACGCTCGGAAAGATGTTTCTTTCTGCTTTCACGTTGTGGCGCACATCAAAAGGTCAAGGTTTGTTTTCGGGTTGTTTTTTTCTCCTGCTAGGATGGGATACTAATACACAACGTAAACTGTTTTTGCTAAATGGGTCATTCTAAATAATGAATGTATTTCTAATTTTATTTTTCGGCAAAGTGTTTGTGTTCAAACAAGCGAGCTTCGTAAATAATACACAGTCCTAACCTTGATCACAAAATAAAAGACGTGATGGTGCTTCAAAGTGTTCGACTACACATCAATGTAAAATTGATGTTGGTTTTTATTGAACAAACTCAGTTCTACAGTAACTACACTATTTAGTGAAGGAATGATCTCTGTTACTGGTGAATGTGTGTGAGGGATTGAAAAAGGGTAATGGAAGTTTTAAGTTTCATAAACATCAAGGCATTAACAGTGATGACCCACAGGATGGAGGTGTTTCGTTATCCTAGACCGTTAATTAAAAACTGTATCCATTTTGTGGCCATGTTTGCATGGATGATTACCGGAAAGCCTGGAGATTTCTGACCAGACTGCTCAGGAATCAGGTTTTTAGCAACTCAGTGTGGTGATTAGGAGAGAAAACAAAGAACCACAGAAGTGATCCTGACCATCCTTTCATCTTCTGTCAAATCTTTTTGTGTCTGAAAATGACTTGAGGATGTCCACCAACAAACTCCATTCAAGTGCAGAGCAGAATAACTCGGTGTGTCCAGCTTTTTCTACAACATACAGAGGCAAGAATTCCAGAAATATATTTTGATTGTGCTTGTAAATTAGATCCTATTGTAGTGAAGTAATCTTTGTAACTGAGAAACAACAAAAAAAAACATACATACATCTACATACATAACACACACACTTTTAAAAATCACTTTCGGTTCCTACACTCTCTGATTTCTCAAGGTGAAGTTCAGAAATGTTGCTATGAAACACAGTGCCCATAAATAACAGGGAAAAAGTTGTTGGATTGAAAAGCGGACACTAGAGGGGTCAGATATATTGCTAAATTAAGCAACCAAGATGTAGGCAACAATGCTTTGAGTCTGCATCTCGCTGTCATATCAATATTAATATCTATTGAGTATAAGTGCAGGACTGCAAACTTAGTCTTAACTTTAAATTTTTTTCGTTTTTGTCATATTTCTTTTGATATATTTCTAACACACGGATAACAGCCGACAAGTGTTAACAAAAGTTTGCAACACAAGAAAATTCAAAATAGAGTCACACAATCCTCAATGACTTATCTTCTTTGACGACTGAATACAGTCGTGTGCTCCTTCTCGAACCGGACTGCGCTCTCGCCTCACTTAAGCGCGATCCATTGGCTTTAAAGAGACAAATTGCCCGTGTGATGAGCTTAAACTAAACGACTAACTTACAGTAATTCTGGGCCAGGAGTGGGATGCCTGAATACAAAGTAGAACATGAAAGGCCAGGAGCCTCGGCTCTCTAACAGAACACATCAAAGAGCAGACAGGCGAGTGACACCAAGCTTTCCTCTGATCCTCCACAAGTCAAAAAATGGGAACAAGTGCTTGACGGTACTCCCTAAATCGCTCCCTACCTGAGTGATTCTCCAGACTCTTCTTCTCTAAGCTATCTGCTCTTCATCTCCCCTTCTCAGCTTCTTTGATTTTTATTTATTTTTTTGCCTTGCCAGGGCACAGCTGGTTGAGAAGTTAAGGTCATTAGGGGTCAGTATGGTTTTTGATGAGCATAAATTGTTCCGCTTTAATGGCAACCTTTGAATGTCGGCGAGGTCGCCCGCCACGTGCCTCTGCGACCGACGTGAGCCAAACTGAGGCGTTCCCACCCATCGAGTGGATTCCTTTCTGGGATGCCTAGGTAGTGCTAATGTGGTGCAAGATTCTCTCTCTGATTGGAGTTAATTAGACCTTGTGAAGTGTGGCACTGACAGGCTTCTTCTTCTGATTAGAGAGATCGGCTTCCTGCGAGAGGCAGAACTGATGAGGCTGTCTTACGCAACGCTATTCTGCCCCGCGCCTTCAGCGTCTGAAATCGACGGGTCTTTGCTTCTTTTTTTTTTTGGCTCGGACGGTCAAATTGGATTTGAAGGAGGTTTTTGTCCCGTCACCGCCGCATCAACGCACGATGACAGAGTGACAGCGGTGCCGGGAGCAAACAATGTGGCTTGCCGAGCTCAGTGGGGGACAACATGGAAAACAGCGGTTCATGGAAAGATGCCAGAATAATAGGTTGCGCTCATGCTCGGGGCTTGATACGGATCCAGTCTGAATCACTTGCAAATACCAGTGCAGGCAGGCTGTCCTTTAGAGAGGGTTTGAGGAACACATTTGGCTGGCTTGTTTTTGACAAAGGCTTTAGCAACTTCTAAGAACTCTAATGTAACAAGACCGTCATGATTCAGAGTAGCTGGGTGTGTTATGTGTTGCACTGAGTACTGTCTTTAAAACTGATGCAACTCTGAGTGTGGTTTTGAAGGTGTTTTGTGTTGGGTGCTTACTATAATCAGTGACACCTCAGGGAGGCGTACTGCATTGAGTGCAACTGGCATAAACACTGGATAATGGTGAATTTGCAACTCATTTGGTTCAATTAAGCAATACACAAATATATTTGGTATTACCACGTTTATATCCTAGTCAAAGACCCAATCTTTAGTAGTAGCAATCTGAGTTACGTCGGCTAAATCAGTCAAAGCAAAAATGTGTTTGTGAATTTTAAATGAACACAATAACCCATTATTTTTTTAATATGATCAATGCATATATTGTAGTGGGTCTGCAGCCTGGCGGGAATGAGCTAAATAAAGGAAAAGTTAAACGATGCAGCAGTGGGTAATGGACTGGAAATTACAGAGGTACAGTTATTCACAGGGACATGATGAGAAGTAGAATGGCATATTTCACACATGTTAGACTGTTTCTTATTTTCAGCTGGAAGTTTTATGGCCTGCTTTCGAGCCCTAAGTGGAAATCGTCAATTGTGGAATTTTTTATAAATAATGTAGAATTTGGGAATTTTGTCAAATCTTTAAGTTTTCCTAGTTAAACAATGGAAACGTATTTATGAGGTAGGAGAACAGCTCTAACCCACTTATTAACACTTATCAGCAGAACTGAGATTTTCGTGAAGCCATATGTTACTGAGTCAGAGTCCTTTAGCAGTAAATCTGAAAATAAATACAAGTTTAGTTGGTGTCAATAAAACATAAGGGCAGCTCCCTAAACCCTGCTTAAACACAGAGTGGATTATTCCCCTCAGAAACTCGTGTGGATTCTGCTTTATAAGTGGATAAATCAGAATCCACTTTTTAATAAGTAAGGAAACAAGAGCGCAGTCATAATCCTACTGTAAATCATGTAATGTGTTTTGCTTTGTGGCGCTAGTGCTAACAGCACAGGTAACGGGTATCAGAAAACACAATTGCAGTGACAAAAACTGGAAGACATGCAACAAACATCCCCTATGCTGGGCTTAAATTTTAAAATTATCCTCCCCATTCATGTTTTTTTTTTTTTTGAACAAATTCTTGCTTGTATTTTTATCAGAGAATTAAATAACGTTAAAGATTCAACAAACTAATTCTCCAATATTGCACAGTAGTAAAGGGGAACCTTTATTCCGGACTGTTTCCAGTGCTGTACGCTGTGTTGCTAAAAGCTGAGCTAGCTTACGGCATTTGACCTATCACCTTTGAACCACATTTAAAAACCAGTGGAACTGTTGAAGTCTTTTCACCTTTCACTTTTCAGCGTCTGTTTCTATTTTGAAGCATATTTCTATATATATTAAACAGGAAATTGTGGATAAACCAAATGAACTGCAGCCATTTATGTGGGACAACAGACAATTCCTAGAGCCAGCAGAGTTCTTCCTGTTTGATTTTTATATCTTTGGGACTTGGGGATCAATGCACCAGTGCACAGGATTGGATTTATATATTTTTTATCTTTCTCTTCCTCTTCATAGAAGAGAGTTTGAAGGCTCTCCCGAAATGAAAACAAACTGCTCCCCTTCACGAAGGATCGGTCGACTCTTCTGCAAATGTGTACAGACTGAGTTAAAGGGGATTTACTTTGTGTAGAATGTTTTCTCAGCTACAGCAGCCTGGCTCTTCTGTTTCCCACAGATGGCTTGTCAGTCATGCCGTCTCTAACTCACCAGAGATCCACAAGTCTTCTAAAGATTTTTTGCTAAACATATCCGCGTGAGTCATTCTTTGTCAAACTTTGCCTTTCTCTCTTTTTACTTTGGTTCCACCTTAGAAATAGTGTTTTCACGACGCACAAATAAAACTCACTTTTGGGGCCTACGGAGCTCTTATACTTTGCAATACATAATGCAGCTCCAGCATGCATAAGTAAAAGGGTCAAGGAAAGGATAGAGCGGTGGAGCTCAGAGGTGTTTAGATAGCACAGACACTCTGAGAGAAACTTGAATTTAACTGTTGGAAACACAGTAATCATGGCTACATTGTGCGCCATTACCGCGAGTCAGGTAGGCAATCAAGAGGCTGTTTCCATGAGTTCTTTCCTCATTAGCTCTCATTAGCGCTTTCCTCTTCACTACCGCTTCCATCTTCCTGATAACGACATCTTTAGATTTGAAGAAGTTGGCTCAACAAGAACAGAGCCTTGTTGAAAAGCAAAACTACAAAACGGAGCTCATTTATCCACCACACTTGTCCTACTTTAACAGAGAAATTTCAATTACCTGCGAGGATCTGTAGATGGATTGCATTCAGGGCTTTAATCTCCTGATCAAAATCTTAAAATCAGGAGGGGGGAGAAAAAAACTGCAGGTATTTGCATTTTGTATCGCCTAAATCCTTACCAGGTTTTAAGTGGAGCTTCACAAATGAAAGCAGGAGAATCTGGAGCAGGAGACAAGAAGAAAAACTAAGAGTTTGCAAATGGTTGAAAATTGCTTTGAAACTCTAAGAAATTATCAAAGTCTTAAATAAAAACCCAAAACAAAACAAAGAACCACTTGTTAATTTGTAACCATCAAGCAAACCTTTAATACTCGCTTTGACAAATTATTGATTTAAAGTAATTTGTGGATAGTTGCATGGCAGCTCCGCTTCTGTCAGTGTACCCCAGGGTAGCTGTGGCTATAACCCACTAGTTTGCCACCATCAGCGTATGAATGTGTTTGTGAATGGGTGAATGTAGTGTGAAGCGGTTTGGGATCCTCTGAACTTGAAAAAAAAAAAGCACTCTACAAATACAGGCCACTCAAAAATATGAAGTAATTGGCTGGAGAACATCAAAAGTTTGAGTTAATTGGGGTTCATAATCTGACATCCTTAAATAGAAACAACTGCCCCAAATGGGCATCAGAAAGGAAATCTCCACTGTTCACAAAAATGTATCTAGAAGCTAAAATAAGTGGATACCAATGATATGGATACAAATGGTTTGCTTCAGATAAGACACAGGAGTGTTTCTGCCACACCGTAACACAAAATGCTCCACCAGTCAAGAGTCACTGGAGTCTTCAACTCCAATCACTGCACAATAAATAAACTCCTGAATCCTGGCAGTTTGCTTGGATGGGGCCAATAAAAGTTTCTTGAGGGCATTCAAGGTTCCAAGATGTGTTCAGGGCACTCTGTCTCCATCGTTCTCAGTGGCTGACCTGTTGCCCTAACGTAACCTGTTGCATTAGGGCAACAGGTCTGCAGTCATTAAGGACACACAGATGACATTTCTCGGGTACTGAAACAAGGCAGGATGTCTCCCTCCGCATTAGAGCTTTCTCC
Organism: Poecilia reticulata; assembly: GCF_904066995.2. NCBI lineage: Eukaryota > Metazoa > Chordata > Actinopteri > Cyprinodontiformes > Poeciliidae > Poecilia > Poecilia reticulata. Next base: position 7,888,365 of record NC_088840.1, on the reverse strand, counting down.
CGGGTCAGGCGAAGGTTACCGAAGTGCTACCTAATGCCACAAACCTGGAGCCCACAACCCTTTGTTTGTGTCTTTGGAGCTGAAACTATCTGGGCCGCTTTAGTGTCTCCAGCAGCCATTTTCACCTGACTCCTACAGACGGTTAAATGGAAGGGAGAGACGAAGAGGCCACCAGCGTTAGAGTGGAGCATTTCTAACCCTGTTTTACTACCTGCTTCATTGTGACAGGATGATTTTTATGGTTTATTATGTCCACCAATGCCTCTCAGGTGACTACAAGCAGAAGTAGATTTAGATATCACGTTTCTGTAATGTGTCAAAGTGATTGAAGCGCTTAAAGCGTTGGAGAGTATCATTGTTCTGCTTGGTGTTTTAGCTCCTATATGGGTCGGTCTTTATTGAGCAACACTGTAACCCTGTTACGGAGTGTTGCGATGTGTTCATGTCATATAAACCTCTTAAGGCCACAGGCATTTTATTTGAGACTTTTAGCAGCATTTCTACATGGCACACCACCACAGGAGTGCAGGAGAACACTCTGCTGTTACTCATAACCATCTAGAAGGAAAATGAGCGGCTGTGCATTATTCATTTCGCATAACCCAAAGTAGAAACCAACTCTGTTCCTTTCACCAGATAAGAAAACTCTCCATTGAACCTGTCTATTTTGTGTCTCTAACATTTCATTGAACCTGCAGCTTTCATAGCTGTAAAAATCAAAGGCGCAGTGAGCCGGTAGCAGCAGGGTGACGCTGTTCTTCCCGCCTCCTCCACGCCGGGAGCTGCTCCGTTGAATTGATTACGTCTATAAAGGTGCGCGCCACCTGCCATGCGGCGCAGCGTGAGCACGTGGAGATGTTTGGACGCCTCCTCTGGGCGTATATGCCGTCTTTCGGGGGGGTGCTGGCAGTTCTGCTGATTATTTCGACTAGATGGCAAGTGTGAAAGTTGCCACAATCAGGCCCTTTTTTTTTTTTTTTTTTTTGAGGACATCTCGCTGGAGGAATTTGTATTGCTTTCAACAATGGCGTGATAAACGAGGGCTTGTATCAGCACTGATTAATGAAGTCTTCATTATCTCCAGCTTTCCCTGCGCGTTTCACTCTCGCTCGCTCTCTCATCGCCTCGCATGGTTAGGCCGCATAGATTTCGCACTTTGTGATGGGGCCGGGAACAATGGGACAGTGCGCCTTCCCGTTCTCTTCCTCGTCGTAACTCGTTCTTTTTGTCTCTGTTCTCGGTGACAGATTGACTCGTCTCGTGAATGTCACTTTCTCGTGCGTCTCTGCCTCGTTTTCTGCAAGCCGTGAATGGTAAAGGGGGATGAATGAGGAGGCATCTGTATTTAGAACGCAGCTGACTTTTCATCCACCGCTGTTTTGTAAACGGCTATAAACACCGATTCATAAAAAGCCTATTGTTGTGCATGTGTGGTTTTAGGTGACGTGTCTAAATGTCAAACTCTGCCAGCGTTGGGTGACATTCAACACTCGGAGCGCTCGGCGGTCGTAATGCTACAAGGTACCACGCACATCCTGTTTGATGGAATCTATTAGAGAAATGAAATTGCCCTGAGTTAATTTGATCTGGGTAATATTAGCCTAATAGAAGAGCATCGCGTTCTGAACTGAATTTGAATCAAGGAAGCAGAATTACACATTCACGCGGCACACAGCTGCAACCTCTGGAATGCAAAATTGGCTGTTTCGAGTATTTTTTTTTTTTTCCCCCACACACACACACATGCCCCCTACCCTCTTCGTTTGCTGTTCCTCCTTCATACTCTGTCTCTTTTTTCCCCCCCTTTTCCGCTTTCTGTCACACACTTGACACAAAAGACTACAGTAATAACAAGAACCAGCGACTGTGTTCTAGCGACAAAGTCTTCACTAAGTGAAAGGGATCGCTTTAGTCTGGCGGTGCGCCCCGCAAGTGACGCAGCATCGGAATTACACGGCTCAGTCATCTCTACCAAAAAGATGAGAACTTAAATTCTTCTGACGCTGACAAACAGGCCATTTTCAGTTCAGCAAAGCACCGCGTAGTGCAAATGAACACAGGCATGCTACTAGATTGAGCTCTGGTTATTGTGAACTTATTGTCCTGTTCAAGACAGCAGCTTACGATGATCAGTTGATCTTTTTGACGCGGGGTATTTACCTGCTGGAAGAAGCCATCAGAAGACGGGAACACCGTGTCTGTAAAAGCAGTAGGTATGGTCAATCCTGTTGGTTTAAAGGGTTAGGTGTTCCTACGAAATATCGCCCACACCACTATGCACCTTTCCACGAACCAATACATCTCAGGACATGGCTTTCGTTTTTAAGCAGCCTGTCCATTCTACTTCTGAACTCAACAAGGTTTTTTCCCTCCCACAAATACTGTTCCTTTCTTCTTTCTCTGACCAAACTGCTTCTGAGTGAACGTCCCAGACTATCAGCAATTCTCAAAATACATAGACCGGCTCGTCTGGCACTAATACCATGATTTCTTTAAGTCCTCCTTTAGTTTAGTTTTTTTTTATGTTCAGTTTGAACTTTAGCTAATCGTAGTCAACACATCTAGATGTTGCTATAATGTGATTATTCAGATTCACTAATTGTGTTAAGCCTTTAAAAGGAGCAATATGTTCAGAGGCTGTACATATTAAGTGTAAGTCTTGACACCACCTTTGTCTTCAAGCCAGCTGGAGGTTTTCTGCATTTTTTTAGTAACAAAAATGTAGAATAAACACCAAACTTTTGAAGTTTTCCAGTGACTTTTGCACAACGTTCGTTTTTACTGTTTTGCTATTTCAGAAATAACTCATAAAAACCTGATACTACCTCATCAATTAGTCAGGCTATTTGCTCAGGTAGTCATTCCACAGTCCGCTACTTGACGTAAATGCGGCTTGTAGCTTTCCAAATGTAGCTGTAAAATGATATAAAATTTTAGCAATTTTGCAAATTTCATTTTTAAAACCTGATAAACCTCTGTGCCAACAAACTGCCCCATCCCTACTAGACAGCAAATTCTTTTGTTCTTGTTCTGAGTGAATTCATTTATTTTCTATGGCTAATTTGCTTCCTTTAACCTAAAAGGGAATATTGTGGTAGTTTTAACTAGAATATGTCACAGGTATAGCACTAAAGTAGAACATCATTCTGCTAAAAACAACCTGTTCCCTTTAAATTGTTGTCCTTCTACAAAGGACAACAATTTCCTTTCTAAGCTGTTGTTTTATATTGCTGACTAAATTAATAATTTTAAGTGCTAAGCTACATCACATCTCTCAAATTAAAGTCAAGTTGTTAATTGTGATTTCTTACTGTTAGCATCTTAGCAACAAGGCTAACTTTGTGTCATGTATGTTTGGTCAATGTTAGGACGGCCCTAACAATGGAAATAACTGTAGAAGTCCTGTTTCTGAAGCTCTTTTCTCTCTTAGACCTTGTGCGTGCATGTGTGTGTGCGTGTGTGTGTGTGTGTTTGATTGTGGCGATACTGTCTTGTAGGATGCAATCTCTAGAAGGAGCTAAGCTAGTTCTACAAGCCTAGATAGTAGAAGAAATCCCACTATCTCTGTCAAGAAACAAGTGTTTTCACTTTTAGCACAGTTGCACCTTTCCTGAAAAGACGCTTCCCATGCTGAGGCTGTTTCAGAGTTGTGTGTTTTGTGTTTGTACCTTTGAATGTGAAATATGGGGCACAGCTAGCAAGGCTGCCCATTAACCTAATGACATAGACTTCTACATATTCATTTTGCACCTTAATGACTTGAAGTGTTATTGGGTCTCTTCCATCTGTTCATTACCGGAGCTGTGCAGACCGCATGTTTCACTTTGGGCAGTGATATTAGTTAGCTCTAATAAGGCGTTGTGAGGAAAAGTAAGTGAGGCCCGTTTGCAGGGAAGAGATAACGTGAGACGAATAATGTAAAGAAGGGAAATCCAAAACAGCAAAAGGTAAGCATTAATGTTTTGAATTTGCTCTTGCATATTTTATGCACATTATGCAAATTGCTCAAGCTTTTCACACATTTTTTTTAATTTTACATCTCATTCTTTCATTTTCTTGTCAAACATTTTGAATTAAACGATGACAAAAGTTAAGGTAAGCACTTACGACACTGTACCTCCGTCATCTTTCATTCTCACTTTTCCATCCCACAGAGCAGCAACACCCCATGTCAGATTTATGCAAATGCATTCTACATGTAGTAAACCAGTTCACCAAGTAACCTAGCAACACTAGAGTCAGCTGGTTATTGTGTGGCCATCCCTCAGCTGGTCTGTCTTTGATTTGCATCCTCGGACAGAGCTGCAGCTGCAGCACTTGGAGGAGTTTTGAAATGTTCAGGAAAACATCAAACGATGGTGAATTCGTCCACTACCACCAGAGTGATCCTCCACAATGCCTAATATTCATTTGTGAGTAACTTGTGATTTTTCTTGGTTGTTTGTATTTTGATGGTTTATGTTGCAGGCCCATTCTTTATAAAGGAAGAAAAATTTAATGACTTTTTACTGAGTGTTTTGAACACCTGAGTTGTCTTTTTGTTGTTTTTTTGCCTCAATCATGGAATAATAACAGAAACACGACGATTTCAAACAAACTTATATTTTTCTATAAAAAGCTTTTGCGCTGGGATGAGGTGAGTTTTCAGCCATATCTAAATCTATTTATTTTGTTAAACTGCAATGGAATCACTTTTTTAGCATCAGGCGAGTCGTGTGATCAACAGCCGGATGTTACTACTGGCGAAAACATTGAAGAAGACAACAGGAAGTGGTTGGAGGACGATGTTTTGTTTTTGGTTTTTTTCCAGACAATGTGCACTGGCTCCACCAGAGTTCTCACAGCATGGCACGGTTCATAAAAAGTTGTCATTTGAACACGTTAAATGGAGAACTCTTTGGTAAAATCGGCGATTACAATTTCCCCAAAATGCAGCACGAGTATAAAGAAGTTGTTGCTTGATGCTTGAATAAGACGCCAACTTCTTCTCTGGAGGCGGATGGATACCATGGAGGAATTATGAATAGATTTCATGTGTTTACATTCGTCGCTGCCATAATTTCAAAAGACTAACCGCATGAACTGACTTATTCGTGTGTGATTTTAATTTCATTTCTTATATAATGGAAATACCGCAATTGCGAAATTGTTTCTTTTTCGACATTTAGCAGAATGTAGACAAAGATTTGCGCACATTTGTAATGGAAACGCAGTTGATGTTGGTCTCAGCTTTTCACATTCTAATATGCAAACTGTATACCTCTGGAGACAGGAAGGATGTATTTTACAAAGAAATGTTTTACCTGAGCAACTTTACCATACAACCTTTACTTGCTCAGTTTCTTTTTTGACTGGTCCTGTCATGGTCATATAACATGCTATAAAATTAGCATGTTAACTCGGATAACGCCTTAAGAAATAACTGTTTTTTCCTTTTGTCTTAGTGTTAAATGCTGTGACATTGTAGTTTGTCTCTGATGTTCACTCCTGTGAAGGTTGTGCTTTCCGCTTGTAACTAACCTGCAACATGCTAAATGCATGGATTTGAAATGGTCTGTAAACGTCATTCGATTAGCAGCGCCTGCTGCTGCTCTCCCTCGTAAATCCCAATCAGCAAGAGTCTGCCTACTGCATTTCCATTCACTGCATTGACAGTCTTAAGAAAAATCAATGCTGCAAATCAATGACTGCTACATAAATTAGCAGTGAAAAGATTTTGTCTCTAAAGAGCATTGATTCATGTATTAAATTCTCAAGGTTTTCTAAAAGATTTCTTTTTTTTTTCAGGTGATTCTGTGATTTTTGTACATCTCTTTGTATAAAACCTTGCCTAAGTATTAAAAAATGAACATAATTGATCTACATTTGTTATTTCTGTGGAGACATTTAAAGAAATACCAGCCAGTGTCATTGTGGCGGGATATCAGAGAGCGAGTGATCCAATCTGTTATGTGTGGAGACAATACCAGCTGGCCCCTCGGGTAACGTTGCCTTTTTCATGCTTGAATGATTCATAGGTCAATACTGAGTCTTTAAAACACTCAGCAGCCCAAAATTGGTCAGGCACAATTTCTGGACTGAAAATGAGTGAAGAAGCAGCAATTTATTTGATGGTCAGACCCCCCAGGGAACCTGTCAGCCACTCGTTGCAGCACTTTAACTAATAGAAGCAACTTGTGGTTTGCTTTAGATTTAAAAAAAAACATAAAAAATCCAAAACTACTCATTTGCCCTAACCATGGAAGAGATGCTCCTGTTTAGAGGGATCGAATGCATCAGGCAAACAAATGAACTAATTATTGACCAAGGTTGGACAATGGTGAGCTGTGACATTTGAGAAAGAAAACTAAATTCAAGAATTTTCCTTTTAAAAACATCAAAATGTAAAATAAATGGCAACAGTTAAGAGTATGATGAATGAGATGTGGGTCTAAAGATGTAGAAAGGTACATTTTCCTAAACATAAAATTGTTTTACATGCAGCTCTGGAAAAAACTAAGAGCCCACTGCACTGAACCCCATTGAAAACCATCAAATGTTGATTTCTGAACTCTTCCTGAGGTAAAACATTAGTATTGTTGTTTCTAAATGAATATGAACTTGTTTTCTTTGTGGTGTTTGAGGTCTGAAAGCACAGAATTTTTTTTTCGTTATTTTGACCGTTTCTCATTTTATGCGAATAAGTACAAAATTTATGCTTGGAATTTCAGAGACATGTTGTCAGTAGTTGATAGAATTAAAAAAAATACAAAATAAAACGTACCTATAAAAAGTAAAGTCAGAGAAAATGATCATTTTAAGTGGCCTCGTAGTTTATTTTTCCATAGCTGTATACAGTATGTGTTTAAAGAAAGTGTATAGTGCATGTAAACAGGGATGGAAGGTTTTCTTTTTTCCCACCTTTAAGGATCAAATCACTGTGTGGATACAAATGTTGAATTCACCGTGAGTGCCCCTAGTGGTCAGCTGAACTAACTGCACAGTCTGTGTTACGATCTGGCCTCGTTTCCATTGGTCAAGAGGAAGAATGACTCAATCTTCTTCCTCACTAGGCTTTGTTGTTTGTTGATGGGATTCCAAAGTTGATTGGAAAGGAAATTAAATGAAAGAATAAAATTCATGGTCCCTTTTTAAACAGGTGGACAAAAACAAAGTCCAGACCTTCATTTCAAAGAGAATCTTTGGGACAGTTTGAGGTAGACTTTATTCAGCAGGTTGATTTAATATTATTATTAATAATAATAATAATAATAATAATAATAATAATAATAATAATAATAATAAAGTATTCACAGAAAGATTAAAGAAACTTGAGGCGGAAATGAATGCAGTGACATTTCATAAGCTAGCGTCATGACAAAAACAAGGATGAAGGTGATGCAGAAAAATCGTAACATATTGCTTTTTTTGTTTCGTGCTGAAAGACAACAGGGTTAAAAAAATAGATGTTTTAATAACTTTATATTGTGAAAACAGCTGAGGTAACCTCAGGATACCCTCATGCTCCACCTGTCTCACATATTTGTGATTCGGAATCGGGGAAACATTTGCGTCTTGTACAGAAAGTTCTAAAGATTGGCTCTTTATATTGAAGCTACTTCATGACACCGGGGGAAATGAAAAGCTGCTGTGTGTGTGTATGTGTGTGTTCTGATTCTTTGCCACGCCGTAACTTTCTGCATCAGGCCTTTGATTTCCTGGTAGCAGGGTTTGTAATGAATCGCAACAAAAGGAAAGAGATATTTAGGAGGAACAGACGAGAAAGCCTCTGATGGTGAGCGTGGCTGCACACAAGATGACCTATTGAGGACTTACGGATGGTTTTAAAAACCCGTGGAGGTTTAGCTTCAAGGCGGACGGTGAATCTTCTTAAAAGGCTTCGTAAAAAGTTGCGGTTACAACTGCGGTGATGCAACAGAGAACAGAGAGGTGTGTTGTTTTAAGATGGACACAGGTCACATTTCAGTGACTGAGATTAGTGAAGTCCAGCTATAGGTTATCAGAGGTGTCGAACTAATTTTCACTTCTGGTCGTATGGCGCATGCATTCAAAGCGCCGGTTGTAGCAGAATAAAAACTACTGATAAAACTAACATTAAGAAACTGTTAAAATATGAATAAATTGCTGTTTCAGCATTTAGTGAGCATTTCTTTTCATATTGCTGTAATTTGGTGGTGTACAGAAAAAAATAACTGCTTTGATTTGATTGATTAAATATTTAAGCACGCAGATGTTATCCTGAAGGTTCTGTTTATGTGTTTGTCTATATAGAATTTCTGAATTATTTGCGTCGTAAATTGTTTTCAACTTTGTTGCCCAATTTTTTATTTTTTTTTTAACCATCATTGAATTGTGGTGAGAGAACAAATGAAATAATTTGAAGGACCACAAATAGGCCCTTGGCCACACTTTAGAATATTACTGAAAAGCCCTTTTATTTTGATAACTTTATCACTAAGTTGAACGTTGTATGAATTACACACAGACGGATGTTTGAATCCTGATGATTTTCTGCTAACTAGTGAAAACATGACACTTGAAATTAGAATATTGCATCAAACCAATAAAAATGTTACTAAAAAAATGAGAAGTATCCTTTATATCAACGGTTGTTGTTTTTGAAAGGTGTTTTGTTGAATGACGGTATGTAATTTTATTTCAGTATTTTCCAGATTTAGACAGGTTAGAAAAAAATAAAAATCAAGCAAAATATTTGTTTCCAGGCTGTGTTTACTATGCTATTGTCAAAATAGCATAGTAAACACATAGTGTATAGTATTTTTAATCTCCTTTCTTGCATCCTTCCTTTCTGCTACCTTTGTTCATCCGTGTGTCCATCCTCCATTCCTTTACATGTTTTCCATATTTTCCTGTCTCTTTGTCTTTTCTACCTTTTGTCCTTTTTCTCCTTCAAGTTCCAAGTTTAAAGTTTTTCCACTGTACAAATTGCCGTCGCAAATTTGTAGTGAACTTTAGTATTACACATTTCCAATGATCGTAAAGGAAGTTCAGCCTCAATGTGTCGGAACCCTGAACGGTACGTCTCAATACAGCCTCGGCTCCGTTCCACTAAACGCGTCCTGCGGTTCTGTGCGTCTTTATTCGGGTGAGAGTTGCTCAATATCGGTTCGTAGATGACGAGAAGGAGCTTAAGAGGAGTTGATCTTTTTGACCAGAACTATTTTTGTGAAACTATTTAACAAAAAAGAAGAAGAAAAAAAAAAAAAATCACTTCTGAAGAGTTGCAGCTTGCCTGAAACTCTCCATGCGCCGTGTGGGTTTGTGTGCGCCGTGAGGCTCTCCAGAGAAGGTCACGGCCTAATGTGTAATAACTGCCTCTCTCAATGAGTCCGTTCTGCTATTCTTCTATCTCCTTTGATCGCTAACTCGCCCCCCGACCCACCATCCACTCTCTCTCTCTCTCATGTTATCAGAAGCAGAGAGGGGGAAAATGAAGGCCAAGTGCAACTGAGCAGCCCTTTGCTAAGTAGTGTTGGTATTTTCCTTCTCATTAAGTCTCAGTCAGAAACCCTCTCAGGCTGTTTTCAGTGAAATAAACACACACTTTGCATAAAGTTGTAGATTTTCTTTTTGGTTTGTTTGTTTTTCATTAATTTCATGAGTCTGAATACGACTTCAAGGCATGGGGGGAAAAATGGCCAAAACTAAAAAGATTTATTTTCTTTATTATATTGATTATGATATCAAAACCCAGGATTATATTTTTCTATTGCAGCAATGTATTGGCCTGTTGAATATTTCATGAAAATATCTGTATTAGGTCCAAATAAATGACTATGTATTAATCTAGTCGTTTAGCTTTGCTACCTTGACTAAACGGGATAAATTATGTCCCATGCAAAAGTATTCAACTTCAACTTTTCACATTATGTAATGTCACGACCACAAACCACTGCATTTTGTTAAGACTATGTGACATAATTGCAACAAAGTAAAAAGTTATGGTTTCCAAAACTTCCTTTCAAGTAATTTTTGTAAAGGATGGTATTCAGCATCAATTTTGTCTCATAGACGTAAATAAAATTTTAATTTTGAGTGTCAGAGATTTGCTGGGTTGCAAGACTATTTCTTCCATCATCATTGTTTTCTGCAGTTAAAGATGGAGATGTACTGAAACCTTTCAGATGCTTTAGAAGAGTCTCGCAAAAGGAGCGAACGTTCCCCTTCCAGCATGACAAGATAATAAATCTGCCGACTCAGCTACGATGAAATGGTTTAGTCACAACACAAATTCATGTTTTAACTGCCTTCTCAAAATCCAAACCCACAAAAAGCGATTGAGAATTTGAGGCGAAGCTTAGAAAAACTGTTGCTGTCAGAGGCTCCAGACGTGGTCTGACTTATAGCTTAGGTTGTTGTACAAAGTAGAATGGGTGAGAAAATAAAATTCTTAGACGTGTAAAGCTGCCAGGGACCTGCAGCTGTGAAATACAGGGGTGGAAAAAAAAAAAGTGGTTTGTAATATCACCAAATATGAAAAAGTTTCAGAGGTAGCAAAACTTTTTGCAAGGCCGAGCAATACATTTTACAGCTTAGAAAGCAGAATTGTTTTCTTCACTTTCTCGGCAAATAAAAGGCTGAAGGTCGGTGAATCTTTGTTCTCTTTGGTTTCAGCTGTGGGAATGCGCCTGCTCTGTCGGTAAAACGCATCAAGCCGATCGCGCCGTCTGTAACTCCGGCTGTTATTTACGGTGTACGGGGTTTCTGGTACTTCAGGCTCTGCTCCCATCTTCCTCGTTCTGTGTAACTCATCGCCAAAGAGGAACAAAAATGACAGCGCCAGAACTCAGACGCGTAACAAGATGGTAACGGCCGTCCTGGAGCTCGGCCCCGTCTACACGCTTTAATTTAATTTCCTTCATCGACAGGAACTTCCCTGCTAGAGGTAGATTCTGCTCTGCTGCATCCAGACTACAGCTGACCTCAAATCACCTTTTCGAAGGGAAATCTCGCTCAGCAAAAAGCATAATTGTCTCGAGTGAATTTGCATTCGGGTTGCAGTTCAACACTTTAATAAAATCTAATCACACATCGTCAGTGTTTGTTAGTAATGATTAAGTCTGATATCACAATGAACACTTTTATGCTTCAATACTGCATAGCCTGGTGATTTCTTCCTTTTTTTTTGTCTGGAAAAGTTGTGATGAGTTCGAAAAATGTGTATTTTGTTGTAGTGTCAAAGATAAACGATACGTTGGTGTAATATTTTTATGGGATGGATGCTGGTTATTTCTGCCCTTCAACATCTTTGTACTTTCGTATCTTTGGTCATTTCAGTTTTACACGCAGGAAATCAAAATGGCCGCCATGTTGTCGTGCAAATCTACCGTGAGGACATTTTGTTCCAACAATTTAAAGTTATTCTTTATATAATGTACTCGTAGTGTAATGTAAGGATATGTGGTTTTGTGACTCTAGTAAATCGTATCGACCATAGGAAGTTACTCATAGTTACTTCGATTTGGACTTTGGTCTTAAACTGTCAGATAATCCGTGAAAGTTTAATGATCCAAAGAAGTATGGATCTTGACGGATCTTCACACTAAATATACATATTTTTTAAGACAATAGAATCGTACCAACAAAACTCGGTGTGAATTTTTCATTTTTAACAAAGAACAGTTACAGCATGATTGGCGCAGAATACACACTGTATATTTTTGCTTTAATTTTTTTTTTGCCATCCATTTGGATTTAACCTTGTTAAACCAATTAAGTCTCTAATTTGGTCATTATTGTTTGTACAATTATCTGTTATTTAGTCAATAAACTTAAAACTTAGCAAAGATTTCTTTTATTCTTTTATTTTGTTAAATGTTAGGTCAATCGGTTGACATAGTGACAAACTGTAATATAAAAGCCAGACAAAGCAGCATTTTTAACTCTTTCTGTGGCTAACATTTGTTGCCACAACTCTATTTTAATGTCACAGGTGTATAATGTTGATATATTTGTAATTTGTCCATCAATAAAGTGATAGTGGAGAGAGACATTTTAGGAAAAGTTGTAAAATTTGAAACTTGAGGGTTTAGTTTTACAGACAGGCAAAAAGGATCACTCCTAGGGTGACTCGCCATTTTACCTGAAATAATAAAATCATCTAAAGTTTTTGTGCCTCGGACAAATGAAGGGCGTCTCCGCCTCGCCATCAGACTTTGCGACATTTTTATTTGCCCGTCTAACGTTGAAACTGAACAATCATTTAGTGACAGCTTGACTAAATCCAGTGAGATTGGATTCTGCTGCTGTACAAAGACAAAAACACAAGAATAAAAAACTTTGTCTCCCAAGACAAAAAGTCAATAAATCACTGTTACATTTTCAGAAACTGCTTTAAGACTCTGCATGAAGTTTATGTATTTTTTTATTTTATTTTTTATGACGGTAATGTTTTTTCTCTGTTGTGCTCATTGTGCTTTTTATATATTTCACTTTGAAATACTTTTAATTTACTTAGAATTTTAATTGTACTATTGATTTAAAATTAGTGACGTTGCCCTTCACTGCATAAAACTCAAATCTGAAAGTATTTTTGATGTTTCGAGTTCACTAAGATATTTGCTCTAGAAACTAGACAAAGCTAACTTGCAAGTAACTTTTCAGCAAGATATAGGAGTTTGTTTTGAGTTAATAATCCTTAATATTAATTTAAAAAAATAGTTCCACAGGCAGATTATTTCACTTATAATAAGGGAAAAATGTTTTGTACTTACAACTTCCACTGCCAGAGTCTTGAATTTTTCATTCATATTAAGGAATTAGGCTGCACAGTGGTAGAGCTGTTGCCTTGCAGCAAGAAGGTTTTGGGTTCGATTCCCAGCCCCGGTCTTTCTGCATGGAGTTTGCATGTTCTCCCTGTGCATGCATGGGTTTTCTTCGGGTACTCCGGTTTCCTCCCACAGTCCAAAAACATGACTGTTAGATTTATTGGTCTCTCCAAATTGTCCCTAGGTGTGAGTGTGAGTGTGCATGGTTGTGTGTCTCTGTGTTGCCTTGCGACAGACTGGCGACCTGTCCAGGGTGACCCCTGCCTCTCGCCTGGAACGTTAGCTGGAGATGGGCACCAGCACCTCCCGACCCCACTAAGGGACAAGGGTGTAAAGAAAATGGATGGATGGATTAAGGAATTATTGACTTAAAACAAGCTTTTATATCTTTCTTAAAAGTTACTTAAGTTATTTTTATCTTATTCCAAGTGTACAAAGATGTTTCTACTAGAAATGAAAAAGAATTAAAAATACTTAGTGCAATTGTGTTTATTGCAGTGTTTAATTGAGAACTATGTCTGAAATTGTGACTTAGACACCACTTTTCAGCAAGCAAAACTAAATATTAAAAATGACAACAACAGAAATGTATCCAACCCCAGCTGCCCTCTTAAATGGTTTGCAGGACAGTCGGACTGGGAAGTTGCCTCCCCTCAGTCAGAACATTTAGAGACAGAAAACAAGCTGAATCTGAATCAGCTTCTTTAGTGTTACCACAGAGCTGCATCTCTTTTGCTCACTGAGTCGGATTAAAAAAATAAAAAAAACGGTAGAAGATCTACCTGCAGCACCAAAACATGAGCTCACAGACACATGCTGAGTTTTGTTCACAGGGTGTGGGGGGACAAATTGAATATCCTGTATGTAAGGCACCTTCAGGCAAAATATGTTCCGACTACTACGCTCATGATTTTCTTTTACTTTTATTGCTTTTCCTCACACTCATCCTCCCTCCCTCTTGCCTACACAACAACCCCACCACCCTGCACACACACACACACACACACACACACACATATATATATATATTGGGCACATATAAAAAAAAAGAAAAAAAAAGTCACCACTGTATATAAGAATAAACAAAAGTTTGGTTATGTTGAATGAGTGTGTTAAGGATGAGAGAAGGGAAAACGGGGCAGGAGGAGGAGGGCCTCTGCCAGAACAGGACATGAATTGCCCCCCAAGGCACTCTTCAGTTTTACCCTTATGACGGGAGCATATTTCCCCTGTGTTGTGCTCATCATCTCTATCTCTATCACACACACAAACATTTCAAGCCCCCACCCCGCCCCACTATGCATCTCCTCCCAGCACTTCCCTCCATCTCCCCGCGTGTTCTCCGCTTCCTTACCTACTCCAACATCTTTGTATATTAACACTCGGCCACTTCTCAACAAAAAGACTTCCACATCCATGCATGTTCCCCTTGAAAGATACAAACGGCGCCGCGTGAATCCTTATTTTTCAGTCGCTTATTTTACACTTGGAGCCCTCTGTGTGTTTAAAGCTAATGAGCTGCAGCCAGACGGGGTTTTTTTTCTCTTCTTCTTCTACGGGTTGTCTTCCCAGGGTTGCCCTTCGAATTTGCCATCTTTCTCATCATCCTTGATTTTCTCTGGATCGTTGAGATTTAGTTACGGCACTCGCAGCTGAAGAAGAGCATGTGGAGTGTGTGTGTGCGCGTGTGTGTGTGTAAGTTTATTTGTGTGTGTCCAAAGCAGAGAAGGAGAAGGAAAAAAAGAAAAAAAAACTGGGGAAATGAAAATAGATAATTCTTGGCAAAAAGCTGAGAGAAGCAACTCCGACTATCTGCCAGGTTCTCAGCGTGTGTGTCTTTGTCTGGCGCCGAAGGAAGAGTGCCCAGCACAATACCCTGCCAATCACTTGTTCACACATTTCACTATTGTCTGCCTCATTCTCCATTATGGGCAAACAGTATGCCAGTGGTTAATAATGTCTTTGAAGTTGACTGGAGGGGCACATATGGGAGTGACACCAAAGTTAATGAAAACTTCCCCCCATTATCCCGCGACAATCCCGCGTGTGCGGTTTTCCCGCTCATCCTCCCAAATGGGTCGACATATCTGCCTCTCGCCACGCTGTGGCTCGGCTCATTGTATCTGCAGTCAAACAAAGCCAGCATTCAGGCCCACAAAGGACGCAGCCGTGCAGCTTTAGCACATTTCCATAATGGACAACGCCGAATCCGAGTTGTCAAAATAGATTGCCCTCTGTTGGCTGTCGGTAAACGTACTCTCTGGTAACAAAGTAGGAAGATAATAATTTGTGTCACTTGGTGTCAGATATTTGGCTATTGTTCACACCAGTGCGCTTTCATCACACTCCAGTATGTTTGCCTAGAAAGTCCGGTTTGCTTCAGGGGATGTAAATCGAACTCTGGTGCAAATCAAAATGGCAAACTCTAGAGAGCCTTGTCTCGGTTCGGTTGAATAGAACTCTGGTGCGGTTCTGATGTGTATGTGAACGCCAGGTGGACTGGACACTGATTCCAAAAGCAGGAAGCAGATTTTGAGCAGGGCATTCTGGGTAAATACAACCAAAACAAACTTGTAAGTCTAGAGTTAGCTGGAGAAGTGGCTTGTGGTCTTTTGTGTAAGACAAAAGAAAAATCATGCAACTGCTAAAATCTAACGCCACTCTATTTTTGTTTACATTTCATGAAGAAAGATGTGTTCAGTGTCTTCTTCGGAGGTTTTTGTGTCGTTACTGTCTGCCATTCTTGTTGCAGCGCCACCACAGGTGGAGGGGTGAACGGCTTGCTCAAAGGGTTTGGTTTGTTTGACACAGTAAGCCAGTGTTGCAGTTTTGGTCCCCAGTTGGTTTGAGTCAACCGGACTTACGAGACCATATCAGCTAAACCTTAAATATAATATTTTAGTTTATGTGTACATATTTCAGACATTAAACCAGATGCATTATGACCTGATCACACCAAACATATCGCCTTGGGCACTATGTCAGCTGCTTGTTTTGATGTAACAAGCTAATAGGGCTGCTAATACGTCTGCGATTTGACCCCCTTTTAAAACGGAAAATACAAATATTTTGGTCACTTCCTACAAGCTTTGCAGTTCTGGTATTTCTTGAGGGACCAGTGAAAGACCTGTGTTCGGCATCTGAAAATTCAATTATAGGTCAAATACAAGTTCACCTTGCTTAAAAAAAACCTATAAAAGCTAAGCTGTGGATTTTAGAGGAAGGTCTTGGAAAACTTTTTTTTTCCAATGAATTGCCAAAAGGATTACAGATTGGTGACTAAAATAAGCGACTGCATCTACAACCTGCTAGAGAAACTGTTTTGTCCTCGCCTCTTAATTATGCATGGCTTACGCAACCCTCGCTTGATTAAAAACATTAGCAATCACCTGCGGGGTGTGTTACTTGATGTGACTGCCACTGACTTCACTGCATACTTGGGCACATCAGATACAATTCTAATTAATCACAGAAGTGCATGAACAGCAGCTTTGTGGATCTTGTGCATCGGGGTATATGAGCAAGCAGTCAATGAGTTGCTAAACCACAAGACTGCAACGCGTGGCTGTTTGGATGTTCCACAATGGCACTTCATAACTTTGTATGAATTGTTGTTAGATGTGGGTGTAATGATGAGGTTTAGGAGGGGTTCTTTTCTCTATTTTTTGCTTCACTGTGGAGGAATGTTGGCCTCACTCTTCCTTGCAGAAAGGTCTTATTTCACTCATGTTGAAGGATTTTTTTCAGTTGGCTTGTCGGTGTGGTTCAGATTATTATCCTGCATCATAACTTAAGTGTGCTTGAGGTCAAATTGATGGGCGGCCATTCTCCTTAGTGCAGAATTTATATTTTTTTCACATACAACAGGTCATCCGGTTCCTGAAGCAGCAAGGAAGTCGAGTTTGACTGTACATATGACATAACTTCTAAAACGTTCCACCTTTTCTATAGAACACTGTCTAAAACGATCTTGGGATTACTGCAATACTTTTTTGGGAAATGTGAGATGAGTCTTTGTATTGCTTGTGGCCAGCAGAGGTTTTTGACTTGGATGTAAATTTTCCCCAAACTCTTGGCTTATGTTGAATTTTGAACTCTGATCCTGACTGATGCAAAGTGTCAGTGTCATAGATGTTGTTCTGGTGTTGTAACGCTTTTTAGACTGTCAGACACATATTCTCCCATCAGTTCTTTGAGTTCTGTGGAAAAGCTTGTGATGTGATGTGTTGCTTTGCTTTAAGGGATTTCTGCAGGTCTGGCAGTAATCAGATCTCGGCATGACCAGTAAAATTTAGCACGGCATTACAAAGATAATCACAGTTAATTTGTAATTTCAAAAATAGGGGCCATATTTTTGCCATATTTTTGCCATATTTTTGTTTTCCTCCTTGGTCCAGCATGGTTTGGATAGCTGTTTTTCACACAATTGAAAAATGTATGTTGCATTTACTCAACTTGCCTAATACACAATTTGTTTAATCGTGTAAGATGTCGTAATTCACTGTTTCACTGAATTTAATAACTACCACATTTAGAATACATCACAGACATGTCTGTGCTATAAAAATGCAGGTATTGAGATATTAGCAAAAATGTGTTGATAAATCACAATGAGCAGAGACAAGAAACCTTGAAAATAAAGCTAAGTAAACAGCTTTACTAGGCACCCTGTGACAGTTTCTTTTGCAGTTTTGGAAGTTAATTTCCTGGAATGGTAAACCTCGGTTGCATTGTTGCTTTTTGGTGACAATTTTACAACTCCATACTTTGGTGTTTTTACTTTAATGTCATAATGAAGCAGAAAAAAAACTTCCAATCAAATACAACTCTAACTGTTGAGAGTTTCATGAGATGGATGGGAATCAAAGTGCTAAATTGAACAAAATGTTGCTGAGGAAGAAGTTATTTCTGTTTTGCCAAACACAGACTCTGTACTCTTTGGTGAACTTGTGGTTCAACCTGTTTGGTTTTCTAAGAGCTTCATTGTTTTTTCCAGCTATGGTTCCTTTGAGAAAAGGTTTAAAAATGAAAAGTTCCATCCTTAAAACTTCTGTTTGAGTTTTATTTTTAAGACACAGCAATAAAAATACTTAAACTCTAGATGACATGAAGCTCTGCAATGAGTCATGTAACTCATTGTTTAGGTCAGGATGGAGGTTTGTGCTCCAGCTAGAGACTCATTTGCTGTCGCTTTCTTCAGCTAAGACTATAAAATCCATTATGGGTTCTGTTTATAAAAGCTATTAAGTCTTTTTGTCTCTTCATCTGGTTGTTATAAATTCTGCTTGAAGCAGTTTGAAAGACTCATATTTCCAGTTCTTACAAATTGAGATCGGCCGCCATATGGGCAGTTTCCCAGGGCGACATTAGAACGGGGGTTGCAAGACCATCGGATTTTAAAATATAATAGAACATGTCTGTCAGATACGCATATTCAGGCACCGGGGAGTGAAATAGAGAGACTTGGTCACATGCTTTGTGTTGAACTGAATCAAACCCCAGGATGTCAGGGAACCATTTTACAGTGTAAGCGCCACCGCCATTCAAAGAATCATTTTTAGATTAATTTAGTCACTTTTATGGAAAACGCATAGAAGTAGAAAAATAAATAAATAAAAATTATACTCTGATAGAAATTTGTCACTATGATTTTTGAGCCATATATGCTATAGAACCATGTATAATTGTTTTTCAGGAGTCGGCGCGTAATAAGCGGCTTTGTTCAGTTGAGCTCTAACAGTTTGCTTGTGGACCAGCTTCTGGCTGACACACGTAAATTATCTGTCCACTAAACGCTGGTGTAATTATCTCTAATGATGTCCATTCCCTGCAAACAGTACATTCACGCTGCTTCAGTTTTCTCAACAGAAACAATTTTTTTGAGCATCATTATTATCATTCCTTTTCTGTTTAATCAGATTGGAGTGAATATATGAGATTATTCTCAAGGCAATAATTTTTTCCCCGAAATTATGTCCATTTATTTTTGATTGTATGTTAACCATAGATTTACTTTAACAACTAGTTTTATGCCTTGTTTTATACCAATAAAACAGGATTTCTTTAACAATCTAATTAAATGCTCTGTAAATATCTGAAGATGTTCCTGATTCTTGATTTTCATGCATATCAGCTGTCAACTTTTCAATTGTACTTGCTTCCAGACGGACAAAAACTAATTTAAAAAAAAAAGTAAAAAAGAAAAAAATAAACCATCACCATATTAGTTGCTCTTTTCCAGATATTTAACTTACAGTATTCCACTTAACGTGGTGCCGCTTCTGACCCAGTATCCACCGAGACGCCAAAAAGCAGGCAGAATCAGCTGTTAGCAAAGTGGGTCAGAGCAGCTGGCGTGATCGCATGAATATTTAAACCGAAACGGCTCCGGACCCGAAAACCTCAGTGACAACCCAGTCCACGTCAAGCGGCGTTAAACGACGAGAGGACGTTTAACAGCTCCGACTGGGCCACTACTGAGCATTTCAATCGACGTCGGGGAAGAGGGAGGTGGAGCGTCGGCTGGAGAGAGACTGAGATGTGGGAGGAATAAAAGTGACATGAAGCGAAAAAAACGGGGAAAGCATTGCTACGTAGGATCAGTCTGAGTAATGAGTACGTTGAGAATATGTTTCGAAGACATGTTCCGCCTGCTTCTTGAAATAAGAAGAAAAAAATAAATAAAAGAGCCACCTTAAAAAAGCCTGTGTGTACAACATAACATACCTTTCATTGCCTATTTAGAAACATATAAGTGAAAGTACCAATTAGACCAGCACATGCCAAGAAATTTTAAATGGAAAGTAACTTCATAATCTTCCTGACGAGAAGTCAGAGAGACAGGATGGATTGACAGGTTTAAAAAAAAAATAAAAAATCAAATTAAAAACCAAAGAGGAAAAGCTGGGTAGGGAGGGAAATGACTGGAGGATGGATAGAAGTAGGTCAGGAGGAGAGATTGAGAGGATGAAAGACGAACAAAGATAGAGAGGGCATCCAGGAAAGCGACAGCCGACATTAAAATGTGTGTTTTATACCACATTATGCGTATTTCTCGCTCTGTGCGACAGCCCTGAGTATTTGGGCCAGGGCTTGTGCGCTGGCATGACTGACAGCTCCGAGCCGGCAGGGTGTTCCAAAAACCAAAGGCTTCATAATAAACGCAACATGGTTACATTTACTCCTCCAGGCAGAGGAGCGCCGCTCACTTTGCTGTCTGTTCAGAATTAGGGACACACACTGTCACAAGTGACTGCAGACGATCTGTCACAACATGCTATTTGATACAGTCCAAGTTGCCGCCAATACATTAGACGCATACTGTTGGTTTGTAATAATAGCAATGTGGGGTTTTTTGTTGTTGCTCTTAAATCACCCAACTCACAGTACTTGTTGTTTTCGTTTGACGATGATGGTGCTTGGACGGGAACTTTTAATTCTTAATGAGACTTTAACTTAAACTTTGAATCTCTAATTTTAGCCTATTTTCATCTTAACTTCTTTTTTTTTTAAGTGTTAAGTGTTTAGGCCTCTGTCTCTTTAAGACCCAAGTTTTTGAAAGTGCTGCTGTGCCAAAATTGGCTTACAATTGTAAGATAAACATATAATACCACTTTCCTAAAATAATGATCCAAGTAATTTTTTGCCAAATTTGTGGGGTTTTTTTTTTTTCCACTTTAATCATCTTTTGGCAATAAAAGCGACTTTATTTTGGGAAGGTCACAATAGTTGCTAAGTTATTGACCAAATTTGGTAAAATTATGCTTCATAATTATCGTATCTCAGTTTATTCAGATACAACGATGATATTAAAATCAACTTAACTGTTGTCCAATCAGAGGGTGCCAAACTAATCAGATTTGCAAATATTGTGTCCAGTAAAAAGGCTATGTGCTATCAGAAAATGAAAACAATGTGTTTCTCTGCGTTATATGTATTGAAAAGAATTTGCAGTACTTTTGATAGTAAAGTTCTACACCATCTAATGTTCCAGTTAAATATTGAAAACTTAAGAAATTGAAGAAAATCCACAAACAAAGCATTTAATGGAGATGGTGAGAGGTTTTTAGAAAGCCATAACTCTGCAGCTTATACATGGTTCACTGCCATAAAATATAATAAAAATAACCTTTATTGTCCCTCAGTGGGGAATTCAGAATGTAGAAAGATAGACACAGCTTGAGTAAAATCCCATTTTGTTTCTATTAATATACAACAACAACAACAAAAAAAGGTTCTGTTTTGCAAAATTGCTCACAATCACCTAATGAAAGGTAGGCCGGTCCACCCAGGTGCTACGGCTGTCTGAAATCGGTTCACGGTGGAAATCTGACTTTGAGAGGGGCCGTCGTCACGGCTACACCGATGTCACAGCTCAATGCGAGTGAGCTTTTTCACTGGCAGCTTTCATTCACCCAATCAAGGCAAACAGGCCACGCTCTATTTAATGATTATCCCAGCATCTGTCCTCCATCTCATGTCTGTGTGAGGCCAGCAAACACCGGAGCAGGAGCCCAGCGAATATGATCCAGCTTAAGCAGCTTGATTCTGGCTCTCGGCACGTAATTTCATCTCGAACTGATCACATTTGGAAATGACGACGAATGCTTTTGGGCCTCGTGAACCGATTGTGTGACTCTGATTTATCACATAGTCAGTGCAGGGGTGGTTAATAGAGGATGTGATTGCAACGGTACCGTTTAATGCAAGCTCAATAAAGAGCATGATTACAACACTTAGGATGTAATCTTGGTTGTTATCCATGAGCTGGAGATAGCAATCCAAAGATGTTCTTTAACCAGTTTTTACTGGGGGTTTTTTTGTTTGTTTTTTTACTTACAGCAGTCAGGCTTTGTGGATAATGGGAGTTTCGTTGAGGCACATTCCTGCTGCAGGGTGTGTTCATTCCATTTACTGCATATGCTTTGTGGAGAAGATTGCCTTCTCTGTGGAGAATGACGCATCAACTGCTGGCTGTTTTTTTTTTTTCTTCTCTCTGGTCACCTGAAAAATGTGACTCATATTACTGGGGGGAAAAAAAAGAAAACTTTTCAAATTAATTATTAATTATTCAAATTCCCTTTCAGATATTTCAGCTCCTCCACCACTCAACAGAGTGAAAAATCCAGTCACACTTTACACAATACGCCTCTGTTTTTCCTACTCACAAAGTGTTAATTGTAACTCGGCCGCATGTCAACTTTCTGCTCCTTCTATTGCTGCATGTGCATGAATATGAATCGAGAGGTCTGAGTTAGTGGTGAGCATTTATCGTATCGTGATACTTTTCTTATCACGATAAATGTTTGATTCATCGTTGTCAGAATAAATCCCAATTAATGGCTTTTAAAAGCCCCTAAAAGGTTTGTTTTGTCGCGATTATTTTTAGAGTTTATATCCACTGTTTGTTCAATAAAGGCGCATCCATAAATAGCAATAAATAGTTGTATAACTTTTATTGTTATCACAGTAGTACCACAAATTATCATGATGAAACTTTACAGTCACAATGTAACGAAGAGCAACAAAAATGCAAACCTGTCTTCACCTTAAGGATGCCTAACCTTAGCAATTGTTTGGTACTCTTCTTTTTGCTTCCAAAAAAAAAAATCCTTTTCTTCGGTTACCAACGCTGTAAGTCGCCCCTTTGGAAACCAAGATGCATTTTAGGTAACTGTCCACGAAATGTTCTGTCTGCATCTGTGCATGTGCCATCGACACAGTTTGCTTTACTGCTAGCTAACGTCTTAGTACATTACTGCCACCTTGTGGTTGCCGTGTCGTATTAACGCAGCGACGATCACAGTTTTTGTCGTGTGGCCCAAAATCATCTAGTCAAATGCGTTTCTGATGTGCTTTGTCTGGCACTATTTCCGATGTCACCAAAGCAACAAACAGAAACGCATAATTTTCAAAAACAACATTTTTTTAAAGAAAGGAATTGATTTCTCTGTTAAAGAACACACAGAGAGGAAATGCGTTCATTTCCTCAACACACCCGTTGAGGAAATGAACGTTGGTGTTTTTGGAGAAATATCACTTGTTCCCCTCTCGTTGTGTTCACTGTTCTGTATGCTGCCTCTCGGAAACATCATAATTTGGAAATGGGCAATGTGAGGTCCTTCTTTCTGACTTTCTTTCTCTCTGCATTTTGGATGCAAGTTGATCAATAAACGCATCTTTGCTGCAACTCACAACAACGCCTGGAAATTCCCTAAAGGGCAGGATGGAGTAGACAGGCAACAAGGACGGCCACGATGCGAATCTAACGAGAAATAGCAGAAAGAGGGCATAGATGCTAAATAGGGAAGTAACGCCACAACAGAAGAGAGGCACAAAGAGAGTCTAAAAGAGGTTATTTTCTTGATTTTTCAGCGCAGTGGTCTTTGAGATGAATGTGAAGAATAAAGCTGTTGGTAATCATCTATTACTGTCTGATGGATGAATGTTTACCCCAGCATTGTCTGTTCCGAGTTGAATAAAACATGAAGAGCCGCTTATGTGACAAAACATGTTGATCTGAAACAAACCATTATTCTTCTATCTTTGGCTGTTGTGCTGACTCTAAGAAACGGCATTATCTCTGCACTCTCCTGTAACAAATGCAATTGTAATTCGTATACATGCAACAAATTATTTTTTTATTTTTTTTTAATGAAAGGATTCCATCTCTGCAGTGATGTACTTTGTCGAGGAATCTGGTATGGGTGTGAGATCTGTCGAGGTATACGCAGAAAAATGGAATAAAGGCCTGGGAAATAACAGTATAACCCTGATTAATGATTAAAAGATGATTATAAATGTTAAGTGATTATAAGATGATGATACTCATGCCAATGAAGCAATGTGTGATGATACTCATGCCAATGAAGCAATGTCTGTGATGTGTAATTAAAACATATACTCTGTACTTTTAATCAAATGAATGTTATAGTAATGTATGCTCTGTATGCTTAAATCAGTTAATTCTACTACATTGTGAAAGACTGAAGGTGACGTTGTGGAGTTAACAATAATTAACATAACTATGTATGGTTACCATATATTATTAAAATTGTGAAGACTGAGGAAAGGAGAAAAGCAGAAATTCTCCTCACTGAGTGAGAGGCGAGAGGTGGGGGCGAGAATGGAGCCAGATGGCCGGGGAGTAAGAGGCCTTGGGAAGGTCAGGCCGCCCGGTCTTGCGAAACGTCAGGATGATAAGGCAGATAGGCGGGTTCCAAGTCAGGCAGCCCGGCCTTGCAGGATGTCAGGATGATGTAAGGAAAGTAGGCGGGTTCCATAGAAACACAGTGCATAAATACTGATGGTCAAAAGAAAAGTTCGTACTTCGTCTCCGGCGCAGAAGAGGAGCCAGCAAAGGGAAGCAAACTAAAGGCCAGCAGAGGACTACACTCGGGACCGAGGAAAAAGCTCAAAGACTTCACGCCGACAGCAAGGGACAAGTTCCACCGGCCACCAACTCCGGTTCCAGATTCGACCGTATCCTCTGCTTCTACCCAACGCTCTCTAAAATCATCGCAGCCGACTTGGAAAAGGGACGGAGGTCTTTTAAAGATAAAGAGTCTGCACGTTTAATGGAAAGCGTGAGTCTTCTCTCCGCTTCTCTTCATTAAAGAGGACTTTGCTCCGGCTGGACAAAGACTCTGACCAAGGACACCGAAAGATTACAGCTGCCGAGATCAAGAATCATCGGGTATGAGTTGACCTGCTTCCCCCAAAGCCTCGCTCAGTGAATTTAGTGAAACAGGTTAGGAATGAGAACAAGGAAAGGAGGTGATTAATCCTAGTTGATTCATTATATTTTTGCTTCTTTTATAACTCTTGGAAATTAATTTGTTGTTATATGCCCCTGCTAAAGCTTGCTTAATAAACTTGTAATTCTAAAATTCTAACGAGGATTGTGAACAGTGAGTTTAATTGTGTCAGTCTTAATTATTGTTGGTTCTCCTAAATATAGTAAAACAACATACATGATGCTAGAGACAGGGTGGCTTTGTGTTTTCCTCTGGTGAGTGTTAAAATAATGACCTTGGGACTTAACTCTAAGTCACTAAATTTAATCTAGCCGTTAACAAGTGCCGTTATTTTAGGAAAGGAGCTACCGTTAACAGGAGTGGTTGTAGGGGTTATGTCGCTGTGAGGGCTACTCAGCGGATTGCCCCTCAACTGTAAAAGGTCATAACTTCTGGATCGAAGGTAGTCAGAGCTAGACGTGTCCTTTCCGACCCCAGTTTAAACAGATAATTCTCCACAAACTATCGCTAGGGTAAGACCCGAGTTTCTGGGGGTTTTCCGGACCTGTTAGACAGAGAACTGGGCAGTAGTGAGTCCAAAGAAGTTGTGAGGAGTAGGCGGGACTTACTATTGGGTAGTAACAGACATGGCGTCCCTGGGTGGGCCCCACCCTAATGAGTAGGAGGGCCCTACTTTGACCAAGTCAGTAAAAACAGACGAGAGGGTCTGAATAGCTCACTTGGGAGACCAGCTCTTAGGAAATAGAGTTGGGAGCGACTGATGAGGCTTATCAGTCGCGACCCTTGCAGTAACTGTACAGCGTGCAGGCGAGGGAGAAGCTTCCACTGAGGCTGAATAGCTATATCCAGGAGGGAAGCCAGTAGCCAACCTAGCCTAGACCCATCCCTGCTCTGAGGTACCCTGAGAGGCTTTGGGGGATAGGCGACTCGGAGACAAAGACAACCATGGAGGCTGCAACTGAAGCAGCAGGGCTCACACCAACGTCGAACATGGAGCTGGATACCAGCCCCGACAGAACCGAGAGGGAAGAACGACTTCGCCTCTCCCAAAGTGGGTTACGGCAACTTCCAGTGAGGCTGATACTGCTGGGCGACGGGTACAACACCTGGACGATGCCAAACCAGCAGATGCTCTGCGAGGCCCATCTTGCTGGAAACCCAAATGGATCACGAATCCTGATGGAAGTGACATTGGAGAATCAACAGATCTACTTATGCCCCAAGCTCCAGGACAATCACCGGCTGATGATCGCCCGGTGCCCGGTGAAAATCGTCAAGAGGACGGAAGTTAAAGAATGGCTGGAGTGGTTCGCCGACCTCCTGGAAGAGTGGCCTGACGGCCAACTACGGATACTGGACAGCCCGTCAAAAAGGTACGACAGCATAGTAAAGCTGGCGACGTTGGCTGCCGGTGTGGATGGGATCCTGGTGGACCATTTGGCCCGACAAACGTCCCGCTACACCGAGTGCGCAGAAGTCTTGGAGAAAATTGGATTATACAAGAAAAAGAGAGAAGAGTACCAAAACCGGGACCTTGTGGACTCGGAGGTGGCCGAACCTCCGTCTCGGCAGGATAGCCGAAACCCGTCACCTCAGCCGGTACATCCCCTGATAGATCTGACGGGGGACCACGACGACGAGGAACTTCAGGACACACACCCTGGGCCGTCAGACCAGGGAGTCCCTAGTGGATCACAGGTCTGGACTCCGGCCAAGGAGCAGTGGGATAAAGTGATAAGGGAATGGTCTCTCTGGAGTGAACCGGAAAACAAGCCCCTGCCGCAAGCTCACAGCACGGAGAGAAAGGCACCAGCTTCTCCGCCGCCGCCATCGGGCGACAGCTCGGACGACGAGGAGAGCGACGCGGACAAGGGCAAAAGAGGGACTTATAGCCCCAAGAAAAAGACTCAGAAATCAAACACCCGGAGAAGGGCCCGAGAACTCCCCCCACTGCCAAAAAAAGCACTCAACATCAAAATGCAGACTGGGCTCAAGGTGTATCAACTCATCGGAGAGCCTTGGGGAATCGAAGGCGACGGGTTGATCGTATTCACGGATAAAAAATACAAAGTCCACAACCGAAAGTTTAGGTCGGAACTTAAACTCCAGGCCGGGGACGATTACCAGAAGGATCTGCACCGACTGAAAGCTGCGGACAGTACGATGACGGATAGGGAGGTAGTCACATTAAATGGCTACAACCTGACCTATGGGGAGATTATCCTGGTCCCTGTTGACGCTTATAAGAAAGGAGATAACCTCGAAGATTACCGGAAGAAGATGTGGCACGGCTTGGAGCGGGGACTTATAACCGCCCATAACCGACGCATGAGAAGGGTTGTGGTGAGCGTGCAAGGACTAAGGTCACCGGATCTGCGGGGAGACACTGCCCAGTCGGTCGCGGAGAGAGGGGTAATGTCCATAGTCACAACTACTGGCCACTTCTTCACTATGAGTGAGGTGGTGGTAGTAGTTGACCCCTACCTACACCAACTTCAGACCGAGCAAGGTGTGCGGAAGGCTGCAGAGACGGAGAGGCAGTACCGCGCCGAACGCCAACCTCCTGAAACCAACGACCACCCCTGGGGGGTCCAGGGAAATGACCTCCCAGATGACACTCCGGTTGGACCAGCTAAAGTCATCAAGACGGCGAAAGTAAGATTGAGAGCATATCCAGTCGAACCGGCGGACAGGGCAGCAGAATACATCCGGAAGCTCTCGATCGAACCGGAGGATGAAGGACAACAAAATCATGATGTGGACCGGCTAAAGAAGGGACCCCAGGTGGACGCTGGAGACGGAGTTACGAGACCAGCAAAGATTCAGCCGCTGAATGCCCCCTGGAATACACTCCTTCGACAGGCTCAGTTTAGCGACATCAGCGACCCAGAAGAGGAGCAAGGGCAGCAGGAGGGCGAGGACCGTGCGGAGGAGGGGGAAGAAAGCGAGCATGAGAGCGCTTTTTCTGACCCAAGACTCCCCCTGGCTAGCTACAAACCACTCCGAACGGGCCAACATCGAGGAACAAAGAATGAAGTGGAGGTGTATGACATCGAGAGAACCTCCGAAAGACTGGCGAGAGACGTAACCTGGGGCCCGGTTCAAGCCAAAGATGGGAGACGGGCGTATGTACCGGAGGTCGGCCAAACCGACTATCAGGTACCACCGGAATGGTCCAGCCGCCTGGAAGACCGAGTTACCCTCGGGGTCGAGGCGACCGTGGGAGAGTGGGCCAATATTCTGATGGCGCCCTCCCGTTCCACGCTGGCGGTGTACAATTCCCTGACTTCCAACTTCAGGATGAACTACATTGGAATCATGCACGACGTAATGCTGAGGCGTCTAAAGAAGGCCGCCTTTAAGCATTCCCGAGAGACTCAGCAAAGGCTGGATGAGGTGTCCGCCGACGAGGAAGAGCCACCAGAAGCCTCAGCAAGGCCATCGCCACGGAGCCCTGTGGCTCCCGGGAGGGAGCCTACTCCACCGGTTGCCACTGGTGCCGGCCAGGATGCCTATGCTGAGCTCAAAAACCTCAGACTGGTGATCAGAAGAAAGAATGGGAACGAAAGCAATGAGGAATATTTGAAGGATGTCTGGCCAACAGTATTGTCTACCACCACCCATGAGGGAGCTAAGAAGCTATGGCTGACTAGTGTGACTGCGGACCCGATGGTTGGATCAGAATCCGCCCAGAGTAACTACGAGCGGTTGGTGCTGGAAGACGCGGACGATGAAGAATCTCAAGTGAAAAGAGCCAGGGGGCGGCTCGACAAAGGGAGTCGGTTGGAACCCCTCTGGCACACACTCAAGCACACCATCCCCCCGGCGAAGTATGTGAAAGTGCTGCGTGATGTGACGAGAGGCCGAAGGGGAGAAATAGTGTTTGTAAAGATGCCGATTAGAGGCACCACAATCGCCCAGATGGATGTGGCCGTGAAAGGATTCGACCTGGAGCAGCAGTACTACGAGGAAAAGAGGAAAAAGGAGGCGAGTCAGCCAGTGAAACCGACCAACAGAACAAATGTAAGGCCACCAGCCAACTCCCAAGGAAGACCATCACCCAACTTCCAAGGAGGACCATCACCCAACTTCCAAGGAGGACCATCACCCAGTTACCAGGGCAGGCCACCGCCCAACTTCCAGAACAGGACGTTTCAGCCAAGACCACAAGGACCGCAAGGGAGACCAAGCGGCCAGCCAGCACCCCCACGCCAGCCGAGAGGAGGCCCCTACCTCTCGGATGAGGAATACAGAAAATTAAGCCCTGAGCAGAAAACGGCTCTCCGCGTTGCCCGTGAGAATGGGACCGGAGGGCCGCCACAGTAATGACGTCCAGGTCGCGGGTCACGCTAGAGAATGCCTACTGGGAGGGAGACGAAATCTACGCGAGAGTGGAAGGAGTACCCTACCTAGTGGACACCGGAGCAGAGGTGTCGATGACCCGCAAAGACCTAAAAACAACAGGACACCTAAAAGTTCAATTTGCCAACGGGAAAATAGAGAAGATGCCGTATGGAACCTGGAAAGGAGTGGTATGGATCAAAGGTCCATACAACCTCCTCACCGTCAGAGACTTGGAAGAAATAAGTAAGAAAAAGTGCAATTATCGTGCTCTCGAACGACGGTTGACAAGCCTAAAAGCCAGACTGGTGAAAGTCGGCCCGACACAGACAGGACCAGAAGCGCAAGGCTGGTACAAACCAGTGGATATACCAGCAGTGACAGAGCAGAAAATCGAAGAGAGTGACTTCTCCCCGGCTGGGAGAGAGAAGTTGCTTAAAATCATCGCCTCGGCGGAGGTGGCCAGATTCAAGAACGACTGCGGAGATTTGGGCCAAAGGTTTGTGCACCAGATTGAAGGCGGGGTGCACCCCCCTGTTCGACAATACCCCCTGAATCCAGGAGCAGTCGAAGAAATGGACAAAATAGTGAAGGAGCTGAGTTCCCTGGGAATCATCAGAGAGGAACTCAACCCTATCACAAACAGCCCCATTCAGGCGGTGAAGAAACCCGAATCGGCAGGAGGGGGTTGGAGGCCAGTAATCAACTTTAAGGCTCTGAATCGGAGAACGGTGGCAAATAGGGCCAGCCTGATCAACCCACAAGGCACCCTTAAGACACTACGGGTCAAGAAATTCAAGTCCTGCATCGATCTGGCTAATGGATTTTTCTCTCTCCGCCTCGCGAGACAGTCCCAGGGTAAGACAGCATTTACCCACAAAGGCAAGAGCTATGTTTGGCAGAGATTACCCCAAGGCTATAAGAATTCACCGAACGTTTTTCAGTCAGCCGTGATGGAAGTACTGGGAGACGTGGGGGCAACTGTGTACATAGATGATGTTTTTATTGCCGATGACACCGAAGAAGAACACTTGGTGAGGTTACGGACTGTGATCGAGAACCTCACCAAGGCAGGCCTAAAACTGAACCTCAAGAAGTGCCAGTTTGGACAATTCCAAGTGAATTACTTGGGGTTCCAAGTCACGTCCGATTTGGGACTCTCGGATGGGTACAGGGACAAGTTAATGGACATTCAGCCCCCTCAGTCAGAGAATGATCTGCAGAAGATATTGGGACTATGCAATTATGTCAGGGACCACGTACCCAACTACCAGAAGTATGCCAGACCATTGTATAACTGCCTGAGGAAAAAGGTGGAGGACGAAGACGCAGGGCAGAAGCAATGGGTTTGGACAGCAGCAAACCAACAAGATCTGGAGAAATTAAGAAAAGCGATTCAAGCCGCCGTGAGACTGGAACCAAGGAGTTTGTCAGAACGAATGGTGGCAGAAATCAGCTGTGAAAACGACGATGCTATGATCAAAGTGAGTAACGAGAACGGAGGCCTGGTTACTCTGTGGAGTTACACCCTGACTTCTGTCGAGAAAAAGTACCCGCAGGAAGAGAAAGAACTGGCGGTGCTAGCTCGATACTGGAGTGTGCTAAAAGATCTGGCACAAGGGCAACCGATCAAAGTCATCACACAGAGCCAGGTCCACAAGTACTTACGCAAAGGCACCGTCGAAAGTACTAAAGCAACAAACACACGATGGGGAAGATGGGAAGACATCTTGCTGGACCCAGAGCTTGAAATCGGGCCAGCACAGCCCCCAAACAAGAGACGACCGCAAGAGGCACCTGAGACAGCGGAGCAGCCAGAGTGGACACTCTACACTGATGGATCAAAGAAAGGGTCGGACCACGTGGCCTACTGGGGGTTCATCCTGAAACAGGACGGTACAGAGAGGTACAGACAGAAAGGGAAGGCCCCCGGCAGCGCCCAAGTCGGAGAAGTCACCGCAGTGTTGGAAGGATTACTGGAGTTGGCCAAAAGAAAAATCAAGAGCGCCAGGTTAGTGACGGACAGTTACTACTGTGCACAGGCCCTGAGAGAGGACCTAGCCATTTGGGAAGAAAATGGTTTTGAAACTGCTAAGGGCAAGCCGGTGGCCCATAGAGACTTATGGAAGAAGATTGCTGAGCTAAAGATGCAACTGGAGCTCCAAGTGGAGCACCAACGAGCCCACACGCATGAGGGAGCTCATTGGCGTGGAAATGATGAAGTGGACTGTTATGTCCAACAGAGAAAAATTGTCTTTGTCGGAGCCGAGAAGTGGGACACTACTCCCAGAGGACGGGAGGTCCCAGAAGAGTACGTGGATGAGGTCGTGCGGAGCGTGCATGAAGCCCTTGGACATGCAGGCGTACGGCCTACCCGTAAGGAGCTGGATGAGCATGAGCTTTGGATCCCAGTGAAACAAGTCCAACGCGTGCTACGGGGCTGTGAAGTATGTGGACAATACAACGCAGGCCGCCGAGGGCAGCGGTTGGAAGGATTGACCATCAAGAGCACAATTCCCTGGGGCTCAGTCTGCATGGATGTAGCAGGCCCCCTGGGAATAACGGGAAGAAAAGGTGAGAAGTACCTTTTAGTGCTGGTGGACTCAATGTCGGGATTTGTAACTGTAAAAGCAGCCAGGAAGGCTAATGGCAACAGTGTTGTCGGCATGCTGGAACAAGTGTGCAGCGTCCTGGGAATCCCAAAGGAGCTACGTACGGACAATGGGACTCATTTCCGTAACGCGCAGGTTGACCAATGGTGCCAAAAGTTTGGCGTGATAAGAGTTTATTCACCCCCTTACACCCCTCAAGCCAACGGGGTGGTGGAACGGACCATTGGATTAGTCAAAGGCTGGATAGCTAAGAATGCTAACGACAGCAGCTGGAGCACCGTGGCTGTGGAAATAGGACGGGCCCTGAATGACAGGAACAGAGTCGACAGGCCCGCCCCATCCATGGAACTCAACCAACGACCGTTCACCACGAAGGAAACGGGGCGGGGCTCCAGTGATAAAAAGGAGAAGCTGACGCCCAAAGTGCCATTCAGAGTGGGACAGCGGGTGTGGATTAAAGCAAGAGAACAACCTGTGAACGCAGCAGTGAAACCTAAGTTTGAAACAACAGACATCATCAAGCAAGTACTGGACAGGAATACAGTACTGCTGGAGAAACGGGGGATCCAAGGAGTTGAGCAGCTCAAGCCAGTTCCTGACTAGAGAGAAATAGAAGCCGGTGAAATGGCCAGTGCATCATGTATCGTTCCACCCTATCTCGGACTGGCCACCGTGAAAGGGGTGGTTGTAATTAGGAGAACAACTTCAGGGATCTGGGCAGGACGAGCCCTGAAGAAATTGGATTGGGCCAAAAATGGAGTCCTGTCAAACGAACCTGAAATGCTGAAGTGGAGTAGCACCAAAGACCGTTGCCCAGTATGTCTAACAGTCCTCCAGCTCCCCCTCACCTGGGAAGGACCAGGCCGCGACAAACCCTGGCGGCAGGAGTCAACGGCGGACGGGCTGCGAAGCCTCCCCGTCTCCCCGGTTTCGGTTATAAGCATTACGTTTTGCGGAAATTGCCGAATAGGATACCTGCCACGAACCCGGGTGATAAATCAATGGGGATGGCGAGAAGAAGAACCAAAAAGATGCCTCTGCCAGTGGGACGGAGAAAAACTGATCTACTGTGCGACCTGCGAGGAACAAATCCGCAGGGACGAGGTGACAGCAGCGGGACAGGCTGATGGCTGGCAGGTGAGAAGATACTACAGCTCCCTAAGATTCTTCCAACCTTGCGTGGGGGCCCAACCCACTTATGGGAGCCCCATACCCTCAGTATATTGGCCTCCAGGACCTTCAGCTCCCCCTAACACCCCAGAGGGACCCTCGGTCAGAGAGGACTGGATTTGGAGAAAGGCGGAAGGGCCGCATGACTTTCTTTGGGAGTCTGTCCACGCTGCATGGCCCTATGATCCTGCACGAGCAGGCCTGTCCTTCCCGCCAGTGAACACCTCATATTCCCCAGTCATTTTCCGAGTGCTGCGGCCTCAGACAGGCCCCAATTCTGTAGAAGAATTAAGTTGGCTTCCGGATGACACCTTAGCACAGGCAGTGAACGGAGGCTGGACGGGCCCCTGGGAACTGACTACCTGGGCACATCTGATTTTGGAAACCATCAATGACTGCACCATCCCGATAGTGGATTTGCCGGACGTGCCAAGAGAGGGTGAGATACGCACGTCGGATCTGTACTATTGCACCACTGAGCTGGATGGGTGGGGTAGCAACGCAGCAAGACCCAAGGAGAAGTCGGCCCTGTTCCGTGTAACAGCAGAATGCAACTTTCGTGACGGAGTCCTGCAGGTCCCAGGAGGCGTGGCCCATAGAGTGAAGACGCCCTCTGATCCTGACACTACCCGTTCGGTTCAACTGTCAGTGCAGATGCTCACCATTCCATATAAAGGAGTCTATTCGGTGGGAGCAACAATCACCGTGGTCTCGGACGACCAGGTCTACCCCACTGTGTCCTGTACTGAGCCAGAGAAGCCAAGAAGAAGACTCGGAGGCGGCGCTTGGCGGTCGCTCTCCTCCACTTTTGCACGAAGGAAGAAAAATTAAAAAAAAAAAAAAAAAAAAACTGATGGATACACCGGCAGAAGGGGGTCAGGTCGTCAAGTCTACGAATCAGCGAAAAGATAAATATCAAAATGGGAAGAAGTATTTTATAAGCAAATTATTTAAAGTAGGAACAGAAGTCTGGTCCGGACTCTCAGACAAAGGACCCTTTCTGAAACTCCCAAATAGTTCAATCTTGTTGGATACCCCTCGAGAGGACTTTACCGAATCCTACCCGCTTTCGGAGGCTTATTTCCTTAACCACCTCGTCTATGTTCGACCCACAAATCTACAAGAGGTGAAGGTAGTACGGGGGAGTGAGGAGGCAACGCCACGGCCGTGGCATGACTCATATTTCTTCCTCCCTGCGGAGTTCCCGATTTGGAAAGGAAAAATGTCTCCAGAGGCCATCAATCACACAGGGAGTACGCCGACCTACCAACAACGACTCCCGTGGATCTTTAATACAGTAAACCTGCCATTGGGGGGAAAAGAAATACAGGTGCGATGGGGACCCCATTATCTGGAACCACTGCAAGGCCTGTACTGCGAGATATCAGTGAATGGCGTGATCATCTGGACTACGTCACCAGGTATGGCCAGAACTGTGGTGAAAATGGAAGCAAACCCAGAAGATTTCATTTTCAATAATACCAGACTCCCACTAAAATTGGAACTAGACCGAGTTTATCCCAACCCGCCACACCTGAAGATTTACACTCCACCACCGTGGGGATACCGCACACGACTGACGTTACGTGGGCAATCGTTGTGTACGTACGTCACAATGCCAGTGCCGCTAGGCTACAAGCATGAGGCCTGGCAGGATCAGGCACTAAGAGAAGGTACGATCCAAGGCCCATTTCCTCGGCCAGATAGTTGGAGAGTATTTCTGTGGAGGTGGGTGTGGAGGGGGTTGGAACCTAAGTTGCCCTACCCCTCTCCAATATATAACTCGCTGCTACAAGGACGAGCCACCAGACGTGCAGCTACAACCGCAGGACGTCAGCGACGCCCTAGAGCCTTAGCAAAGATCGGCACCGCACATGGTACGACAGATCCCAGACTACCACTGACCTACGCTTTGAAGAACCCAAAATGGAAGACACCCGCTTAAGACGAGTGGGGACAAGAGCGAGTTTACTGGATGACCTTACGGATTCGGATACCACCACAGACGACGAACCAGACACCCCTGAACGACCCTTGCTACGAAAAACGACTACGAGAACGAAAATACCACTTTGTATTAAAGCTTTGCTTACGCTTTTGGCTCTACTAGTTACTGCTACTATTCTCATCGCCATCCTGTACTTCATAGGAGTTGGGCCATGGCACCTTACGCATACAAAGGTTACCTATGGTCGCTCCAAGTACTTCACTTTCAATTGTTGGAATACCAGTACCACCTCTATTTTTGTGCCATGGGACAACGAGTCTTCTGTTCATAACCAAAGTCAATTATTCAAGAAGGAAAACGGGAAAAAATATGTGGAAAGCAGAGCTTATAATCTAAATGACTCCATGATTGATGACCTCCTAAACCGCACCTGGGAGATCTACAGCTACAGCCTCCTCAAAGATGGAGTGATCTGCTGGGTAAGGATCATGCATCAGAAAGAGCGACAGACGGCCCGATGCAACTGGATCCATCCAGACCACGGCATGCCAGAATGGCATTGCAACAGAGCCTGCCGACCCCTGGCGCTGGCACCGTCCCAAGGATACTGGGACACCGAGGTGATTTATTCGGCCCCACACAGGTCCTCAGGCTGCAGGACTTGGCTCCCACGGAAGGAGTTTTGGGGAGATTATCATCTGAATTGTGAAGAAGACGAAATTGACACCGAGACCCTGTATCAGAACCGAACTGCTAGTAACAGCACTCGGACACGACCGACGGGGCAACCAGCACAGCCCGTCTGGGAAAACATCACAGCCTTCCTGATTAGACAAGGACCCAGACGGTTCATGTATCAGGCTGACCAGCAAGAATGTTATAAGACTAAATTTGGTGTCCTAAATGCATGCCTATGGAACAAATATGTTAGTTGCACCGGACAAAATCACATAGTTTTGGCTCTGAAGGAAGATTGGTCATTCTCGTGGACCCGAGCCAGAACCGTGCAAACAGAAATAGAACCTTGGTTGAATGACTCGTTTCCCTGGACTGGTATAGCAACAGATCAAGTATTCTTCATAGGAGATTTCCCGGAGGGGGCAGTTCGCTCCCCTGCCGGGTTGAAAGGACCGCACTTTGCTGACATGCGCACACAACCACTTCCAACTCCAGATGACCTCCTAAATGCCCCTAAGGACCAGTTTGCACAAATTGATGAGTGTGTAGCCCGACGCATTTTTGATAGCCTTAACGACACAGAATGGGTGAAGACGATGTCCTCCCCGCGATGTGACCTATGGCAAACCAGCAACACCTTCCACGCTGCATGGAAATATCACTGCCCGAGTCCTGACACCTTCAAAACAGCGAAACTCGTCCTCCGTGCCTGGTACGAGGACTACCATCGTGCCTGGGATTGGGAGTGGTGGGGACTTCAACAGGAAGAACTGCAAGCTTGGGTTCTGCCTTGCCTCAATGTGTCCCATAACTATTGGATTAAATACCAGTACATTGCCACTGTCTACTCTAAAGATCGGATGATTTGGCCAGGTATTTTTTGGAGACCCGACAACTACGTCCTCCCAAGGCCCTGGCGCATGACTTGCAATGAAAACAAGACCCAATGTACCATTGGGCTGGCAAGA
The DNA here is from genome assembly GCF_904066995.2 of Poecilia reticulata. Classification (NCBI taxonomy): domain Eukaryota; kingdom Metazoa; phylum Chordata; class Actinopteri; order Cyprinodontiformes; family Poeciliidae; genus Poecilia; species Poecilia reticulata. The sequence continues at coordinate 7,852,104 of NC_088840.1, read as the reverse complement.
AAACCATGTCAGACAATCCCGGGTTGGGAAGATTACTGCACGGAACATTATGCGGATGAATATGACACCCATGCATCTGATGTAGTTTGGCGAAAGATTGCAGGGACATGGCGAAGAGCGATCGTAAGGGCAAAAACCTGCACTGATGCGATTTTGGGATACCAGCTACAAAAGCGCAAGAAGATTGTAGGTCTCCCTGTCCCTGCCATCCCCGACACTCTCATAGCCATCGCAGAAGGCCATGCATTCCGGAAAAGTCTTTGCGACGGAGAAGTGGACTCTGGTTTTGACTGGGTAGGCCCTAACCTTCTCTATTCTAACCTCACCTGCAACAGTTCCAAGGAAGTGTGGCAGAAATGTGGAACGGGTGAGCAACAGCATGCATGCTACTGGTACGAGACTTTGGGCTCTACCCTGACTACTACCGTCATGGATGTAGTTGAGGAGGTTGGAAATGTGGTTGGTGGAGGCCTCAGTATTATCGAACATTGGTTGCTAAATGCTTTGAGCATGTTATGGCCATATTTGCTGGGCTTCCTGGGCGGAGCCATTGCCCTAATCCTGGGAGTGGTTGTAGTGAAGGAGTGGCTAAAAATGATTTGCCATCGCGAGAGGAAGGACTACCGGCCCCTCCCCCCAGAGGAGGAGCCTGTTTCAGCATAAAGGCAGGCTGCCGGGAGCCAGCGAGCCATTCGCGGATCTTCACTGCTACAATCAAGACTGGACCTAAACCAAGGGACAAGAAGGGACGACATGGAATTCAATTCTTCAACCAACTTCTCTCTTCCCTCTACACTTTTCGCACCCATCCAAGTGAGTACCACTGAGCAACTCGGGTTCATCCTGGCCTGGGTTGTCTACTGCCACACTGGGTCCTGGTCCACCGGACAGCTCCTGAGGGTGCTTGTCTCGGTTCAAGGGCTCATAAAGATCATCCTGCGCCCAATCTTTTTGGGGCGCTGGGATCTCGCCCCTTCCCTCTTCGCCTGTTACCTCATGGGTAGGACCCGCATCAACTGGCGACGAGGCGCGGTGGCATGCCTTTGGCTTTCCATTGACACCGCGGCCTTTCTGATGGAATTGATCCTCGGGGGAATTCATGCTACCCGAGCGGCGCCACTCAAGATCCTGGCCGCTATCGTCGAGGGCATTCTGGCCGTATCCATCCTCATTTACCTAGCCTACCAAGCCCTATCCATCAAAGGCAAGGGTAGGCTCCGCTGGCTTCGTAAGTGGGCTGCCCTGACCCTCTGGGCAACAGGGTGGGGAGTTTTTGTGCTTCTGTATTGGTTAGGGAAGTCGTCCCCGCTGCCCATTGCCGTATGGCTCATGACCCACGGGGCCATATTTCACGATCCAACCCCGATGTCTACTCCCGGGTCCCCGGAATATGAAGATCCTCCTCCTATCATTAATTCCCCTTGGCTCGCGGCTCAACGAGGCACATCAGTGTAGAACCAGCCTTGATCCCTGCTCCTGCTTATGCGCATTTAGCTTCTTTTTATCCATTTATGTATGTTGATCGATCGATACCTACTAATCATGAAAGTTACCTGAGTTGCTGTTTCTCCTAGGCTCCAACTTGCTGTGTGGGATGCGGAGCGTCCGTAGAATCCTTGGGATTCATGTGGGTAGCATCGTCTACCCGATGGTGTAACGCTTGCGTGCACCTAGATAACGTTACAGCGATCCACTGCCTCAATGAGCAACGGGACCTGCCGTACGTCTCGACCTCTGCATCTCGATCCCTGGAACGAGTACATAAAGTCGTGTGGACCTCTGCGTTGAACCAAGACGACGACACTCTCCGAACATCGTACTTGGGAAACGACCGGATATTACCCATAGTCCAGAAGCTATGGGAGAATCAGATCACTCGTCAATGCCTACCCACTCTACACCTTCTGGATGGCCGAGTGTTGGCGGTGGGAGACCCCCGTCCACCTGTTTGTCCGGCGTCTCCTGATATGTACATCGACGTCGGGTGCCAGACCAGCATTGCAACTCACGTACAGAGTACCCAAACTGAGCCCCTCAGTTCATCTCAGCAAGCATGCCAGACCGACGATATACCTGTCCCATCACCCCAAGGCCAAAATGGCAACGTCAGCTCCTCTGTCGCCTGCATCTGCCAGGCACAGTCTCCTTCGTTTGCTGTTGACTTCGAGAACCTGCTGAAGGAACTCGAGGAAAGTTGCAGTTTCCCAGCGGCCCCGCCACAGGATTTGGCGGCCGATGTTCTGTCTCCAACCTCACCACCTCAGTTGGAGCGTCAAGACCCCTTTGGGCCGTCTGGGTCTACTGTGGAATTGGGACTAGACACCGACATCTGGTCTTCTCCACCTTCCCACCTAACGGAATACGAGATCGTGGACACATGGACGCCTTCGTCTTCTCCTGTGACCTGCTACGAGAGAGACATTTTAACTCTCCATGGTGGTGATGAACTGGACTTTTGGTAGTCGGAACTTATGTTTTCTGCGAAGCCCCGTCCGATCTCACGGAGGGGGTGTCGAGGAATCTGGTATGGGTGTGAGATCTGTCCAGGTATACGCAGAAAAATGGAATAAAGGCCTGGGAAATAACAGTATAACCCTGATTAATGATTAAAAGATGATTATAAATGTTAAGTGATTATAAGATGATGATACTCATGCCAATGAAGCAATGTGTGATGATACTCATGCCAATGAAGCAATGTCTGTGATGTGTAATTAAAACATATACTCTGTACTTTTAATCAAATGAATGTTATAGTAATGTATGCTCTGTATGCTTAAATCAGTTAATTCTACTACATTGTGAAAGACTGAAGGTGACGTTGTGGAGTTAACAATAATTAACATAACTATGTATGGTTACCATATATTATTAAAATTGTGAAGACTGAGGAAAGGAGAAAAGCAGAAATTCTCCTCACTGAGTGAGAGGCGAGAGGTGGGGGCGAGAATGGAGCCAGATGGCCGGGGAGTAAGAGGCCTTGGGAAGGTCAGGCCGCCCGGTCTTGCGAAACGTCAGGATGATAAGGCAGATAGGCGGGTTCCAAGTCAGGCAGCCCGGCCTTGCAGGATGTCAGGATGATGTAAGGAAAGTAGGCGGGTTCCATAGAAACACAGTGCATAAATACTGATGGTCAAAAGAAAAGTTCGTACTTCGTCTCCGGCGCAGAAGAGGAGCCAGCAAAGGGAAGCAAACTAAAGGCCAGCAGAGGACTACACTCGGGACCGAGGAAAAAGCTCAAAGACTTCACGCCGACAGCAAGGGACAAGTTCCACCGGCCACCAACTCCGGTTCCAGATTCGACCGTATCCTCTGCTTCTACCCAACGCTCTCTAAAATCATCGCAGCCGACTTGGAAAAGGGACGGAGGTCTTTTAAAGATAAAGAGTCTGCACGTTTAATGGAAAGCGTGAGTCTTCTCTCCGCTTCTCTTCATTAAAGAGGACTTTGCTCCGGCTGGACAAAGACTCTGACCAAGGACACCGAAAGATTACAGCTGCCGAGATCAAGAATCATCGGGTATGAGTTGACCTGCTTCCCCCAAAGCCTCGCTCAGTGAATTTAGTGAAACAGGTTAGGAATGAGAACAAGGAAAGGAGGTGATTAATCCTAGTTGATTCATTATATTTTTGCTTCTTTTATAACTCTTGGAAATTAATTTGTTGTTATATGCCCCTGCTAAAGCTTGCTTAATAAACTTGTAATTCTAAAATTCTAACGAGGATTGTGAACAGTGAGTTTAATTGTGTCAGTCTTAATTATTGTTGGTTCTCCTAAATATAGTAAAACAACATACATGATGCTAGAGACAGGGTGGCTTTGTGTTTTCCTCTGGTGAGTGTTAAAATAATGACCTTGGGACTTAACTCTAAGTCACTAAATTTAATCTAGCCGTTAACAAGTGCCGTTATTTTAGGAAAGGAGCTACCGTTAACAGGAGTGGTTGTAGGGGTTATGTCGCTGTGAGGGCTACTCAGCGGATTGCCCCTCAACTGTAAAAGGTCATAACTTCTGGATAGAAGGTAGTCAGAGCTAGACGTGTCCTTTCCGACCCCAGTTTAAACAGATAATTCTCCACAAACTATCGCTAGGGTAAGACCCGAGTTTCTGGGGGTTTTCCGGACCTGTTAGACAGAGAACTGGGCAGTAGTGAGTCCAAAGAAGTTGTGAGAAGTAGGCGGGACTTACTATTGGGTAGTAACAGACAACTTCCATAGATCAGTTGCTTTTTAGGATTCATTAGAGTTGGTAAGGTGTTGTGATTGTCAGGGTTTTTGTCCTGTGACTTAAAAAAAAAAGAATGCTGCACAAAACTATTTGTTTTTAGATCAAGGGTTTGTCACCGTGGAAACAACAGGAAAATAGAAAACTGCTCCCTCCGCGTCTTTCTAATCCAAGGCTGTTTCAGGCAGAAACGATCAAAACACAAACCTATTAATGGGAGAAAATAAGCCAGACACTTAATGTTGCTGGTTAAAAATATCACTTATTACTGTTGAGGAAGCCAGGCTGAAAGAGAAGCTGTTCATATGGCAATGACCTGCAGGTTTCACTTTGGAGTAGAGAGAAACAGACGTAGATTCTATGCAAGGCCGATCAGCTCTTTGATTATTTTTTTTTTCTTTTTCTTGTGATAAGTACTAATATCAACATACTGAAACTAATCCTACTAAGTTAGATAGTAGAGCAGACCTTCAGGGGTCAAATGGAGTCCATGCCTCAATGGTTCAGGGCATTTCTAGAAGCAAACTGGTACCAATGATCTATTAGGCATCTGATTACAATGTCATTGAAGCGTAGCAGAAAATAGGTTTATGTTTTTGCAGTGTAGTTACTACTCCCGCTTCACGTTTTGGACCAATCACAGATTAGCTCTCAGAATCCACACAAGAAAAGGTTCTGCTAGGATTCTGTGTTGGCACCTAGCTTCAAGAACCAGACTGAACAAGGATGTATCAGCTTTTTGGCCTTGGGATTGTCTACTTGCTAGCACAGCCACAAACCCAATGCAATTACAAGGCATTATTAGTGTTTTTCCTTCTGCTTTCAGGTGAGACCGGTGCAGCCCTGTCACGCCCACAGCGACCCCTTTCGGCCCGGACGGCCCACCACGCCCCGGCGCCTATGAAAGGGTACCATGTCAGCCGTAGCATGTCTCAGCATTCCTCTGGTGGTGGCGGAGGAGGGCCCTGCCACTGTACGCCGGACGACTGTGACGGCCCAGGCAGAGACTACTACCATGGCCGTAGCGATGGGCACTACTACTCGGGTGGTCCAAACGAGGCTCTGGCACTGGAGAGGCATCACTCTCATTCGCACGCACACTCGCACTCGCACTCCCATAGCCACTCTGGCACCTTTCCCCGCTCCCACCCCAGCCAGCACCCGCCTCTTCAGTCGTTCGACTCCTGCGAGGAGTGCCTGTCTTCGGGCCATGGGGGAAAGATGCATCGGATTCCTCCGAACCTAATGGACCAGTTTGAGAAGCAGGTTCCCTTCCACCCAGACGGCTTCCACACCCTACAGTACCAACGCACGGCGAGCGGAGGGGCCGAGCAACGCAGCGAGAGCCCCTCTCGTATTCGCCACTTGGTCAACTCCGTCCAGCGGCTCTTCGCCAAGTCCCATTCCCTTGAAGCACCCACCAAAAGGGAGTACAATGGCATGAGGGGCGGCGGGGAGTACCGGGGTGACAGGGGAGGGGGCCACAGAAGCGGAGGGGAGGAGGTTCACTACTCAGGCCACCAGTCTCGCTCAACCAGGAGGAGCAAGTCGCGAGAGCGCAGCAAAAGTGGCGACTCTCGGCACGAGTCGGGGCGACGTCACCGCAGCCGGACGGCCGGCTGGTGGAGCTCCGACGACAATCTGGACAGCGACAGCAGTTTCTTGGTCAGCGGGGGCAGACGGGGTTATCCCACTGGACACGAGAGTCTGGATGCCGCCATTCAAGAGCTCACCATGAAGAAGCCAAAGGAGCGCAGCGGAGGACCCGGATCCGCTGAGTGCATGGCCTGCACCACCATGGCTCTGACCGGCGGCGAGGGCGGCGGGCACCATGGCCACCACGGTCACTCCCTGAAGCGGAGCACCTGGTCGGCCATGACAGTGAGTCAGGCCCGGGAGGTTTATCCTTCCACCAGGGGAGGAGGTTACGATAAAGCACTGGTGCCCTTGGAGAACAAGCTGAAGGAGAGATCATTCCACTACCTGCAGGTTTGTGTGTACCAATATTTTCAACAGATTCATACAACAGCAAAAGAAACACATTGTTTCTTTAAATATGTGACGCCTTTCATGCCAAGCTGCCACACATGGAAACGGGCTTAAAGTTTTCACAGGCAACCCTTCTGAAGGATCCGATGCAGCTCGAGTTAAAAGTACTGTGAGTTTGAGTAGTTCATGTCAGAAAGTGAAGCTGTTTTCCAACACAGTTATAAATAACTCCTAAAAAAGCTTTATTCCATAGGGAGAGATAAGTAGTCCACCCCCACCTTCTTTTTTGTTTTTGTCACTTATTGCTTCTAATACACGCATGCAGACACAAAATCTCTCTACTGTATAGAATAAGTACCAATTGTTAGATTTCCCCGCTATACAGAAATTAAAACACATTTCAGGATTATTTAAATTGTAAATATGTGCCAAATGTTTGGCCTGATCATGAGATCAGTAAGCAAATCGAAGCAGTTGAAACCAAGGTTTGCCTGCTTTCGGTTGTTTTGGAGCAGGTGTTCCTAAGACACTGATTGAAGCTATCAAACGTCTGAATGCCTGAAGCGCTGAAGCAGCAGTAAACGACATAAAAGCAAGTTTCAAAGTGAACTTAATTTCAGTCATGACTCATGCTCAGTCATGTTGTAAATGGTCAATGGACTAAGTTTATGTAGCGCTTTTCTAGTCTTGTTCGACCAAACTTTACACCACGTTCACAAACGTCCACACATTCAGTTGGGGCTTAAATGCTTTTCCCAAGGGCACATTGACGTGTGTCAGGAGAAACCTGGAGTCCAACCTGCAACCTTCTAAATGCAAGATGTCTATCAGCTATTCTCCCCAAACCCTTTGCTGTTAAATTAGAACAATGATCAACAAACTAACCTATTTTTCCCCCCAAAGTAATAACTCCTCACTACTTTAAACCTGTTTTTCAATATTTCTTTGTCATTCATTCAATTACTTCATGTAGTGTATCTCAGGAGGCAGCAGCATTTTCCTTTGGTGTGTTTTTTCTTTGGATTAATGCGGTGGACAAACACAAAGTTGTGCATGATTGTATTTTGGAGGAAAATTCATGCATGGTTTTATGACTTCCCCAAAAGCCACAATGAAAGTGAAGAGCTCAATACAAATGCATTCAGATTTGTATTAGTATAAAGATTTGAAAACCCTTCATTTTCTACTGGCACTTCACACAAAATTTGTGGCAGGAAGAGAAAATGTTTTTGGAAGACTCTTTTTTGAAAGTACTTCTTACTGTTCAGACTAATATTGTTTAATGTTGTTTTGGTGTCGATAGATGTTTTCATCTCATGGTAACAGATGAGTGCTTTTGCAGTCAAATGAAGAGAGCAGATGCAAGGTGGGGTGACTTACTACTGCTAAATGCTCTTCTTCAACACGGCCAACATCTACACAGTCGTATGTAATGACGAGTGGTTTCATAGCAACCGTACTCTTTCATATAAGGAGCAACCGTGGCCTGTTGGTAACGGTGCTGAACTCTATTGGTATTCCATCAGAGCGGCTTCTCCCTGCAGCTCCTACACTCGCAATCCACATTCCTGATGTATGTTCAAACATTTAAAAATTCAGATGCATTTGAATTCCTCAAGGATTTTTAATTTTTTTTTCAAGTAGAAAAACATCAACTTTGAAGTTTCGACTGTCGAAAGAGTGCTTAAAAGTACCAACCCCCAAATTACTTTCTTGGTATTTCACCGCTACAAATTATTGATCCACGCCCACACGTTATCTACCTTTCTCTCGAAACAATCGTGTCTCCTACTTCTCGCCACTCTTGTTGATCCCAAACGGAACAGAAACAGACGGGTGCCCTTCCGCTGCTCCGGCGGACGCAGGCCTCCTAAAATATTACGTGTAATTGCTGCAGCGTTGCTGAAAAGGCAACCGAGTGAGCACAGAAAGAGGAAGAACTGCAAACACACGCACACGCGCACACATCAACCTCCAGCTGCGCTGAGCTGGAGCTTCCATGCAGGGCTGTGTTTCTACGGAAACAGCAGGTAGTCACAGGAGTCCCTGGTGTTTTTCCAACTCTCATCCTTTACAGACAGCTGAGGTTTGCCGATAGAAGGGAGAGCGAGGTCATGCGAGTTGCCGTTCTGAAAGGATAAACCTCACACAATTTGCCTCCGTTCTTGAGGCTGCCGTCGCCTTCGCACCTCAGGTCACAGAGAGAACTTCCCTTGCTGCAGGTTTTCTCATCTCCGGGTGTCACTGTCTTAGCAGTGTTGGGGAGGGAGACAAAAATGAGGAGGCAGTGCATTGGCTGAATTCTGTGTTGTGTTCAGATGTTGTTGAACTCCACACATTTATGGAACTGCAAAGATCTGGTTTTGGACAAGACGGTTCTTTTCATTTTGTACAAGGTGTAAACTCCCGTATTATTTGAAGTATAAAGAATGTTTATGTAGTTGGTTTCTTGTCTCCAGCAGATAAAAATCAACCCGTTATCTGTGATCTGATATGCAAGCTGATGTGCATTCAAGGCTACTTAGCAACAAGCATACTTTACATGTGAAAGCAGCACAGCACAAGTGGCTTTAAAAATGGGAAATATGGCTCTTTGCCCCAGGGGCATGTCTGTGTGAGCGATGACGCCATTGCCCAAAAAAAAAAATTTGACATGGTAATTCAGACCTGCATAAAAATATATTTCAGATCCAGTTATTCTGTCATTTTTTTCCCATCAAACGCTTAGTTTTTGAGACACCAACCAAATATCTTAAGTACAGCACATTTACTGCAAATCCTTATTAAGTGCATAAAAAAATGTGTTAAATTTAGCCTATGTTTCAACTGCATCTCAAACTGAAAACATAGTTGCAGTTTTTGAAAAGTTTCTAACAACTTTGGAGAATTATTCTTCTGTTTCATTGTCACAAGAACGAGTCGGAGCCTTGTCTTACTCGTTTGACCCAGATACAGCTTTAAAAACTTTTTAATTATTATTCTGAACATCTTTAGTTGTTTTGAAACTTGTGAAGAACACATAAGACTTGCTTGAGTCGCATGTTCACTCGTCTTTCCCATTTCGAAGGAGTTGCCAAGTAAAACTGACCTGTGACTTTATATTTATACTCCATTGAAGCAAGAAGACATGGGTTACTAACTAAACTTGTCTATTTTGTTTCATACGGATTATTAGAGGAGATTTTGTTAACAACCAATTATTTCTTATCATGGAAATTTGTCCCACACTGAATAAATGTGCTCAAATTGGATTTTTAATTTCTTTTTCCTTTTTTTTAAAGATTATATAACTGCAATAAAAGATTAAACTACTTCAAGACTCAGACCATATTTACCAGGAGGGCAACAAATGAGGATAGCGCCCATCCAACATAAGGCATCTCTCAAAGGCACAGATATAGATAATGACAATCATCAAGTCATCAGACACCTACTGTATACTCTCACTAATGTGCCTCTAATGTTGCTTAATTTGCATTCAAAGCAGGAACTGATGCAGTAGATGAATTGGTACACACCTTCTCATTTCCTGTCAGCGGACTATTAGCTACCTGCCAGCTACCTGCCAGCTTCGTGCCAGCTCGTCATTGCTCTTAATTTTGTCTCCTCTGCTGCACCGTAGACATGTGTGCCTGTGCGTGTTTTCCAGGCTTTATGCTGTATGTGCTTTTGTTGTGTAGATCCCAGCAAAAACTGATTGCAAATTCACAGAAGCAAAAGAGCAGTTACCTCTAGGCTTGCTTCGAGGTATAAATAACTGAGAAGGAACGTCACATGTTTGTGATTTATGAAAGCAATCTTCTGTTTCTAGAGATGTACATTTTGATTTCTTAGATGTGAACAAGAGTTTATGTTGCTGTAGTAGTTTGCCAATCCTAATCCGTGAATGCATTTTCTTCTCTCAGTCAAGTTGTTGTGTGTTATGTCAGTCTACACAAATACCAGGTTCCACCTTGGATACGGGATTCACCTATCCACTTTTTTCACTTCCAATACCGATACAGATATCTGGAGTACAGTATCGGCCGATATCGATCCGATACGGAAAAGTAGAGCTGAATTCACTGAAAGCTTTTCTTTAAAAAGAAAAAAAAAAGACATAAATGTACTGAATTGCAAATTTATTTGATAACTGCACCAGTACAGCACACTTGGATACCACAATAGCTTCACATGCTTGGCCAAAAAAACAACACAACTTTAATTTGTTCAGTCGGTGCAATTAGAAGTATAGCAATTAATATAAAATAATAATAAAGAAACTGACAAAAACAATAGATTAATGTAAAAATAAACTGCAACAAAACTTCCTTCAAATGGTTCAGAAAGCACAATTAGGAATTATACATACAATACAATATAAATAATAATGAGGTTGCTCAGAGCCAGAGTTGGGTAGTAAATAATTACAATTACTCAATTTCATTTACTTGAGTAAGTCTATTGAAAGAATTTACTTTTATGTGTATTTGTACAATGCTGCACTTTTTACTTTTACTTTAGTCATTTTATTTTGAAGTTTCACTAATCTTACTTGAGTAAAATTTCTGGATTTTCAACCCATTGAATAAAAAACAAACATGTTTTACCCAAAAATTCACCAGACACACACACCTGCAGTGTTTGTCAAAGTTTCATGAGTTTTATATTGAAAGAAACTGATTTGGAAAAGTTTTCTCTGTCTGATTTTGTTCTTTTTTGTTGCCAAGATGAATTACTGTCATTATGGTCCTGAAAATGCCAAAATCTCCACTTGACTTTATATTTTGGTCCATCTGATTGTGTAATTTTTAAATCTGAAATGTTTTATAATTTGATCAGTTACTTATTACATGAGTCGTCTTTAAACCAAATACATTTTTGCCTTTTAAAAATATGTTGAAGTAGTGCTATTTTTACTTGAGTACAATTTTGGGGTACTCTACCCACCTCTGGACAGACCACAAAGAATATAATTAGTCTTAATAGATCTGCCCCTATGGTTGAGGCACATTGTCACCAATCTAGAATTTATTTCAGTATCGGGACCAATACCAATATTAATATCGTATCGGTACTTTACTACATTGGATGATGGGTCAAGTGTCCAGCCATAAAAGCTGAACAGGACAAAGAGAGTCTTGGCAAGTTTTAGATTACAGCTGTCTAAGATAGATAGATGTGTGTAAAGTTTCTCGCCCACAGCTCAAATGCCAATCAAAATGTGTGGCACGTGAGCCCGACACTCTTCGTTCCCTGTCCCTCTTCCCCCATCGTCGGCCTGTGAGCGATAGATAAGAAATGATTAAAAAATGAGAATATGGAGTGAGGATGAAGTGAAGTCGGACGAGGTGAGAGAGAGAGAGAGGGCGGAAAAGACAGACTTGCAGAGAGCAAGAGGGACGCAGAGATAGCAAAGCTCAGGGATAGGAAATAGATAAAGGAGGTTATGGTAACCAAGGGGCTAAGATAAAGGAAGGAAGGGAGGTTGTGGAAATAAGAGAGATAGTAGAGGGGGGGTGGCCACAGGGATCAGGAGATTAGGCTGAATCATCTTTTAAGTGATGACCTTAAAAACACACACTCAGCTGGTTGCCAAACCCTGGGGCCCTGACGATGAGTGTCTCAGCGCGTGTAGGTGTTTTTCATTTGGCCCCACACTTGTAGGGGACTGCAAACCTGACAGCATTTGCAAAAACTGGAGGGTTGAGAGGCCCCTTCTGTGTAAGGGGGCTGCAGCAGGCTTTCATCTTCCTAGAAAAAGACGGGATCAGGTGTAAGAGACGGACTCGCACAGACGAATGCCAAACTGAACGGTCCTTTAACAAAAAGGGAAACTCGGGTGATGCTTGGTGCTAACATAAAAATGTAAATAATAAATTAAAAAAGGTTGTAAACTTACTATTTGTATTTTACCCTCTTGTTCTTAATGGTTTTAGATGTACGACAGCAAGTGGGGTCACTTAACGTTCTTATTATATTTCTACATGTCTTTAGGTGAATTCACACGTTAAGAACCAAAGAGATTAAAAATGTAATTTGGTAAGCAACCAAAAGTTTATTTTTGACAAAAGGGCAACATTTTTTTATATTTCACAATCAAAAAATGATGTTTTGAGCTTTACTCTCAAAATCATAAGTTGGAGAAGAGGATGTGTTTGTTTGAGAACATGTCTGTCAAAGCCAGAGCACCACCCAAGACTTAAAAGTATGGGGAATTAATAAATTGCAATCACACTTTTGTTTTTGTTTTTTGGTAAGTGCCTAAATAATTTTCATCCTGCCAGAATTTTAGATTTTATCACAAATAGTCCTTCATCAGCACACAGAAATAGAGGTAGACTGGTGTCAGAAAAGAGACACTTTTAAATTCCTGTCTGGGTTGCCGGTTTGGTACGTCTCAAAGCTACAGCTCTCAGGTAGAATTAGGCAATATAAAACATAATGTTGTGTAACTAAATTTGAACCGAAGATTATTGTACCTCTATGTATCACGACTTTCTTCCTGGGAGGCCAGAGTGTTATGCATTAAAGTCTATTACTCAGGTAGTTGAAGTATGTTCTTGGATATTTTTGCTTTTTTTTGTTTGTTCGTTTATATATATATAAACACTGCTCAAAAAAATAAAGGGAACACTTAAACAACACAATATAACTCCAAGTAAATCAAACTTCTGTGAAATTAAACTGTCCACTTAGGAAGCAACACTGATTGACCCGACGACGGTCCCCGTTGTCAATCAGTGTTGCTTCCTAAGTGGACAGTTTAATTTCACAGAAGTTTGATTTACTTGGAGTTATATTGTGTTGTTTAAGTGTTCCCTTTATTTTTTTTTAGCAGTGTATATTAATACAACTGTTATGTAACCAACACAACAAAACCTGATATGATAAAACTTTTCCTTAGGCAAACTACAGTTTTAACATTGCAGTTCAAAATGTAAATAAACCATATTTGTAGATGATAAAATTCATACAGCTTAAAGAGGCTTCACTGAGAACATGCTGGGGTTTTTTCTGCATATCAGTTCAACTGTCTACCTGTGTTTTTTTGTTTTGTTTTGTTTTCCCACCTGACTTCCTGTTGTCACTCCATTGATAATTCGCTCTCCTGTTTTATGTTTTGCTATCTGCTCACTCTGTTTGCCACCTCCTCCACACACTATTTTCTTGTCCTTTGTGCTTTTTTTCCCCTCCCTCTGCCTTTCTGCGTATTTGTTTATTTGCTCTCCATCTGTCGGCTTCTTGCTCACGCTTTTTTTTTTCCTGTTTCTTTGTGTCAGTGTTTCTCCAGCTGTCAGAGTTTCTCTCTTTCTGTAAGTTTCTTTGTGTGTTTCTCTCTTTCTTCTCCCATCATCTACAGTGAGCGTTTGGAACGTACGCATTTGCGTTGCGTGCATGTGCATGTCTTTTTCTTTTTTTTTTGTTGCTGTCATCGCGTGCACGAGCATGATGGAGCTCAGCCAGTTTGTTTCCTTTACAACCCGATGGCGTTTGCTCGTGTTTTAAGGACTGTGTGTCTGAGTCATCGCTGTCCTTCTGGTCGGAGTGCAAAAATATTTTCCCGTGAGAAAAATATAATTCTGTCTTTTGGACTGTATTAACAGATATTGTGACAACACGTTCAATATCTCACGACTAATGAATTCATTATATGAATGGTGTTTGTTTTTTTTCCCTCCTAACATCTCATTTTTCAGAGCTGATCTTACTGTTAACACATTTAGTCTGTTTACTACAATAATAAAAATACCATAAAACCTCTTCTTTTTATGTTTTAACACTAATCACACCTTTTTGGTTTTGCTCATCTAATCCAAGTTGTGCGTCTATCTGGTTATGTCGGTAGCAAGAGTGTGGCTAACACTACATGTGCTTCAGGTCCCCTCAGAGGACTGGGGGGGCGGCGGCTATGGCGGATCGGCCGACAGCGGCGGTGAGATCCCGTGCCGTCGGATGCGCAGCGGCAGCTACATCAAGGCCATGGGCGACGACGACAGCGCAGACTCTGAGACGAGCCCTAAAGCCTCGCCCAAATCCACCCTGATCGCCCAGAGGGACGCCTTCAGACGCTCCATAAGCATGGATCAAAGGTTAAATGCCACAAGAACCGCATATATGTCACCACTGATAGAGAGCCCACGGCTTCCCCCCCCCCTGTCTGGGTTTAAAGGCGAGATGGCACAAGTAGCATTTCCTGCAAAAAAACAAAAAAAAACAACAACCTGGAAGAGAGAGAGAGATACCCTGATGTGAACATTTACAAAAAGATAGAATGTGACTATGGAAGGGAGGAGGCGAGCCTGGGGAAAATGAAAAAGTTAATTCTTCCTCAGTAAGCTGGCATTTACCATGTTTTAGCAAACCTTAAAACACTTTAATTGGCATAATTAAATCCTCAGCTCAAGCAGCCTCATACTTATGTCCTTGATTGTGCCAGACACATCCAGGATTCAATTGGCTTAAAGCTAGTGGTGCATAATTGTGCGTAAAAAAAACAAACAAAAAACGAGACATGAATGAAAAAAAAAATTATTTTAAATTTTGCGCTGATTAAAATCATGATACCATAGCAACTCTTTTAGCTTGGAGAACTTCATGTAACGGGTTTTACTGGCAGACCAGCAGGATCCAAGCTCCACAGCACCGAAGGGTCAGCTGGTTTTACTGCTGTATAAGCTGTTTAATGGCTGCTGGGGAAGACGAGTGTTTTGCTGTTGACTTATTCAGAAAACACTTGTTGTATTCTTGTTGGTTGTGCAGGAGGCACCACTTCTGCTTTGCAAATATGTACGGTTGTATAATTGTGCACCTGTTGCAGCCATTTTCATATGCAAGTGTAAACGTTGATTTGGGCCTGGGGGGCGTGGCCGGCAACAGCTTATTTAGATTTAAGCGACAGGACACCCTAAAAGAACTCATTCTGAAAGAAGCTCAAAGTAGGCAGAACTGAGCAGACTAAAATCTTATTATGTAACATTGATTTTGTGCAAAAAGAACATGTAATGAATTTTTGTATGACCCATAGACATATCCTTACCTGCGCAATAGGTCACCTTTAAGATACTGCAGCCTGTCATCTCAAACCAATCTGCCCGTTCTGCCTCCGTTATCAAAACATTTCCATCCATACAGCTGCCACTCACTGAATACTTTCTCTCTCTTTTTTTTGTGCCTGATATTTGAAGGTGAATGTGTATACGGGTGAAACCACATTTTACCATTCAACCTTCTCCTGTTTTAGGAATGAGATGTGATAAACAATTCACAGTTTTAGTAGAATTTACACCATTTACTTGATGTTTAGCATTTTGCGCCCCGCTTTGACAAACTGGTGCATTTTCACAACGCTCTGAATGACGGACGCTTCAGCACTCATAAAACATGACTCATAATATTTATGATGGCTGCGGCCAAACGAACTGTGATTCACGTTTGCAATAAACGTGGCCGGTGCTCATCAGCGCCGTGTTGGCTTAGGAGAAAATAAAACTTGCATTAGTCTGAGATTTGTGCTATTGAGGTCACTATAATGCTGTTTTCTTTCTGTTACCTTTTAGGTACTCCTGTAAGCAGTGCACAGATTCCTACCCAAACAACAGAACGGCACCTAAAACCCACACTCGCTCTCGCAGCTACACTCGCTCTCTGACCAGCTCACAGGTGACTAACTCCATCGTCCTGGCGTTTCATTTATTCTGGAATATTCCAACGTATACGGAATACCTTTGAACTTTTTCCACATTTGATTAGGTTGCTACATCAAACTTAAATATCTGTCAGGGTTTTTTTTTTCTTCTGATTTGCCCTGTATTTGGCTCCATCTGCTATGAGCAGCTTTCTTGTCCTTGCTGAAGAGAAGCATCATTACTTTTCCTCCAGACACGATGTTTTGCTTGAAGGCTAAAATGCTCAGTTTTGGTCTCGTCTCACCAGTTCTACTACGTTTCCTGTGTCCCCTCCACGGCTTGTTTCAAACTGCAGACAGGACTTCTTGGGCCTTCCTTTCTTTTACACTCTCAAGTCTTGTTGAGTGCTTGACTAATAATTATCCCACTCAATTATTAGCGGTTTTAAGTAATGTTCCTTAAGAGGCTCAAACAACTGTAATTACACTGAAATGCAGGCAGGTTGTTCGTATTGGATGGTGTGAGAATAAATGGGCAGGATGCAAATGGAAACGGCAGATTTTAGGTTTTTGTTCTAAAAAAAAAAAAAAAAAAACTGAACTCAATTTGTCAGTTCCAAGAATACCCAACCCTTTTTGTTCATTTCTCACACAGTTATCATTATTTATTTATTTTTTTACATAAGCTGGGAGACACGCTGAACCATCAGTTCGAGACGGTGTGCGAAACCATGTTCGGCGAGGTGGAGTCGCAGGCTGTCGAGGCCCTGGATCTCCCCGGCGTGTTCCGGACCCGCAGCCACAGCTACGTGCGCGCCATCCAGGCGGGCTGCTCCCAGGACGATGACTGCCTCTCCGTCTTCTCTATGTCTGGCCCCCAGGGGAGCATCAAGGGCGGGGCCGGTGAGTGGACTTAGCGGCGTGTGCATCCGGCTTTTTTAGCATCTTGACTTCTCCGTTCTCTCTGCCTCTAATTCAGCCTTCTCTCCCTCTCTGTGTCTGAGTGTACGTTTGCTAGCTATACGCACAGACTCGCATGTGCCTTATTGCTCATGCTGTTTCTTCTCTCCTACACCTCTCTGCTCTTGTCTCACCCATCACACTCCCTTGTGTGACTGCAGGTTTCTCGCGGTTATTACCGTTGCTGTTGCTTCAGTCTCTATCTCTTTCTTGTCTTCCTTCGACAAGAGAAGATGAGATCTTATCATCTTCAATCCTTTCACTCAACACAAAAGTCCACCTGTGCAGCCGTTACTTCATTAGTCAAGTTTATTTGTGCAGAGCATTTCAGCAACAAGGCAGTTGGAAGTGCTTTTGCATCATGAAAAGTCACCCATTATGAAACAAGCCATAAACATTACATTTTTGTCAAATGCCATCATCAAAATCAAGCAAATACACATCAGATATGTTAATCAGTGTTCAAGCTATTATTAATCAAAGGCAGCTCGAAACACGCCGGCTGGGTTTTTAGCCTTGATTTCAAGGAAGACGGAGTTTCGGCTGTTTTTTTGTGGTTTTCTGGAAGTTTGTGATTTGTGACGCATAGAAACTGAATTATTACATTTTGCCACATAACCGCCACCGACTTCAAGGTTACTCTTTGTTGCCCGTATTACATAAAGTAGTGCATAATGGTAAAGTGAAGAAAAAATAACATAGATTTTTCCTTTTTTTTTTTTTCAAAATAGAATCATCGTTCTGACCCTTTGCTACTCTGATTCCCCTATGCTCTCACAGAGCAAATGAAAGTTTACATTTAAGACTTGATTTTCTCACCAAGCTCTATTCAGTGTGTCATCTGAAAATGGAAAGAGTAAAATATGGTTTCAACAGCAAACTTACCAAGATGTGGTCTTCCTACTGAAGTGACAGGTAAGGCAAGGAGCTCCATGGTAACTGGAGGAAGTTCTGAGATGTATAATTAAGGTGAACCTGTTGACAGGAAAACTACTATGTACAACTGAATATTTTTGCTTAAAAACAAAGTTCAGACCTCAATAAAGTTAAAATTATGTATCAAGGTTTGTGTTCACAGCTGATTTTGCTTGAGCTATGTGCGCAGAAGTTTTCAGTTCTAAATCTAAACTTTCCCAAAAACATGTACCTGTAAGTACCTGTCGCACTTTTCTTTCGACTTTTATTCATAACATTTTTGAATTATTATTATTTCCCTTCCACTTCAGTTTGCCGCTGCATTGTGTTTGTCACATAAAATCTCAACGAAATACGCTGAAGTTCGTGGTTGCGATGTGACAAAATGGAGACTGGGAGTTGAAGGCCCTGTTTACGCATATATTACACAGGTAATTGCTGATTTTTGTCAGCTGCGTGTGTTCGCTAATGTTTGTTTGCTCATCGGAGACGGTTTAGACCCTCGCAGGATTCAAATTTCCCAGCTTCCAGTAAGTCCCATGAGATTTATTAAAAGCGCTGCGAAGTATCATCCGCATCAAGCGCGAAACATTCACGCGCTGCACGTATACCTCCATAGCGCAGACACGCGCGCACCCAGGGGAGGGCTGAGCTTCAGCTAGTATCTTTTACACTGTGGAAATAAACAAGCTGCACACACAGATGCGAAGGGTGATGAAGAAAGGGAAGCGGTATGGATTGCTTTTGGTATCCGTCAGGCAATTGCTTTAACTTTTAGAAGAAAAATTCGCCCAGGGGAAGAGGTTTTCTGTTGTCACCCTTGCTATAACTGACATATCCACCGCTTTGCTCTCTGCCTTTTGCTAAAAAGTGTATTTTTCATGAAAAGGAATACTAGCCAAGCTGTTGAATGTAGAAATAGACACCAGCATTGTCTTTTTTTTAATGCTCTCCGTGTTCTCTCTTCTCTCTCTTGTCGGTTCACGTCAAAATTCCTCCCTTTTTTTCCCACTTTAACATTCCTCTTCTCCCCTCTAGTCTGTCGCTTCTGTAAGTATCCACCCGCTCTTTTCCCTTTTCACATCGTTTACTTTAACCTCAAACACCTCTGTCTTCTTCTCCCTCGCTCTTCTTACACTTCAGTCTTTCCTTATCGTAAAGGTGCTCCCCCACCGCTCCCACCTCGCATGTCCAAGTCTTCTCTCTCGGTGCGCGCCCAGAGCAGCACCGAGTCCACCCAGGACGCCTACTTCCAGAGCGGCGGACAAATGGCTCCGGGCGCCGGGCACCCCAAGCAGCACAGCAACTCCATAGACCTCGGTGGCTCCGAGGGGCCGTCGGGTCGCGCCTCCAGGGGAGGCTACTACACGTCCAGTGGGCCCGGACGCTCCCGCCAGCACAGCAACTCGGCGGAGAGCCTTGACGGGGTCAGGGGTTCCAGGGAGCTCGTGCCCTACGGAGGGGGGCCCGGTGTGGGAGTCAGGGCAAAACACAGCTGCTCAGCCGACAGCCTGCTAGAGGGGCCGCCACGGCCGGCTAGGGACCGGGACGGCCGGGTCGGCGGCGGCAGCCTGGGGAAGTCGTCCTCACTTCCTCAGAACAACATGATAGTGAGTAAGATGGGCGGGCAGGACGACGGGCGCGCGGCCAGGAAGTGGAGGCCGTCCATCGCCGTGCAGGTGGGGATGAGGAAATGTGAAACGCATAGAAAATAATCTTTAAATGATTTTTTTTTGTTTGTTTTTATGTTTTTGGTCACACTTAACAAAACTTATCAAATAAAACCTCAGTTTAAAAAAATGCAATGTTCAAATGGTGATTCAATTTGTAGTTTTTTTTTTCATTCCTTAAAGTAGGGGAACGTCACTTTTATTTTGTTAAAAGTGTATTTGCTAAAAGTGTCAGCATGTCATGACAATATGAGTGATGTGAAAATATCAATCTTCACCTCCTCCATGAACTGCTGTGGCAATCTGAAGAAATTCCCCCCTCCACCAAAAACAACCAATCAGAGCCAGGAGGAGGGTCTTAGCGCTGTCAATTGTGCTCATGTACGCTCCTCAATGTGCTAATGGTGGAAAAACAACTTACCATGTCAGAAAAACCACTTATACGCCGTCATCAGTGGCCATGCTTGCTAGCCTTAGCATTCGTTGCAGGCCAAGTTGTGTTGAACCAGCTTTAGCGTAGCAGAAGGATGTGAGCTGATTGACGGAGCTAAGACCCTCCACCTTTCTCCTCCCGTTTCTCCTGTTTCAGACGGAGTTGTGTATTTGTTTAAACGGCAGGTGCATAGCGAGAAGGCAAAGGAGCTTGATTATTTTTTTCCACAAATTATCTTTCTCATATTGTACTGTCAGGACATAATGACAGTTTTAGCAAATATGTTAAAAACGAGAGAAGCAAACTATACTTCCACATATCAACATTGTCTATTTTACTATGTTCTAATGATATAGCTTTTATGCTAATATGCTAACATTGAATCTGAACTACTATACCACTAGTAGTCAACCTGAATGTATAAATTACTGTTTGTGGAGTTGAATGCTTGGATAATCTGATAGACTTTGTGTGTGTGGCAGATTTCCAAAAATTGTATCTTATTTTCTATTTATTTCAGTCATTTTTAACTTCCTTACACAGTAAAAAAAAAACCACAATGCTGAAAAAGCAAAACAAAATGAAAAAAATCAAAAGAAGAAAAATAGAAGACAAAACTATTACAGAAATGGACAAACAATACTTAAATTCTTGTCAATGACAAGAACACAAAGTGTAGACCGACAAAAGTGTAGGTGTAATTTTTTTGTACATTACTGCATTGTCAAAATCAAAGCTGCAGAATCTTTTCTAAAACACGCCTCCAAGGAATTCCAGCCGAGTCTGGAATGGAAACGGAAAATATCCGAGCCAAAACTTCAGTTTTTTTTGTCAGATCACACATTTGTACTCCGACAACAAACACATTGGAAACAGGAGCCAGCAAGTTCCTCCTACAGCCGAAGTAAATCTATTTCCATAGATTAACCCATAGCAGTTGTAGCTTCTTTTTTCGTTTTGTTTTTTTTTTTTACATTTATTTCTGTGATAAAATTCCCTCTGTCCCAAAAAAATATTGAACTCATGTTCTGTACTTGTGGTCTGCTGTTCCAGGTGGACAGCTCGGAGACTCTGTCCGATTCCGACACGGAGGGAAAAGCTCTCACCGAGGTTCACTCCATAGGAGTCCAAGTGGAAGATGAGAAAAGGTAAAAAAGAAAAAAAAAATCAGAAACAAAGCAGCAAAAAAATATATATATTCATCTGTAGAACTTTCTCTCCCAGCTTGACTTGTTTTGGTGACATTTAAGTTTCCATCATCACGGATGCCTCTCGCAAACTCAGAGTGGGAGTTCGAGGGGTGTTTGTTTACCCGCTAATTTATCTTTGTTCCAAAATATGCGGCTTGATCAGGAGCGGCTGGTCTTTGTGCTGTAATTTATGTGAATAATTCTGATTTATATTCAGAAAAAGCCCTCGTCTTCCTGCGCGCCCGACAGCGTCGCCATGTGTACGGCTGATTTCTCTTCTATGTCCAATTAATTCATTTAAGATTTCATCAAGCAGCACAGCTTGAACTCGGAAACACTTTGTTCCAAGAATGTCTCTTTTATTTTTTTCCCCTCTTTATTTTTTTTTCAACCATGTTTGTAACCCCGTCTACTGCAATCCGTAAACACAACGTGGCTTTCACACATGACTCGGCGCTTTTCCTAATTAAATCCATTCTCGCGTTTGAACGCAATCGCCGAAGATGACATCAGGACATCCGGCGCTGCGGATCTGAGTCACGCTGCGGACCCGAACAGACTGAGGAGACAGATGAGGGGAAGGTTGGGTTTAAAGTTGCAACAGTGTAAACACTCATCAGTGAGCACACTGGCATGACATTTCCACGCATCGATGCGTCATATGCCAGGGGATTTAGCAGGACTCATCACAACCAGGCGAGTGGCGGTGATTGCCGTGACAACACGGCCCTGCTCAGTTTGGAATGTGAAACAATAAGAAGGTCGAAAGGACAAATAAATAAATAAGAAAATTGAGAAAGCCTTCTGCAGGCGATTCAGTTTGATCAGATGGCTCTGAGCCAGCTGTGACTCCTTGTGTCTTTTTGCAAGGCGGGCTCGATTCAAACGCTCCAACAGCGTGACGGCGAGTGTGCAGGCCGACCTGGACCCCGAAGGCTTCCCGGGGCTTAGCGTTGCTGTGCCAACACAGGACAAGAGTCTGCAGTTTGGCTGCTCCTTCCAGAGGCACTCGTCAGAGCCAGAGTCCGCGTCGCAGTACACAGAGTGCCACCGCACCGTCCACACGCAGGGCCAGTGGGCTTACAGAGAGGTGGGTCCCTGCCCAGACGTCTTCCTCATGAAAGATACAGACTTTACTTTGAATGGTTCTTGCTAAAGAATACTACGAAAGAGGATTAGGGAAACTGAGGGGGAAAGGAAATGAATTCTGACTTTAATCTTCTGAGATACTATGTCAGAATTCTGATGTTAAAGTGGGAATTCTGAGAAAATAAGTCAGAATTGTGATATTAGAGTCAAAATTCTGAGAAAAAAGGGAAATCTGAAGGAAAAAAGTCAGAATTCTGAGGGAAAAAATTCTGTAAAAAAAAAATTCTTAGATTAATGTCTGAATATTTATTCAGTGGCCCTAATCCTCTTCTGCAGAATACTGAAGTTACACACAGATATGATCACACTCTGAACTTTCTCATTTTCTCAAACACCAATGAATATTAGGATGACAGAGGGCAGCAGAAAGTTTAAGGAAGTTATTAAACATCATTCCAGTGTATGAACATCTCAAGACACACCGTTCCACTAGTCATCCAAAAATAGAAACCAAACAACTGAAAACCAGATAAGACATGCAGCTAATCTGTTTGGCATTAACCAGAGACTCAGGCTCAGGTAGGGGAATCTGTTGACATGACAACAGTACACCGTGTACTTCTCAAATCTGGTGTTTATGGATGAGTAAAATGAAGAAAAGATGTAAAAATAAAACCATATCAAATCATGATTGAAGTTTTCCCTTCATGTAAAATACTACTCTTCTGAAAATACTCCAAAAACACAATTTAATGCTGTATAGAGCTTAAAGCATCTTGCAATGGGGACATTTTCCTTCAACAGTGTGGACAGTGAGTCTGGTCAGAGTTCTTGAGTTCATGTGTTTATTGGTGTCATTTAACATCCTAATCCTAAATATTGGATATTTAGTAACTGAATGTGGAAAATCAACATATTTAACAGAAAGGCTTGAAAAGTCTGTAAGTCATCAAAATCATGTGAAATGAAATAACTATTATTGAAATAATAGAACTTTTCAATTACATTGAGTTTTTTCTTTTTTTTGCTAAACTTTAAAAAAACAACTGAATTATTTTTCCTTAGTTTTAAAAATTGTGCATTTCTAAAAACCCAGATAAAACACATTTACAGCTGTAATTAGACCAAATGTGAAAAAGTTTAAAGTGTATGAAAAACTTTCCAGATCATTGTTCATTTTGTACATTGAAGTCTCGCTATTTCCTGCGCTGCATTTTCTTTTACCTCAGTTTGTTTGCTTTACTGTTCGCTGAAAGCTTTTCACATCTATGGAAACCTAAAGGACAGGCAGCAAAAAAAAGAAAAGGACGTAAAGCTTGGTGATAAAGCTTACACGTCTTTAATATGTCTATAAAAAGGCAAATACTGAGACATATAGCAGCTATTTGCTTAAAGCTCTTTCTCTGTTTGAACATCTGTGGAACATTTCCTCGATTTAATTAGATTACATTTAAATCTAATCTATTCAATATTAGCAGCAGCTAATTGAGTATCGTTGGAAAAACCGCATTAAACAGCCAATTGGCTCCTGTTAATATATATACATATATATATATATATATATATATATATATATATATATATATATATATATATATATATATATATATATATATATATATATATATATATTATTATGCATCTGTGGTTTTACATTTTACATTCAGATGTCAGAAATTATAGATTGTAAATCATCTTTCTGAGATATTTTTATATATAGTGGTTAATAGTAGTGATAAAGTGCTGAAAACACATTTATTCACTATTTTACTAGGGAAATAACTACAAAATGCACAAATTCTAATTTTCCATTTCTTTCTGTCCACTTCAAAATTTCAATTCTGAAGAAGGAAGGCATTTAGTATTTTTTTTATTAAGTACACGTTCAAAAAATAGTCAACCTATGACATCTTTGTCTATATAAATTTCCCACTGATTCATTTCGTCTTATTTTTTTGCATCCATTCTAAGAGCAAGAACATATTTAGGATGAGCCCTGCATTTTAAGCTGTAATATAACCTAGATTCCCTCTTTGAAAATTGTGAAATTGTTTTCCATAAATCTAATCTCTGGCTCCTCAGCTGCACAATGTCGATGTAGATTGGCAGATTTTATTGTACAACACAGTTGGTAATCCAAATTACCAACCGTGTTGGCATCTGTTCATTGCCTTGTCGTCTATTTCTTTTTAATGCTTTCGATTTGGAGTTGTAGGCCTTCCAGGAGGTGTGGGGTTATGTTTTTGAACTCAGAGTGTCATTTCTACAAGTAATGCATCCCTTCTGCTTCACACAGGACCTCATTCAGGGCAACTACACCACCGAAGCTTGCCAAGTAGACACAAGGCCCCACCAGCACCCACACCTGCCGCCACGCTCCCACTCCCCCCTGCCTATTACCGCGGAGCGCGCCTGGACGGCCACACCGTCCCTGGAAGGCCCGCGCAGCCTCCCCGACTCGGGCCGGGCCTCGCCCTGCATGAGGGACGGAGAGTTCTTCCTGCGCCTGCTGCAGACGGAGGTGGAGAGGATGGAGGGCTGGTGCCAGAACATGGAGAGGGAGGCGGAGGAGAACGAGCTTCCAGAGGACGGTGAGTTCAAAAACTATTTCTCATTTTGTTGCTGCTCTTTTTATTGAACTGCATTTCCACTCTCTCTCCCTCTCTCTCTCTCTCAGCTCTTGAGCTAATTCGAAGCGCAGTTGGCAGTGCCCAGATGCTCATGTCTCAAAAGGTCCAGCAGTTCTTCCGCCTCTGTCAGCAAAGTATTGTAAGTGCATGAAACGTCACATCAACACACATTTCCATATAAGCTTGTTTCTATGCATGTTGGATATGTAAGTTCAATTTAAAAAAATACTTAAATGATCCCAAAGGGAAATTAAATGTTGCTATAACTCATTAAATCAGGATTCTTCAGAGTTATTGTAGGAAAGATTTCCTGTCGAATACAAAAGCATACTTCACCTTTATATATACATTCTATACGTTACTATGTATGTCGGGGTTTTTTTTTTTGCTTTTTTTTTAAAAGTTGTGCCACTAAATTTTTTTGTCCAGCCTGGTTTGGCCACTGCTAATAAGATTTTCTGGGGGCGCCACTAGCACACCTCATAAATCTGACCTTTATAGAACAGCAAGAGGAAAACCATCGTCGTTAGATGTCCAGTTTGCAGTTTGGAAGGAGTTTTAGTCGCATGAGCTCAATAATTAACATTTTTGACTATTGTCTAACATTGTGCATTACCCTAAAACAATATCCTCATATCAGTGGCTAAATAATGCTGTGAAGATGCTTTTAGTCAGTAGGACACAGAAGTCAGGAAGAAGTGAGAGAAGATGAATGGTGCCAACTCCAGGGCAATCCTGAGAGAAACCCTGTTAGTGGTTACCTTCGCATGTTCTTCTGTCAGAATGGTCCAGTCAATGTTCAAATTGAAATCGAAGAGAAACTTGATTTGCATAGATCCTCTTTAGCCAATCTGGTTGGGTTTGAACTATTTTACAAATAATTGGCAAAAACATTCAGTCTGTAGAATCTCATTCCTGAGAGAAAGAGTTCTAAAACTTGCAGCTGTGATTGTGGTGATTGGTGGAGCTGCACCAAAGAATCGACACAGGAAGCCAGGATACAAAAGCACGTAATAATTTTCAGATCGTTTAGCCAAACATTCTGTCAACTTTCTATGCTCAGGACCCGTCCGCCTACCCCCAGCCCACGTCGCAGGACCTGGCATCCTTCTGGGACCTGCTCCAGCTCAACATAGAGGACGTAAGGGTTAGGTTTCAGGACCTCCAGAAGCTCAAGGACTCAGATTGGAGGCTCCCACCTGAAAAGAAGGTGAGGGACCGGAGGGTCCGGCCTACCCTGGTTTCCCTTCAGCATTCTCCCAGAGCTAAGATGGCTCTGTGCCGCCGGGTAGAGCAGATGGCCGTGGCCTCCAAACGTTTGCAGGCCACGAACGCTGAGAACAGACCAAGAGGAGCCGAGCAGATCTGCCCGCGAGGCAGCGGAAGTTCAAATTGATAGGGCTTTATTTTGCATTTAATTTTAATTTATGTATATTTAAGTTTTTATCTTTTTTACTTTTCTTGCACTCTGTCAAGAAAAAGACAGCTTTTAGCATTATTTTCTATCAAACCTCTCCAAAACTAACTCTCTTTTCTTCTTTTTTTCACTTTTCCCTTGTACCTCTCCTTCCATTTCCTTTCATACAACTCAACACTGATGCATGCTGCGATACCTTTTGGGGGCTTTTTTCCTTTCTCATAATGCGTTTGATTACTTTTTATTTATTTTTCCCTCTGTTGTGGGTTTTGTCTCTTATTGCATGGGTTTTCCGTCACAAACCCCTCTTCTTTTCCACCACCTAACATGACAAATCCACTGTCCTTTTCCCGCATCTCATGTCAATGTCTCATCCTCAACGGGTCAGGAGGATAAGAAACTTCCTCCGCCCCTACCAAAGAAGCCAGCGGGCGGGGTGAGCGGCAGCCTTCGGGCCGATAGCATGGGAGACGGGGTCTCCGGGAGCGCCGGAGGCGGCCCGGGGGGGCTGGTGGTGCCCCGCATTGGAGGGCACACCCTCCCCATCAGGGAGAAGTCCCTGGACCTCGGAGACCGTCAGAGGACAGAGGCGCGAAGGAGGCTGCTGCAGACCAAGCGTACCGCCTCCTTCAGGCAGAACTCGGCCACCGAGAGCGCCGACAGTATCGAGATCTACATCCCCGAAGCCCAGACTCGACTCTGAACCCGCGACGGCACTCGCTTCCCCCCCTCACCCGATCTTCTGCGAGTCATTGCTGTTTATACGCTACGACCCACCGCCAATTTTAGCACTTTCCATCAACTTCTGTCATCCTACATCATTACTTAACAAGCAATGACAGCCATTTTAGTGTCTTGAAATTCAAACCACTTTACTGAGGCAGAGGCCTAGAACCTGAGCGGTATCTAGCCGAAGACGTTTTTACTTCCTTCTTAGTCGGAATTTCTTTTTATATATGTATATATATATACATATATAAATATATATAATCACTCTGGCTGAAACCAAGTCAGAAATCTTTTGTAAAACTAGGCAGCAGAGGTTCACGCAGTAGCATGCCTGTGCGTGTTCACTTGGCACAAAAAAAGGGCTTAACAGGCAGTAGACCTCTGAGGAAATTCTCCCCACACACCCCGCCCCTGATGCCGTTCGGAGCGAAACCGACCCCCACTTACGGGCTTTCGCCGATAACAGCTCAGCCGAGTCGAGATCTATTGATTTCTTGAGCATCCTCAGTTGGCTCCGAGAGCATCCCTGAGGAAATATCAAACACAGAATCCTTAGTCCCTCTTCCCGTCTGTCCACACAAGCACCAAGTCACAGAATATAGACCAATTTCACGTCTCACTCTGTTGATGCTTTCGAACCACCTGTCCGTCAGCATTGGACGGCGAGGCTCTTCGATAGTTGTGTTTGCCAAAAGGAGCTTCTTCAGTGTAGCATCACAGACAAAAAAAAAACATGAAGAAAAGAAAAAAAAAACAACTCCTTGTGTAGTCTCTGAAGTCTCAAGAAGAGGAGGGTTTGGACATGGGATTATTTCAGTGGCTTTTCTGGACTTACTTGAAGATGCTCCCCCTTCTTTCTTTTTTTTTTTTACACTGTGAGAGTAGAGCACCGCCAAGTGGTCAAAAGAGAATCCCGCTTCAACAGCAGTGGTCTTTACAGTTTCGATATATCTTATTCAGGAACAAGTAAACACCCCTTAACGAAACAGCCATTGAAGTGGTCGGGACTGCTATCTTCCCCTCCGAAACCCTTTCTTTCTTTTGAATATTGCTTGGACAGACTTTACTATCGTGTTTATTCGTAACTAAATATGGGTTTTTAAGTAAAAGAAGAGCAGCAGCTTGAATTTTCGGCAGGATTTTATCACCAAACTTTATTTCGTTTCCCTGATGGCGTTGACGAAACGAGGAATGATTTCGTTTTGCTGGCAGATAAAATGAGGCCTAACTGACCTTAAAATATCCTTCCAAAGAATCACCAAGTCGAATCAGATTGGGATTATGTCCAAAAAAAAGAAAAGTGGTATTTTATAACTATGCTGGGAATGTGAAATATGTGATATGTGTGGAGCTGCGGTGCCTTGCAAACATTCATATCTGGTGAACTTCTTCACCTTCTTTTCAAGTTGCGACCATAAACTTCAGTGAATGTTTGTGATGGACATCGAACCAGCATCCCTCAGC
This sequence comes from Poecilia reticulata, assembly GCF_904066995.2. Taxonomy (NCBI): domain Eukaryota; kingdom Metazoa; phylum Chordata; class Actinopteri; order Cyprinodontiformes; family Poeciliidae; genus Poecilia; species Poecilia reticulata. The sequence continues at coordinate 7,823,787 of NC_088840.1, read as the reverse complement.
ATCATGCTGGAGTGAAGTGTTTTCCATCACAAGGTGTTTTGTTTGTAGGGAAACTTTTCAGTGTTATCATCTGGTCTGAATTGAACATGTGGTTTGTGCCAAACAGCAAACAGGACTTCTTGTTTTTATTTCAGATGCTTGTATAAAAGTTGAATCTTCTGTTTTTGGTGTCAATTTCTTCCACTTTCTCAGTTGCTGGCTTGTATCCTCTAAAGCTGCCATGAGCCTCTTGGCTGCGTCTCGGATTAATGTTTTGCTTTTTTTCATTTATTATGTGAAAACTTAATATATGTGAAAACTTGCATAAAAGTCCAAAGTACAGAAATTCCCTGAGGTTTGTGGTTGTAACATGACAAAATGTGGAAAAGTTAGAGAAGCATGAATGGTTTTGCAAGGCTTTGTATGTCATTTTTTTCTTTTTTATTAAGTTGCCTATTGAAACAGGTCTAAATTATTTCACAAAGTTAACTTTTTTTGAAGGATTCTTATCAAAAATATGTTGGTGTTTTCTACGACTGTTGGCTCATACGTGAATTCACTTGAGTAACTGAATATGAAAGTCTGTGTGAATCCCAGTTAACACTAAAGAGTCAAAATGTATGGAACAGAGATGACAAAATGTCAGAATTTGTAAGCATGAAGTGTTCTTTCTTTCCTTTTATTTTGGTTAGAATATGTTGGAAATATAGGATATTTTATTGGAAAATGTATATTTTATAATATAAACTACATTTCTAGATTAGTAGAGATTATCGAGTACAGTACATGTACAAAGATCATATATCAAATGTGAAACACTGCAGTATTGTTACGATAGATTATAGCTGTGTGGCATATCCAGACTGAGTCCATGTGAAGAAGACTTTCAAACGGCTCTTATTATCTTGAAATTGTGAGTCAGGTTCACAGGGTATCTCTGGCAAGAAAGGTGGTTGCCAAGGACGATCCTTCCTTAGGCCTATTTAAATATCTGTGTGTGGTTCTCACAACTTGTACTGCTGTTCCCCTTTTCCTCCCTATATCTCCTGTTTAGAACCAACTACATGTGCCTAACCAGCTATGTGTGGAGGTTTCCTTTGAACACAGTTTACACTTTGAATATATACGTAAATATATAGAAAGAGAGACAGACAGAGGGAGATGTATATAGAGATGTATGAAATCTGAAGAGTATTGTTGGGAAAAACTGTTTTTGACTTCCTGAATCTCCCTCATGTTGCAATACACACCCGCGAGACTGGCACACTTTGTCGATGTGGAACACTGCATGCTTTCCGACAGCCTCCTCTGAACAATTTAGCGGAGTCTCATTTTGGAGAAGAAACACGTATTTTGTAGCCTTTAAATCTTTTTCTTCTGTGTGATTGGGGGTGAAAAAAGTAATTGCTAGGGTTTTACAACGCAGTTATTCCGACGAATCACACGTTTGTACAATTCTGTCCTTTTAGAGACAATGATACAAACATCCTTGGAAATGCCAACCAGTGTTTTGCTTTTTGGACTTCAGCAGGTGAATCTTAACCTCCTTGTACAAATGAGGCGCCCCGGCATTGAAAACAACGAGGGCCGTCGTGTGGAATGCGTCCTTAGCAACGCGAGTTGCGGAGCCGCCTTCTCTGTTTTGTTTTTTTTGCGTCCCTCTCTGCGTCCGATACCGCTAAAACCTGATGACATCCGTGCGGTGCCTGCCACAGGCCCTCGTCAAACGAAGCACAAAGAACTGCTCTACTACTGTTACGCCACTGTGACGGACTCTTGACCCCACCCTCACTATCCTCAGTCCTACATGCGAGGGGGGTGGCAAAGTCTCTGGATCACACAAGTTGCCCTTGAGGGACACCAGGATTTAAAGAGACTTTTGTTGGATTTTTATCCGCGGTAGCAATCACGACTACTTTCATTCGTGCTGACTTTCTTCTCTCTGAGTTCTACAAGTTGAGGTGTCAACCAGCCGCACCTTGCCTTGAAATAGGTCCATAGCAAACACAGTTTTTGTGGTTGTGATTTCCATTTTATTTATTTATTTTTTTTGTTCTACATAATGTATCTATCACATCAGCATCGTACAAATCACAGTTCCTGGTTGTGTTGTAACATTATCTTAGCACTGACAAAACACAGCAATCAAACTATCTTAAGCCTTTCTTCCCACATGGCCAGACAAAATCTGAGTACCTCAGTTTTTAGCAAGTGTCCCTCTGTCCTCAGGGCATTTCCTAAACCCACCGTAAGACCCTAATAATACGAGGCTACGCTAATCCTCGCAGGAGTGTTGCTGATATTCTCTGATCAAGACGGGGAGAAGGAAGAAAAAATCTCTCGCTGCTTGAGCCCAGATTCACTGTTAGCCATTTATTTCCCCAAGACTAGGAAACAGCGTGAGTCAGTGTGGTGGCAGAGGCAGCAGCTTAATTGTAGCTGATTTGTGTGTGTGCTGCATACTGTGCCTCTGGAACAAAGCCAAGCTGGAGGCCTGTGGTAGCAGCAGATTTGAGTTTTAGTTGACATTACTGTAAGGCAGAGCTGCTCTGGAGTTTGAAGCTAGCATATGTCTGTGGTGGGGGGGCTAGCTAGCCAGCCCCGGGCGCTAGCTAACCATGTTCATGCTAAGTTAAAGGAACTTCACTGTCAAAAAGAAACCAAATTGATGTGTTGTAAAGATAGTTTTATAAACTAATAGCCTGCTTAGTCTTCAATCACTGTCAGCAACAGGACATGTTGTGATAGAAGTTGGTAAAGCTAGTGGTAGCATTGCTTTCAGTGAAACACATAGAACTTAAAAAGTTCTGTTTGTACTCCAAATTGGAAATATTCAAAATTTATATTAAAGACAAATCAGCTGGAACACCCAATGAAGTCAGATTTGTTAGCTGGAAAGTAGTGATACTCCTCACCCAGATAAATTTTATATTCAACACTTGCCAATATGGTTGGCAAGTGTTAAAAAATATATAATAGTAACAAGCTGTTTCTTTGCTATGTTGATTAAGAAATCTGTTTTATGGACTTTCCTTAGCGAGAATGTTCCTGAAACCTTTATGAGGCATAATTTATTTGCTATCAACAAATGTTTAAATTAAAGTAGCTTGGGGGAAAAAAATCAAAAGGCTAGAAGGCTTACAAAAGGTAAAGTTTGATTTAGAAAATTTGTGGCTAAAAATATTGTTTGACATTAGATGCATCCAAGACCTGTATAGATTCTACTTTTAACCAGAGCTATCCTGAATCAAACCTATAACCAACAATTAACTTGTGACAGTTAATGATTGTATATGGGCAGCTTTTGTAGCCCATTTACTGTCTAAGCAGGACATTATGTACCTGTAGTTTACATGACCACAGCAAACTTGAAAAGCTTTCTGACTTGCAACTGTAACATTGTCAACTCTATTGTGAGGTCCTAATCAGATCTACTTTTTACAAAACTTGAAAGCACTTTGCTACCACTAGTGACTAATGCTAACAATTGTATCCTTGAGGGATAACTTCATGAACAACCAGCAGAAAATATGACTGATAATTAGCCAAGAATCAATTCAAGAGTCAAATTTCCTTATCTTCTACAATTTCAGATTTCTCTCATTCATTGATTTTTGCTGGCGCCCATGTGTACAGTCATGGCTGGAAACTTGTTTAATATTCAAATTACATGTGGGGGATCCTGAAGGTGCTTATCTACATAAGAAAATGATTCATAATTGCACATAAGTATCATCTTCAGTGACTCCCGCTTGTGCAAGCAGAACTTTGTATTTGGCGTGTTATTGGCAGACCACACCATAGGCAGGGAGTTAATTACAGACCCTAAACGCCTTCAGTTGCTATTGCTGAAAATCACTGAGCATAATTAGAATCACTCTGATTTAATAAGAAACTTAATGCTTTAATTCATGCTGTGGCCAAACTACTGGTTGGTTTCTTGCCTGTGGTTTACTCCGCCCGCCCCTCCCCCCTCTCTGTTGCTCCAGAACAGGTCGGACTCGAGCAGATGATCAACTGAAACTCCAATGTGCCTTTAGCACTGAGGTGTAATTCTGTTTGTATGTGTACATGTGTGCATATGTATTAACGCTGTAATGTGGATTTACAGGACACACACAGCTAACCATGAGGGTAAGAGACAACTGAGCGATTACTGTGTAATTATCAACAAAATATATATATCTACACCCTAACTTCGCCATGTTTACAAAGTGTAAATACCTGTTATGGACATTGCTTATCTTAAAATTGCATTTATTGTTATTAGAATATAATTAACATGATTACTGTCATTAAAAGTTTTAATTAGTGCCATTACGATCATTATTAAATACAGTGTTGTTGAATATAGCTATGAGTAAAAATTGTTCTGTAGGCTGATCAAGGGCAAGTCACGTGTATAGCAACAAAAATATATAAATATATAGTTTATTCTATGTTCAGTTCAATAAATCGCTGCTATTAAAAGGGGATGGAGCAGAAGAAGAGAAAGTTGATTAACTCTGGGAAGACACTTTTCCCCCCCCCCTCTGGGCTCAGTGATGCACACTCCACCTGAGAGGTGAGGAATCGCTGAAGGAAGTGAGCTGTAGGAGTGGACCGTCCTAACAATAGAACCTCTTTCTCTGTGTGCTTTTACTCGACTTTGAACTCTGTGCCAGCAAGAGGAGAAAATCAAATTGGGAGGGCCTCGAACCGATGGAGACACTTCACACTCTTTATTCAACTCTATAATGTAGCAACGGCAACAACAGCCCTTCGTTCTCGACTCCCTCCTCGTCTTTCTTGTGTTATCGGTGACCACTATGATTTAGAGCAAGTTTCAGCATGGATTCACTCGTTTTATATACATCATCAACTCTGTGCCAAGACAGCATATTGTACATATAAACGTTAATTTTTGTTTGTTTGTTCTATGAGAACAGCTGACTCCAGCAGAGCAATAGAGTCACAGCAGAGTGTAAATGTTTGTTACGCCACCAAGTGGTCGTCCACACGTGGTGCACAAGAACACACCAGGAAGTGTCTGAATTCAGTCTGAAGGCCGGTGGAGGCAGAGTAAACCATGCTCCTGTTTAGTTTGGGTTTTTTAATTTCTCTCCTCCCACCGTTTTGTACATACAAGTTTATTTCTTGCTCTCATGTTTTTGGGTCTAAATGTGTCCAAACCGAAGCACGTTTGATGGCGCTGAACCCGGAGAGATGGCACACTGTGACGTGGTTTACTCCCAACACAGAATGTAACACTTTCAACGTTGTCTGAACATTTTCTAATGGCTAATATTATTACTATCAATATTATTATTATGATTATTATAAAGCTATTTTAGCGAGTTAAACAAACGCCGCTGTGTCTCCTTTGTCTTTTTTGGTGTGTTTACTCTGAATGTTTTGAAGAAAATGTGAAATGAAGCAGTAAAAACATTCTTCTTGGGGGTAAAAGCAATGTTGTTTTGATTGAAGGTATCTTCTCAATATGAGCTTAATAACAGCTTAATTTTCTGGATTCTAGCCGGCCCCTCCATTGGCTTGTATGTCCAAGCTTGATTCAGTTCCAAAAATTTGGTTTATTAACTCAAAATTACATCTGGTGCCAAGTGGAGAAGAGACATAAGTAAAATGTGAACCTGTGCTTGCTTGACCTTCAACCTTTTGGATTTGTATGGGTGTGAATATGTTTGTGTGAGTTAGTTTGTCACCTGGAATTGAGAAGATACCACTGTGCCATTCCACCCGAATGATTGTTTCCAGGTTTGGAAAGATATATTTTTAGTCCTCGGTTGAAAAATATGGCCACCATTTCTGCAGCATGCAGAACTTGACGTAGTAAGTCTGATAAATTTCCTTTTAAATAAAAGTTTTGGGATTGTGTGCAACAAGATGAAACTGTTTTAAGTCGAGGAATTTCAACAACACAAGAAGTTAGATGTATTAAACAGTAAAATGGAGAATTTTGGGGCTGCACAGTGGCGCAGTTGGTAGAGCTGTTGCCTTGCAGCAAGAAGGTTCTGGGTTCAATTCCCGGCCCCGATCCTTGTGCATGGAGTTTGCATGTTCTCCCTGTGGATGCGTGGGTTTTCTCCGGGTACTCCGGTTTCCTCCCACATTCCAAAAACATGATTAATTGGTCTCTCCAAATTGCCCCTAGGTGTGAGTGTGTGTGCATGGTTGTTTGTCCTGTGTGTCTCTGTGTTGCCCTGCGACAGACTGGCGACCTGTCCAGGATGACCCTGCCTCTCACCCGGAACATTAGCTGGAGATGGGCACCAGCAACCCTCCTGACCCCCACTGAGGGACAAGGGTATAAGAAAATGGATGGATGGAGAATTTTGATCCACATTTCTAAGGCTATTTATTGATGGGGTAACCCAAGACTTAAAATAATGCAAAATGTTAAACCTTTAACTTACGATGACTGTAAAAAGGGTTGTGGGACACTTAACCTTTTAACTGCTTTTAAAAAATTGTGAGTATAATTCAGGTTTTTAGGCAGGAAATTGCAGAAATAAATCACTTATATTCAAAAATGTAACTGAATTTCAGTTGCTTTCACATAAGAATGGTAAAGAACTAAATATCCACATTCAGATCAGTATTTAGTAGATGCACTTAATAGTCTCAAACACATTGGCTCATCTGGACACAGCAGTTGCAACAGAACAGTTTAAGCGCTGTGAGAATGTTTGGGGATTAAGTTTGAGCAACTTTTTACATCCAAATTCTCATGGATTAGAGTAGAGGTTTTGAACATGCTAGAATTTTCACCTTGTTGGCTTTAAACCATTTCTACACACTTTTTGCTCTAAGCTTTGTGTAGTTATGCTAACCTCCCAAACTGAAGTTCAAATCAGATTTTGTGGACTGGTGCTAAATTTGCGAGAGAGTGTTTATTTTCCACAAAATTGGAAACAATCAGCTGAGAAATCTCCACAGGTTGAACAGGAATGCCACTTTTCATTTATGGCAATAAAAACTTATCAAAAACATTTTTAAAAAAATAAACACATTTTCTGATCAGTAAAGCAATGATCAGAGATGTTAAAAAAAATTCCCTTAAGCATTGTCCCATTATTCCTTCAAAGTGGAAAATTAAAACATTAATTGAATTTAATACATTGCCTTACATGGTGAATATTTTGTAACTTAAAATTTCACTGGACATTGTCCAGTTTGAGTGTCCAGGCTTGACCAGGAGTGAAAGGTAGCTCAGGCAAAAGGACAGAGAGTCCTACATTAGGGTAGACTGGTGCCCAAGGTAGGGGGGACGGATGCCCCAAGAGAGTCACCTAGAAAAGAAACGGATTCCTATTTGTTCCTAGTCACTTTTAGATTATCGATCATGGGTTTGGTCATGTACTTGTTCCAAAATGGCAACACATAATCTTAATAATCCCATTTACCTTAGTTGTTGCTGATGTTTGGGGGATCAACAGCTTCAGTATAGTTGTTGGGGGTTTGGCTGTTATAATGGCGTAGACCGTGGCACCTTTTGAGGTATACCTAGAAGAAAAGTAACATTTAGTTTTATGTTGTTCTTTTTCCACTAAACCAAAACTCATACTGAGTTTCTGGTAGCATGGAAGGAGAAAACACCAAAACTGAAGAACACTCAGATCCTAAATATTCAACTTTCCAGCTTTCTTACCACACTGGCACGGTGCCATTTTCCATTTGGACCCTCCAGGGTTTGGTGGCGTAGATGGCCTCTCCGTTGGTTTCCAGCCAGGCGCCAAGACCCCTCAGCCTCTCCTCAAACACACTGGGAATTGTCCCGTCGGCTGTGGGACCTACATTGAGAAGATAATTACCCCCAAGAGCCACTGTGCTGACCAGATCCTGTGAAGAAAATGAGAAAAATTCAGTCCTGAAGATGAGGCGGCTGCATGTTCAGCAATCTGAACGTCATCTTGTGTCTTTACGTCAATAATAGCAGGTAAGTCCATCAGTTCTTTGAGCTTCATGTTTCGACGGTAACCCCAGGATAAAGTGTCCACAGATGTACATTTCTCCCACTTGTGTTTGGGCAGCTGGCCTGGCGTGTATTTGTCCTCGCAGTTATAAAAGCCACCGTGTTTGCAGGCAGTGCCTTGCCCCCATCGGTCATTGGTCACAACAGTCTCCTAAAATCCAGGAAGATAGGGTAAATATCCTGAAGCTGCCATTTTAATTTTGTGCAACGCTTTAAAATAAAGTGTAGACAGTTTGTGCATGGCAGTTTGTGTTTCCCTAAACTAAAAAGGACTGACTTTGACAGGGCTGTCGTTGTAGAGCCACGCCAGAAACTGGGTGGAGTTCCAGTAGGTGTCTGGTGCTTCCCAGTCGCCGTCAGACCAGATCACCTCAGGTCTGTACCTGCAAGGTATATATAACTATCATGTTGCATAATAACTGAGCACTAGCTAACTTAACTAAGGCATGGCTGCAGTTTGTGCAACAATAACAGGGAAACTGAAAACAACAAGCGGTGTGATCGGTTACTACTAAAGTTTAAAACCTACTAACCTTACGACAATGTTATAGAGTTCAGGAAGTAGTTTCTGCATCACAAACTGTTGGGTTTTGAATCCATTCTTCTTGTCCTCCAAGTAGAGGGGGTTAAACCATTCATACAAGGAGTTGTAGAGGCCATAGTGCAGCGATCTAAGTGATGAAAACAACAAATCTCTGAAGCTCTTGTTTTGTACCTTTTCGTACAAGACATGTTTTCAGTTATAGCTGAAGAGGTTCAGGTGGATTTGTGCCGAGTTTCATATGCCTATTGAACTCATTTACCAGAATCTACCGTTAGATATTTCCCTCCATTAAACTTCTTTGAGTTCACCCACCGGTTGCGAACTGCATCTCCCAGGTCTTCCACTAAGTCCCTTTTAGGACCATTATCAACAGAATTCCAGTTCCAGGAGTATGGAGACCCCCAGTTAGTGAATCCTTCATGGTGTTTGGAAGTCAGGACAACATATCTGGAAAGAGTGCACTGTGAAACAATGCCTTGCAAAAATCCTAATGACATTCATTAAGGTTTTTGAGGTTGTGGTTTTTCATGCAACAGAAGGTCCAACACACACCCTACTTCCGATTTGGTGCTACCCGGATTTGTAATGCAAACACCTTACTTTGCACCAGAGGCTTTGAAGATGTCCGCCCACTCCTCCGGGTTGAAAAACTGCGCGTGGAACTCAGGGGCGAAATCCGGGTAGCTGAAGCCGGGTGGGTAGTTCTTGGACATGTAGCTCACACACTTCGGGTCAGGCGGCTGCTGACCCTGCCAGTGCCACCAGAACCACTCGCTGCCGAAGCCTGGCACTGAAAATACTCCCCAGTGGACAAAAATTCCCACCTTGGCTTCGTCGTACCATGAAGGCAGCGGTCTGGCGTCCAGACTCGTCCAGTTCGCGGTGTAACGAGCCGCTGCGGGAGCCGCGAAGGCGAGGAGGAGGAAAACAGCAGCCATGACTGCTACAAGTTGGCCTAAAATAAGATTACATGGAACTAATTTAAAGTCCCTAAATCTACCTGGTGAGACTCTTGTTGCTGTTTGAGTTGTTTCCTCGTCACATGACTGGTATCACGTGGAGCATCACATGATTGACTCGTTTTGTAGAACTGCAAGGTGCAAAAGTTAATTTGACCTCTTAGTAAAGGACTTAAAATATATCTAAATATAATCTTTGACTCGGATAAAAAGATTTCAGAAACAAAAGGCATAATGCAAACAATGTAACTTTAACTTGCATTTATATTAGTTTTTTTATTTAACGGCTTATTTTGTTTTCCATTGATCTCAGATAAAATAATTAAACCACTCATTGGTCTACTGCAATATTTGTTTTTAAAGCACACCTTCTATTTTAATCCGCTCGTCTCCATGCTTAAGACACCTGTATTAACTTTATAAATGGTACTTTTTAACCACTAGATGGCGGCACATCTATGAGTACCTCTGCTTTCACGAGCCTTGTAAACTTAAACTAAGAATGCAAAGTCGACATACAAAACACAGATGGAGAAATGCTCATTGATCACTGTTAACATTTTTATAGTACAGTACACATGGAAGTCCGCCATGCTCTAGCTTATACAGGTAATTTATTTGGTCACTTCTTTACACACTTGGCTGCCATTTCTGTAAACAATTTAAGTTAGTCATTTATAAGTCGCATTTCAAGTACACATAAACAGTTGGAGACAATTATTTATTTGAATTCATGATTGACGTCTTAATCCCAATCCTGCTGGATGAGTACAGAATCTTCATTTCTCCGTACAACATTGAAATGTAAATTTCTTTACATCCACGTACAATGCAAACAAAAAGCATTCATATGCTGTATTTTAAACAAGATTTGTGAAATTTTCATTTCCTAACAAGCTCCAAACAAATCTCCATAATGACGAGGCAGAAACTGCTTTTTAGAACCGTTTTTTTCTCCTATTGCCAATATTGCCGTAACCTTGTTGATCCATTCTTTCATAAATATTTACATCAAGGCTTAATATACTGCTCAAAAAAATAAAGGCAACACTTAAACAACACAATATAACTCCAAGTAAATCAAACTTCTGTGAAATCAAACTGTCCACTTAGGAAGCAACACTGATTGACCCGACGAGGGTCCCTGCTGTCAATCAGTGTTGCTTCCTAAGTGGACAGTTTGATTTCACAGAAGTTTGATTTACTTGGAGTTATATTGTGTTGTTTAAGTGTTCCCTTTATTTTTTTGAGCAGTGTATTTTATTGAATGACAACCTTATCTCCTTTTCGAAGCTAATGATGCTCACAGATTTGTGATTTGACACAATAAAATCTCTGATGTCTACAGACAATAAGTAGTTTGACTTCTTTGCTTGGTTTCTGTTTTGATGCACACCATTCTACTGCAGTTCCTTAAAGACACAGGCGCATGCTCCATCTCCATTTAAAATCATGTTTCATTACTCAAGTTCCAGAAGGTTCTGAAAAAGTTAACAGCTGTGAATACTTTTTGTTGGCACTGTACACGTTTGAAATTTAAAGTTACATCTAGACGCGATTTCACAAATGCCTGACAGGTTTCCTGCTACTAACTAATCACTGACACATAATGACAGGCAGCTTTGGACCGGAAATCCAGGACACAAATGAGTGAATGAATAAATAAATAACCTTACAGTAATAATAAGAGCACCGAGGCCCTGTTTTATTACTAGTTGATGGTAAAATTCACAGTGTATGGCTGACATCAGAGCATTCAGCAAGCTGTCTTTCCAGCATCTGTTTCTCCACTAAGTCCTCCACTCTGCCAACCTCCACCTCGTCCACATCGTCCATAAAGCTTGACCAGTCTGTGGTCCCATCTGCACGCACCATGGGCTCTGGCTGGCTGGACGGGTCAGCGGGCGCAGAATCTTCATGAGTGGTGGTCACGCAGTTGCAGCTGTCGCAGATGCCGAAGCGCCTCAATCCCGGGGAGACGTTTGACCCTGTGAACGTTCGCCTGCAGCTCTTGCATGATACTGGCCAGTAGTGCCTGTGAACCTATGGACAGACACACAGTGGGTATTGTTTTAACTTGGATTAGAGTTTGGAAGGAACAGATTACTGGAGGTCGTTGTAGGACAAGTCGTACTAACAAAATGGGATGCATAAAAAAACATGATGGCCACACTTCACTCTTACACTAAGGGCGTGGGTCCGGAGATGCTCCTGTCGTGTGAACCTCTTGCCACACATGGGACAGGGGAAGGGCCTCTCTCCCGTGTGGCAGCGGATGTGTCTCTTCATGATTCCTTTCTGCTTGGCAGTGTATGGACAGAAAGGGCACTTGTGGAGTTTTACTGGCACTACCAAGCCATCGCCTGCAGGGGGAGAAAGACAACAACTGAATACGTATAAATCTTCTGCTTTCGGATTTACTGTGTTTAACTTGGTCTTAGGTTATTCTAGCTCATGCATTAACAGTTAAAACTGACTGAGGTAATTACCTGTGTCCTCTCCGAGCCAATCAGACTGGATCTCCATGATAGATGACCCAACAAAGCCCAAACTTTCATCCATTCTGCTACTTCCTGTGCTGCTGCCAAGTCCTTGGTTGAAGCGCTGACCTACTCGGTCCCCTACAGGGCTGGGGCCTCGGGGGCCTTCACCTCTGGACAGAATCTCCATCAGCTGCCGGGTGTTAAATGAAGGGCTGTATCCTAAAGGGGAGCGCTCATTGGAGGCTGAGGGACTTTGAAGAAGTAACCTGCTATGGTGTGTGCCATGCAGAGAGGACCCAGGATACGGCGCAAGGTCTTTGGTGTCGGGGGACTCTACGAGTTCCTCATCAGGGTCATATTCTATTTTAGGGTTCACTAACTCTGGGGTCAAAGCAGAAGATGAGGAGGATGAGAGATTAGTCTGATCCATGTGGCCCTTTTGGTCTTCCCTCCCAGGTGGAAACCCCTCCCTAGAGGAGTAAGCGCTGTCAATGTTTCTACTGGAGCCCGCTGGGGTGGCAACTGCGGTAGACAAGGGGGTACTTGCTGAAGTTCCTTCCTCAGGACCTAAACCCGACCCCCCATCTACTTCTGCAGCCTCTGAACTTGTCCCTGTAATACCCGTGTCCCCAGCGACGGTTGCAGAAGGAGTTCCACTGTCTGCGGGTCCAATTGCTTCATTGTCCTTCTGGTTCTCTTTCTTCGTGTTTCTCTCCTTATCCTTGTTGCAAATCTCCAAAGATGAGTGGATGTACTCTTTACAGAAGTTCACCAGCTCTGTCATTTGCAGATAGCTAGCCGCTGACATCACCTCAATCACATTGTTGCTGTTAAGAGCCAAGCGGCCAGAATAGAGGAAGTCGAGGATGACAGAGAAGGCGTCGGCTGTAACAATGTCCAGCGACGCTGTGCTGTAGCGCTGTCCGCTGTCCTGAAAAGTCATTCCCAAGTTTAAAATTAGAAATCTGCAAACACTATAACGGAACATGACTTTGAACTGTAATAAAACATCAGTTAAAGTTAATGATTTTGTGTAACAGCTTGAACTTTCAGTGTACTGTCATAGACCAACATGCCAATTACATTTAATCGATGTATAACATGTACTGAATACGTAGATAAATTTATCCGCAATTAACTGAATATGCCAACATTTTATTTAGGCATATTATTTAATCAGATTTTATTTTCATTTTAAAATGATACAGAAGTATTTCTGCCGAAAACTGTATGATTCGTTTTCTAGCTTTCAGTCCAGTTTCAGAGTTCACCACAGTACTGAGACCGCCCCGTCAAAGTCTTCAAAGAGATCCACATGAATATGGACCGTGGAAGAACCACAGTGCCAGTACTTTTGGATCTTAGTGCAACATTCGACACTGTTGACAATGACAATGATATTCTGATTAAGCACCAGAGAGCTGGGTAGGACTCTCTGGTACACTACTTAACTGGTTTGAGTCTTGCTTTGAGACTCAAACCAGAACAGGAACAGAAACAACTTTGTGTCAATAAGTAACTTCTTGTCAGAGCGGACAGAAGTCACAGGTGGGGTATCCCAAGTTTAAATTGGGGCCTCTTTAATAGCTACATGCTTGTGCTGGCTCAGATTACAACAAGTAATAAGATTATCTCCCATAACAACACAGATGCTGATACAAAGCTATAAATTATGATGTCACCAAGCGTCTCCGAACCCATCCAAGCACTGAACTGATGCTTAGAACAAATGTGTGGATGAGCCATAAATCTCTCCAGCTGAACGGAAACAAAACTGAACTTATCTTTGGACCCAAAAGGTCAACACAAAGCTTCAGTTATTGCAGCTAAAAACTACCAGTCAAGTCTGAAATCTTGGTGTTATGCACCAAGACCATAAGTTTCAGATACACCTAAAGACAGTTAGAAAGTCGGCCTTCCATCACCTGAAGAACATTTCCACGATCAAAGGAGTAATGTCTCAGCAAGAGCTAGAGAAACTCATCCATGAGTCATTTCTTGTCACATTGATAACTGCAGCTGTGTCTTTAAAAGTCTGTGTAAACAGCAGTGGTGGGAAGTAACGAAGTACAAGTACTTCGTTACTGTACTTAAGTACAATTTTCGTGTATCTGTACTTTACTTAAGTAGATTTAATAATGGATACTTTTTACTTTTACTCCACTACATTTTACAGTAAGTATCTGTACTTTCTACTTCACTACATTTCTACAAAAGTGTCGCGTTACTCGTTACATCCAAGTCGCGTTGAGCTTTTTTTCCGTTAAAATGTGAAGTTCAGGGATTTAAGGTGGCGCCGTAAAATCCGAGCAATAACGTGACTTAGTGTCTGTTGTCACCCATCGGCTCCACCTTTACTCGCACGAGGAGCTCCAGACATGCGCAGTGGTTTCCTCATAGCGTCAGTAATATAATAGCTCTGCATAAATCGATATGGCGACATGTAAAATCAGCAGCGCTTCACTTTCACAGACGGTGGGGACTTCGTCCAATTTTTAACGTCACTTGGAAGGAAAGCTTAAAGAAAGGTAAGCTCCGTGGACGTGATGCTAGCAAAGCTAGCTGTATTGACTGAAACACATGTTGCATCTGCGATGAAAAAAAGTTGTCACTCATGTGCTAAATTATTGTGTGGAGGTGTTGACTGAGGTGTTGCATATATGGGACAACACTGTGACCAAAGTGCAATATAGTAATATGACATTCATGGACGATCCGATTCTTCTGGACGGATCTTGACCAAGTCCTATAGTGCTGAAGCCTCACTGAGAGCCGTTCTTTGTTCTTGTAATGCTCTGCGTACACTGCAGTAGCTATTTTATTTCATTAAAATATCTTTATATTTAATTGACAAATAAATAAAACAAGAACGTAAGAACGCAGAGCATGCTCATTGCTCTTTGCTTTCGTCACCTGTCATGGTGGCAGACGTTGCAGCAGGAGGGAGGATGAGAACAGTCACGATGCTCCTTCTGCTTGGTTACTTGTTGCTTATTGGGCCTTGGACAGTGTTCATAGTTGAGCGTTGTTAATTGCTATGTTTAATGGTGCAATTTCTGACATTGGCAATATGGGCAACCACCCAGGGTGTTATTTTTTTTAGGGATGGCAGGAGACCTCTGTGTATTGTGGCACAGAGATGAAAGCAAAACAGAATGAAGAAGAGTTTGAATTGTCACTGGATAATTTATTTCAGCTCTAAGTGTTTAATATCTAGGTGTTTTTATAGGAAAGTGAATCTTTCAGATCAATTTGAGAAGCAATTTTGATAGGTGCACTTAATTTTATTGTCATGTAGCAAGGGGTGCTGGTTTTGATTTGGTCTTGGGTTCGGTGGTCTAGACTACAACTCTGCTATGTGGCTCCTTGGTTCCATGTCCTCCTCTGCCAGTTGGATTTCTTTCAAAATAAATGTGTGGCAAAAAAAGTGAAGTTCATGTTATGTTAGGACAGGAGACGAGATGTTTCCTTCCCTGAAATTATGATGCATAGAATCACATATCTAAGTCAAAACTATGTTACAGAGTAAACTCAATAAAAACATGCTTTATCTGTAGCATTGTTCATTAAAATGGCACATTTCTGATGTACTAAAATTAAATACGATCGGTTCACTTAATGATATTAGTGATTAGGTAATGCATTCAGCAAGTACTTTTACTTTTAATACTTAAGTATTTTTAAAAGCCAGTACTTTTTTACTTTTACTTAAGTAAAATGTTAATGTGGTACTTTGACTTTTACTTAAGTACATTTTTGACTGTGTATTTGTACTTTTACTTAAGTAAATTTTTTGAGTACTTTCTCCACCACTGGTAAACAGTCAGTCGGATAGATGCTGCTCGCATTCTCACTAAAAACAGGAAAATGGAGCAAACCACCCTGGTTGCAAAGTCCTTACACTGGCTCTCTGTAACTCAGAGAAAAGACTTTAAAACACCTAAACACCGATTTTATAAATCACTGAATGGGTTAGCATCAAAACACATATAAGATCTGTTATTGTTGTGTCAACCTTCCAGATCACTCAGGTCTTTGGGTTAAAATCTACTCTGCATCCCCAGAATCAGAATCGAACATGAAGAAACAGCATTCAGTTTTATGCTCCTCTCATCTGGGAAGAAAAAAATTCTAGAAAATTTCAGAAATGCTGAAACACCGACTTCTTTAAAACCAAAAACTGACCTGCTTACAGCTGCCTTGATAAATAATAACTGGAACATTGATTAATTTGTAATCTTTCAAATATTTCATGAATTCTACAGATGACATTTTAACATTTACTCAAAAACGCTGTATACATATTCTTAGCACTAATAGAAAACAGACAGAAGCAGAGTAATCCTCACCTGCAGGTAGTGAACCAGAAGAGCCCGGAAATAGCCGCTTCCAGCAAATAGCACGTTACGGTGGGCTTTGAATACACGCCCCTCTACCAGGATACTGCAGTCGCAGAAGAAGTCTCGCTTTCGCTGCTCATTGAGCTCAAACAGCAATTTGGGCAGATAACAGGGAACCTCCATGTTTTTCCTTCTCCGTGATTCTAGTAGGGGGGAAAAAAACAAACCATGCGGGTGATTATCAGGGGGAGGGGATATAATGCGATGTTAAAATGACCTAAAACTACACAATTGAGGAACAGTTCTATTTTCGATCCTCGACACTACCTTAGTATGCAAATCCACAACATTTTTAAACAAAACTAGCAAATGCATATAGAACTTAATATTTTATAAACAATAACATTGCTGAGGGGCTCCTAATAAAATCCGATAACGAAAACAGGAAGTGATTTACGCTCTGCTTTGTTTGCTAACGTGACAGCCTGTGCAGCTAGCACTAAGTAGCTAGCTGCTAATACTTTGTCTAGCAACACAACACAGCTGCAGCATACAGTAGGCCTTTACGAAGCGTTTTATACCTTATACGTTTTATAAAACCCTTTCATTATACACTTACCTGTGTTTTCAGAAGTACTCTATAAACCTACTCGCGAAAGAAAGACAGCAGCCTGCAGGATTCATTGTCCCATGCCTACAAAAGCAAATACTTCCGCTTTCGTTGAACACTTACGTACATTTTCCTCGTCCAATCATTTGACGGAGCGAGAGTCAAACGCCGTATCCCTGTTTGTATCGCGTTGAACATGAAATAGCCTTAGTGACATCACTGAAGTCTCCACGGAGTCATTTTCGTCACAACATATCATATGGCTCTAATAACTAAAAGTGTGGAAAGTGCTGTAACGGTATATGCAAATAAATGAAAATATTGCCCATATTAATTTTGGGTGCCAAAATGATTTTTCCGCAGCCCACAGAAAAAAAAATTACACAGAAGAAGAAGAAGAATAAAAAACACAGATACAGAAGACATAAATAATTAACACTATTTAAACACTATCGTATTTGTTTCTGAAATGTTTACAAATGTTGCTAAAAATGGCGTTGTGACTGGATGATGCAACATAATCGCAAAC
The DNA here is from genome assembly GCF_904066995.2 of Poecilia reticulata. Taxonomy (NCBI): domain Eukaryota; kingdom Metazoa; phylum Chordata; class Actinopteri; order Cyprinodontiformes; family Poeciliidae; genus Poecilia; species Poecilia reticulata. The sequence goes on along the minus strand of NC_088840.1, from coordinate 7,806,371 downwards.
ATGCTTGTCTTCACATGCCATGCTGCAGTATTTTCTGTTCTCTTCCAGAAAGCATTTAGCAGGGATGGAGGCCACACAGTCATACGAAGGCACAGCTTTATGTGTATCTGTCACAGATAAAAATATCAGTCCTTTCCATTTGGATTAATTGGTGCAGAACTGTGAATAGGAAGGAAGATGACACATACCTGTGAGCTTTTTTTTTCTTCTTACAAATAAAAACCAGGAAAGTGTAGCACATAAATTCAGCCTTGATTACCGGTACTTAAATGCCACTAAATAAAATCCAGTGTGGTCTATTGCCTTCAGAGGCCAGTTAACTGTAATTGTGCAATTTTATTTAAGTATAAATTCAGCTATTATGTTTGTTAGAGAAGATGAGAGAACAAACAGCATCACAAAGAAAAGGGAACACAGTCAAGAAGTTTAAAGCAGGACAAGGCTATAAAACAATAATCCCAAACTTCAAACATCTCATAGAGGATTGCGGTATCCAGTGTGAGGCAACTGCTAAAAGACATGCTCATTATTACCATGTCTTTTAGCAGTTTAGTTTGCCCAACTGAACTGACAGGTCGGGCAAGGAGAGCATTAATTGGAGAATAAGCCAAGATGCCCATGGTAACTCTGGGAACCTGCAGCAATCCATGGCTGAGGTGCAAGAATCTGTCAGGACGAAAACTGTTTGTTGTGGGCTCCACAAATTTGGAAAATACATTGTTGTAAGAGCAGCAAAATAAATCCCATCTACAGTTTTCAGCAGGCCTGTGCAAGGCTGTGTCCTGCCATGTACAGGACACAGCAGTCATGTGAAAGCAGGGACTCATTACTGAGAGATATGAAAGAGTTCTACTCCTTTTTATTTTATTAAACAAATAACACATTAAACACATTGAACAAATAATACTGTAGCTAATTGTTTTATGCCTACAGAATACCACATTTCAATCACATGATAAAAAATCTATACAAGTAAGGCTGTTTGGTAAGGGTTATTCATAAATGTGAATGGCCTAGTCAAGGTCCAGACCTAAATGAAATTAAGAACCAGTGGCAAGATTGTTGTAATTGCTTTGAAAGCTGGTTCCCCAAAGTACTGACACTGGGAGGCATAATGCGTAGCTGTAGCATCTTCTCTCTTTTTTTTTATTTGTAAAATAAAGTTTGAAAACTGTGAATAATTTCTTGCATTTTACTTTATAAATAAGCATTGCTTTGTGTTTATCTATCATATAATTTCCCAATAACTGAGAATATGTGGTTGTAATGGTAGAGACTCTTAAATGTATTCAAGGGGTATAAATATTTTTGCAAGGTATTGTAAGTGAAAATGCATGTTTTACTTCAAAAGCCTTGCAAAAATGTGATGATTCATTTTAAAAAGCTCTAAATTCTTAAGCGCTATTCACCTTTAACATCACCAGTATTAGTTACAAGAAGTCATGCCAGTGAGCTTGAAAATAATCACCTCCTCTCCTACTTAACCACTTGGAGCTCGCAGCAGCACACCGGCCTGCCCTCATTGTCTGCTCATGAATACTTGTTTATTTGCCTTCCATTTTGGAAAGAAAATAGTTCCTTTCTCATTTTCAGACGCAGCGGGGATAAACAAGAAGTTCCTTTAGAGCTGCACCACACCCTCAATGCACAATCCGCAGCTTTTAGAAGTGTTTTTTGCGCTGATGGGTGCCGACCAGGCAACTTATTTGTTTCAGATATTTTCCCATGGCAAACAGCGTGAATACAAAGGCTTCGTGTTGGCCTGATGGAACCACAGAACCGCCACACTTGAGTCTCCTCTCTCTCTCTCTCGCTTTTTTTTTTGCAAAATAAAATTTATGGTGCCTCATAAAAAGAAAAAAAAACCTCTATTCATGCTTATTTGTGCTAAATATAAAGTATCGTAGCCCAGCGGGGGTTCGGTTTAGGCCTTGTAAAACTTGACACAAAGTCATCAAGGCCCAGTTGACCCATCAGCAATGACTCGAACCCGAAACGAAACTTAATTAGGTTAAGCTTTGTGGTAGTTCTGGGTGCTGACCTTCTTCTTCTCACTGCGCCTCAGGGGAACACAAGACCTTTTGTTTTGGTCATTTGTTGACTGCATGACAGGAAACTCCCTCTCATGCAGGACTTCCTCAGCCAAGGCCATGAAGCTCCTTCAATGCCACCGATCCGGGTGACAGTTTAACGCCCGTTTACACCCAGCAACCCTTTAGGAACGAATAACATTGGTGATTTACGATTGGGCTTTGCCCCATGCCTGTGATTATGACGGCGCGTGATTTACCGATGGAAAGCCAGACGAGCAAAGTAAATAGACGTAGCGATCACTGCTGTTATGTAAGGTCGCCTCCGAGCACGGGACCTCACTCATTGTGCGCGTTAGCCACTCGGAGACCCACGGCTGGCACAGAGGGCTCCAACGGCACTCCGATGGGTCCCTGTGGTCTGCGCCTCAGCTCATAACATCCACTTAGGCCGGCATTTTCCCAGGCTGAGACAACACACCACGGTGGCAGCGGGAGCCGCAGAGAGGGCCTGATTAAAGACTAGAGACAATGGAGGGAGAGTGAGCCGGGGACCATGGTGGCATTTTCCATCTCCGCCACTGTCTCCTGGGGGGACCAAGTATGTGCCGTGAAACGTTTGAATTATCCCAGAATCTCTGGAATTCAGACGGAGGCACCGCGGAGAGGACCCTCGACCGGGGATCAAAGAGCTTCGAGAGGAGTGCGGTGGACTGGTGGTGAAGTCGAGTACATGGTGGAGCATGAGCGTGTGTGTTTGTTTGTGTGTGCGTGTGTGTGTGTGTGTGCGTAGGGGCATACTTGTGTGCTTAAGAGCACTCAGTTGAAAAAGATAAAGACAATGTTTAAGTTTGAAGCATTTATAGCTTCATGTGATGTTTAAAAACAAAAAGAAAGGGGGCCCATGTTTGGTTTTTGAGGAGACATTGATCACTGAGTGGTGTATAAAGGCATGTGGGGAGTATGTGTCGCTGTCCTTTTATCCTTCACAGGATCAAATAATGCAATCATAGCCAATCATTGCAAGTCTAATACAGTGGGCGCCCCTCTTTAGCTTGGAGACGCCACTCTCTGTGGTGGCTGAGGGACAGAAAGAGCAAAGCGAGAGACGGGGGTGAACCTCGTCTTTCTATGGCCGTCTATCGCTCTGTAATTATCACTTAATGTTCCTCTGTGTTCTGGAGACATCTGTCTCCTGCTCTGTCTTTTCTTTTCCTACGGAAGAGGACAACAAGCATGAGTCAGAAATAAGTCTGCCAGCCTTTTTATCATCGTATATTTAGCCTCAGAGCAGAGTGGCGAACGAAGCCGTCCCAGACCGCCAGCTTCCGGTATCGCAGGGCCTCAGCGATGGCTGGCTGGCCGTCCTTGCCACAGCTATATCCAAAAGATCAAAGCATCCTTTACTGTAGCAAAGTCAGCTTCACAAGTTTTGACTTTAACTGAGAGAGAAAAAGCCAAAGTCACCAATAATCTGCAGCATGCAGTGCCTTTGCATGTGCCATTTTGTCAAGTTACAGCTACAAATTTTATAGGAGTTTGGTGTGCGTTTTCTCTACCAGTTTTGAACATCTAAACACCAAATGTTTTTGTCCATTCTTCTTTGTAAAACAGCTCAAGCCACATCAGACTGAGTAGAAAGTGTTTGTGAACATCAGTTTTCAAGACTCACCACAATAACTAAATTGTGTTGAGGTCCTCAGTCTTAAGTCTTGCCAGTGCCACTTTCTTAATTAAGGTGTTATGATCCTTGGGTGTTTGTGCTTTGGGTCTCATTTGTGTTTCCATTTTGATCATTTCATTGTTGTTTATTTACTTAGATCTCGCTGTGTTGCTCATTCCCTTGTGTTTTCGGTCTCGTAGTTTATCTATATTTGTGTTTTTGGATTTTGTCTCTCGAGATTAATGTTCCTTTCTGTTTCTTGTTAGTTTCACAAATCCTCTTTGTTCATTTGTCTCTATTCCTTCAATCCCTTCATCCTGATAGTAACTGGTGTCACTTATCACCTGTTGCCCATGTCATTGTCCACCTCTGTCCCTCTCTGTGTATGTAGTCCTCTGGTCCTTCCATGGTTACTTCTGGTCACTAACTAAGTTTCCCCTGCTGCATCGCTGCCTATGACCTGTGAGTTGTTCAGTTACTGTTAATATAATGAATCCCTAGGATCATTCCAAACTCCCATCTGTATTTTCGTCACAGGTTGTCCATTTTTGCTGTTTTAGTCTTTACGTGTTTTTGTGGTTGGACTTTACTGATCATTGCATGCTAAACATTTTACAACTGAAACATTTGATTTATTTATTTTCTTTGTACTGAAATGTGTCTTGATCGTTCCTGGTTAAAGGTGTAAAGGATGTGCTCCATGGTGAGGAGGTAGAGTGAACGCCCCGTATACAGAGACAATAAACCTCAATGCAGCAGACTCGGGTTCCTTTCTCTCTCTGCCCATTTCCTGTTTGGTGACTGTCAAAGGCCTCTGGTGCTGTAAAATGTTTTAAAAAGGGGAAAAAGTTCATTTCATTGTTGTTGATGCACAGTGGTTTGAACCGTGTTGTTCTAAGCTTTGGTTTTTGTTTTCCCAAAGGTCAAATTTATGGACTGTCCATCTAAAAGTTGTCTTGTCAAGAGATTTCCCCAACTGAGCTGCGGATCTTCGCCTTTGCTGCTTCCCTCATTATTTTCCTGCTGAGTCTGTCAATTCATGTGGACGGAAAGGTTTCTTTTACTTATGTTTATGGTTTTTGGACAAAATATATCTGATCACATGTTTTGTACAGTTACTATGTTTTTTTAAATGTTACATTTGAAGTTGTCAGTCATCCAAAAAGTTTGTTTCTGATATGAAATAAAACAATGTAAGTGGAGAACTACTATCTGCTTTTTATATTTGTACTAAAAAAAATACATCTAAAAAATTATTTATTCCCCTCAATAGTCAATGGGAAAAACTTCTGTTTTTTCTGAAGAAACATGTTGGTAAATTTAAAAGATTAGCTTAAATAGAGATCCAGTTATTTGGCTTCCGATACAGATACCTGAGGTTTGGTACCTGCCAATACAGAAAAAGCAGTGCTGAATTGATTTAAAATGTTTCTTCTGTTTTTTTTTAAAAACACAGACATACATGTACTAAATTACAAATTTATTTGATATCTCTCCGCCAGCACAATTAAATACACAAACAGCCTCACAAGCTTAGTTAAAAATGTAAAAACAACACAACTTTCAGTGCAATTAGGAGTATAACGAAAAATAAATTAAAAAAACTGACAAAAACAATAAGTTGACTACATTGGTCAAACGTTAAAAAAAAATATGCTGAAACAAATTTTCATTTGAATTGTTCATAAAGTGCATCCAGGAATTTGAAATAAACTGTAAAATAAATAAAGCATGGTTTTGCTCAAAGTATGAAATTAGACTGAACAGATCTGCCCTTATGGATCAGACACATTGTCACTGATGTGGCAGCTTTATTTGGTTTGCCACTTTCTGTCCCCTTCTCTGTCCTTCATCTCTCGCTTTTTACTTTAGCTCAAGATAAAAATATCTAGACAAACAAACAAAATTTGTTTCTACTGACATTTGTTTTTTTTGTTTGTTTTGTTTTTACTAAAATCTCATTACTGAAACACTTTTAGAAACGAGTGTCGAACCTCCACCCAAACCACCAGAGCAGGGAGAACCAATAAAAGATGAAGAGGAGTGGGCGGTGAATACATAAACATGTGTGTGCTTAATTATTAGGCAAGTCTTTTGAGGATTATTTTTATTAATCACCAGCTGCAATGCTCTTGATTAATTCAAAGTATTAATAAACCTCAAACATGAATGTTTATGAAAGCAAACAGGAAGTTTTGGTTTCCTTAAAACTTTCCGTTTGCTTAGAATATCTGCATGTGCACAATTACTGGCCAACTATTATCGTGCACAATTATGGATAAAAAAAAAAAGAAGGAAAACACACACTTTCCCATCTCAATTCTTTTGTTCAACTGTTCTTGCGTTTAGGCTGCACAGTGGCGCTGTTGGTAGAGCTGTTGCTTGCAGCAAGAAGATTCTGGGTTCAATTCCCGGCCCCGGTCTTTCTACATGGAGTTTGCATGTTCTCCCTGTGCATGGTGGGTTTTCTCCAGGTACTCCGGTTTCATCCCACAGTCCAAAAACATGACTGTTAGGTTAATTGGCCTCTCCAAATTGTCACTAGGTGTGAGTGTGTGTGTGCATGGTTGTTTGTCCTGTGTGTCTCTGTGTTGCCCTGCGACAGAATGGCGACCTGTCCATGGCGACCCCGCCTCTCGCCCGGAACGTTAGCTGGAGATGGGCACCAGCAACCCTCCTGACCCCACACAAGGGTGTAAAGAAAATGGATGGATGGATGGATGGATGGATGGATGGATGGATGGATGGATGGATGGATGGATGGATGGATGGATGGATGGATGGATGGATGGATGGATGGATGGATGGATGGATGGATGGATGGATGGATGGATGGATGGATGGATGGATGGATGGATGGATGGATGGATGTTCTTTGGTTTATTTTTGACGGTAAGTGTCGCTTTGGTTAATTGCCATGCCGATCACGGACATCAAGTAAGGCTGAAGCAGCAGAAGAAAGAAATACTGCCACCTGCAGGTGGGAGTTAGCAGTCACTTAAATCCGATGTTACAGACGGTTTTTGAGTGAAATTTGCAATAAGCTCACAATGATAATGCAGGAATCTGTTGATTTTGCATGAATTTCCAAGAATGTGGATTTGCAAAAAAAATTAAAAAATGGAGGGACTGATGTAGTTTGGCTGTTTTAAAACCTGTTTTGATTTGATTGCTAAATTAATATTTGAGCACACAATTGTTATCTAGAAGTTTCTGTTTATGTGTCCCTCTGGAGCAGGGGTGTCAAACTCAATTTCACCGAGGGCCACTTCAGCATATTGGCGTCCCTCAACGGGCCACATTGACGGTACAAATCAGGAGTTTCCAGGTTCAGTCCTCCAGACTGCAACTTTTAGATGCATCCCTGCTAAAACACACCCCAGACTAAAGGTTGACTTCCCTCATCAGCAGCAACTCAGTTCTGAAGAGGCTTATAATGAGTCAATGATCCAGGTGTGATGGAGAAAGAACGCATCTAAAGTTGCAGATGTAGCTCTGGAAAACTAGACTTGGGCAGCCCTAGCATAAATGTATGAAAATACAATGTTAAAAATAAATTAAACAACACCTCATATTGTTAACGCTTTGGAGCGTCTGGTCAGGAAGCGCATTCAAAACCTTTGGTTGAAATGGCGCGTTAAATTCAAGTCTCCATTACAGACCAGAGAAAACTAAAGAGAATGCAACGTTGTGTTAATCCATTTGAGGAGCCGGGAGTTTATCTTGAGGAAATAAATGACGAAGCAGAAGTTAATTAGACTGTAACATGCGCAGTCCGCTGCTCAACGACTGCGGAAGCGGCTACGCTGCTGCGAAGAATTAAAATCCGCTGGAAGTAACTCATCCAGAAGATTTAACAAATGGAGCCTTCTGGGTGCACGTTACCCAGGAGAGCGGCGTTCTAGAGGAGCGCTGCTGCAGACGTAACATCTGTCCGTTTTGGAGAAGCGAAACCGTGCAAAAAAAAAAAATTGAATAAAAAATCCTGATAAAAGCGCACATCGGACCGCACAGGGTAAAACACTCACAGAGTTCAGTTGATCTGTTTGGATCAGACAGATCCAACTGACTGATGAATTAGCGCAGATTTTTCTGCAGATGGGAACCAGGAGGAAGTGCGTTCAGACCCCAGTGGGTGAAGTGATGCTAATTTAAGTAAAGTCGCTTAATTTAATTTATTATAAGTTATTGGGGCCACAGTCAGTGGTTTTTGTCACTACGGGGGAAAATTTATCTGCGAGAAGCCGTAATGTTGGCTGGTTACAATCGGAATGCATTAGGGGAGATGTAATTTGTAGTCAATTCGTGCTCAAAACATATTTTAAGTCAATCATGGGCCTATAGAACGCTGGCGGGGCCACATAAAATGACATGGCGGGCCACATGTGGCCCGCGGGCCTTGAGTTTGACACGTGCTCTGGAGTCTGGAGGGCCATATGGAAAGCTATGGCAGGCTGAATTTGGCCCCCATGCCTCAAGTTTTGCGCTGCGTATGGTTTTAAGCCTGAAAAATGCCAATACTAGCAACGTTATGGTGTTAAATAACATGCAGTCATAAGAGCTTTTCAACCAAGGTGAGGTAGTGAGGTAGGATTCCCTAAAAATAATGATTCTTAAGTCTCATTCTTCTTTGTTCGTTCAAATGTATTTTTTTATTGTTTTTCTTAATCTCAAATCTTGGGGTAAGATAAGAAAAGCAAAAGAGCAGACAGAAATTCAAATTTATTAGCTTGTGCCTCCAGTGTAATAATTCTGAGAATTGTTTACCCATAAAAGTTTTGTCCATGCGCCAATAAAGAGTCCACTGAAGAGATGAAAATGCCTTCCATTATTATCAACATCCACCCCCTCATCAAAGCCTAATTTCTTTCCAAACACATCCAGCATAACCCCCTTCGTGGAAAACTAAAAACGACCCAGTAGTGCACTTGGTGGTACTTTTTCTCTCTTTCTCTTTTTCTTTTTTGTGGAGGCAGGGGGCTTATGCTCATCCTTGTGAGCTGCCGTCAGAACGAGGTGCGAGCAGGAAGCCTTCCCTGATAGGACTCTAATCTGAGGTGTAAAGTTATACGAGGGATTTGGGAAAGTGAGAGGCTGTCAGGGAGCGGTAGCCTGGAGTGCCTGAGCATCTTTATCTGCGTGCTTATGAAAGCTCCGCTGAACCAATTTCTGAGTCATCTAAATCTTAACGTTTTCACATCATGTTCTAAGGAGTGATCTCATTTGTTTTGAAATCAAAAAACACACCCCTAAACTATATGCTACTTAAGGATTTTCATGTGGTGTTACAACTAGGGATCGACTTTTTTCACTTCAGATACGATACAGATATTTGAGGCTTAGCATCAGCCAATACCAATCTGATGCAGAAAAACAATGCTAAATTGACTTAAAACATTTCTTTAAACAAAAGAAGACTTTTGCACTGAATTACTATTTATTTGGTAACTCCGCATCACTATAGTACACTTAAATACAATTACAGATTCACAAGCTTGGTCAAACGTGAAAACTTTCATTTGTATGGTTGGTGCAATTAGTATAACAGCCAATGTAAAATAAATAGAAAAAGGAACTGACAAAAACAATAGACTGACCACCTTGGCCAGACATGTAAAAAGTAAAATAAAACCAATAAAACAAACCTTCTTTCAAATAGTTCAGAAAGTTCAATTCTAAATATAGCGTAAAATAAACAAAGCATAGAATTAGTACAGGTCTGCCCTTATGGATCAGGCACGTTGTCACTCATTTAAAATGACAATGCAGGAAATGAGACCATTAATCAGAGAAGCAACCATGAAATCTAAGGTAGTGCAGAAGAGCTGCGGGGAGCCGAAAATCTGTTGACAGGACAACTAGTGGAGATGCAACGCAACAATCTGTCTTTTATCAAAAAGGACAAAGTGTGGCAATTGGTCACAAGCCGTGTTTCGGTTTAACTTTATAGAATTTCAGAGTGAGGTTCGTCTTTCAGCAGGAAAATAACGCTAGCAAGATGGAATAGTGTAGACTGAAGCATACTTGTGTGTTAGAATGGCCCAGTCAAAGTACAGGCATAAACCCATTCAGAACTTTTCTCAAGACTTAAAAACTGAGCTTCATGGACGCTCTCTATCCAACCTAAATGAATTTGGACTATGTTGCAAAGAAAAATTGGGGACAGCGGGATTGTGCAAAGCTAATATCTTAATATTGATGTCTCTCTAATATTGCACTGATGCAGACTCAGTAAAAATACAAGCCGTCCAGAGTTTTCACAGTTATATTTATAGAAAATATTCCTTAAAATTCTTTGTATTCCACTTCACATTAACTACTTTGTGTGTTTTATCCCATAAAATCCTAACCAAGAAGTTTGTGGACGTGAGGGGTATGAACACTTTTGCTGTGAATTCATCCCCGAATCCTTTTTTTTTTTTTTAAGTTTCACAGCATAAATCCGTAGCTGATGGCGAAATCAAACCTCACATGACAGCACGCCGTAAAAAATTCGTCTCCCACCATAAATGTGAAATACAGTCAGCTTCCGAACAAAAAAAATGCCTTAGCGGGCTAATATTAGCCGACTCTTAAAACCCCCTCTCCCTCTGCTCCCACCACCTTTTCCACTTACCCTCCCCCCCCCCCCCCCCTTCCCAGTCATCAAATCAGACACAGTCACACGAGTGGCCCGGGCGGGTGGAGGGTGGGTTGGTCGGGTGGATTAGCCTTGAACCCTTTGATTTTTCACTTTTTCCTTCTTCCTCCTCGGCTCTCTCTGAGGCTCATAAAAGGCTCCGTGCCGTGTGTGATGTGGCAGAGGAGTGCAGTCAGAATGGACTGATTACGGAGGAGCGCCCGCGTGCCTTTGAGTCATGGCACCAAAATACATTCTTCAAGTGCTTAAATATAGTAACAGTTTGGCTTTTTAAAGTTTGTTTTTCTCACTGGAAGACTTTGGGGCATCCTCTTCTGCCTTTTTTTTTTTTTGAAAATGTAAATCAAAACCAGATTTTTTTTTTCCAACGCACCCAAATCCCTAACCCCCGTCTTCCCTTTTTATTTTGTTTTTGGTTAGTTTGTTTAATCTTACGAAGGAAATTGACTTGGTGTGGGAAAGGCAGAATTCTTTGAGTGAGAAGTTAAGTTGTTTTGGAGAGTTGTGTACATAAGCATTTTTCTCCCTCTGTCTCTCTCTCTCTCTCTCTCTCTCCCTTTTTTCAGCACAGGAAGAAAAAGTGCCGGGGGTTTGTGCCAAAACCTCATAAAGTACAGATAAAAAGGAGTTGAGTGAGAGGGAGGCCGCAGCACCGCGACAAAGATACGGGGCTGTCCAAGCAAAGCGCTTTACAAATGACGATCTCCAGGGGGAAGATTGGCGTCAGGGTGAGGGGGGGCAGGGTTGGGGGTTCAAATCTGGATGGATTGTTGGGAAGAGAAGAAGATGGGCACTGAGATGGGGGGTCGGGGGGATGATTGGGGAAACACCCCCCCCCCTACCCACCCAACTCCCTTCTTTGGCCACATTAAAGACATAAAAAAGAAAACAAACAGAAAAACATGTCTGACATAAAGAGGCTGGTTTCCGCGGCGACAGCACAATGGCTGCCTGTGGCTCTTGGGGGTTGGGGGGCCCCCTCGCCGTCCCGTCTGGGGGCCCCAGCACCAGCGAAAGTCACCGCAGTCACAGGCCCCATCAAGCGTGTGTGAAACATGGTGAATGTCATCGCAGGCCCAGTGCTGTGGGAACTGTCATGAAAGGGACCCCACTCGGAAGCCACAAAAGCCCCTTTCTGCCGCGTCTCCTCGGCTTTTAGCCTCTTTATTTATCTTTGCGTAGAGGCGGCAGGGACGATGAGAGGCGTGGGGGGGTGGGGGAGTGAAGAGGGACAACTCATTCTCAGTCTCTGTTCACGCTCTAGGTATCCTGCTCTGGCTTACAGGCAGCGTGACCCTCGGGCACTGCCCTTCTGACACCTCAAATCACAGCAGCCAGACGCCATCTTAACGCCGATGGCTTCGTATGCACCTCATATCCACAAAGCGGGCCGAAATTCCTCGTATATCTAGGTTAGTGTTTGAAAATATGGTTAGACATGTCAGGCATTCCTCGTGTGTCTGAAGAGGACATAACTCCCTCATGGGTCCAGCCAGCAGAGTGCCAAACCGCCCCGGTGCCAGTTCCCATGCCAATCTAATGTTAATCACTCTGACTGAGCAGCCAGCATCTGTCTGATTATTACAATGGCCTCATACTAGGGAACCCACTAACTTTGAGCGTACATGGCAGCGGCGCTTCCAACCGGGCGCCATGCTGGCCACGACATTTAGTGTCTAGACATAGACAGAACTCGCAGGCAGTCAACAAACACTTACTTTGCTTTTAAAGGGCTTTTTGGATGGATATTTTTTGGGACTAATGCTATTTGAATAAGCCAAGCGACATTTGGAAACGGGGAATAACACAGGAGTGTTTCAGTCAATCAATGATAAATGTATTCGGCACAATTCAGTAGTTCCTGAATATCAAAAACCTGGAAAACCGACTCTCTTCAGACATGCTTTGTTTGAGACAATAAAACATTTTCTTTAGCATTTTTTAAAAACGTGCGTACAATGACAGTTTTGGATGGGCGCTGTCTGGACAGTTGCCCAGAATGGGTTAGTCACCCAAGAACTAGAAAATAAAATGCATCTTATTATATGTCAGTTTGTCCCCTGAATATGTTTGCTACATTACCTGGTTTCTGCTACAAAAAACATCAAAAACATATATAATTGCTTGAATTTTAATTGGTTGAAGTGCGGCAAAAGGTAGGGTTTATATTTCAAGTTTCCAAATTAGTCAGTGATTAATCATAATTAAACGCAGCGCTAGAGTGTGACACGATTAAATGTATTAATTGACAGCACTAGTAATACTTACATATCAAATTTAAAGGGATGAATGGGGTTTGTTTTGGTTTCTTTTAGATGCAAGTTGCGCTTTGCGGGAGCAGTGGCTGCCGTCCCACCATTTGATCAGTCGCTGCTGCTTCTGCTCAGTTACTCACGCTGACGTGAACGCAGGGAGAGCGTAGCAGTCTGCTGGGCTCGCTCCATCTCACGGACTTTTCAAACAATAGCAGCAGTCATGCATCAGAAACAATAATTGCAGCCGAGTGTTTGGGGCTTATAAATTGCGGCTACGAACTGTCCGCATTTGCGTGAGGGAGCAGCGCCTGTGCTTATATGAATCAGCTCCCAAACTCGCGCGTGTTCGTGTGCGCCGTTCGCACGTTTGCATTGGCGCTGTGCGTGTGTGCGCAAATTGTAAAAGTATGAGCTTGTTAATTCCAATAAGGGCCTTTGCCTTGTTGTGGTTTGGTGGGATGGGAGGGTGGAGGAGGGGAGGGGAGGACATCTTGAAGTGGCTGACCAAGATCGCCAGAAATCTGCCAGAATTCCATCCCGGCGCTCCGTGCCAGCTGCCCTCCTCCCCTCGCATGTTGATCAGCCATCAGCCTTCCTTTTTGACACCATCCGCTCTCCTTATCATGGAACCATTTCCACAAATAATCTGTTTATTTATTCATTCGCCTTCTTAATGACTTTCCGACGCTCACATGTTTTTTTTCCCTCCCCCCGCCCCACAGCTTGCTTCATCGCATTGGAGATGGGAGGACGAGCTGCAAAGGAAACCAGAGTGATTTCATTCGCTGGTGATGCAGAGAAGAAAGTTAATCTGTCTGAGGGGAGAGATGGGAGGGTGGGCGATAAATATAACAACAAAGACTTGAAGGCCTGACTTCATAGGCATCTCCTCTTTCAGGCTCTTTCAGGGTTTTTTTTTTTCTTTTTTTCCAGTTTTCTGAAGCTGAAATGAGATCCAGATCTGAATCAAGGAGTGATTGGTAACGAAAGGATGGGATGGAAAGGAGAGGGAGAAGGGATTTTCTCTTTTGTCCCGACTCACACTTCGCCACAGTACATCACGCCGCGACCCCCGCCAGCCACCCTCAGGTCACGGCCATGTTGGTGACTCACACTTGGGTATTAGAAACACACGCTAATGATCATGTTTGTATTTTTGGTTTAACTGCCTTAGACATGTAATAAGAAAGCTGGAAGAGGGAGCTAAAATGCGACGGCCGTGGGGGGTGAGGTGAAAAATGATCTGTAGGAAACGAATGGAAAAATATTTTTAACCGAGGAAAAAAAAAAAAAAGTTGTTGAAACTTTTGTACAGTAAAAAAATGTTGGCAAAAATGGTACACCATTTTTTTTTATTTTGATGTCTATTAAACTGCTTTAACAAAATCGCCAGTGCCACTTCAGCTCAAAGTAAATCTGATAGAGGCGAGGGTGAGGAGTTTGTATTTTAAGTTGATTGAAGTATTTCCATACTTTTAATATGTAAAAGTATGCTACGGTACTAATTGTATTTTTTTTTTTTTAAACTACTGTTCATAAAGAACACACTTTCAAGAGTATACAGGAGGCAAATTCAAGTCAAAAAATAACTCCTCACCTAATCTTGCTCACTATGTGCAGTGGAAGCCACGCTTAAAGCTAGCAGACAGACTTTTTTTTTTTTTGCGAAATCAATTATACTCACTTTCTATACAGTATGTGTCTTATAGAACTACATGGCATGCTCTGCTTTTTAGCTTGCGTCACAATTTTGTCAATTCTAATTCAAGTAATATCAAATCTGACCCCTGAAAAAAAACAAGCTTTCTCATCCAAGTGCCTCTGGTGACGTCACATGAGACATAAGATAACTGCGTAGTTATGAGGAGATCGGTTTGCACTTTGTAGTTCTTTCTTTTTTATTTTACAGTGTTGCATTTTAACAATAAAATACTTAATTTGAAGGTGCTTAGAAGCATTCCGATCAGAAAAGCCTTTTTGGATATATGATGTAGTACGGATCATCATGTCGAGAAGAAGGACGGGATAGATGAAACTATCAAAAGTTGTTCATCCAACATTATATTACACTAAAAAATCTCCAAGGTCTCTATACATTTTATGTATTAGTTTACTGACATAACCATTGAAAGAAACATTAAACAAGAAATCCTTACATTTAAATCTAATATTTAAGGATGCATAAAATCAGTTTATTTAACAGCAACCAATCAGTGGAATTGTTGATTAGCGGTTCCTCTCGTGATGTCATCAAATCAGATACAAACAACAAAGCAGAATAAGCACATTTGTTTCCTTTTGGGCAGCTTTTTAAAACCTTATGCGTCGTGAAATCCTGCAGTGGAAATTCGTACGTCATTACCAAGCTGTGTTTTATTGCACTTGTAGTTTGTTTGTGAAAAAAAAAAAATACATCTGTGTTGAATTGTTTCTTTAACATTTAAACTAATAAATCTGACCAAAAAAGCAGCTTCAGGTCAAATATGTATTCAAGTTTTGGGGCCACCTTTTGATTGAAATCAATTAATCAAGTTTATTTGTATAGCACATTTCAGCAACAAGGCAGTTCAAAGTGCTCTACATCATAAAAACACAAAAATACAAAGTCATTGAAAACACCACATAGTCAACAATTAAAACCAGTAAAGTTACATTTTGCCAAGACTCGTCATTACACATCACACTTGTGATTGAAATGGGTTATTTAAAAAAAAGATACGTCATGTGGTCTAAAAGTCGCTACAAAAAATATTTTTAGGATGTTTTTGAGCAGCTTTGTCACACATGTTTGGATATAGGTTAAAATCTGCAGAACTTTGTTTTGGACGGAGGTAAAGAAAAAAAGTCCCAACAAGATCTTGCACTTCTGCATTGTGGCATGTTTAAACTAACCCACCCTTCCAGTCTGCCAGGCAGGAAGAGCCACACTCAGCTGGGCATTGTGTTGAAGGGGGCATGCCACTCGGCCTCTCTCCGTCTTGCACACACACATATGCTCACAGTGCTGGGTCAGTCAGGCATCGCTCCTAACAACCGGCGCCTCGGCCTTGTGTTTCCATGGCAATCAGCACCAGCGATCTTCCCACGGTGGCAGCGGAACCCAGCACCGAGTGCTGCGGGGAGCCGTGTGTATGTGTGTGTGTCAGCGTGCTTGCATGAATGTGAGAGCATAAAGAGCGCTATCTTGTCCGGTGAAGAGCACAGATGTTCAGACACTCATTGGGCTGATTCCTCTCTTGACCCCTTTGTCATTGCCCCTCATGTCTGCACACATTGGCACGCACACAGAGCCGCCTCAAACAGTTTGGATTTTTTTTTTTTTTTGCTGCATGTTGTGCAAGATCTCAGCAGAAAATACATGAAAATCTGGCTGCAATTTCTTTTCTTTAACATTCAGGTCCAATAATTTTACAAAAGCAGCACTTTTTGAAATTCAATCCTGCAGATACGACCATATGAACCTTTGAAACTGACATTATTTCCCCTATAATGACTTCCAAACAATATTTCCACTACATTCAGTTTACAGTCCATGCATCATTTTGTCGCTTTTGTTTCTGTTTTTTTTGTATGCGCCTCATTCCCAAAGCCTTAACCTCCCTCCTCGCTACTGCTACCATCGTCCAACAAAGCAGCATAATTTAAGGCTGCATAGAAAGACAAAAGTGAGGAAACAAAGTAGTAGGAAGATCGGAAGCTAATTGACTGAGGATGACTGAGCAAAATGGAAAGACGGGAGGATGGGAAGATGGAAGGGAGGGTGACAGGCCAGGGAAGGGTAGATTAAAGGGAGGGAGGAGGGCCTGAGGAGAGGAGGCGGGGGAGCCGAGGCTGGCAACCCTGCCCCAAACTGCCAAAGTCCTACTTTGTCATTGGGTGCCTGTGACAGAGAGAGCAAGCCAAGAGAGACATAAGAGAGGAATAGACTACGATTGGATGCCACTGATTGTGTAAAAAGGCTGAAGCGGCTCGTGAGTATTCTTACTTGTCATGGGCCCTTGGGGGTTGCTCAAGAAGAAGAGGTCCAAGGGCACACGAAGAAGCCGCGGCGCGGGAAGAGGCGAACAGAAGTGACAAGAAGGAAAACAAAGCTTTTAGAACTGACAGCGTCAAGAGAGTCACACTCTTCAGTGTCCCAGTGACTCCACTGAAAGAGAGAGAGAGAGAGACGGCGGTCAACAACTCATCCATCAATCCACCCGTACCATCCATCATCATCTGTCCGACGAAGAGGTGAAAGGTTAAAGGGGAAAAAACTAAAAATGAAGAGACCTCACGACTACAGCTCTCCAGACTCGGACACAGACGAGTTCATCGACGTGGGGCAAGAGGACAGCTACTGGTGAGCATCCGCCCGAGCCACACCTGAGGGCTGGAGCGCGTTTCCCTCCAGAGTAAAATTACACCGCTGCGCTCGCCGGCTAAATATACATACGCGCGAAGGCTCCCAACATGTCGTGTGATGAGAAATGGGTGTTGCACAGCATTGAAGTTCAAAGAGTGTGGGGGGGAAAATGTTGGTTTTTCAGGGTCGTAACACTGATGCCTTGCAGAAAATGTAAATATTAAAAGCAATGATTTATTGAGATTTTTTTTACAATCTACACTTTCACTATGATTAGCAAGCATGGCAGTTTTCCCTCATTTGAACACTGCAAAATAATAGAAAAAGCTGAAGGTAGTAGTTAAAAATCAAGTATGTTGCACAGATTTTTTTTAAAAATGCATCAAATCTGGGTGCATGTCGGTTAATAAAGAGTTGGGAAGATATTACAAAAAAGGTCTATATTATCTGAGGCCTGCTGGTTCTGAAACATGCTGAGTTTTTTTTAATTGTTTGCTTAATTTTAAGAAATTGTATTTAAATAATTTTTACATGCAGTGCAACAAAAAAGGTAAAGGATTGTATTATATGTTGGGTTTATGTGAATTTACATCTGCATCATTTGCATTTTCAATATTTAAGCATCTATAACCAGAAAGTAGAAACTAACTCAAAAGCAAAAAAAGAAAAGTAGAAATAATTGTTTTGTATTGTGTTTTTAGAACTACTAGCTTCTTTTTTAGTTAGCTATATGATTTGTTATTTTGAAAATGTTCATCATGGTTTATATCTCAGTGCAACATTCTATGGAAAAACAAACTAAATTGCAAATTTTTCTCCTCATCTAACTAAATCAACATTATTTTATTAAAGGATCAGTCAGTAAAGACAAAGTTCTAGTTTTGGCACATAAAGATTGATTGATCATTTGAGGCTAAAATGTGGCCTATTTAATCACAAGTCATTAATCTAAGTTGAGTGTTGTGCAAAATGCCTGATAAGCTGTAAAAAAAAAAGGAAAAAGACTGAATGTAGCACGCTCGCTCCTTTAAATGTCATTGAAACATTTAAGTTTTTAGTTGAACTGGTCAAATTCCTTTGCAGAAAATTTCACACGCATCTGGAATAAAGGAAATATTTGCGAATGTGCGTGCTTCCAACACATATATGCAGAATTAAAAGAGAATGGGTTACATCACAAACGCAAAGTGAGCCAGTGACACAAAAAAGGGGTTTGGTGGGTTTAAAGAATTTGAACTGCACTCTGATGTTTGAGCTGAGGACTACGCTGTTTTTCCAAGGCCTTCATCATCAAAAATCAACCTAAACAAAAACAGTCTTCTTGATTTGGCAGCCCTCAAGTAAAAAAAAAATTAATGGAAGTTCAATCCGTCTCTGCAGTGACAGTTTTGAAGGGAACTCCAAGCTGTGGAACTCTCTCAGGGCATGTAACACGAGAGTTCACAGACGAACGTGATCCGTTTTGGCCGACTGCACCAGGAGGGCCACGGCTCCCATGTTGCCTGTTGGAGCCTCTGTTGCAAAACAATAGCATCGCCCCAGGGCTACGTAATTATCTTCCTAAAAGTGCCTTCTCCAAGAATATATGCAACCAAAAAAGCCAATCTCATCTCTGTTGCTTCTCAGTGCCCAAAAACCAGTACGATTCAAAGGGGTTGATGCGCTCTTCTTCTCCCTGTGTCACATTAAGCAGGGTAATAACAACAAGATGCAGGCGACTCAATGTTACCACATTTAGTCTTTTTTTTCCATCTTCCTTTTTTACTTATTCCATCTCCATAATGCAGCCCCGTCACCGGGTCCATGTCTCCAGGCAGCGCCTCGCAGATTCTGGCACGGAAGAAGAGGAGAGGGGTGAGCGGGAGCTTTGGATCTTCACTTTCTAAGATCCTTGTCGTCTCGATGTGGTTTGACTCTTAAAGTCTCTTTGCTCTTCTTGTGGTGCAGATCATAGAGAAAAGGCGCAGAGACCGGATCAACCACAGCCTTTCGGAGCTGCGGAGACTGGTGCCAAGTGCTTTCGAGAAACAGGTAGATTCTCACTATAGAGAATGACAGAGGATGTCATAATTAGATCATCGCTATGGCTTTCGGAGTGTTTTTGAGTAAATGTGGCTCTTTTTTTCCTTTAAGGGTTCTTCTAAGTTGGAAAAAGCAGAAATTCTCCAGATGACTGTGGACCATCTCAAACTGTTGCATGCAATGGGAGGAAAAGGTACAAGGATGGAAGTACTTTGAAATGCTTTTGATGTCACCTCTTACTGAAAAAGACTTGAATTAAACTGATATTTCAATCACAGGTTACTTTGACGCGAGGGCACTGGCAGTAGACTACAGGACCCTTGGCTTCAGGGAGTGCGTTGGAGAGGTTGTACGGTACCTAAGCTCACTGGAGGGGGAGTCTCCCGACCCAATAGGAGCTCGCCTCGTTTCCCACCTCTCGCACTGTGCCAGTGAGCTGGACCCTCTCCTCCTACAGTCACCCCCTGCCTCCGCCTTACCCTTCCCTCCCTGGCCATGGACCTCCTTCCCACCAATTGGTCCTGCTACACCGGCCCCTTCCTCGCCATCTTTCCCAAGCAGCCGCAGGGATCTTGCGCTGCTGGGGAGCTACCCATCATCCGCCTCGCTGCGTCTGGCCCCGTTGGCTGGCTGTCAACAGGGCGCCCCGCCGCTCCTCGGACCGACAGCTCTGGCCTCCATTCACAGGGTGGCCTCCCTCCCATCGTCTCCTGCTCTGGGCCACTCCCGACCGAACCAGCCGTCCCCTCACAGCACCACCTGTGCCTCACCTCTACCTCTCCCGACTGCCTCCTCTTCCTCTCCCTGTTCCTCTTCTTCTACTTCATCATCTTCTGCCCCTCCACAAGTGTCCTTCCGGCCTTTTGCGCCTCTGGGCTCGCCAATAGCCCAGCGCAGGAGCTTAAGCGGATCATCCAAGGCGCCACAGGGGTGGGGAACTGAGATCGGGGCGTTTTGAAGATCATCTCCAACAAATGAACTCTGTAAAGTGGACACGGACCTTTCATTTGCACCATGTAGCAAATACGTATGAGCATTGTCTCTCTTAAGGGACTCTAAAAGCCATATCAGACAATGAGTGAAGTTTTGGATTCTTACAATCATAAATGAAGGAATGTGAAGGAATTTCTTTGTTGTATCCATGTTCTTGTTTGACAAAAACACATATAGTGTCCCGCAGAGCCATATATGCTGTTTTCCTCAAGAAAACTTGAGGGTGAGTTTTGACTGAACTTTGAGCTGTGATGTTTTCCTTTATTTTCTCTAAAACATTTATACATTTGATTACTTTTTTTTTTTTTTGCTTTCCAGAGAATGTTTGACAAAAACCTCTATAAAATTTAAGTGCCTTCACCCTTGTATGTGTTCCTGCTTTCTTTCACTGACTACATGAGTAATAGCCGGCGTGTTTTTGCAGCTGTCAACACAAAGAGCAAAGGAATGGCAAAGAGACAGAGAGCTGTACTCCTCGTTTATCCATATCTGTCACGTCTGCAAACACTGCCAACATGTTCCCCAGCCGTAACCCTCTTTGAGCATGTAAGCTGTCTCCAGCCATGGCTTATGGGAGCTGTGGTCTTGCGGTGGCGGAGGATAAACATGGTGGGAGATGGTGATGTTTTTGGGATGCCGCGGTGAGGCAAACAGACCCATCACTGTGCCCTCTAATTGGTGCTCCCCTGTAATTAACTTCGTCCTCATATCAGCCAATGCAGCCCCCCTCCTCTCCTCCACTCGCCGTTTCCCTTCCATTCTTACTCTTCAATCCTGTGGTACGCCAGCGGATATCTTCTCTCTCTGTTTGTCTGCGCCACTGTCTCCTCAACAATGGACGGACTGAGGAGAGGGAGGGATGAAGACGAGGGAAAACAAAAGGCGCAGATCTGAAGGTCTGTGGTCGAGTGACTGATTCGGCATAGACGTTTAATAGCAGGGTGGGGGTGGGAGGTAGGGGAAAGGGTTAGGGGTTGATGAGAGGGGCTGTGAAGGTTCAGATGGAAAGAGAGAAGCATACTTTGAATAAAAGGAAGTTGGCCAGAGCACAGAGTGTGCACAACACATCCCTGAAGAGTGATAAATGGCAGTTGCAAGCAGTTGTTTTCTCTTGAAGCTCCGCATGGCCATGCTGTGTTTCACCAGAGCTGCACGCCGGAGGGATGAGAGGAGTTTTGTGTGTGTTTATTGCTGGCCAACGCTTTGATCTACTTCGGGATGCAATGTCTGTGGTCTGCGGTCCAAAAAATGTGTGTGTTCCGCAAAGTGCGCACTGTTTATTTGAGTGAGCGTGCTAGTGCGTGCTTGAGCCGGTCCCCGTGTGTTTTCACTGCCTTTGTGTGTCAGTGTTTTGTTTATGTGGTGTGCAACCCCCGGTTGTGTGCCTGTGTGTGCGTGTAACGTGAGTATTCGGAGCTTGGCGTCAGGACCCGACCGCAGTGACGGCGTGGCTCTCGTGCGAGGCCGGCCGGCGGTCAGACGGACGGTATGGTGGTGGAATGTTTGAGGAGCGGGCCCGCTCGAGTGACACACATGTACACACGCACACACACATTCGCACACAGAGATACATAGTTATGGACAAAAACACAAGCTGGCTGGCACTATTCAATCCTCTGAGTGGAGGAGCCAGAGTCACCACCACAGCTTCCTGGAAGGACAACCACACTCGCATCGCGCAGGCTTTCCCACGGGGGAGGGGACGCTCCGAGGGAGCAGAGAAGAAGAAGGGAAGGGAATGTTGGGCAAAGAAAGAGGGAAGTTCTGAGCATGTGAGGAAAGGTTTTATGGAAGCTTAGTGAGGAAAAGAGGAGGGTTCTGTCGCAAGGTAGGAGGGCTGAAGGGAGGGGGGAGTAAATTAGAAGGCGACAAAATATTTTTCTCAATTAAATATTGTGCTGTGTTTAAATTGCAAACTCGTACGCTGAAATTAAACGTAGCAAATTAATTTCAAAGAACTACCTCTAAAATGTGTGACTTCTTTTCACAAACTCAATATTCTCATCTGATCTCACAACTACAACAGATGTCGTGAATTCACAAATAAGCTCATTAATAATGCCATTACGTAGAATTTGTTTTGATCTTTTGTAGTGATTTTGTTCACATACAACATAATCTGTGACTGAATTAGCGAAACATTTACCGACATTCAGCAAATTTTAAAGACATTTTAGAGGCTCTGTGTGCCACTTTTAACTTTCTTAATATTAGAAGTTTATTATTTAGCCCTTGAAGATTTTATTGCAGTCAAAAACACGCATGACCTGTCAGCTACAAAACTATGATGCTCTAAACCCTGACTATTTAGGCACATTAGATGACAAACCCATTAGTCATGTGAATCATTACTAAATGCAATACATTGGAGCAAAAGCTACTCTCCTTGTCTTTGTGTCTCTTACCTATTAACTAAAGGACTGAGCAAAAGCGTTTGGCGTGTTAGCCAAGAGTGGCTAAACACACTTTGTTACTGTCAAATAAGTCAACATACGGTGAAGCACAGTACATAGTGGGCTGGGAAAATGTTTCTGTAAATATGTACGTCAAATTCTTATTTTTCAGATGAGAAAACAAAAAACATAAAGGCTTTGTCCTAATTTTTTATTTTGTTATTTTCACCTCCATGGCCAATTAAAGGCTCCCACAGGTGCAGTCTTATCTTTACTAATCTGTTTTATTTATGCTGCTCAGTCTGAACCACAGCGTTTTTTTTCATAGTCGTATCTAAAAAACAACATATATGCTCATTTCTTTGCCTTCTTGTATGCTCTTAGTATTTTCTCAGTTTCCTTTCTGTTATTTTTTTTTTTTCCTAAGTCTTCAGTTTTGTTATCTCACCTGCTTCATGTCTGGATAGGGCTGAGCAGAAAGGAGGAAGTCTCGTCTGGATGATCAAAATCACACGGACTCTGTAAGAGTGGCATCTTGTGGTCAGAAAAGGGCAACGCAGGAAGCAGCCCACATAGATGACATTAAAAGGAACATTCAAAGTGAACTTCATGTAGCACCGAGGCTTAAATACAATTTCTTAATGTAGTATAGTTAATTAAATTAGTAAATTAGTAAATTAAAATAAAGAGGACAAAACTGATGTTTGATCAATTCTCCATAATATAAATCTATAAACAGTTTAGTTTCTGTTAGTTCTGTCAAGATGCAAAAAAGGGAAAATTTCTATTTATATTGGTCAATCGTTTTATTGTAAATATGCTGTAGGAGCCGTAGTTTGACGACTGTTAGAAATATCACGTTTTGAGAACACAGGGGATTAGCTCAGTTTTTGTCGCTTGTTTTATGAATTGCAGCAGCTGCAGTGCGCCGCAATAAAGGTAGAATAAAGCTGATAAACAGGTGAAGAACCAAACTAGACAGATTCTTGGTGATTTATTTTCCTCTTTCACCAAACAATTACAGAGATTAAACTTTCATTTGTTCTCATGCTACCACTTGCTCTGGTAAAAACCATCGGCTCCAAACCAAATGCGTGCTGGTCCTTCACCAGGCCCCTGCACTTATAGAAAGTGGACATTACTTACTGTCTAAGTTTAGAAAATAAATAAGAAAATAATACAACAAAAAAATTTATAAAATCAACAATTATCAACCTACAAATAAACTCTGTAAATAATACAAAAATAGAAATTTAAGAATAAAGTAACAAAATTCAAATGGATAAAGAAAAAGAAAAAATAGCTCCAACAACTTCTATTCTGCCTTTTCTCGCTCTGTGTGACGGCTTTGTGGGCCGCTCTTGGCAACGTGTGCCCGTTGCCTACCCGTTGCCTTGGCAACCGACAAACAACAGCTCAGAGAGCAGACTACTGATCAGGGAAATCATAAAACAGAACATCCAGTCTGTTGCATTATGCTGTCAGGCTAAATGTCTAAATTATGATTATTAATAAGTTTTCGCCTGAGCACAGCGGCGGTTGATTAGCTGATTTAAACAGCTGCTCTACTGATGACGTGGTGGGCGGGTTGACCTGTTTTAGTGCTAACGGAACCAAAACACACCGAACTGCGCAGCACATGTTAAGGTTGTCAAAGTCAGTAGCAGGCTAATAACAGTTAGGCTAGTATAACTGACCCACTGCTCACTTGTTCAATCTTTTCTTTAAATTAAAACGTTTTCCTCACCTGTTAAATCCGAAGTCCTTATTACCATTATCTATGGTTGAATTAACTGCTAAACATTGCATCCGTTGTTCTGATTCTTTGCGTGATTGTAGTATTTTCCTGACCACTGATATTCCTGACTCAATGGACAGCAATGACGCATATGTGACTTACGATAAGTCACATAATGTCCAGTCCAGTAACATATATATCCATCAATGCTGCTGCCTCGCGCTCTGTCCTTCTCTCGCACTTCCCGCTACTTAGTGAGTGCCATGTTACATTGTGTTGCATTCAATGTTTTCGGAAAAAAAGAGTTTTATGCGCTTAATGTAATTAATTTGCCATAACTATTTGTCGCTAGCTGGGGTGGCAACAGTGGTGGCGAGGCTCTCGTTTGGGCTGGCAACTGCTACCCCATGCTGTAATGTAATGGAACTATTTTATGTGTAAGGTTATGTTGGAGTAGAACAAGGAAGTGACGTATACAGGAGAGACGTTGGAGCCGGCAACTCACTGTTCAGCAACCCGAGAATGTGTTGGTGTTATGTTCAACATTAAAGACGTTCAAACGCAATATCGGTGACATCCTTGACTCGGCATAACACTACATGGTGTCAGAAGACGTCGGAAGATGGCAAAGTTCCCACCTCCAGAAGCCTTTGATTTTTCACGGCCGGAGCAGTGGCCTGAATGGCGGCAGCGATTTCAGCGCTACCGGGTAGCCACAAAGCTAAACCTAGAAGACGGCGAGGTACAGGTCTGTACGTTGCTTTATTCTCTCGGGAAGGAAGCGGAACAAGTGTTCAAGACGTTCACATTCGAAGAAGGGGAAGACGAAGAGGAGTATGAGATAGTTTTAAACAAACTAGACAACTACTTCGTCCCCAAAGTGAACACAATACACGAAAGAGCTCGTTTTCATCAGCGCGCTCAAAGGTCGGGGAAGACCGCGGAGGAATACATAAGAACTCTCCATGAGTTGGCAGACACCTGTGATTTTGGCCGCGCTAAAGAAGAAAATATCTGAGACAGATTGGTCATAGGAAAGGCAGATTGGTCACTTGACAAAGAAATGTCTGAGAAGCTGCAAATGATGCCTGACTTAACCCTCAGTAAAGCGGTGGAGCTCGTGAGACAGTCAGAGCAAGTAAAACGGCACGTAAGCGAGCAAGGAGCTAATGCTTGTGCTAACCTGAGTGAAGTGGCTTACAAGCAACAACACCGAGAGAGGCTGATACACAGCGAAAACCATGCAAACAAAGCACAGAACACAGGAGGAGTCAAACCAAAACACTATCAAAATGTTAATAAAGGTCGCAAGTGCACAAGATGTGGTCGAGTACATGCAAAGAATGATAAATGTCCAGCTAGGAATGCCGGGTGCAGAAGCTGTAAAAAGCTAGGTCATTTTGCGGTCGTTTGTCGCTGCCGTGTGGTCAGTGAAGTTACTACACCTAAAAGGAACATTGAAAGAAATGCGACATACTTTATGGGAGGAGTCACAGACGTGGAAGATTCTTCAAAAGCTTGGACTGTAAACCTGCCAATACAAGGTTCTCACATCGTCTTCAAAATTGACTCAGGGGCTGATATGAGTGTTATACCATCAGAGACATTTGAAAAGCTTGCCTTTAAGCCAAAACTAAGAAAACCAACAAACAAACTAGATAGCCCTGGAGGCAAACTGAATTGTACGGGTTATTTTATAGCCACTACAATGAGGAAAGGCAAAAGATTCAGATTTAAAGTCAATGTGATTAAAGGACCCCAATGCAGCCACCTCCTGAGTCGCAATGTTGCAGTTGCCATGGGCCTGATAAAACGCATGGAGGAAATAAGAGCTCCAGCACAAATCAGTGAATCCTGTCCTGATGAAATAGGAAGGCTGAAAATCAAACCTGTTAAGATCACTCTAAGAGAGGGTGCAGCTCCCTATAGTGTGACAACAGCAAGGAGAGTGTCAGTTCCCATGTTACCAAAAGTGAAGAAAGAACTGAATCGTATGGTAAACTGTGGAGTGATTCAACCAATCTCAGACCCAACAGAGTGGTGTGCTCCAATGGTGCCCGTGCCAAAGAAAAACAAAGAACAAATTAGAATCTGCATCGATTTGAAAGAGCTAAATAAAGCAGTCAAAAGGGAAAAGTATGTGTTACCAACGGTGGATGACATCTTGCCTAAACTGGCAGGCGCCAAAGTGTTTTCACTGTTAGATGCTGCAAGCGGATTTTGGCAAATACCACTTGATCCAGAGAGCGCAAAACATGGACGACATACTCATTTATGCAGACACTCTAGAGCAACATGAAGCAAGACTACAAAAGACACTAGACACACTTAAGGAAGCAGGGTTGAGGTTAAACCATGAGAAATGCCTCCTACGTCAAAAACAACTCCATTATCTTGGACACTGTATTGATGAACATGGCATAAGGCCAGATAAAGCCAAAGTCAACGCAATCACAGAACTTGAACCACCAAAGAATGTTTCCGATCTGAGGAGGATTCTTGGAATGATTCACTACTTGGGCAGATACCTACCAAATCTTTCTGAGGTCACAAAACCTCTCAATGATCTGCTTAAAAGTGATGTGACTTGGGACACCGCTCAAGAAGAAGCATTCAGTAAAGTGAAAGAACTTGTCACAGAGTCACCAGTACTCGCATTCTATGACGTAACCAAACCGACTATTGTCAGTGCAGACGCTAGCAGTTATGGTTTAGGAGGGGGTTTACTTCAAGACCATAATGGACAGTTGAAACCAGTGAGTTTTTGCTCCAGAATACTCATCGATGCAGAGCAACGATATGCACAAATTGAAAAGGAATGTCTTGCAGCAGTCTGGGCATGTGAGAAATTCAGCAGATACCTTTATGGACTTAACTCTTTCACCTTACAGAGGGACCACAAACCACTGATACCCCTCATAAACAGCAAAGATCTTCATTCAGTGCCGCTTAGATGTCAGAGACTTTTGCTGAGAATGATGCGGTACAACCCCACAGCTGTGTATGTGCCAGGGAAAGAACTTTTAGAAGAAGATACCCTTTCACGCCACCCACAGGCGTCCACATCTCATGAAATAGCAGAACTGCTGGAGGAAATGGAAGCATATGAAGACGCAACACAACGCTCTTGGCCTATTTCTCCTACCATGCTGGATTCAATCAAACAACACACACAGCAGGATGTGACCC
This sequence comes from Poecilia reticulata, assembly GCF_904066995.2. Lineage (NCBI taxonomy): Eukaryota > Metazoa > Chordata > Actinopteri > Cyprinodontiformes > Poeciliidae > Poecilia > Poecilia reticulata. The sequence goes on along the minus strand of NC_088840.1, from coordinate 7,779,103 downwards.
TTCAAACAGTGCAAACCTTTTTGCAGGCAGGTTGGCCAAAAAACTCAAATAAAGTGCCGGAAGGGGTGAAGCCATATTATGCTAACAGACATTCTATTACCATGTCAAAAGGCCTGCTTCTGTATAATGACAGAATTGTTATACCACAACAGCTAAGGCCTGAGATTCTGCAGCGCATTCACGATGGACATCAAGGCATTGTGAAATGCAGAGAAAGAGCCAAATGTAGTGTTTGGTGGCCAGGATTAAGCAGTGAGATAAGACAAATGGTTACTGCTTGTGCACACTGCATAGAGTCAAAACCCACTCAGCGGAGAGAACCATTGCTTACTACCACACTACCTAGTCGACCATGGGAGAGGATAGCCGCAGACATTTGTGAGCTTAACAAACAGAACTACTTAGTTGTAGTCGACTACTTCTCTCGTTATATTGAGTTAGCCCACCTCAAAAACATGTCAAGTGAGACCACAGTTGCTAACCTGAAAAACATTTGTGCAAGATGGGGTTGTCCAAATGAACTGGTTACCGACAATGGTCCCCAATTCTCAGGGAGAGTCTTTGAACAGTTTGTGAAGGACTATGACATTAAGCACATTACCACAAGTCCTCACTATCCACAGGCAAACGGTGAGGCCGAGAGGGCTGTCTAGACGGCTAAAAGGATTCTGAGACAGTCTGATCCGTTTTTGGCCCTGATGACTTATAGATCAACTCCCATTCAAGCAACTGGTGTGAGCCCAGCCCAACTTATGTTAGGTAGACAGATCAGAACCACAATAACGATGTTGGAAACAAGGTTACAGCCTGCATGGCCGGATCTACAGCTCGTCAGATCAACTGATGTGAAGACAAAAGAAAACTATGTGCGGAACTACAACAACAGACATAGTGCCAAACCACTACCAGAACTCCAACCAGGACACAGTGTTTCAGTGAAACTGGACAATAAAAAGGGATGGACAGAACCAGCTACTGTTCTACAAAAGTGTGATTCACCTCGATCATACCTTGTCCAGACCGAGTCAGGAGTCTTGAGGAGGAACCGCCGACACCTGAGACCCATCCTCAGTTACCCACCTACTCCTGCAACAGATGGACTGCCACAGGTTCAGAGTGAAAATGAGCTACATCCATCTTCTTCACCTGTGGAACCAGGGTGTGACTCTTCAGACCCGGTTAATCTTAGCTTACCTGGGACTCCAATTCGTACAACTTCTAGTGGCAGGGTTGTTAAATTACCTAAAAGATACACTGATTACACCAACTGAAGAGGTTATTCAGCTATTTTGATGCATTTATGGGCATGATTGTGATGTTTATTCTGATAAGGTCCTGTTGGGCTTGAGTTAAATATTTTACTTCAGCTAAGGCTAATAATAATAATAGAAAAGGAAAACCGACTGTTAATCTGTTACTTTGTCTTAAAAGACTCAAAGAAAGGGCGATGTAATGTAATGGAACTATTTTATGTGTAAGGTTACGTTGGAGTAGAACAGGGAAGTGACGTATACAGGAGAGACGTTGGAGCCGGCAACACACTGTTCAGCAACCCGAGAATGTGTTGGTGTTATGTTCAACATTAAAGACGTTCAAACGCAATATCGGTGACATCCTTGACTCGGCATAACACTACACATGCCACCAGTGGCGGAGCTAGACTTTTAAAGTGTATATATATATATATATATATATATATATATATATATATATATATATATATATATATATATATATATATATATAAGGGGGGTAGGGTTATATATAACCCTACCCCCCTTCAGTTTGGTTATTTTTTTAAAAATAACCAAACTGAATATTTGGTTATTTTTTTAAGCCCCTCTGTCATTTGACATGTTGACTGGCGCACATGGAGACATGAGACACTTTTACGCAAAGAGTTCATCGCAGAGGAAACTAAAATCAATCAAATAAAAGATCCTTTCTGAATATCATCTCATGGACACTGAACTAAATGCGTCTTTCTGACCGGGAGCTGACAGCGTGTTGAAGAGTTATGGACACCTTGGTTAGGAAGCTCTGTTTTGACAGGTAAAAATAGTTCGGGTCGGACCAGAATTATTTGCCTGATGGTAGCTCTGGCTTCTAATGAGTTTACATTTAATGAGTTTGGAGCACACAGAGAAAACCTAAAGAGAATGTGATCTACTTATTGTAGTTTAAGTAGAGAAATAACAGCTGACTGTTGAGAGAGGAAAGAAACTAAAGTGCAGATCCGTTAGGCAGAAACATGCGCATAAATGCTCCACCGTTACGCTCCAACTAACATGAGATGACAAACGCCAAATATACAATGTATAGTTACACTGCTTAGTTAATGGTGTTTTAAAAACAAAACCAGTAGAAACTTAACTGAGTCAGATTCTCTCCTCACCCTCGTCTTGATAAGAACAGAGAGCAGTTCGCTGGTTTCTGTCCAGACTGTGATGAAGCGCAGCTGACCACTTGGTGTGCAGACAGTTTCAACTTTACGCACAGAGAACATCGTGGAGCTCATTATTAATCATACTAAGAACAATATCTGTCAGAGAATCATCTCTGATGCGGTCGCTTTAACGGACCAGAGGCTTTGAAGCGCCTAGCGCAGCTGATCTGCTTCTGCTGGGTTTTTCTCCCGCATGGGAAGTGATGCAGGATCAGGAAATGATCAGAGTTCTGCCGTCTTCTAATCACGTCATTTCGTGAAATGTTACCTGATTTCAAAAACGTTCTAGCAGAGAAATAATAAATGTTTCGTTTGATGACTACAAATTGGAAATAAAATGATTTTTTTCTTTGACGGACAACGAAAAAACTCTAGCGCCACCTCTGCTCCAAACTACGAACATTGTCGGCCCCTCTTCGTTTTTTTTTTCTTTTTGCGGAGGATCAGTAAATAACTTATTGGTGTTTTACCATCACCACCAAGTATGAAGTGCTTTAGCCTTTGAGTTGCACCACAGCGCAGCACAACTGAAACACCCAGGAGAAGAATATCAGCTTGTTGTTATGAGTATAAAGGAGGCTGGTATCGCGCCTGATAAAAATCTATTTATTTATGTCACATGGACTTATATAAAGTTTTATACATTTTATTTTCAGATATTTATTATTGTTTTTCTTCTTTAGATATTAGGTTGACTTAGAATGATTCCAAATAATGTACAGGAATAACCTGGTGCTGTTACATGTCAATCATCAGGGGGGCCAATGAGATGAGGGGGGGCACTTTTATTACTAGATTTCCAATTTTCAACTGTCAAATGCTTAGAATTTTAAGTGCTTGGGAAATAGTTATTCTTATTTTCTATGGATTTCCATAAATCATACAGTGCTGGCTTTCAATTTTCATATTATGGTGTGCGGGCATTTCACTGCATTTGTGGAATCAGGACTAAGTGCTCAGCTATATTTTAAAATCTATATCACTGGAACTTGTCAAAATAGGGAATAGAGTCTCCTTACCCAGTTTAAGAAGGCTAATGTCTGCTTCAGTCTGATTTTAAAGTTGTGTAAACTAGTAAAACACTTTTTTTTGACTACTTGGGCTTTCAATCAATTTAGCAAAAAAATAATCTGATCCGGGCTAAAATGTTATCTAAAATCCTGACATCCAAGGTTACGCATCACATTTTTTCAGAAATCTATGATCAAACAGTTACATTTATTAAATGTTATTTACATGTTTCACAGTATGACTGTTGTGATATCTTCTGATATAAATGAATGACTCAGGAGCAGCTCTGTGTGGATAGTTTGTTCATTTTCCCATTATTTTTTCCCAACCTTAGCACTTGAACAAGCAAGTCGGTAAATATGTTTCAAAATTAGCTGGATACCAGCTCAATATTTCTTAAAACAAATGATGAAAATAGCAAATGTCCAAATGTTTAGAACAGAAGGACGTGATTCAACAGAATACAACCAAGACCTTCCATAGATATTATTTAAATGACATCACAAACCATTCTGACAACAACCACCACAGAGCTTTGATAATCCGCATTATGACTCTAACACTTAGCACTGAACAAAAAAGTTTTCCATTCAATCAATTAATTTTAAAAAGTGAATAAATGAAGGTTTAAGTGCTAATTTTGAACTAAGATACGCTGATGCTGCCCTGCCTATAATCCCCTCATTTTTCTAACAAAGAAAAATTTTGTAGAAATAAACAAGCAACAAAAAAAAAGTGATAGTAAAATTAATTTCAATGCTCAATGAGGTGCTTAAATACTGGAGAGGCTGTGAGCTTGACAAAAGACCTGGGATGATCTATGGATCCATTTTCTTACACCATTGTCCCCAGTGGGGTCAGGAGATGTGCTGGTGCCTATCTCTAGCAAGAGGCAGGGTACACCCTGGACAGGTCACCAGCAACACAGAGACAGACAGGACAAACAACCATGCATGCACACATCCATACCTGAGGAAAAATAGTGTGGTTATTATTTTATGTTTTGTATGTGTTATTATTGTGTGATATGGACATAAACATTTCCTATCATAAATAGACCTAAGAGCACCAGGTGAGAGGCATGGTTAATTTAAGAATACTTAATGAAAAAAACGAATAATCAAACTTAGAAAAATGAAAAAAGTCCAGGGAACAAAAAAAATGCAAATCATAGACAAACTGGAGACATCGGAAGATCACAAGGAAACCTGGAAGACACGAGAAAAGCGACGAGACGAACCGGCAACTAATGACTAACAATGAGGTGCTTAAATACTGGAGAGGCTGTGAGCTTGACAAAAGACCTGGGATGATCTATAGAAAAATGTTCTTACACCATTGTCCCCAGTGTGGTCAGGAGAGGTGCTGGTGCCTATCTCTAGCAAGAGGCAGGGTACACCCTGGACAGGTCACCAGCAACACAGAGACAGACAGGACAAAACAACCATGCATGCACACATCCATACCTGAGGATGGGTTTACAGAAATCAATTAACCTAACAGTCACGCTTCTGGACTTTAGGAGGAAGCCGGAGTACCCGGAGAGAACCTATGCATCTATTGGGAGAACATGTAAACTATGGAGGACCAAAACCGACATAATAAGAATATATATATATATAAGCTTTTCTGCCACCAATAATCAAGTATGAAGCCTGGAGCCCTCATGACTCCAGGCTTCAATACTTCAATACTGAGGTATTGGGTTGAACTTTAGACGTACTAAAGTTCAACCCAATACCTCAGTGTGCCTGTTGTGTACATTTTCACAAATGTATTGGTGAAGCCCCTGACCACATGTCTGAATACAGACGGCTGCTCCTGTGGCGTGTCTGAAAGAGACTGACTGTCTTCGGGTGTTTCTAATTCAGATGGCTGCTGGTTCTGCTGCTCCTCTCTGTCCCTCAGCCTTTGGTTTAGCTGTTCCACTTCAAGCAGCAGGTCGGTATTTATATGCTCCAAGGCAGTGTTTTCCTGCTCCAAGATTGTGTTTTGCTGCTCCAAGGCAGTGTTTTCCTGCTCCAAGATGGTGTTTTGCTGCTTCAAGTTGGTGTTTTGCTGCTTTAAGGCCGTGTTTTCCTGCTCTAAGGTTGTGTTTTCCTCTTCCAAGATGGTGTTTTCCTGCTCCAAGGTTGTGATGTTCTCCTTCAAGGTGGTGATTTTGTTCTGCAAGGTGGCTTTTCGTCTCCACAAGTTGGAATTCTCCCGCGTCAAGATATTGGTTGCCTGCTCTAAGCGCTCAAAGTCCTGTTGAAGGGCGCGTAATTCCCTCAAATGTTGGCGGTGATCGTCCTGCTCACGGAACATTGTCTGCTCCAGCGTGTCGCTCCTCAGCTTTTCCGTCGTGCTTTTTCGCTCCAAGTCTTTGTTTTTGTGCTGAAAGATGTCGCTCATTTTCTCATAAATTGTGCTCTGCTGCCTCAAGGTCATGTTCTCCTGCATCAGGGTTGCGATTGTCAGCTCCAAGGTGGTGTTTGCTTCACTCTTGCTTTTTAGCTCTTCATCTTTTTCCTGTAGAGCTTGTTCCATGTTGGTAATTTTAATCTTCATGTCCTCTATCAGCTTCTCTGCCTCTCTAGGAAAGGTCGGTTGTGGTTCCTTCTGAGAAGACATTGCGGTGCTGCTCTCACTCATTCTTGATGCTTTGTCTGGTCAAATCAAAAAACTGCTCAATCTATTTCTCTGTTAGGAATTGCCTTTTTTTCTCTTTGTGACATCAATTCTCTTTGTGACATCAATTTGTGTGATGTCACAAATTGATGTCACTACTTCAGCAGGACAAACTAGAAAACTTCTGAAACAGGTTTTCCCCCAGAAAACTTTCTAAGCCAGGGCTTAGAATATGGTCAGGGCGCCGAGGCGGTCCACCGGCGGTCCACCGTGTTTTTGTATTAAAAGATGTTAAGTAGACAGGAAAAGTAAATATATCACTGGGTAATTATGGGAAAACATCACCAGTGAACTGCTAATATAAACCCACAACTAGTCTTAAAAACAACTAATCAAGAAATAAAATAAATATAAATTATTTCCACTTTTCTTAAATCCAAATTAAGTCAGCGGCTCCATCAGGCCTCCCAGGGGCCTCATAAATGCTAATATTTTAACAGACCACAGATATATAAATGTAACATTTGTTTATTGAGATTATCAATGCTGCTAAATTTGACATAATGGTTTCAGCATACCTAAATCAAAAGATTTTAAATTTAACATTTATACGTAAGATTTTAAGGAGCTCCCAAGTTTACTTTGTAAAGGTTCAAAGAACAATACTCATAGTCAGATAGGTTTGTTACCATAGCAACCATCTGATGCTGTGAGTTTAATCTTTGAGTTTCAGCTCCGTTTGTTCACAAATATAAATTAGTTAACTGCCGTTATAATGTATTGCTTTTAGGTTTGCCAATTAAACTACTCCCTGTCCTAGATTTCACTAAATCTAACACAGAAGCTGTTAGAGGTGCTGATGTTTTTAGCAACAAAAGAAGCCCCTAAAGCAAATTCTGCTCCGACCCTGTATTATGTGTTAAACCCGCTGCACTGCGCAGATTTAATTCAATGCTGCTAATGTGGCTTTAGTAGCTCTTCCATTTCGTGTCTGCTTAGTTTTTAACAAGGGGACACAGAAACTATTTTGGTTGGTCGAATTTCTGGACAAGTTTTTCAGATGTGCGGTGGCCGCGCAAATTAACTGTCTGACTAAGTGGACAAGGCATTTGATACGGTTTGGTACGGTGGCCGACAGGTGCAAATGCGCAGCAACAGAGAAAAGAATAAAATGCACAAATAAAATGCAGCAAACAAAAAGAGAGAGGCAAACAAAAAATGAGACGCAAACAAAAAGTGCTGAAAACGGAAGTGCTCCAGACCACTAGGGGGAGTCTAACAAAAGACAGCTGTGTCCGAATTTAGGCTCTGCATCCTTTAAAGCGGGTGTTCAGAAAAGCAGCAATGGCGACAAAATAAGTTTTGCTGTATTATAATTAAAATTACACAAAATGATTTTTTACAATGTTTTTAGGCGAGAATGTAGATGTATAGATTTGAAATATCTGCTCGGTTGATTAATAAATCATCTAATTCCAATATTGCTCTGACGTTTTCGGAGAGAGGCAAAATTAAAAAGCAGGAAGAATCAAGTATAAGGTCTTCTCTTCCTCAAACCTGCCTTATTTGATTAACTTTATATTTTCTTTTCTATTTATTTTGTTGGTTTTATTAGCACAATGAAATTCAGGAAGAGCCCACAAATCATTCAAAATGTCACCATCAAATACAGTACAAATTAAGAATAGAATGAATTATTCCCAGGGGCGGATCTAGAAAAATATTTATGGGGTGGCAAGAGGGTGGCAGGGACTTTTTCAGGGGCTTCCAGTCCATATTCTGCACAGATGTTCCTGTACACTATGCCCGCCACTTGGTTATGTCGTTCCATGTATGCTTTCCCTGCCAGCATCTTGCACCCTGCTATTATGTGCTGGACTGTCTCAGGGGCCTCCTTGCACAACCTACACCTTGGGTCTTGTCTGGTGTGGTAGATCTGAGCCTCTATTGCTCTGGTGTTTAGGGCCTGTTCCTGGGCGGCCAGGATGAGTGCCTCTCATATATATATAAAATATTATTTTTAATATTTTGTATTAAAAAATATGTATGTAACAATATTTTATATTGTTTTTAACTTGCATTGTTTCAAAATGAACTTCATGTAGCACCGAGGCTTAAATACAATTTCTTAATGTAGTATAGTTAATTAAATTAGTAAATTAAAATAAAGAGGACAAAACTGATGTTTGATCAATTCTCCATGATATAAATCTATAAGCAGTTTAGTTTCTGTTAGTTCTGTCAAGATGCAAGAAAGGGAAAATTTCTATTTATATTGGTCAATCGTTTTATTGTAAATATGCTGTAGGAGCCGTAGTTTGATGACTGTTAGAAATATCACCACGTTTTGAGAACACAGGGGATTAGCTCAGTTTTTGTCGCTTGTTTTATGAATTGCAGCAGCTGCAGTGCGCCGCAATAAAGGTAGAATAAAGCTGATAAACAGGTGAAGAACCAAACTAGACAGAATCACTTCTGGTTGTTTGCCAAGCCAAACATCCATTAAAAGTTCCACCAAGCCTCTACTAAGGCACTGGGGTCAAGTTTCTCGACACAGGCAAAACAAGGTTCAATGTACAAACTTATTGATTGTTCTTGGTGATTTATTTTCCTCTTTCACCAAACAATTACAGAGACTAAACTTTCATTTGTTCTCATGCTACCACTCTTAAAAACCATCGGCTCCAAACCAAAAGCGTGCTGGTCCTTCACCAGGCCCCTGCACTTATAGAAAGTGGACATTACTTACTGTCTAAGTTTAGAAAATAAATAAGAAAATAATACAACAAAAAAATGTATAAAATCAATAATTATCAACCTACAAATAAACTCTGTAAATAATATAAAAATAGAAATTTAAGAATAAAGTAACAAAATTCAAATGGATAAAGAAAAAATAGCTCCAACAACTTCTATTCTGCCTTTCCTCGCTCTGTGTGTCGGCTTTACACACGACCCGTTGCCTTGGCAACCGACAGCAGAGACTACCGATCTGGGAAATCAACACAAAAAACAAACATTTCCAACACAAAAAAGTAGCAAAAACACTAAAACAGAACATCCAGTCTGTTGCATTATGCTGTCAGGCTAAATGTCTAAATTATGATTATTAAGTTTTCGCCTGAGCACAGCGGCGGTTGATTAGCTGATTTAAACAGCTGCTCTACTGATGACGTGGTGGGCGGGTTGACCTGTTTTAGTGCTAACGGAACCAAAACACACCGAACTGCGCAGCACATGAACCTCTTACACCCTAAGGTGTATAAATAAATTTCCGCCTGACAAAAACACACAAAAGTAAATCACTTATAGCCTCACAGCTATTAGATTTAATAAGAAACTTTTGGTACCTCTGTAAAGGTAAGATGTCATAGAATGGTTTTCTGGTGTCAGCACCATTGTAGCTTTGACCCTGCCTGAAATATTAGGGACAAAATACAAAATATTTTGCATTTTTTTGAACCTCGCCAAAATTTTCTTTGAAATAAACATTGAAAACACTACCAAAATAGTATTTGTAACACAAAAAAGTAGTACAGACTTTTAAATCTAAATGTTGTGTAAAAGTATACCAAATTTGGACTCAATCAGATGAATCATATTTATTTTAGAATGGTATTAGTGAGAAATTTCTTAGGCGGAGAGGCCATTTTGGCACATTTATCCAAAATGTCACCAAACTGTGCCAAATGTGTTTTTTACATCAATACTGGGGGTTTGTTAAAATTAAATAGCTTATTACCATCTAATGACACTTTCTACATATAATATAACCATTGGTCATGACATTTACCCCATTTATATGCAAAATGTACCATTATGCACAGTGTAATATGTATAATAATGATGATGTGAAAGCTCTTTCTTTGACTCCAAATAGAAAACTTTTATTGAAACAAGATAAAACAGTCAAAAATACTTTTTGAATAATTTAAAAGAGCAAATAAACAATTTTGAAAATCCACCACCACCATCACCACCAAAAAAATGGACATCTTACCTCAAAGAAGGTGAAGAATCATGAGAGGTGGGGGGAGGTGGGGGGAGGTTCAGCGTCACCTGAGCTTGATGGTTCGGCTTCCACTCGACTATAAATAAAAATAAAGTATTTGAAGAATTAGAGGTTTATTACAAAGTAATGAACCAAAGTAAACATGAAATCCTTACTAGTAAAATAAAACATATTTTAGTAAAACATAAGTAAACAAATAACCACATGGTTTTACTTCCTGCCGTTATTACAAGCATATAATCACTGAAATTAATAAATAAATAGAACCAAAACATCAAATATTTTGTGTGAAATTGCGGGGGAAAACTTACACAACACCGAGATCAAGTCTGTCAGCTGTGTCCGGCTCTTCCTCTTCCTCCTCGTCCGAATCCCACCAGCTATCAGAAGATTTAGCTCCACTCGTAGCAAATCGGAAAACCGTTGTTGTTCAAAAGCCTTCAAAAGCCTCTAAATCGTCCAGTTTCTGCTGCTATGATCGATTTATCATAAAAAAATCAAAACTGAACTCACGGAACCGAGATAACTCCACGTGCTCAGACTCCCGTGTACCACACGTGCTTATGCACGGAGAGCGCACCGAGAACGCGCCGAGAACGCATAAATTACGCACACATTTAGATCGGGTTCCGAAAAATACGTCATGATTTTGCATAGCCGACATCTTGTGCCATACTCTGAGAGTCTTTCCACTGTCTCGTGAAGCCATAAAATGGCCGTGATGATCAGCTGATCGGGGGTTTTCCGGGCAGTTGCGTCATCGCCCGAGGACCTTTAAATCTCATCAGCTGTTTTTAAATAGCTCTAAAATCTTAACATTTTGGGCAAAACCTTTATGCGGAATAGTTTTTGAAAGATTAAAGCCTCTTTTAGCGGATAATAATAAAAAAAAAAATTTAAAGGCACACGGAGCCTTTGTTTACAGAGCGAGTCGAGGTCACGTGGCAGCTGGAACCCTCGGAGGGTCCGTCGGGCTTAACAGGTTGTCAAAGTCAGTAGCAGGCTAATAACAGTTAGGCTAGTATAACTGACCCACTGCTCACTTTTTCAATGTTTTCTTTAAATTTAAACGTTTTCCTCACCTGTTAAATCTGAAGCCCTTATTACCATTATCTGTGGTTGAATTAACTGCTAAACATTGCATCCGTTGTTCTGATTCTTTGCGTGATTGTAGTATTTTCCTGACCACCGATATTCCAGATACTGATATTCAATGGACAGCAATGACGCATGCAGTGGCGCAAAAAGTGGGTATTCAGGGTATGAAACGCATAGGGGCGCAGCACCAGAGGGGGCGCCAAAACCCCGTCTGGAGGGGGCGCACCGATGATGTTAGGCGCTCCTTCACCTCGCGCACATACGTGAAGAGTTGTACGTATGTGCGGGGGGGGGGGGTGTTAGCGTCGCTCCTTCACCCTTACGTTCCTTCCCTCAGGTGGGGGGGGGAAGGGGGGGGGAGGGGGGGAAGGGGGTGATTGGCTGGAGCGAAGCTTGGACCGACGCTGATAGGTACAGGTTGCAGAGAGGGAGGCGCTGATTGATGAGGCAGATGCGACTAGAGTCTTCCAGCCTGAATTTTTGTCAAAACTCCATAATATAAGAATTGATGCCTCATGGACCGCTCTCACCTATTGTCGCTGACGAGATTTAGGGCGGCCATCTTGGAGCGGTATTCCACTCCACTCAGCGTTATGTGTTTAGCAGGCACAATGACGTATCAGCGCATTTAATCGATCATAACACGCTTTTTTGTTACTGGAAACCATATTCAAACATCTATCAAAGCTACATTTATAAACAATTGTATTATTTAAGTATGTTTTTAATACATAGTTCAGCATATTTAAATATGTTTAGTGGCTATAACAATAGAATGGAATATTCTGATATTGATGAATGATGAGCATATTACAAAGCACACAGCCGTTCATAATTTATTTAATAAATTATTTAGTAATATCAATACATATTTATATAACTGTACAAACACAAATAAATAATGATTAATACTGAATATATTGGATACATGTTTATATACTGCTCAAAAAAAAGGGAACACTTCACTGTTCACTTAAATGTTAAAGTGTTCCCTTTATTTTTTTGAGCAGTTTCTGTATATATATATATATATATTAGCTCATTAACTTCACATTTCACATATATATTTGATTGACTGAACCTGCCATGGACAGAGGAACAAGACCATCTCAGATATGGTAGGTTGTTAGGTCGGCTACTGTTGAGAAAGATGGACAACAAAGGAGAAATTATGAATCAAATCAGAATATGCAAATTATTTGGCAGATAGTGCTTAAATCAGTATTTAAAATGATTTTCTAAACAGTGTTGGAAGATGTAAGTGATTTTAGTGAAACTTTTAACAACACAGCACTGAAAGGCAGCGGTGTACATGTATGTTTCCTAACTGTGGATAAAGCTGCTGCTAACTGGTTTACTCTCCGATCGAAGGCTGGTTCCTTTAAATACAGTTGGAGAATGGTAAATTGACAATGACTAATAACGGCTAACACTTAAATGCTGTTTTATTAAAGTTGATACAGAAAGTGAACCTCTAAACCAGTGGTTCTTAACCTTTTTTGAGGTACCGAACCCCTCAGTTTCATATGTGCATTCACCGAACCCTTCTTATACCCCCCTTCCCCGCCGACACACAAAATACTTTGCGGTATTCTGATTTAGTAATGTAATTATATTAGCTGTGTTACCACCCCCACGCCACTAGAGGCAGTAGCAACCCCGAAAAGATGCAACTAAGGAGCAGATTTAGACTATAGAATTTGGTAAAAACTGTGAGTTTTGCTCAAGTAATTAAAGACACAAGCTCAAATTCATGCTGAGAGTGGAACTCCTTCAATCAGGGCTCCTCCGCACCACTGATTAGCTAAGCAATGTAACGTGATGCTCTGCAGCAAGTGATGGCAAAGCGGGGAGCGTCATTACGAGTTTACACAAGTGTGTCTTTACCTCCGCGGCAGAGGCTCCGCCGAACCCCTGAGACCGACTCATCGAACCACTGGGGTTCGATCGAACCCAGGTTAAGAACCACTGCTCTAAACGTTACAGCACTGACAATCAGCAGTGTATATATTTTCCCAAATGTGGCTAAAGCTGCTGCTAGCTGGTTTATTCTCCAATCGGAGGCTGTTTATTTTATACACAGTTAGAGAATGGTGGCTTGACAATGAGTAATTATGGTTATCTAACACTTTAATGCTGTTATTAACCTTACCTTTTATTATATCCTTAAGATAATGAGTATCCGTGAATTTTTCAGTCAGGTTTCCCGAGGCAAAATCACACCGGAAGTAAAGATACACCGTTTCGAGTTATGGCGGCCAATGTCTGATGTCACTGTGAAAAGGGTCTATTCAGCAGCTGAGATTGAGTCCAAAATCCGATGTGAGATTCATCTGTGCTGCAGTGAATCTGTCTCTCTTTATAGATATCTCCTTCTTCTTCCTCACATCGTCTCTTTATGAAAATTTCAAAACAAAAACGAATGTATCTTACTAGTGAAAGAATTACATATAAATAATAGTCTTTACCAACTGTGTAAACTTTGCTGGTGAATGTTATAACACATAATATAAGTTTTACAATATGCGTGATATTGTTTCATTTCTAATATAGGTTCTTGTGTCAGATAATCTAAGTCAATGTTAGAGAATAATAAATTTTTTAGATTTACGGAATCTCAGTTAGCCTTAGCGGGGCTGAAGCCTGTATCAAGCACTGTCGCTAATATTAGCTGGTATCTCGCCAGTGGACATAAATACAGAAAGTAATATAATATTCCAATCACAATATATACACAATAATATGTCCATCTTACTTGTGAAATGTTGTCTGTGGAGCCCTCACTTCAATAATCCACAGATCCGAACAACAATATCCCTCAGTGCTGAGGCATCTTCTGCTGTTTTGATTGAGCAAAGTAGGAGGGTATAACACTCCAAGATGGCCGCTGTATTTTCTGCGCCGGAGCAGCCAATGCGGGATCTACCCTTATATTATGTCTATGTGGCAACAGTGCTGGCGAGGCTCTCGTTTGGGGAGGCAACTGCCACCCCATGCCACCCCAGTAGATCTGCCCCTGGCGGTCTGCATTTTTGAAGCATGCGCATTCCCAACGTGCTTACGCACTACGTAAAATGTGAACCGTGAGGACTCAATCACAAATGCACACTGTGAGAGTTAGTGAGTTTACTATGAAACTCTACACCAACACTGCAAAAACAACTGACACCAATAGGTGATGCTGTCCCAACACTGGAAGTGTTTCTAATTACTAATAAACTCTATAGTGTAAAAAAAACACACAAAAAACAACACTGCATAGTCAAACTCTGAAAAATTAACACCTTTGAATATGCTGGTGTGACAGAGAATATTTAGACCACAATGTCTTTCAACTCTTCACCAAAGCTCAATCTTAAAAATATGAGTGAAAACCTGCTAACTTGCATAGTCGGTCAGGAACTATGATGAGGCCTGTGCCGCTGCAATGCCAATTTATGAGGATATAAAGCATTATTGACACACCATGTGTAATGTTTAACTGTAAAAACAATAAGATATTCACACATTTCATAGATCTATTGGGGAAAGCGTGTTCGTTGGTCGTTGTGTACTTGTTATCAACCCTGCAGTCAGGACCAACAAACGCCCAAAAGAGGCAAGAAGCCTCCTGAGTGCAGAGGAGCTGACAGTGGTCAGCATCCGGAGAGAAAAGGATTCTGATGTCTGAACCTGGAAAATCCCAGTTTCTCAAAAGATTCTGTTGCATCCTGAAAAAAAGTCACATACAGACAATTGATACTAAACAAACCCTCTGAATTTAAGGATTTATATTTCCACAACTCCTACCAAAACTAGTATTGCAGAAGTGGAGTAGAGCCATTAAAATGAAGAGAGTCTTCATCTTGCCAGTCAGTTCAGCCAGGAAGGTCTGTCTGAGGAAATACGTTATATATGTTTCATGGATGTATGACTGACAGTTGTCTTTATGTGTTGACATGATTTCTAACACTGGAAAGTGCATGTGATGTGCGGTTAAAAAATCCCTGGTGCTTAAGCTAACATGGGAGTCAAGGAAGTGTTTGTATTATCAGATATCTGTCCATATTCTTAAGCTAACAAATGTAATCGTGTTTAACTGATGATCGGCTAGACATGCCTCAGCTGCGTCTGTTTTTAGAATCGAGAGGGATGATATTTACTTTATCATGCATGCCAGTGGGAAACCAGTATTGCAAATAATGTCTCCAAAAAGTGAGATGAAGGAAACTATTGTTGATAGAAAATTATGACAATGAAAAACTGCAAGAGGATACACAGGTTTTCACCAAATCGGACTGAGCATAAGCTGCTTAGCAAAGAAGAAACATGTTTAAAGTCACTCTAAAGAGGTTAAAGAAAATTTAGAACTAAATTATAAGTCATAAAGTTACAAGAATAAAGTTCTATGAGAATAAAGTTGAATAATACGAGAATAAAGTCAAAACATTACAACTTCAGTTTCATATTATTTTTTCTTCTCATTTGACTTTATTCTGATAATATTATGACTTTGCTCTCATATTTTGACTATTATCTAAATATTGTGACTTTATTCTTATATGATAACAACTTTATTTTATTCTCCTCCAACTTTATTCTCACAATAGTATGGCTTTATTCTCATAATTGTATCTTTTTATTTCTGTTTTTTTTTTTGTTAGTGTAGACGTCATACTTTATCAAAATATTAGGGCCATTTTTTCTATACTGATAAGAGTTCAAGCTAAACATGTTGAAGTTTTTTTTGTAATGTGACATATTGTGAAAATCTTCAAGGGATATAAATTCATTTCCAAGGTACCACCCAATCCCACTTTTGTTTGGACATAGAATGTTTTTAATACGTTCCTGAAAAATGATACTCTGTTTGGAGACGTGTGCAAATATCTGGTCTGAATCCAACAGGATATTTTCTAATAAGCCTATTTGTCTTGTTTTGTTTCCTGAAAAGGATCGCTTGCTTTTTTTTTTTTCTGTGTGTTGACATTCATTTTGTGAACGTGTCTTTCACATTTCCTGGTCAGAGAGTGTGTGGGGACATTTTGTATAAACTTTTTTTTTTTGGAGGTTTACTTGTATCTTTTATTTAGCTGATTAAGTCTTGAGAAATGGTTGTTAACATACATAATAAAATAACATTTCATTCTGACTAGCCATCACTTCCATCACATAAGACGAAAAGTGGTTTCTCAGCTTTTTATGAGAATCTACTGAAACCTGTAAAAAGAACTGGTTCAGGGTTTTGTTTGTGACCTAGTTGTCTTCAGGCTCTGGAAAAACCAACCAATGTTCTGCTCAGTACAAAACACGCTTGACATCATGGAGTCAATGGAGGTCAGAGCTTTGTAGAGATAACAATGGAGTATGTGCCACGAGAGGTGGTGACGTATTTCCGTTTGAATTTATGCCACATAGATTGGTTCCGGGTCCTGCTTACTCCTATTGTTTTTACCCAAAGCTGCAAGATCTGTACCATGAAAAAGACACAAAACTTAAAATATCTGTGAGCGAGCTACTGGTACGACAATCGAGTTTTTTGGTGTGCCGTAGTCGGTACCATCCAGTGCTTAGTATTTTTCATTTTCTGCTGATATCAAGGCGACAGCGGACTGTAGCCAAAACTTAGCCACTACAGCTAACACCCGGTTTGTAGCTACCTGCTATTTCAAAGCTTGATATTGAAGATCCAGCGTCAGAAATGGGAAGACGGAGGTTAAAAGGGAGCAGTACGAGCTTCGTTCACTGGAATAATTTGTTGGAGGAAAATAATGCCTGAGGAAATCCACTGCTACAGGAACAGGCTGAGAACGGAGGCAGCGATTTGGTACAAGGTAAGTCAATACGTGTGTTGATGTATGTGTTTGTGTTATACAGAGTATGAAATTATATTTAGGCAACTCCTTAGTTTTTGTTTATATGACAATTATATAAAATACATTTAACATGTAGTCCAAGCGATACCGAGCATAATAATTTAAGAACAGCCGAGGGCAGCAACGCTTCAGCCCGAACTAGTCAGTCAGATTAAGGTCCAAAACCTTCGCTTTACAGCCGTTTAAGTGGCACCGACCCACATGAAAAACCCACAGAACAAATGGTAGAAATCACGTATTTCCCGAATCCCAAAAACATGACATCTACCTTTGCTGTTTCATAATTATAATCCACGTTAGAGTGAATTTTTCCATTTGGCTGCTATAATTTGTCCTCGTTCCACAACGTAATTTCCCTTTATTTCTCTCTGAGATCCTGCTTTAGAAAATGAGGTTATGACTGCATTTTGTTTTTAAAATGGTACATTTAGGTTTGCTTCGACTTTTATAAACTAATGCCTCCTATATGCATTATATTTGTATTACTGTTGGTGCAGATATTAGGCGAACACTGCTTTGCCTGCTAGTAGTTTAAATCAATTTCAGCTGCACACTTTCAAAGAAGTATTCAGATTTTAACATGCATTTTCTAAGTAGTATTTTAGTTCACTCTTACTCAGTAACTTCAGTGTTGTTACACCTCTGAAATATATTTTTTGCAGTTTCTTTGTGATACCAGAACTATTTCACTTTTCACTTACACATTTAATTTCCTGAGATATTGTCAATTTATTTTCAAGCAAACCTCTTAGAAAGAGCTGAGGATTTATTAGTTTTGATTACGTTGTGCAGCTAAATATGGACACTTATTAGTTTTTTTCTTTTAAATTTTTCAGGTTTGCATCGTAACATCTCGTGATGTGTTTCTGAGTCATGATCGCTGTGCTGATTACCTTTCCATTGGATCCAAGCACCTGGACCTGCTGACGGCATCCATCAGTCCACGTCTGCCAGATCATCACAACGTGGACTAACATTTTATTTACAGTAAATAAAAAAACTATGATCTTGAAACCAGAGCACCAGATATGCAAAAATCTACCTGCAGACTTTATTGGCTACCCTGACACTGCAGTCATCCTGGACGGGGCTGAGCCGGTCTTCCTCTCCTCCAGAGTGACGAGTTTTCATCACCAGTAAAGGCAAAACAAGTTTGATGTCTAATTGGCTGCTAGGAAGTATATTATATATTCACTGTTCATTTTGCTATCCTGTTTGTACCTACAATAAAATTTAATCTCATTTGTAATTCTCTACATTTCACAAACCTTTTCCCCTTTTCTCTGTGTTTACGTTATATCAAGTATTTGCATGTAGATCAGGAATTCAAGTGAGATGTTAAAATGCAACAGTTTTAGGTAATACTAGCAAAGAAATGTAAATATTAAGTAATATGTAGTCAGTCATATAATTTAATATGCTGAATAAGGCTGGATGATACAAGATTTTTTTTCATACCAGATTCGATTTTAATCGATTCCCCCCATCCTCAATTTCTATAATAAAATCACAGAAAATACTTTCAAAAAGTGCCTTTATTTCAATCATCTGTTCTGAGTTGTTTAAGGGAGCATTAAGGTCAGGATACAAGAAATTTTAATTACAAGAAAGCAGTCTTACAGCAGAATAAAGATGCAATTATTTTATAACAATGTCTTAAAATTAAAAGAAGTCGTTTCAATGAGAAATAAAGATTCAGATTGATCTGATGTAACCAGCTCAGTCCATGTGGTTCTGACATTTTGTCAGTCATCAAGAGGATGTACATTTCCACCTCAACTGACCAGGGAAATAAAAAAAATACTGTATAAACAAATACAGTATACAAACGGAAAAAGAGCAACTGATAGAAATACTTTATATAAAGAAAAGCAAAAACGTTAATAGCAGGAGAAAAGTTGTTGGCAACAATAGCTCAGCCAATCTCTGCCTCCAGGAAGCCATCAAACAGAACTCCTGTCCAACTCCAACTGTAATAAAGATTAAAAAAAGAAAGAAAACGGAAAGTTAAAATAACAAATAATGCTAAATTAATAATTCAGAATGTGTTATGGAATCTATTACTGACATTTTACAAATTTCACAAATCAATTAGGTTTCACAAATGTTTTATTTATTCTGCTGTTAGTACAGAATAATCTAGTTAGGTTTGAAATAGGTGTTGATTTTAAAGTACAACATTAAAAAAGCTCAAGATAGTAAAAAATTAAGTGTAATCGCATTTTAGCTATTTTCCGAATTAGATGCTAAATTTGGAAGCTAACCAGCTTCGACTGATAGCTTGGGCACAATATAGACAGATCTATACATGTTTATATCTATATCTTTATCTATCTATACAGCATAGATATGTAGATTGCACAATGCACAGATAATCAAAACACTTAACATTTACATAGCACCTTTGTAAGCTTGTCCCTGTTAGCTACGTCAGACATATGAGGCATTATGATGAATACAAACGAGTTATTAAATTACCTTCAGAGTTATTGTGAAGTTTTGACACATCCAGCTTAAATCCTTTGTTGTTGTTGGAGCGTTTCAGGACGTCTGAATAATTATATAAGCATCATTAATAGTCCTGCAGGACTGAGGAGCCACTGTTAACATACTGTTGCCTGTGCACCGGAAGCATTCTATGTGGCATAAAAATGCGGTAGTGCTAAAACGGACGTCCGTGTCATATTCCCCATTGATTTCTGGGGTGTGGCTGCTAACGTGTTGCTTGAAAATTAATAATAGTCAGGGGCGGATCTACTGGGGTGGCAGTTGCCACCCAAAACGAGAGCCTCGCCACCACTGTTGCCACCCCATCTAGCGACAAATAGTTATGGCAAATCGGACATTAAGCGCATAAAACTCTTTTTTTCCGGGAAGTGCGAGAGAAGGACAGAGCGCGAGGCAGCAGCATTGATGGATATATGTGTTACTGGACTGGACATTATGTGACTTATAGTAAGTCACACATGCGTCATTGCTGTCCATTGAGTCAGGAATATCGGTGGTCAGGAAAATACTACAATCACGCAAAGAATCAGAACAACGGATGCAATGTTTAGCAGTTAATTCAACCATAGATAATGGTAATAAGGACTTCGGATTTAACAGATGAGGAAAACGTTTTAATTTAAAGAAAAGATTGAACAAGTGAGCAGTGGGTCAGTTATACTAGCCTAACTGTTATTAGCCTGCTACTGACTTTGACAACCTTAGCATGTGCTGCGCAGTTCGGTGTGTTTTGGTTCCGTTAGCACTAAAACAGGTCAACCCGCCCACCACGTCATCAGTAGAGCAGCTGTTTAAATCAGCTAATCAACCGCCGCTGTGCTCAGGCGAAAACTTATTAATAATCATAATATAGACATTTAGCCTGACAGCATAATGCAACAGACTGGATGTTCTGTTTTAGTGTTTTTGCTACTATTTTGTGTGGGAAATGTTTGTTTTTTGTGTTGATTTCCCAGATCAGTAGTCTCTGCTCTCTGAGCTGTTGTTCGTCGGTTGCCAAGACAACGGGTCGTGTGTAAAGCCGATACACAGCGAGAAAAGGCAGAATAGAAGTTGTTGGAGCAATTTTTTCTTTATCCATTTGAATTTTGTTACTTTATTCTTAAATTTCTATTTTTTGTATTATTTACAGAGTTTATTTGTAGGTCGATAATTGTTGATTTTATTAATTTTTTTGTTGTATTATTTTCTTATTTATTTTCTAAACTTAGACAGTAAGTAATGTCCACTGTCTACAAGTGCAGGGGCCTGGTGAAGGACCAGCACGCATTTGGTTTGGAGCCGATGGTTTTTACCAGAGCAAGAGTGGTAGCATGAGAACAAATGAAAGTTTAATCTCTGTAATTGTTTGGTGAAAGAGGAAAATAAATCACCAAGAACAATCAATAAGTTTGGACATTGAACCTTGTTTTGCCTGTGTCGAGAAACTTGACCCCAGTGCCTTAGTAGAGGCTTGGTGGAACTTTTAATGGATGTTTGGCTTGGCAAACAACCAGAAGTGATTCTGTGTTGTTCGGTTCTTCACCTGTTTATCAGCTTTATTCTACCTTTATTGCGGCGCACTGCAGCTGCTGCAATTCATAAAATAAGCGACAAAAACTGAGCTAATCCCCTGTGTTCTCAAAACGTGGTGATATTTCTAACAGTTGTCAAACTACGGCTCCTACAGCATATTTACAATAAAACGATTGACCAATATAAATAGAAATTTTCCCTTTTTTGCATCTTGACAGAACTAACAGAAACTAAACTGCTTATAGATTTATATCATGGAGAATTGATCAAACATCAGTTTTGTCCTCTTTATTTTAATTTACAAATTTAATTAACTATACTACATTAAGAAATTGTATTTAAGCCTCAGTGCTACATGAAGTTCATTTTGAAACAATGCAAAATATAAAAAACAATATTTGTAATATTATATATATATATATATATATATATATATATATATATATATATATATATATATATATATATTGCCACCCCATAAATATTTTTCTAGATCTGACCCTGGGAATAATTCATTCTATTCTTAATTTGTACTCAGGTTTAGCTCAGTGTTATGCTGGCAGCTTAAGGTTTTCCTACTTTTTCCCTTACAGAAGCATGAGCATGGCTACAAAATAATGTATTGTTTTGTTGGTGACATTTTGAATGATTTGTGGGCTCTTCCTGAGTTTCATTGTGCTAATAAAACCAACAGAATAAATAGAAAAGAAAATATAAAGTTAATCAAATAAGACTCCCCCTAGTGGTCTGGAGCACTTCCGTTTTCAGCACTTTTTGTTTGCATCTCGTTTTTTGTTTGCCTCTCTCTTTTTGTTTGCTGCATTTTATTTGTGCATTTTATTCTTTTCTCTGTTGCTGCACATTTGCACCTGTTAGATTTAGTGAAATCTAGGACAGGGAGTAGTTTAATTGGCAAACCTAAAAGCAATACATTATAACGGCAGTTAACTAATTTATATTTGTGAAAAAACGGAGCTGAAACTCAAAGATTAAACTCACAGCATCAGATGGTTGCTATGGTAACAAACCTATCTGACTATGAGTATTGTTCTTTGAACCTTTACAAAGTAAACTTGGGAGCTCCTTAAAATCTTACGTATAAATGTTAAATTTAAAATCTTTTGATTTAGGTATGCTGAAACCATTATGTCAAATTAAGCAGCATTGATAATCTCAATAAACAAATGTTACATTTATATATCTGTGGTCTGTTAAAATATTAGCATTTATGAGGCCCCTGGGAGGCCTGATGGAGCCGCTGACTTAATTTGGATTTAAGAAAAGTGGAAATAATTTATATTTATTTTATTTCTTGATTAGTTGTTTTTAAGACTAGTTGTGGGTTTATATTAGCAGTTCACTGGTGATGTTTTCCCATAATTACCCAGTGATATATTTACTTTTCCTGTCTACTTAACATCTTTTAATACAAAAACACGGTGGACCGCCGGTGGACCGCCTCGGCGCCCTGACCATATTCTAAGCCCTGGCTTAGAAAGTTTTCTGGGGGAAAACCTGTTTCAGAAGTTTTCTAGTTGTCCTGCTGAAGTAGTGACATCAATTTGTGACATCACACAAATTGATGTCACAAAGAGAATTGATGTCACAAAGAGAAAAAAAGGCAATTCCTAACAGAGAAATAAATTGAGCAGTTTTTTGATTTGACCAGACAAAGCATCAAGAATGAGTGAGAGCAGCACCGCAATGTCTTCTCAGAAGGAACCACAACCGACCTTTCCTAGAGAGGCAGAGAAGCTGATAGAGGACATGAAGATTAAAATTACCAACATGGAACAAGCTCTACAGGAAAAAGATGAAGAGCTAAAAAGCAAGAGTGAAGCAAACACCACCTTGGAGCTGACAATCGCAACCCTGATGCAGGAGAACATGACCTTGAGGCAGCAGAGCACAATTTATGAGAAAATGAGCGACATCTTTCAGCACAAAAACGAAGACTTGGAGCGAAAAAGCACGACGGAAAAGCTGAGGAGCGACACGCTGGAGCAGACAATGTTCCGTGAGCAGGACGATCACCGCCAACATTTGAGGGAATTACGCGCCCTTCAACAGGACTTTGAGCGCTTAGAGCAGGCAACCAATATCTTGACGCGGGAGAATTCCAACTTGTGGAGACGAAAAGCCACCTTGCAGAACAAAATCACCACCTTGAAGGAGAACATCACAACCTTGGAGCAGGAAAACACCATCTTGGAAGAGGAAAACACAACCTTAGAGCAGGAAAACACGGCCTTAAAGCAGCAAAACACCAACTTGAAGCAGCAAAACACAATCTTGGAGCAGGAAAACACTACCTTGGAGCATATAAATACCGACCTGCTGCTTGAAGTGGAACAGCTAAACCAAAGGCTGAGGGACAGAGAGGAGCAGCACAACCAGCAGCCATCTCAATTGGAAACACCCGAAGACAGTCAGTCTCTTTCAGACACGCCACAGGAGCAGCCGTCTGTATTCAGACATGTGGTCAGGGGCTTCACCAATACATTTGTGAAAATGTACACAACAGGCACACTGAGGTATTGGGTTGAACTTTAGTACGTCTAAAGTTCAACCCAATACCTCAGTATTGAAGTATTGAAGCCTGGAGTCATGAGGGCTCCAGGCTTCATACTTGATTATTGGTGGCAGAAAAGCTTATATATATATATATATATATATTCTTATTATGTCGGTTTTGGTCCTCCATAGTTTACATGTTCTCCCAGTAGATGCATAGGTTCTCTCCGGGTACTCCGGCTTCCTCCTAAAGTCCAGAAGCGTGACTGTTAGGTTAATTGATTTCTGTAAACCCATCCTCAGGTATGGATGTGTGCATGCATGGTTGTTTTGTCCTGTCTGTCTCTGTGTTGCTGGTGACCTGTCCAGGGTGTACCCTGCCTCTTGCTAGAGATAGACACCAGCACCTCTCCTGACCCCACTGGGGACAATGGTGTAAGAACATTTTTCTATAGATCATCCCAGGTCTTTTGTCAAGCTCACAGCCTCTCCAGTATTTAAGCACCTCATTGTTAGTCATTAGTTGCCGGTTCGTCTCGTCGCTTTTCTCGTTTCTTCCAGGTCTCCTTGTGATCTTCCGATGTCTCCAGTTTGTCTTTGTTTTGCATTTTTTTTGTTCCCTGGACTTTTTTCATTTTTCTAAGTTTGATTATTCGTTTTTTTCATTAAGTATTCTTAAATTAACCATGCCTCTCACCTGGTGCTCTTAGGTCTATTTATGATAGGAAATGTTTATGTCCATATCACACAATAATAACACATACAAAACATAAAATAATAACCACACTATTTTTCCTCAGGTATGGATGTGTGCATGCATGGTTGTTTGTCCTGTCTGTCTCTGTGTTGCTGGTGACCTGTCCAGGGTGTACCCTGCCTCTTGCTAGAGATAGGCACCAGCACATCTCCTGACCCCACTGGGGACAATGGTGTAAGAAAATGGATCCATAGATCATCCAGGGTCTTTTGTCAAGCTCACAGCCTCTCCAGTATTTAAGCACCTCATTGAGCATTGAAATTAATTTTACTATCACTTTTTTTTTGTTGCTTGTTTATTTCTACAAAATTTTTCTTTGTTAGAAAAATGAGGGGATTATAGGCAGGGCAGCATCAGCGTATCTTAGTTCAAAATTAGCACTTAAACCTTCATTTATTCATTTTTTAAAATTAATTGATTGAATGGAAAACTTTTTTGTTCAGTGCTAAGTGTTAGAGTCATAATGCGGATTATCAAAGCTCTGTGGTGGTTGTTGTCAGAATGGTTTGTGATGTCATTTAAATAATATCTATGGAAGGTCTTGGTTGTATTCTGTTGAATCACGACCTTCTGTTCTAAACATTTGGACATTTGCTATTTTCATCATTTGTTTTAAGAAATATTGAGCTGGTATCCAGCTAATTTTGAAACATATTTACCGACTTGCTTGTTCAAGTGCTAAGGTTGGGAAAAAATAATGGAAAAATGAACAAACTATCCACACAGAGCTGCTCCTGAATCATTCATTTATATCAGAAGATATCACAACAGTCATACTGTGAAACATGTAAATAACATTTAATAAATGTAACTGTTTGATCATAGATTTCTGAAAAAATGTGATGCGTAACCTTGGATGTCAGGATTTTAGATAACATTTTAGCCCGCATCAGATTATTTTTTTGCTAAATTGATTGAAAGCCCAAGTAGTCAAAAAAAAAGTGTTTTACTAGTTTACACAACTTTAAAATCAGACTGAAGCAGACATTAGCCTTCTTAAACTGGGTAAGGAGACTCTATTCCCTATTTTGACAAGTTCCAGTGATATAGATTTTAAAATATAGCTGAGCACTTAGTCCTGATTCCACAAATGCAGTGAAATGGCCCGCACACCATAATATGAAAATTGAAAGTCAGCACTGTATGATTTATGGAAATCCATAGATAATAAGAATAACTATTTCCCAAGCACTTAAAATTCTAAGCATTTGACAGTTGAAAATTGGAAATCTAGTAATAAAAGTTGTGTAAGAAAATCAGTGAGTTTAGAGCTTAATGCAGCTGCAGGATTCAAAGGAAATAGTTCCTCAGAGTGAAGCCGGACACCACGTTAGCTAGGTTCATCACTTTGGGAGGAGCAGGCATGGTGATGACACGCTTCAGATAGCAGAGACGGCTGTAAAACAAAACAAAGGGAGTATTTTTAGTTTAAAGCCCTTTAGCTAGCTATCAGGCCTTATTGTACAACAACAACGATAATAAGGTTGTCTGTTATTAAACTTAGTGAAACTGTATTAATTTAATTTATTGTTTCTGTTTGTACTGAAACAGATGCTGTCATAAACACTTCATGAGGATATTATGATAATTATCAAAACCATTCAGGATAGAAAAAGCATTGTTTAAAACATTATCAAGTAAATAATTTAATAAAATTGTAATTTTATAAACTGGACATCTCATATTTCACCATCCTCTTATTAATAAGTCAAATAAGTCAAAATGGGAAATGTTTGGAAAAAACAGATAAAATTAATAAAATACAAATAATTAAGATGGATCTGTTTACTGAATTCTAGCTAACATTGAGTTTTGTTTAAATGTATGAGTGTTGTTGAACCTTGTGGTAATGAAGCTGTAGAACTGGCAGTTGGGGTCCGAGGTGCAGGCGTTCTCACACGACTCAGCGTCGTTCAGTGAAAAATAGCGAATGTCAGAGTACGGGAAATCCACTCCTTTATACATTGTAAGTTGATTTGGTGAGAATGGATTCCTCTCTGGAACAGGAAGTTTGCAGAAATGGAATTTAGTTTTTAAGCTAACAGGACCGTCTGACAGAGACTGTGTGTTTTTTCTTCCAGCATGACTTTTCGCTAAATGCTAAAGCTAGTTTTGCGTTGCATACATACCGTTACGCAGCGGACAGGATCGGGATGGCAGCCCAGATGTGATACCAATCCCATCTTTGGGGGCCATTGTATTTGGATTGTTCTTCAGATAACATTTAAATTCGTTGCTAGGGAAACAAAAGATGTGTTTTTCATTCTGTTAAAAAGGTCTCCAATATTTTCTCTTGCTATCGTCTATTCTTTATGTTTGAAAGTAAAACCAACATTGTTCACCTGACAAAAGAGAAGTAAGTGCATTTTGGGTGAGCGGAGCACAACACCTGACAGAGTTCAGGAGAACCAGCTTGGTGAACCTCGATGTCGGAACCAGGAAAGTTAATGTTTGGGAAAAGTGTCTGCTGGCACTCTGTAGGAGGCAAACAGTACAGTTAAAAGGCTGAGGGATGACATCCTGATATTATTATTATCTTGTTAGAGAGGGGTTGATTACCTGTTTGATAGGATGGAATTATTTGTAATTCACGAGAAAATCCAGATATTCTGTCAGCAACAGCTGTGACAGCTGGTGTTCTTGCTACTGACCAGCTGTATTTAAGGTGGCACTTGTACCTGAGCACAAATAGGTTTGTCAGACTTGCAGAATGTCTACAGTCAAAGCAGAAAATATTTTTTAACTTCTGCTACGCTACCGGATAGTTGTGTCGCTAAACTTCCCATTGATGAAAGTGAAGAACTGACAGAAGGGATCCTCAGTGCAGGCTTTCTGACACGCCTGGTAGTCTGCTGTGAATAAGGCTCTGTAATCTGCTCCGGGGAAGTCCACATCCTCATAAACTTTGGATAGTGATGGAGCTACCAGGAAGTAAACAACAGTGAAACGTTTTACTACTTAATTACCATTTGATACATGTCAAATGTTATAAATGGCTGTGTGCTTACTCGGTAGTGGATTGCAGGACTTTAGAGAATAACCAGCAGTGGTGCCCTGCTTGGGATTCTGAGTGGCTGGTCTTCCTGAGGGCGTGGACTTAAGGAAGCAGTGGTAGTGTCTGGTGAGAAGACAGGGAGTTTTCAATCTGTTTACACCCAACACCACAGTCTGCTTTTCAGTTATAAATTTCAAAAACAGACAAAAGTTTCTTATTGTTTTGCTTAGTCATTCATGACTTTGTTTTGTTGCCTCTTGGTGTAAAACAAGGGACCTTCTTTTGTTTTAAATTAGAGATGTGTCTGTCAGTTTTTTCCCTGCAGATTCTGATCACCCGTGAGGGCCGATCACCAATACAGAGTATATAATTATTATTTTTTTAATCGTAAGCCCTACCGGTTACATTATCGGTATGTTTTCTGTCTTTAACAGAATGAAAACATATGAAGGCTCTGAAGAGGCTAATTAATGCAGAGTCAAAATAAAACCTCTCAACATTACCAAAAAATTCAAGTATAAAACTTAGCATTCAAAGGCAAATACTGGATCCATTACAATAAACAATCCAGAGTTACTGAATGAAAACTTCCTGATAGCATGGCGGCTAGCTGATTACTGCTAGTTCTGATTGGCTGTTTCTGACAGAGCGGAGTAATTATGCAGAACAGGGAGGAGATCGATTAATTTTTTTCAGAGATTATCTGTCTCATGTTAGGACAGCGAAAGTTTTAATACTTATGTAAAATGTATTTTTTTAGGTTAGATGCTGCAGCTTTAAGCAGAGGGTCGGTGTGAGAGTCACTACCAGGTGGAGCAGAAGTGGCGCTCCATCTGTGAAATATTACTACCTGTAGCGCGTAGCAGCGGTTCAACAGCGAGAGCAGAACCAGTGTCTTACATCGCAGCTCGAAAGACTTAAATTATTTTGCGGGTTATTTGTTTAGCTTTCTGACCGTCATGCTAATCCGGGTGAGTGTTTGTAGCTGTGCGCTGCTTTACCTGCTATCTGATCCTCCATATGTCTTTTTTACTGCAGTGAGCCTCGATGTAGCCAAACTCAATCAAGTATGGCATTGTTTTTATGTCGTATTAGCTTCGTTGTGTTGATGCATTTTGACCTGCTTCACCCCCGACCCCGAGGTAATTTTCCATCGCAACATGCAAAAGTCCCCTTTCAGTTATAGTTCCACATCGCTTAGGATTTGTTGCTGTGCGTTTGCGCATTGTGAAAGAAAGAGGAGACCAGCTGCACAGGCAGGCTGCGAAATGAGATGCAGGTGATCGGTTTGTGTGATTGGCACCAAGAGACCGTGATCGGCGATCACCGATCAAACACTTTTTCACGGAAATCGGCCAATTATGATCGGTGGCCGATCAATCGGCACACCTCTATTTTAAATATAATTATATACCTTTAGAGCACAGCATTTTTTAAATTAATTGTATTACATGTATACAGTTTAACCCAAAACAATTAATATTTTTGTTGGATTTAGATTTAATGTCATCTCTTAATTTCCTAAACATATTCCTTCTACAGCTTTTCAGACTTCAGTAACTTTTAGCTCATCATCAAAGTAAAATCCTGATATTACCAGGAGAAACTTGTAAAACATTAGTCAGGAGCTACGAGAATGACTGGGTTATGTTAAGCCATTGCTCTTGAATCCATAGAAGCCATTTTTGTTTAATAAAGTGAATAAAAATATAGAAATATGCTTTAAAAAACATGATGCACCTTTCATCATGTTTAATTGCACTTTTAGAAATACTTTTCTCACAACAGATAAAATGGAATCATTTGATGTCTAAATCTGTCACAGATACAAACAAGGTTTTTTTCAGCACTGAAACAAATAAAACATGTTCATCTCTGTTGGTCGTGTACCTGTTATCAACTCTGCAGTCAGGACCAATAAACGCCCAAAAGAGGCACGACGCCTCCTGGGTACAGAGGAACTGACAGTGTTCAGCATCCGGAGAGAAAAGGATTTTGTTGTCTGAACCTGGAAAGTCCCAATCCCTCAGAAGTCCTGGGTTGCATCCTGAAAAAATATTAATATAGACCAGTTTTAATATTAGAGGAAATAACACCATCTGAAATTAATATGCAACTATTACCAAAGCTGAAATCCCAGAAGTGGAGCAGAGCCACTAAAATGAAGAGAGTCTTCATCTTGTCAGTCGGTCAGCAAGGAAGGTCTCTGTGGAAACAGCAGCAGACGATGATGTGTTTCTACAATGTCAGGAACTACCTGAGGAACGACTGCAGGTTATGTATTTATATATATGATGGGGGTGTGACTAGAGCTGGTGTTGTGGAAAGGCGTAGCTCTGGATCACGTGGTGTTAGTAGTGGTTGTAGATCACCTGTGATTGGGTGATGGGGGAAGTTTGCTGACCGCTTTAAGTTGAATGATTTTTTTTGTCTTTGATCTCTGTTTAAACCTGCGGATCCGTTTTTATTGCTGCTTTTGGACACAAATGTCTGTTATTCACTGATGTTCTGCCTTGGATTTTTTTTATGATATTGAGGAAAATAAAATAATCTTAACTGCAGCTTGGATTTAAGTTTTAATCAGCTGGCGCATCAACAAATGATTCCCCTATTCAGCTGCTCGGCGACTTTGTTTGACAGTCGCTTGTAGTTGGACTTTGACCAAAAGTCCAACTACTTGGACTTTTGGTCAAGTAGTTGGACTTGACCAAAAGTCAAGTCCAAAGTGAGCCATGCCGGCTCACTTTGAACATTTTTACAATATATAAAAATATATCTGCAGAACATAGTTGCACCTTGTGTTGTTTCAAAAATTAAAATAAAGCACATCGCAGTACACAAGAGGAGAGTAATCGTGTTACATTGACAGGCACTTTCACTACTCAAATATTTTCGTATTGGATGTCAAAGAAACCAGATATGTCTCATCAGTGTTTTATAAAATAGGTCTGCAGGCAACTTGGGGATGAGGGCCTTGTCCAAGGAAAAATTGATATGTGACAGGAAAGGAATTGCCAGGCGATTATTTTTCCAGTGATCCCCCAGTCATGGAATTATCTAACTACTTCTCCATCAATTTGCAATTAAAGCTTAAAGACACCAAGTCTCATAAGAATATCAGAGATGGACAGGGATATTTTATTTGCACAGCACATTTTGAGCAACAAGACAATTCAAAATTCTTTACAAAATTAGAAGTGTTAATTGTTAACCCACTCATGGCGAGACGGGAGTCAGTTAGATCCCACAAGTTTTTTTTATTGTTTTTATTTTATTGAGATGTGCTTTATTTAAATTTTTGAAACAATACAATATGTGGCTCAGTGGATTTCAGCGTAAAACTGTGATAGGAATCGTCAGCGATATTATAAGGAAATGGAAGAGTTTGGGAATGACAGTAACTCAGCTACATAGTGGGAGGCCACATAAACTGACGGAGCGGCATCAACAGATGCTGAAGCATATAGTGCAAAAGAAAATGTAAAACAAAAAATTTTATTTTGACTATTATCTAAATATTGTGACTTGTTCTTATATGATTACAACTTTATTTTATTCACTTCCAACTTTATTCTGACAATAGTATGGCTTTATTCTCATAATTTTATTGCTTTATTCTCATCATTGTGATTTTTATTTCTGATTTTATTCTTAGTGTATCCATTGAAGAGTAATAGGGCCATTTTTTCTATATATACTGATAAGAGTTCAAGCTAAACATGTTGAAGTTTGTTTTTGTAGTGTGACATATTGTAAAAACCTTC
This sequence comes from Poecilia reticulata, assembly GCF_904066995.2. Lineage (NCBI taxonomy): Eukaryota > Metazoa > Chordata > Actinopteri > Cyprinodontiformes > Poeciliidae > Poecilia > Poecilia reticulata. The sequence goes on along the minus strand of NC_088840.1, from coordinate 7,748,018 downwards.
AAGGGATATAAATTCATTTCCAAGGTACCACCCAATCCCACTTTTGTTTGGACATAGAATGTTTTTAAAACGTTGCTGAAAAACGATACTCTGTTTGGAGACGTGTGCAAATATCTGGTCTGAATCCAACAGGATATTTAACCAATTTTCTAATAAGCCTATTTGACTTGTTTTGTTTCCTGAAAAGGATCGCTTGCTTTTTTTTTTCTCTGTGTGTTGACATTCATTTTGTGAATGTGTCTTTCACATTTCCTGGTCAGAGTGTGTGTGGGGACATTTTGTATAAACTTTTTTTTTGGAGGTTTACTTGTATCTTTTATTTAGCTGATTAAAGTCTTGGGAGATGGTTGTTAACCTACAGAATAAAATAACATTTCATTTTGACTAGCCATCACTGAATTATAAAACGAAAAGTGGTTTCTTAGCTTTTTATGAGAATCTAATGAAACCTGTAAAAAGAACTGGTTCAAGGTTTTGTTTGTGACCTAGTTGTCTTCAGGCTCTGGAAAAACCAACCAATGTTCTGCTCAGTACAAAACACGCTTCACATCATGGAGTCAATGGAGTTCAGAGCTTTGTAGAGATGATAACAATTAATTTCTGGTGTGTGGCTGCTAACGTGTTGCTTGAAAATTAACAATAGTAAAAATGGCATGATGATGAAATTCCTTTTTGGTTTTATAATTCAGTGACCAATAAAAGTGAAATACTTTATTACGATCAAGTAAAGATAGGTTTATATTTGATGTGTTGAATTGTGCAGAAAGTGCTGATCTCGCCCTCGCGGGTTGTCACAGTGTCTGGTTGTGTAACTCAGAATATATTTTTTTTTTAACTGCGCAGTTCACGAGCACCACCAATGGTGTTTGCACAGCAGCTCTTGTATAATCCTTCTATGGAGGCTAATTTTATGAGAATATGACTACAAAATATGCCTTAACTATAAACGTAATATCGCTGTCTTGGCTCGCGTGCTCAACACGAACTTTCAAAAGCGCGACTATAACTTAATGACAGGGCCATCCCAAACCTCCATGGGACCCTTAGCGAAATTTGGTTTTGGCGCCCTCTAGTTCTGCTAACAGTGTGGACTGGCTGCAGTTAGCAGTCCAATAATTAGATCATTCACACACCTGCTATAAACTTATTGCATCTCTAGCAGTGCTGTTTACATTATATACATGCAGTGATGGGAAGTAACGAAGTACAAGTACTTCGTTACTGTACTTAAGTACACTTTTCGTGTATCTGTACTTTACTTAAGTAGATTTAATAATGGATACTTTCTACTTTTACTCCACTACATTTTACAGTAAGTATCTGTACTTTCTACTTCACTACATTTCTACAAAAGTGTTGCGTTACTTGTTACATCCAAGTCGCGTTGCGCTTTTTTTCCGTTAAAATGTGAAGTTCAGGGACTTTAAGGTGGCGCCGTAAAATCCGAGCAATAACGTGACTTACGTGTCTGTTGTCACCCATCGCCTGTCCCTTAACTCGCACGCGGAGCTCCAAGACATGCGCAGTGGTTTCCTCTGAGCGGGAGAAGCTGTCTGTCTAATCGTCAGTAATATAATAGCGCTGCATAAATCGATATGGCGACATGTAAAATCAGCAGCGCTTCACTTTCACAGACGGTGGGGACTTGGTCCAACTTTTAGCATCACTTGGAAGGAAAGCTTAAAGAAAGGTAAGATCTGTGGACTGTTGCTAACAAAGCTAGCTGTACTGAGACACATGTTGCATCTGCGATGAAAAAAAGTTGTCACTCATGCGCTCAATTATTGTGTGGAGATGTTGACTGCGGTGTCGCATATATGGGACAACGCTGTGACCAAAGTCTGCATTGATATGACATTCAGGAACGATCCGATTCTTCTGGACGGATCTTTACTGATTAAATTGATTTCATATTTGATATCTAGGTGTTGTATGGGAATGTGGATCTTTCAGATTAATTTGAGAAGCAATTTTGATAGGTAAAAGTAAAATTTTTTGTGTCACGTAGCGCGGGGTGCTGGTCTTGACTTGGTCTTGGGAAGGTGGTCTTGACTACAACTCTGCTATGTGGCTCCTTGGTTGCCTGTCCTCTCCCATCTACCCCCTTTCCATCCCCTTTCTGTTGGATTTCTTTAAAAATAAAAGCCACTAGTGGCAAAAAAAAAGTGAAGTTCATGCTATGTTAGGACAGGAGACAAGATGTTTCCATCCCTGAAATTATGATGCATAGAATCACATTTAAGTTTAAGCTATGTTACAGAGTAAACACAATAAAAACATGCTTTATCTGTGGCATTGTTTATTAAAATGGCACATTTCTAAAATTAAATATGATCGGTTCACTTAATGATATTGTATTAGGGATTAGGTAATGCATTCAGCAAGTACTTTTACTTTTAATACTTAAGTATTTTTAAAAGCCGGTACTTTTTTACATTTACTTAAGTACATTTTTTGAGTACTTTCTCCACCACTGTATACATAATAAAGGATACATTTGTTGGCCAACTGATTTATCGACCAGTTGATTTCTGGGCGCCGATTTCCTTAATTTTGCTGAATAGTGATTGGCCAATACTTACATGTGAAGCCCATCTTATCCCCTAATCTTATCTTCATCAGCAAAGGTTTATAAATGAGTCTCTGTCCTCTTCTGCTCTGCAGTGAGAGGTTTGACCGACAGACTGGCCCACCAGGTCAGGTCTGAACATTTACAATTAACAATATTCACCCCACTGTTGCCAACTCACCGACTTTTTTGCTATATTTAGCTACATTTCAGACAAAAAAAAAATTCATATCGGCCAAAATCAAAATCGGCAGGTCAGGCATTGGTAACCAGGGATCGGCCAGAAAACTGCAATCACTGCAGTCTAACACACATATTCATGACATTCTTTCATTAAATAAATTTCTCAAAAGCGTTACTCCAATAGCTAAACATTTAATTTATACCAGGCGAGTCATTCTCCCCTGAGAATGTGGACCGGTACCGATACTGGTCTGATGCTGAGCCTTCAAATGATTTTAATGAAGTTTCACATAACTTAGAAGTTGATGTAAAAATAATGTTTGTTTTAGCCGCAAAATGATTATGCTCAGCAGCAAGCAACAAATCCTAACTACAGCTTAGAGCAGCTCATTGATGAAGCAGCTATGTAGCCTGACGTAAAAACATTTTGCTAGACAATATCAAACATTGGGAAGTTTTAATTATTGTTACCAAATGTTATCAAACACGGCGTTTTGAAGCCAAAAATACCTCAGAAATATACAGAGCCAACCATGAGAATCAACTCATTTAAAATTTAAACTCAGTTTCACACAAACATAAAGACCCTACCATAAATGTTTGGCGGTTGAGCTGGACTCTTCCAGGTCGCTATTAGGCTAATTTTCTATTAGCAGCTTTACAAATCTTTTACATTACATCACCAAGGAACATTAAAATAAACCTTTATCTTGGCTTTTTTTATTGTTCCTTTGTCTTTTCTCCCTCTCTGAAGGATAAGTCCTTTTTTTGAGACATCGTTTTGCTTACTTGACTTCTGACCAGACCTTTGGACCTTTGGATGCTCTGCTCATTGCACCAGAGCTCATGTTACAGGCGAAGTGTACGGTACCTGCCGTGACCACCAGGGGCCCCCAAAAGCATTTTAAAAAAAAAAAAAAAATTATTTCTACATACATTATCAAATATATTGTAAAAACAAATCATTTCATAGTGAAATTGTGTGTTTTTGATATAATGACATTAAAATGATTACTAAAAACAAACAAACAAACAAATATCAGCTCCACTGAGGGGGCCCTTTGTGGCACTGGGGCCCTAAGCGGCTGCTTAGTTTGCTTCTGACTTGTGCCAGCCCGGCTTAATGAGCATGACTTCACTCATGCTCATTAAGTGAATGAGCATATATGGAAATATATGTATTTCCATATATTTTGTGAATGTGCATTTTTCATATTGTGTGGGCACATTTTGTATCAATAATAGTTTTGTGAATTATACATAGGTTTAAGCTAGTGTGGCCTATGTGGTTCTGGTGGCTTCTATTGGTATAGCAATGAATGACAAGGAGCTGCTCAAGTTGGCATCAGCGGGGTTTCTTTAATTCTCCATCTGCATTTCACAGAACGGGCATGGAGGTAAAGTCAGTCTCTGGCATAAAACAAGCTCCTCGTCGGTGATCCTCATGGCTCTGAGGATTACCCATAATACAGTAACTACAATAAGATCATTACAAATTACAGTGATCGCATAGTGGATTTTGTTTTACAGTAAAAGAACAACCAGTGAGTGTCTTATACAGAGAAAATAAAGTAACTAATTAAAATATTCTGAAAAATAAAATAAAATGCTGACATTTTATTTACTGATGCCATTTTTATCTTTTAGTTTATATAACCTTGCGTTTTAGAACAATGCAGAAACATAAATGAACTACATCATTATATAAAACTGTTAATATAAAACTCAGTCTCATGCTAACCATCTGCTACAGGAGATTTGGTAAAACATACCTGCATTTCACAGAACGGGCATGGAGGTAAAGTCAGTCTCTGGCATAAAACAAGCTCCTGCAAGGAGGAGCCATAGTGTTACCGCGTGGGAAATTCCCACTGCACTTTCCCACGAACTAAACATTCTCAAACATGACAAAAACGACATAATAACAGAACTAGCGTGACTCAAGCCGAACATATTTCAACAATATGCAAAAACGAAAACCATAAACACATTGCACAAAATGCATAAATAATATTTCTTTATGACATGGCAGAGACACGTTACCTCGTCGGTGATCCTGATGGCTCTGAGAATACCCATAATACCCCGCTCTTTCTAGGTGAAGGCAATACAACTTTTTACCAGCAGATGGTGCATTTTAGCAGGATTTAACCCGAACCATTTTAACTATGTTACACTAGCAGTTAGAGTAGATAAATGCAAATTTACCATAGTTCACAAGTAACTTGTGCATTTTTATAATTACACTGTATTTATATTGAAAATTTGCCATTAAAGTATTTTCATTCTGTTTTTATATTCATATGTATTATGTTTTATCTATCTGACAGTCTATTTGCTGTAATTCATTCTATTCTTAATTTGTACTCAGGTTGAGCTCAGTGTTGTTTGCACAGCACATTTTGAGCAACAAGACCATTCAAAATTCTTTACAAAATTAAAAGTGTTAATTGTTAACTCACTTATGGTGAGACGGGAGTCAGTTCGATCCCACAAGTTTTTTTTATTGTTTTTATTTTATTGAGATGTGCTTTATTTAAATTTTTGAAACAATACAATATGTGGCTCAGTGGATTTCAGCGTAAAACTCTGATAGGAATCGTCAGCGATATTATAAGGAAATGGAAGAGTTTGGGAATGACAGTAACTCAGGTACATAGTGGGAGGCCACATAAACTGACGGAGCGGCATCAACAGATGCTGAAGAAAATGCAAAAGATGGAAAAGAAAGTTTAAAACTAAAAATACAAGAATGTAGTCATAAAATTACAAGAATAAAGTTCTATGAGAATAGAGTTGTAATAACGCGAGAATAAAGTCAAAACATTACAACTTTAGTTTCAAATTATTTTGTTTTTCTTCTCGTTTGACTTTATTCTGGTAATATTATGACTTTGCTCTCATATTTTGACTATTATCTAAATATTGTGACTTGTTCTTATATGATTACAACTTTATTTTATTCACTTCCAACTTTATTCTGACAATAGTATGGCTTTATTCTCATAATTTTATTGCTTTATTCTCATCATTGTGATTTTTATTTCTGATTTTATTCTTAGTGTATCCATTGAAGAGTATTAGGGCCATTTTTTCTATATATACTGATAAGAGTTCAAGCTAAACATGTTGAAGTTTGATTTGTAATGTGACATATTGTAAAAACCTTCAAGGGATATAAATTCATTTCCAAGGCACCACCCAATCCCACTTTTGTTTGGACATAGAATGTTTTTAAAACGTTGCTGAAAAATGATACTCTGTTTGGAGACGTGTGCAAATATCTGGTCTGAATCCAACAGGATATTTAACCAATTTTCTAATAAGCCTATTTGACTTGTTTTGTTTCCTGAAAAGGATCGCTTGCTTTTTTTTTTTCTCTGTGTGTTGACATTCATTTTGTGAACGTGTCTTTCACATTTCCTGGTCAGAGAGTGTGTGGGGACATTTTGTTTTTTTTTTGGAGGTTTACTTGTATCTTTTATTTAGCTGATTAAAGTCTTGGGAGATGGTTGTTAACATACAGAATAAAATAACATTTCATTTTGACTAGCCATCACTGAATTATAAAACGAAAAGTGGTTTCTTAGCTTTTTATGAGAATCTAATGAAACCTGTAAAAAGAACTGGTTCAGGGTTTTGTTTGTGACCTAGTTGTCTTCAGGCTCTGGAAAAACCAACCAATGTTCTGCTCAGTACAAAACACGCTTCACATCATGGAGTCAATGGAGGTCAGAGCTTTGTAGAGATAACAATTGATTTCTGGTGTGTGGCTGCTAACGTGTTGTTTGACAATTAATTCATTATGATAATTAATTATTTCATTTTATTCAGTATAAATTAAATGCCAATATTTTATTACGAGTAAGCAGGGACATGTCTATCGGGCATGCCCCGATAGACATATCAACATTAAATGTAACATCGTTATTATTATTATTATTATTATTATTATTATTATTATTATTATTATTATTATTATTATTATTATTATTATTATTATTATTATTATTATTAAACATTTTGAACAACTGTACAGGATCATGTGGCATGTATATACATAAAGATGATAAGTCTTTAGGCTTAAGGCTCACAAAGTTATAAATTAACAATAATGACAAAAAAAGTAAAATAAAATATAAATAAAAATAAATGAAATTTGTCAGACATCCAACAGAGGGAAAGCAGAATGATAAGTACAGACAGAAAAAGACAAAGAGGGCACTTGTTTTCAAATAAATTCACATCATTATAGGCATCCAAGAGCTGTAGGCCACGTTTGTTTTTCATCAGTTTAAAAGATCTGAAGTGGTTGTCCATTAGAAGGTTTTTAAAAGCTGAAAAGTCAGGTTTTTTATTTCCACATTTACTTGAGGGGACGAAGAATTTGGCAAGGATCAGCAGGTTAAGTATGAGGTTGGTTCTTCTGTCTCTGTGGGTGGTTCCAAATATTATATCCTCTCTTTTTAAGGGAAGATTTAGGAAAAGTTTTGTTTAGATCCAGTCCTGAAAGTTTCCCCAAAATGTCCCAGTGTGCACACAATAGAAAAAGAGATGATCTGTTGTTTCAATGTCATTATCACAAAAGGTACAGCTGTTAGTGTCAAAGTTGAATCTTTGTCGTAATAGTTCCATTGATGGAAAAATATTATTGAGAATTTCAAAATTAACTTCTTTAGCTTTAGGCCAAATGGTGGCGGTATTGCGCACTTTCATTTAAAAAAATGGCATAAAGAGAAGAAAAAACTTGAACACAGGGAAGATAACAGACGCTGTTCAAATTCGCCATTTTTACTCGCATAATATTGCCTTAAAAGTAGAGAGGACCATGACAATAGTTACTAATTTTGGTAAATTCAAGCTGGTGACGTCCTAGTCCGAGTTAGACGACAACACAACGGGACAACAACCGATGGAAATGAAATGTGTGTCACAAAAGGAGCCTGGAGGGACGAAGGCTGCTAAGTGTTGCTAGCTGGTGGTAAATTTGCTTATTAATTATCTTCATTTAATTATAAAGAGTGCAGTAAAGATATATAACTTACGTTGGTTTCATAAATAATAATTTTACGAATTTTATTGTGACTTGTATGGTTATTACAATAGGAATCATTCAGCTTCATGTTATAACTGCATGGAGGCTGTTTGTTGCGACTTATACTTTAATTCATAAACTTCACCTGGTTTTAATTAAGCTCCATAAGACAGAGAGACTTTGATATTGTGAGGTTGTTGTTCTAACTCGTTCATCAATGATTTTATCTTCAACATATGTTTGCAGTCTAACTAAGCAAATGAAGATGAAAGAGGAAGCCAGAGAAATCAGGTGTTAGAAAACCTAAAGACTTTTCTGTCTCAGAAGAAGCTCTGACTCCACCAGATCACCAACCAGCTCTGAGGATGAACCTCCACATCGTCTTCATGGTGTAAGTTTGTTTTTTCAATGAGGAGCTAGCTACATTTTCAACAACAAAAACTGCTGTTACCAACACCAAGTGCTTAATAAACATGATTTGATTTAAAGGTAACTGGAAAGAATTTTTCTCTTCTTGTTAATCTAACATTTATCTTTCATTTTTTTTATTTGTTGTTGACTTTCAGGGCCCTGTGATGGACTGGTGACCTGTCCAGGGTGAACCCTGCCTCTCATCTGATGGCTGCTGGAGATGGTCACCACCAGCCCCCCTCACCACCCTGCAAGGATCAGTGTGTTCAGATCATGGATGGAAATATTTTAAAGTAGTTTGTCTCCTTAAGTCCACACTTAAAACAGCTTCACAGTTAATGCCAACATCAACTGATTCTATGACATTGCTGACTATTTTTTTCTACTTCTAACATAAACAGGCAAAGAAGACACCCAGAAATGTTTTTCCACCCCAGGCATCCGGTCCCAATCATCATCAGTTCTGATGATGTCACATACATGGCGAGTCCACAACATCTTGAAATTGTAAGTATTATTTTTTTATTTGGCATTTTTCTGTTCTCTTTAAATACAAATGCTTTCTCTGTTTAATTGCTCTATTGTTCTTTTCTGTAGGTTTCTGTAAGATGCAGTGAACGGGAATGTTCTGTCGTTGATCCTCACTCATGTTAGGAACATACCAACAGTGTCATGAAGCGTCATTCAGTAAATAATGAAAATTTTAACGAGAATTTGCTTTAAAAGTTGGATGACAAGTGTTATGTTTATGACAGTGTCATGTCAGTCTTATGCACATCCCATCAAAGACAGTGTTATCAAAATGGCAATATATTGAAAGCGCAATGTAATTATAATTTTTGTTCTTTAAAGTAATCACTTTTGTGTTTTTTTGTCACACTTAAATTTTCATGTTCATTGTGTTCACTTTTGATGTGCTGAGGTTGGGAAAAAATAATGGGAAAATGAACAAACAATCCACACAGAGCTGCTCTTGATTCATTCATTTATATCAGAAGATTTCACAACAGTTATACTGTGAAACGTAAATAACATTTAATAAATGTAACTGTTTGATCATAGATTTCTGAAAAAATGTTATACGTAACCTTGAATGTCAGGATTTTAGATAACATTTTAGCCCGCATCAGATTATTTTTTTGATAAATTGATTGAAAGCCCAATTACTAAAAAAAAAAGTGTTTTACTAGTTTACGCAACTTTAAAATCAGACTGAAGCAGACATTAGCCTTCTTAAACTGGGTAAGGAGACTCTATTCCCTATTTTGACAAGTTCCAGTGATATAGATTTTAAAATATAGCTGAGCACTTAGTCCTGATTCCACAAATGCAGTGAAATGGCCGCACACCATAATATGAAAATTATTATGGTATGAATTATGGAAATCCATAGATAATAACTATTTCTCAACCACTTAAAATTCTAAGCATTTGACAGTTAAAAATTATCAATCTTGTAATAAAATTTGTGTAAGAAGACCAGTGATTTAAAAATTTAATGCAACTCCTAGATTCAAAGGAAATAGTTCCTCAGGGTGAAGCCGGACACCACGTTAGCTAGGTTCATCACTTTGGGAGGAGCAGGCATGGTGATGACACGCTTCAGATAGCAGAGACGGCTGTAAAACAAAAAAAGGGAGTATTTTTAGTTAAAGCCCTTTAGCTAGCTATCAGGCCTTATTGTACAACAATAGTCATAATAATAATAATAAGGCTGTCTATTATTAAATTTAGTGAAATTTTATTCATTTAATTTACAATGAACAAAACTAAACGCCCCTAGTCAAATATAAGTTTCCTGAACATTTGGGTTACACAACATATAGAGAAACTCAAAATATCTTTTCAGTAATTATTGATCCAAATATCAGCATTGATAACCTGGTGGTATGACCATTTGTAGCAGATTGACAGTCCTTTGAACATGATATGGGTCGGGTTGATTAATTTGTAGAGCATGCAAGTTGGCTCCTTGCAGGCGGTTACGGACAGTCTGAGGTGTGAGGCGTCTGATGTACAGACCAATAGTCTCATCAGCTGTGTGTCACTGGTCTTAGCCGATCCCGCAGATGGACAAGCCAGATGTGGCTATCTTGTGCTGGAGTGGTCACATGTGGCTGACGAGGATGAGATCGATTTGCAGTAGTGCAAGTCTGTTGGCAACCAACTCTTAAACTGCCTATGGCCCAATAATGGACATTGAGCTGTGCAGCTCCTGCTCTGGTGGACATCCCTGTATCCGACATGCCAATGGCACGCTCCCGCCATAGGCATAAATCCCGGGGGGTAGGGTGGGGTGCGGACCCCCCCTCCCCCCTCCAATCTTGGAAAAGTCCTCATGAAAGAAACCCTTATATTTAAAAAATATCCATATAAAAAAGGCAATAGAAACAAAGAACGAAGTAAATCTGCCATTCATCTAGGAAAAAAATAAGAATTATTTTTAAGTCCCCCCCATCATTATTAGAACAATGGTTCAGTCCAAAGTGAAGGAAGAGCAACAGCAGCGCTGCTGAACGGCGAAGTGAGGAGCTAGCTGTTAGCTGTGGCTCTGCATCACAAATTAAAAAAACCCTACAGTAAGTAAATACGTAAAGCAAAAGACATATAACACGTTTTATTTACTTTCACTGCTCAATAGGAAGAAACACATTGACAATAAAAATCAGTCCACAGTTTGTTATTTCATTACTGAATCATGATAAACCGCCACCTTATGCCTTGGAAATCAAAACTAGCTAAGCTGCTACATTGCTTTCATAGACTTAGCTCCTTTTTATTTCGAAGGTAGCCAATATTTCAATTATATTTAGCTCTCAAACTCTTACTTTAATAAGAAGAGTTTGAAACTGGACCCGACAGCTCTGCATGGGAGCCGACAGACTACTGCAGCTGGCAGTAAAAAAAAAACCTGAAGGTTGCCTTTATTTCTTAACATCTTCAACCTAGAGCCTTTAAGACCACAAAATAAAATCAGTATTTTTCTAGAAACATCTGGTGCTAACCTTTAAGGTTGAGTTATGATACTTTCCAAATATTCAATTCCTACATATTTATAGATTTTAACATGAACCCCCACCCCCACCCAAAAAATGAACAGTTTAAAGCAGCTTAAGTTATAATTTAAATAACACATGACTTGTATTGAGAACCACTGCAATAAATCAATATCTATGAGGAATTTTATTAAGTGGAGTTACTTATTAAAACTTGTTTTTAGTCAGAGCCTTAAGTTTTTGTAAAGGTGTAGCAGAGAATAGATCTGTGACTGAAGCAAACTCATATCTAAACATTTGAATCTTAGTTTGACTTCTTGGGTCTCAGCAGGTTCTTTACCAAGAAAAACACTTCTGTTATTCATTGCTACTTGATGGTGCAGCTTGAACAGACACAAAAAGATTAAGCCACGTTTTACTGTAACCTTGCCACCCCCTAAAATTGCTCTTAAAAAATGTCCCTGTTTATGGTCCCCCTCAATAATGAGATGGGATCTACGCCCTTGGCTCCCGCATAACTTGCAACATCTGAGGCTTTATAACTTTTGACAAAATGTTATATTTTGGGGTGGCCTTTTATTGTCCCCAGTCCAAGGATTAACCAGTTGTTGTCATTTTGTCTGATCACCCACTAGGCACACCCCACCCATCCACTGAGTTAAAAAACATCTCACTGAATAAGGCTCACTGACAGCAGATTGGATTAAAAAAATATAAACAAATCAAGAGAAATATTACTTTTGTACAATAAAATGTCAGCAAATGCTCATTTACAGTTGTTAGTTCCACATGGCAACAATATTTGACATGGGGCGTTTATACTTTTGTTCAGTATATTTTTTCTGTTTGTGCAGAAACAGATGCTATTGTGGAACTTTCATGAGGATATTATAATTTTTAAAACCATTCAGGACAGAAAAAGCATAGTTTAAAATATCGCTTTATACTTTGCCAGGAAAAACAATTTAATAAAATTTTAAGTATATAAAACTGTACATCCCAGATTTCACCATCCTCTTATTAAGAAAAAGACGTCCAAATGGGAAATGTTTAGGAAAAAAAAGATAAAATCAATAAAATACAAATAATTAAGATGGATCTGTTTACTGAATTCTAGCTAACATTGAGTTTTGTTTAAATGTATGAGTGTTGTTGAACCTTGTGGTAATGAAGCTGTAGAACTGGCAGTTGGGGTCCGAGGTGCAGGCGTTCTCACACGACTCAGCGACATTCAGTGAAAAATAGCGAATGTCAGAGTTTGGGAAATCCACTCCTTCATACATTTTAACATGACCTGGTGAGAATGGATTCGTCTCTGGAACAGGAAGTTTTCAGAAATGAAATTAAATATTTTAAGCTAACAGGACCATCTGACAGAGACTGTGTGTTTTTTCTTCCAGCATGACTTTTCGCTAAATGCTAAAGCTAGTTTTGCATTGCATACATACCGTTACGCAGCGGACAGGATCGGGATGGCAGCCCAGATGTGATACCAATCCCATCTTTGGGGGCCATTGTATTTGGATTGTTCTTCAGATAACATTTAAATTCGTTGCTAGGGAAACAAAAGATGTGTTTTTCATTCTGTTAAAAAGGTCTCCAATATTTTCTCTTGCTATCGTCTATTCTTTATGTTTGAAAGTAAAACCAACATTGTTCACCTGACAAAAGAGAAGTAAGTGCATTTTGGGTGAGCGGAGCACAACACCTGACAGAGTTCAGGAGAACCAGCTTGGTGAACCTCGATGTCGGAACCAGGAAAGTTAATGTTTGGGAAAAGTGTCTGCTGGCACTCTGTAGGAGGCAAACAGTACAGTTAGAAGGCTGAAGGATGACATCCTGATATTATTATTATCTTGTTAGAGAGGGTTTGATTACCTGTTTGATAGGATGGAATTATTTGTAATTCACGAGAAAATCCAGATATTCTGTCAGCAACAGCTGTGACAGCTGGTGTTCTTGCTACTGACCAGCTGTATTTAAGGTGGCACTTGTACCTGAGCACAAATAGGTTTGTCAGACTTGCAGAATGTCTACAGTCAAAGCAGAAAATATTTTTTAACTTCTGCTACGCTACCGGATAGTTGTGTCGCTAAACTTCCCATTGATGAAAGTGAAGAACTGACAGAAAGGATCCTCAGTGCAGGCTTTCTGACACGCCTGGTAGTCTGCTGTGAATAAGGCTCTGTAATCTGCTCCGGGGAAGTCCACATCCTCATAAACTTTGGATAGTGATGGAGCTACCAGGAAGTAAACAACAGTGAAACGTTTTACTACTTTATTACCATTTGATACATGTCAAATGTTATAAATAGCTGTGTGCTTACTCGGTAGTGGATTGCAGGACTTTAGAGAATAACCAGCAGTGGTGCCCTGCTTGGGATTCTGTTTTTCCGGTTTTCCTGAGGGCGTGGCCTTAAGGAAGCAGTGGTAGTGTCTGGTGAGAAGACGGGAAGTGAGGTCAATGAGCTCAGGACAATATGTTATTCAGTTCCATCGAGGGCAATCTTGATATTTCTAAAACAGACAAACGTTCCATATTATCTTGTTTAGTCATTCATGCCTGTTAGAATTATTATGTGTTATGACTCTAATATTACTGGTTTGTTTCTCACTTAAAAGTTTTAGCTTTCTACTGTGTGTGTGTGAGCTGATACTAGGTTGAAACTTGTGTCTTCCCACACTTTCAGACTGTCTCTGTAGCATGGTTATCTCTAACAGGATGTTCCATCTTCCCCCTGCCCTCATGAGAAAGAACTAGGTGAACTGTGTGCAAGGACAAAACTTGTTTTCTTTTTTATCTCTCCCTTCCCTGCTAATAAAAGACCAGCTCTACCTGAAGGTTTTCAGAAAGCACGGTGAGCAGCTTGTAGAAGCGGGTTGTTGTGTCTTTTCCTTTTGCAAAAGCTTGGTTGAAAACTAATAAACTTTGTCTGTGGTTCTTTTGTATGTATGTTAAGAAAATACCTATCAATGTCTTTGTCCTGTTGCCTTTTGATGTAAAATAAGGGACCTTCTTTGTTTTAAATATAATTATATACCGTTAGAGCACTGCATTTCTTAAAATAAATTGTATTACATATATACAGTTTAACCAGCAACAGTTGATGTTTTTTGTTGGATTTAGATTTGAATTCATCTTTTAATTTCCCAAACATATTATTCCTTCTGTAGCTTTTCAAACTTCAGTAGTTTTGAGCTCATCAAGAAGGTCCAATCCTGAAAATACCAGGAGAAACTTGTAAAAACGTTGGCCAGGAACATTTAAAGTCATTGAAGATTTTTACATTGATTTATTTACATTATTATTCACGTTTTTTTATTATTAAAAAAGTAAATAAAAACAGAGACTTTTTTTTTCTTAAAAAACAAACACAAACAAAAGATGATGCTCCTTTTATCATGTCTAATGACACTTTTCAAAATACTTATCTCATAGCATATAAAACATGGAATGAAATAATTTGAAGTCTAAATCTGCTACAGGTGTAAAAAAAATGTGTTGCTTCTCTTTGCAGAGTTTTTCAGCACTGAAACAAAGAAAACATGTTCATCTCTGTTGGTCGTTGTGTACCTGTTATCAACCATGCAGTAAGGACCAATAAACGCCCAAAAGAGGCAAGACGCCTCCTGGGTGCAGAGGTGCTGACAGTGTTCAGCATCCGGAGAGAAAAGGGTTTTGATGTCTGAACCTGGAAAATCCCAATCCAACAAAAGTCCTGGGTCACATCCTGAAGAAAAAAATATTTTACCTAGTATTAACATTAAAACAAAAATACTTACACCTGGACTTAATATACAACTCTTACCAAAGCTGCCAGCACAGAAGTAGAGCAGGGCCACGAAAATGAAGAGAGTCTTCATCTTGTCAGTCAGTCAGCCAGGAAGGTCTCTGTGGAAACAGCAGCAGACAGCGATGTCAAGAACTACCTGAGGAACACGACTGCAGGTCATATTTATGTGTTTGATGGGGGTGTGACCAGGGCTGGACTGGGACCAAAAAAATGACTCTTTTTGGTCATGCTGACTCATCATTAAAATTTACATGGTACAAGATCTACTGGAGGCACATTGTGTTGTTTCAAAAATAAAAATAAAGCACATCACTGTACGCAAGAGGAGAGTAACCATGTTAAATCAATAGGCTTTTTCACTACGTAGATATTTTCATATTGGATGTCAAAAAACTCTGCTAGAGATGTCTTATCAGTGTTTTGTGAAATGTAAAGTTTGTACAAACAATCAAGACCATAGCAAGACCATATATCAATGTAAAATAAAGCTAATCATAGCTGTAAGTTGTAAAACCTGCAAGATAAAATAACACTACGTTTGACACCAAGTAACATATTTGTTTAACCTAGCATTATTTCAAATCAAAGACAATAAAAGCAATACTCTACAAAAGTTCAAAAGTGCCAGTAACCATGCAGACCGGTGTCCAAGGCAGTGGTGTCCAAAGTTGGTTCTTGAGGTCCAGCATCCTGTATGTTCTAGTTCTCTGCCTGGTGGTAGCAACTTCCTCCTCATTGTTTCTCCTGAGCTCTTCTAATGAGCCACCATTTGATTATTTGAGAGAACTAAGACATGCAGGATGATGTTCCTCCAGGACCGACTTTGGACACCACTGGAGATCAGGCTGAAGTCTGAAGAACACTGGTCCTATCTCACTACAGCCAAAAATATCAACATGCAATGATCCAACCTGCAGACAAAACTAAATACACCTGTATCCTATGTCTGAAACTGAAGAAACTGTACTGTTATGTTACAGAATACAACAGAATGGGTGAAATGTCATATTCAGTGTTGTTAGTTTTATCAAATTAAAAGTCTCCATAATAAAATCATACTGCGTGAGAAGGAGCCAGAATAAGACTAAAATGAGATCAAGCGGTTGAATGAGAGGGACTGAATTACAGGATCAGATAGTAGTGAACATTAGACTAGGATGAGAGTTGAATACAATGTCATATATTTATGCATTCTGTTAACTAATGTCAAAATATATTCACATTATAATATACAGCATTTCATTAGTTGAAAAGACATAGGTGCATGTTGTCCACATAAGTGGACACTTGGACAAATCCTAAAAAAAATTTTTTTAAATTGCAAAAAAAAAATTAGCCACCTTATTTTTATGCCCTGAAAAAATCTAAATTTCTTTGGAAAGAAATCCTGACTTATTGGATCAAAATTCGGATTAATATCCGTAAACTGATACAACAAAGGTCATGTTTTCAGAAAACAATGAGGACTCCCATTTGAAGTTTGGGCCTGGTGTATGGGAATCAGGAAGCATGTGACAAAAACAATTCTGATCATATAAGAGCAAAATTGTTTGATTGTTTGGTTTTTATGCCATCACCTCTGTGTTCATCATCCTAAAAAGCATCATATTTATGCAATAACAATAAAGCTAATCTCATGTAATCCAATATTTTTCTTTATCCGTTACAGAAAGGCTAGCAATGGGAATATGGATTACAAGGGTGTGGAAAATTGCACACTATTCAACCATTTTTCTTGTCGACATCGATACTGCTTATTTGATTTGATCCAAGCATGGTGCATGAGTTTTCAATAGAGTACATGTCTGGGTTATTCTTGAAGCTTCAAGTTCGTCTGCTTTGTCCAATGCGAGACCAAACTGCCAGTGTTATGGTGACTTGCTTTGTAATTGATGAGATCCTGCTGAGTTTCTTGGATGGTGGTCAAATAAACAAACAGAATACATAGAAAATGTGCAAAATAGCATTACTAAGCTGATGATGCTGTTCTTTACCATTCTAAATTATCTCAAATAATCACCAACGTACAGTCTACACTTAATATTTTTGAGCATAACTTGGTCACTCCAGAATTGGGATTAAATTCTAAGAAAACTAAACCGATGAGCTTTTCTCTGGGTAAACAAATTAAACATAAACGAGTTGAAATTGAAATAAGTCCTTTTTTTATATACAATTAAGTATTGTCTTTTGAAGAGAATTTTTTTTTTTAAATCAACCTGTAAATGCTGATTTTTTTTTTTTATTATGTTGTATTATTGTGACATCTTATATATGCTTCTCAGGGTCTTCATGCTTTGGACACGATGTTTTATGCAGCACTGAGATTCATTACAAACTCAAAATCTTTTATTCATCATTATTCATAATTGGAAATAGAGCATTTTCTATTTCCTTTCGATGTTGGATTCACTGGCATCATTTTATTGATAAGGCTTTAAAAAGACCAACACATGACTTATTTTTTATCAACTATTCTCAGAGGTTTTACCACTGACTTTGGTAAAATAACTTTTTATTTCCCAGCAGTTCTTTAATCGAACTCTCACCGTCACCACAATGTAAAACACGTGACTGGTTAGAAGTATTTCGAATAAAAGACTATGTTAATTAAGTCCAAATTCTCCAAACATTTGACAGAACAAGAGCAAAAAATAAATAAAAATGTCAGTATGATTGCACTCAGACTACAGTGAGTTTATACATAGGAATGTAAAACTGCAACTTTGAATAAATATAAGCTGTAATGCTCCAGACAAATAACTACATTGAACATTTAGTGCATCAAATTAAAACACCACAAGAAAAGTGCATTAATGAATATTATCCTCTCCAAGACTGACATTGCAGAAGTGAAGCAAACCCACTAAAATGAGAAGAATCTTCATCTTAGTTGATTTGTGAGGACACCAACAAGCCAGCAGCAGCCAGTCCTGTCATTCTACAAACGCAGCATTCTGTAAGGAACAGACTGGGTGGGGTTGATGTGCAAAATTTGTAGCTGCAGAAATAATAGATGTTCAAAATCGGGTTTGATTGAATAATTTCTCTTTAGTTCTTTTTTTTTTAGACTACATAACAAATGTCATTTTGCTGCATTGATTCTTAGATGAGGTGATATAAAGTAGATTATGGATCCTTTTAATTCCTTCATTGTAGGTTTTTGTAGGTCTTTTCAAATTAAGATAATGAAAGTATAAATACATACAAACATGTTTTTGTGCTATTAAGACAACAGACAGCAAATCTGGAGAAAAAGGACGGAAACCGTTTAAATTTTAGTTCAGTGACATTAAAAGTTGTCATAAAGTTTTCAGACAAGGTAGAAAAATCACTGAACAAAAACTGTGTCGTAGGGTTTTGAAAGAACTTCATGCAGTTAAAAAATAATCTCTAAAATATACATTAGAATGTCAGACAACCCTAAAGTGAACATCACTGATTCTGTTTTGCTCAGAATTTATTTTGAGAATATCCAGTTTTTAACAACTCAAACTGTAGAACAGTTGTTTATTTCTTCAACAGGATGCCACTTTATGGACTGTAAATTGATCTATTTGTCAAAATGTTGACAGTCTTGTTGGTTCTGGTGTCTGTTGTCGTTCTCTTAACAACACAACAGGGTCACGCTACTTCACTGGTCAATAAGTGACCAGTGATTCTAAGGTCACTTATTGGTATTTTGGCGAGGTGAACAGGTGCCAAGTCCCTCTGGAAAATGAAATCAACATCTCAACAGTGCTTGTCATCAGCGAAAATCATGAACAGCAAATTCTGCATTATAAAAATTTGAAAGAAAAATGTGTATCTTAATGGTACAAACTGGTACAAACAACAGACAAACTGCAACACAGTCTCTATTTTACATAATTTTTAGTTTGGTTTAGTTGCTTATTCAATTCTTCCCCTTATCAGTGCTGAACTGGCTGCTTGCCCAGGCTGCAGCCTTTCTCCCACCCACTGAATGCTGGGATAGGCTACAAATTTGACTCACAACCCCCTTGACCCCCACCATCAACTTATTATGTCATGTCATCCTGTTCAATTAAACAAGATCAGTCTGACCCATAACACAAGAGCAGGTCATGTAAGTTTTAGCATTTCCAACAAGGTAAACCATATGGGTGGGTATATGATAAACTTAGTACATTTATCACCATTACAATCCAGGATTAGGTTGGGGGTTTTTTTGGTGAAATTTTGGAATACAGTTTTCATCTTTTAGCTTTAAAAGGACTTTGTTTGACTTCTCAGAGTCATCCACTGAGAGTTGCAAAACTGCCCTTTGCCCCACCCGTGTTTAATAAATCTGTTACTTAACCATCTCTCGGATGAGAGCAGCCTCACTTTTTCTGTTTACCATCTGCAGAAGAAGATGGAGTCCTGTTTTGTGAGAGTTTTCCTGCTGCTGGTAGTCTGCCTTTCTCCAACTCAAGGTAATGTACACTTTTTGCACACAGATATTGCGTTCCCCCGGATCCCCAGGTGTGAATTATGTTTTACTAACTCCACCTTTTTTTATTTTAATTGTACATACAATAATCTTTTTTCTCCCCAATTTCCTCAGCATGTATTCAAGGTTTTCTGCTAAATGTGGATTTTCCCGGGTCAGACGTAGTAGATATGTACTCTCCGTCTGTGGAGCATTGTCAAGAGCTTTGCACCCAGCACCCATCCTGCCTCTTCTTCAGCTACAATCGGCCTGAGAAGTCGTCAGGGTATGAGGGGCAACGATGCCTATAAAAACACAAATAAAACATTTCATCAAGACACTGTGCACAATTTTATATTAAAAGAGCTTGAAATGCATTTTTAAAAAAGCTACACAGGCTTTGGAAAGAAATATTTTTAACTTACTATTTCATTTTCCCAGAGCTGGCAGGCAGAATATTCTCAATAAAACACTCAAGTACTAAAGAAAATTGTTAATATATTTAAAAACACATTTTTTTCTTCTTCTCTTTTCAGGAGTTTTCGATGCTACATGAAATCAAGTTCTTCTGGACACCCACAGTCTCAGGTTTTACTGCTGGGCGTCACTTCTGGCTATTCTCTCAAAACCTGCAATCTGGAGCCGAGTAAGTTCACTTACATTTTACAACACTGTAGCTGTAAATCATTTGGTGTGGTATATATTGTTCCCATGTTAATGTGGTGATGAAAATTTATTGTAAAAATGCTTATTGTTTTTTTTTCTACAAAACAAAACTCCTGAGTGAACATAATCATAAAGCTGTGACTCTCTTACTTGTCCCCCTCCCCCCACAAAACCCATGCGCGTCTAGATTTCTCTAATGCTTGTTGACCATATTTCTGTCGCCATGGTTCCAGCGCTTTGTTTTCCTCAGGTTTTTGAGGATGTGGAATTCCATGGTGAGGATTACGAAACCTTTTTCACTGCGAACTTTGAGGAGTGTCAGAGGGTCTGCACGCTCGATCCCGTGTGTCAGTTCTTTACGTTTGTAACAGGGAACTTCTCATCTCCAGATGTCAGGTAAATCTGAACTACCCAACAATATCAATGTTGTTGTTTATTTGTTTGGTATGGGTGATCTATTTTCATACTGGCCAGAGCCAGAACCAGAAGACGTGAGAGGTCTGGAAGGTTGATACGTCAAGAGCAGATCTTTGGTAGAGATGTCCACATAGCACATGGATTACGGAAATAATCAACCCATCATATCCTGAGTCTGGGTCCTCCCATGTTCCTCCAACTACAGAAGCTTTTGCTCACCTGCTACCCGTCTGCTGCTTTAGGAGTCACTAAGGACAACCAATCCCTAAAAGACTCAATCAGCTATGATGATATAACTACAAAATTGATCACCAAACCTTGGCCCTAGGATGGCCTGGTACACTGCTGAACCACCTCGAAACTGTTTGTTTTCTTTTTGTGTGAATCCAGTGACAAGATCGGCTGTTCCTTTTAGAAAACTTTGTTGTGCCCTCTGTTCTAGGTACAAGTGCCACCTTAAATTCAGCTGGTTTGTGCCCAGACCTGTTGCTGTCGTGCTAAAGTCTGGAGTCATTTCTGGATTCTCCCAGAAACCACAACTCACTCAACACTTTGCCACAGGTACGCGGATGACTGGAGTGTCTCCGTGGCAACGTAATGTACATCAACGTTTTTGCCTCCATATCACCTTTATTCTGTGTTTCACGCAGTTTGTCAGAGCCATCTTTTTTCAAACACCGAGTTCAGAGGAAATGACTTCCTGGAATCACAAGCCGTCTCTCCCGAACATTGTCAGTTCCTGTGCTCCGTACATCCACTGTGTACCTACTTCTCGTTCAGCAGGTGGGGAGTATGAGACTGTCTAAAATATTTATAGATCGTGGTTTTGATTTGTTTTGATCCTTTGATTACTTTAGAGAAACTTTAAAGGTTTTCACTGATGCCTTATATTTTACAGTAACGACTTCAGGTGTTTCTTGAAGAACAATCCAAACAGCATGGTGGCCAAAACGAAAAGCAACTTCACGTCAGGAATTTCATCTCACCTCTGTCAGATTGATGAGAGTACGAGCAACACAGTTTAAAACTCATCCGTCTTCATTTTGCTGCATTTGTGGTCAGAATCTATGGCAGTTTTGCTTCCACAGAGACAAAAATTGTCACATTAATCTTTCCTTGTCTTCAAATTGAATTGCTTTGTGAATAGAGCTACATAGCTAAACTCTTCATCTGTATTGGTTTGATTTTAATAGCGTTTAACATTAGTGCTACTTAAAGCCAGCCCAAGACATAAGCAAACTAAGCTGCTGCTTAGAGCCCAGAAACCATAAGGGGCCTCCAATAAAAGCTTGACTTTTTACACAGATCATAGATCTAATGTATTTATGCAACTTCATTAAGAATGGGAATTTAATCAAATTTAATTTGACAATTTCAGCATTGAAAATTTGAAAGACTTTAAATGGTTTTATAATTGTATTTAAGCTCAAAAGAAAATAGCGCAAGAGTATTTTGTAAAAGTGCAAATATAATAATCATCCTTGATTCTTGTTTTAGCATACTTGCAATCTGAAGCTATGAATTCAATCTCAGTTTTTTCACAACTACATTTTAGCAAATAATAGTCAATTATCACAGATTGATTTTTAAGCTCAGCCAATTAATTTACAGAGACTGAAGCTCTTTAGTGTACTTAACTTCCCTAATCTTCCTCATTTACAATAAAATGTAATGATATTATTTCAAAGTATTAGAGTTAAAATGCACTTCTTGTGCCAAACATTTTGAACTATTTCCATTCTAGGAAGCTGCTGTTTTTCTCAACATGTTCCTGAAGAAGTTTGCTGTCAAAATCTAACCATTAAAAACTACTTTTGCTGACAGGCTGGGCCAAGCTGACCTACAGAGACATTGAGTTTCGTGGCTTGGACTTTCGCTCTGAGGTGGTGAACTTTGTGGACATCTGCCAGGAGAAGTGCACAGAGGACCCCAACTGTCAGTTCTACACCTACCACAACGGGAGCTTCTTCCACCCCGAAAATCGGTACGCTGTCTGCAGTCATCAAATGTTGGTACTTGGCTACAGCAGCGATATATGAATTGTTGTTTTTTGTGTTGCAGGCACCGCTGCTATATGAAGCGAGTCGTCACCATGCCTACGCCTTCCCACATTAGGAAAGTGGACAATGTCATGTCTGGCTTCACCTTGAGGAACTGTAGAAGTTCATAAAAGTCTCAGGATTAAAAAAAAAAATCTAAAGCTCTGTTTGCATGTGACAGAATTCGTCTGTTAACTTTAAGCAAATATTTGCAGATTTTTTTTTTCCCCTGTGTGTTTTTGTGTCTGCAAAAACAAAAAAAAGAAAAGAAAAAATTAAACTATCCAGCAATGGTTTTGGTTTGATTTTGAAATATCATGGTCATTTTTTTTTTCATCTTACAAAAAAACTTTCATCAGGCCAGGCATATTATACACATTGTTCTCTACATTACAGTGTTTCTGGGTTCTGAAAAGAGGCTGGAGCAGTATTTTATCAGTGTACTCGTCTTCCAGGCCTTTAATCTGAGATCTTCAGATGGCACAACAGTAATTGAAAATGTCCAAAAATAAAAAATAGGAATCCAGATCAATAAACAGAACATAAGCAACAGAAGAATCAACAGAAAGACACGAGGTCACACAGAACATCGTTAATGGCAAACACATTAATCAACAACCCCAAATCACACGGATTTAAGAGTACAATGTGGTTATTGCTGTCCTGTAAAACTAACTGAGCACAGAGACGAGATCCCAAGTTAACTTTGAATTCCTCCTTTCATACAACAGTGCAGCTGCATAATGGGATGTGCTGAAGTGAACCAAAAGGCATGGAGGTTGTTATTCAGTAACCTCTTCTTGTCTGGGATGGACCGCTGACCCATCGCCAGTCTGTCACCCATTGCCTGCAACAAAACCCAGCCCACTTCCCTGCAGTGACATTTCAACATGTCCATTCAGATCAGATAACACAGGTCAATGTGACCAATATAAGACAGGACACTGTTTTGTTGGTTTTAGGCTGACATAAATGAAGAGCTTCTCAGCGCATTGTAATTATTAGATAAGCAAACGTTTTTAAAATTTGGACTTGGTTTCCGTTCTGCCTCATTGGCTGCACTAGTAAGACCATAAGGGAATGTTTCTGGCCTCTTGATCTGACAGGAAACCCAGCAAGGTTGCAAAAATGCCCTTTGACCTAGTACGCTAGGTAATGATGAAGAAATGTTCAGACAAGGTTGCTTATTTAAATCGCCAAGGTAACACGATGGAAACTAAATATTTATACATGCTGCATAACACAGACATGAGGTAATGGGCACTTTTGTCAAATCTTGTGGTAAGATCATGTATGTTTCTCTGAAATCGATGAAAACTCGGCATTCTGTATGGCTCATTAGTTCAGCTGGTCAGCGCGTGATGCTAATAACACCAAGGTCATGGGTTCAATCCCCAATTGCAATTTAAAATATTTCAGAAAATGAACGCTTATGAAATTGTAAACTAGATTCTTATAACCATTTGATAATCAGCGCTTTGTCAAAACTTTAATTGTATAATGGATATCTGGGTTTTTTTCTACAGGAAAAACATGTTAGGACAGATGTATGGTTTTGGAAAAAAAAAAAGAAATCTTCTAAAAGCTGGAAACAATTGGCCAAATGAAATCAAGTCTTTCGGAAAATCAACTCATTACGATTGTTTTAACAAAATGGGATCTTTTAAAAATGTGGAAACATTTTACACATATTACATAGGAAGCATTTTCATTATTACAATTTGATAGAAATCTGGTCAAGTCTAATTTGCAGAAAAAGAAGAAAATCCTGGTCAGGACATGGTGCCAATAATCCCATGATCTAGAGAAAATTGTCTCTTAAAAAGGTGAAATCAAAATATTTACAAATAATCCATAACCGCCATACTGATTACTGATCAAATCTTATTTGCAGTAATTTTTGTAACTTATATCCTGCAAAAAGTTTGGTCTTTAGCTTTCACATCTGCAAACACATTTTGTAAATATTTGAAAATAAGTTTTTTTTTCTACTTTCATGGTTAACTTATATTTAATTTCCTTTTTCCTTCATGTACAATTATATAAATTAAAAGTAGAAATGTCACATTCAGTGATGTAACTCATGTTGTTGCACCTCATAAGGTTCTATTTTTTCACTTCTATGTGTTCAGTTGGTGTTATTCTATCTTTAGACACTTACATACATAGAGAAAACGTTATGGCTGCTTAAATAGTTCAGAACAAAAAAAAAACATCATGCAAAAATCGCAGGACTTGCTGTAACATCATGATTTTGTGGTCACATTATATTGGGGAGTGAAAAGTGTCCAACTCATGGAAGAAATAATCACAGGACTCGTATCTTACCAATTGGAAGGAGATTTATTTAGCACATCTAAATAAATGATGTGCTAAATTATGTAGTACATGAACAAATTCAAGTTACAACAGAACTTCCAAGATCTGACAAAATGTATGAAATCTCCCAACTTTTAATGGTTATAAAACTTTTATAGGACGCAACACCCATTGGCGTGTATTTGGAAATTTCAGCCAGTGGTGTCCTTTCCTTTGATTTACAGTTGTTTTGGCTCAATTTATAATGATTGGATAGTTCTGGTAAGACAACCGGAACATAACTATTCTCCAAAAGTTGCTCATCTCAAAGTAATCTTGTTAAAAATGTGCCAAAAAATCAAAACAAAACCTTTAGCAAAAGAAATATATATATATATATCTTTGTCTGAAGGTAGCAGAAAATTTCCATCAAAACAAAAATAAAAGTTTATTTCTGAAAGCTTTCTGTCTGTTAAACAAGTGATTTTCTGCAGTCCCTCAGGCTGAAGCCAGACACAACACTGGCTAGTTTGTTAACTTTGGGAGGAGCTGGCATGGTGATGACCCTCTTCAGATAGCAGCGACGCCTGCAGCAGTGACAACAGGAAATATCGGTTCAGTGACAAAGTTTCAACATCAGTGAATTTCTACCTGAATTTCAATAAAGCTCTTTGGATAAGGAATACTGTACCATGCTGCACGGTCAGAGAAGCTTTCATCGACGTAGGTGTAGAACAGACAGTTGGGGTCCTCGTCACATTTCGACTGACACAGCTCTGCCGTATCCATCAGCTCGAATCGAATGTCGGAGCCACGGAAATCCACACCTTCATAGATCTGCTTGACCCAGGCTGGTAGGAAAGACATATTTGGTCAAATCTCTGCTGTTAAAACAACATGCGAGTCTAGAATGGGCACAGTTAAGGTAGGATTAGTAATTAAAATAGCTAAATTTGACATAAGTCAAAGACCTCTAATGTTTATTTCATCTTTGGACTTTGCTTCAATCCATCTCTGAGAGCAGAAAGTGGGCTATGTTTAGTGTTTGTGTTGACTCATGGTACGTACTGTCATCAAGCTGACAGAAGTGTGCCGGTATGCCTGATGTGGTTCCGTCTTTTGGTTTAACTGCCAAGTCGCTGAGGTTGTTCTTCAAATAGCATTTGTAGTCATCACTGAGGAATCACAAAGATTTAAAAAGGTTTTAAATGTGCTACGTCTTAGTTGATCGACCAATCAGAACAGCTATGATGCAGGAACCATTTGCTACCTGCTGAAGGAGAAGTAACTGCACTTTGGATGAGCCGAACACAGGACTTGACAGTGCTCAACGGAAACAGACTGCTGCTGCTCAAGGTCGCTTCCCGGGATGTCAGTGTTTGGAAAAAACTGGTTCTGACATGCTGCAAATGGCACAAAACAAAAAAATTCAACACCATGAAAATCACAACAATAAAAGACCAGCGTCTTAGCTCTTGATATTTGCTTACGTGTTTCAAGTTCTTGAGTCTGTTGGGTTTTTTGGGCAAATCCAGATGTGACTCCAGCCTTTTTTTCCACAATAGGAGTCCTCGGGACACTCCAGCTAAACTTAAGGTGGCACTTGAATCTAGAAGCAAAGAAAACAGACATTTAAATGACAGAGAAAAGATGTTCAGAGGCCCTGCTGTGTGATCTATTGTGTAGAACATATTACAAGAATTTAAGTAATCATCAGAAACATATCAACACAAAAACTAGCAACGCAGTGCAGTATACTGAGAGACTCATCGTCTTCTGTGGGCATGAAAACATATGGAAGCAACCTGGGTCATATGTTTTCTACGCTCCTTCACCCTGACGTACCTTCCTTCGGAGAGGCGCCAATTTATGTTTTTGAATCCACCTGAATAATGTGTAGTTGCGCCCCCTGCCTGCAGGTAGTGGCCAGTTAGCTTTGTTTACAACATTTCAACTGAACTTGACTTTAGAAATGTTAAACTAATGTTGAGCCCACATTTTTCAAATAATCCACATCAATGTATGAGCATCAGTCACTGCCCTTCATTTTAAACTATAGCACGCCCTCTGGTGGTTACATTAACGTGCCACACTTATTGGGCAAAAACATTTGAAGTTCAATGATGTATCTATATTTATTTATTTTTTACTGTTTCAGCCAGGTTGCAACAACAGATTTTTCATAGTTAACCTTGCTGAGTGTTTTCTTTCACATCACTTTATTTCTACTTGAAGATCTCGCTCTCTGCACCAAGAGCTTTAATGAGAAGATAATTAACTTTTACCTGATGTTAAGGTTTGAGAACTCCCCTGTTATAAAAGTAAAGAACTGACACCCAGGATCCTGTGTGCAGACCCTCTGACACTCCTGATAGTCGGGCGTGAACAAGGTTCTGTAGTCTGCGCCAAGAAAGTCCACGTTCTGGAAGATCTGCGAAAAACAAGGTTCTGGCAGAAACCAGAGAATATTAAAGAAACCAGGGTTAGCATAGACAAGCCTCCCGGTGAAATCTTCTACTAATTTTGGTTAAAATCTTAATACAGTGTTGCTGTTTTGTTTTTTTGTTTTTCCTGAGCATTAAACTGTAATTCTTAGTGTGTGAGCCTACTTGAGTCTGGATTGCAGGACTTGAGAGAAAAGCCAGACGTGACGCCCAAAAGAGGAGTTTCGGAAGATGGCTGCCCAGAGGGGGTGGATTTGAGGTAGCAGTAAAAGTGCCTGAAGGGAATGAAGGGATAGTAGCATCATCGTTAATCATCATCAGCTTTATTAAAGACACAAATATATTGAAAATAAAATACAACGCACATAAAAATAAAATCATCATCAACTTTATTAAAAACACAAGAATATAAAAAAAATTTAAATGCAAATAAATAATTTTAAAAAAGAGACTAATAATAACAAATGTAAGTCACTGATTTACAAAAAGGCCTCAACCACCAGTGGCTCAATATTCTGGACTTAAACATTAACTATCTTAAATATTAGTAATATTCAAATACTTTAAACCAGTTGCAGATAAAACAGACAAGCATTTGCACTATAAAAAAGTTAAGTCCTTTTTTTTCTAATATCTTTAAATAAAAATCATATTTTTTCATCTGAATTTCATATTTTTTTAAATTGTATTATTTTATATTTTAATTATATTAATGCAGTTATGTGTGTATTTTTGCCTTTTTTTTCTTCTCTGGGGCAATTCTCATTGAAATTCTTCCTCTGTTAAACTATAATTTTAGTAAGTGTGTGTCCTACCTGTTGTCTCTGGTCCAGTCGGGCCTGACGAAGGTAAAGAAGAGGCAGGCAGGGTGCTGGGTGCACAGCTGCTGACAGTGCTCCACGCTAGGAGAGTAGAGAAACGTTATGTCTGATCCGGGAAAATCCACGTTCTCCTGAAGTTCATTAGGGCATGCTGAAGGGAAGAGAAGTCAAAAGTTTACATGTGATGAATAAATGTCATAGATACTTTGAAAATAAGTAGTCAGTCATTTTAGTGTGCTACCTGTACTGAAGGACACGCTGCTGGCCAGTAGAAGGCCCACCAGAATCAAAGAGCTTCCCATCTTCTTCTGCGGACACAATGCTTGTCTCCCTCTGCTTTTTAAAGAACTGGTTCTGCAAATACAAAGACATCAAAGGACAAGTTACTTCACATTCTGTTTACGCAGTCGGATTGTGTCACGTTGTAGACACAATCTGTGTCTGTTTCGAAACGGAGTGTTTTCCTGTTTCAAAGGTCCTCTGTTCAGCATGCAGAAAAAGAGGCAGTAGAATTTTTTATTAAAATTGACATGCAACAAATTACTTTACAATTATGCACTACTTTGTCTTGATTTATTCATGGAAAAAAATTTCCCCTCACCCCCCAAAAAATTCACTAAAGGTCATTTTGCACTTTCTGCAGGTCTTATTACACTTTTAAATTCATGAATCCAGAACTTTATTAATAATAAAACAATATCCTCCATCTGTCTGGCTCTTAAATTGCTCGTTTTTGTAACAAAAACACTTCCGCCGTGACTTTTTATGGATTCTTTTTGGTCATTTTCATCCTGAATTTGTTTTTGTTTGTTTTTTTTATTAAAAGCCACAATTTTTGTGTGCCTTTCATAATGAAAAGTAATAAAAAATAAAAACAAAACAAAACAAAGTAAATGATTAACATGGAGTTTTTCGTGACATCCTTCTCTCCAACTCTACTTTCTCTGCAAAAGACCAGTTTGTCCTGCAGGGGGCGACACCTGCTCGATGGTTCTAGAATCCGTGCCTTGATAAAACATCAACCTGAATAGAGATTCGGTTCGTGTATTTTCAGGCAGTTCGGTTTTTCGTTTGAAATGAAAAATGAAAAACGGAAATAGACTCGTTTTTTCGTTTACTAAACCAAAATAGGGAATCGGATAACGGGCTCGATTGGGGCGCGAGCATAAAACACGATTTCCGATTTGGTTTTCTAAACGGAAAACAAAAACACGAACTGCCTGAAAATACACGGACCTCAAAAGGTTCTATTTTTTTCACTTCTATATGTGTTCAGTTGCCGTTATCCTATCTTTAGTCATTTACATACATAGAGAAAACGTTCTGGCTGCTTAACTGGTTTACCAAATTGCACCAATAACCCAATGATGACTTATCTAGAATAGAACTCAGGACTTTATCTCAATAATTTTGGTGGGTCTATGCTCCATTTCAGCAGTTCAGAAAAAAAACATCATGCAAAAATCGGAGGACTTGCTGTAATATCATGATTTTGTGGTCACATTATATATGGGAGTGAAAAGTGGCCAACTCATGGAAGTTAAATTCAGTTGTTATAAAAAAATAAAAGTAAACTTACTTTGTAATTTACCACCTTGAAATTGGACCCGTGTTGCTTTACAAACTCCTAATCTTTCTGAAACTCCGCCTTCAGGAAGTCATCATGGCGCCTCTGTTAACGCTTTAACGTTTTTCATTAGCATTTCACTGAGAAGTTCTCCTATGATGAGCAGTTCCACCAGGTGTTTGCTAATTGCTTCTGGCTAGTCTGAAGGAGCTGAATAGGGGAGTCGTGGGTCGGGGCTGCTCTTCCTATTCCAAGAACTGGCAATAAATGGAAATATCTCATTCAGAAATTGACCTGGAGAAAAAGCTAATGCAAAGTGTCACAATCAGAATGATAAAATGGAGACAGATGAATTTCAGTTCTATTTATTTTGTTGGTCACAGCACCAAACACACATCTTTATAGGAAATTAAGTACAAATGGTATCAGGTAAGCACCTAACAGTGAAAGCAAAGGGTTTGTCTGTTTTCTGTTTAACATGTAAACCTCTACAGTAGTGCAGCAGAATATGTAGCTTCATAGTAAACGCAAAAGGAATATTGTTTCCAGCTTAAAGGTTCTTCAGTGCATCCATTCCTGGAGTGTCCTTCCAGTTGGAAGGCCAGGTGTTCTTGACGCTGGGTCTGTCCTTCACAGTGTTGTGGTAAGCTGCCAGTTTAGGGAAGTGCTCCTCATTCAAGCTGCAGGCAATTTAAAAAGGAAAAGGATTTAATGTCACCGTTTCCTTCAGCTCCTTTTTCTTTCATTCATTTTGACGCGATTTGGAATGATTTCGCCCGCTTACCCAAAGCGGAAGAGAAAAGCGATCACTGGGAAGACGATGACGTCGGCCAGAGAAAAGTTCTTTCCTGCAAGGTAAGGACCCGTTGCCTAGAAGAACACAAAGCAATATGTTTTTTATTATGTTTTTAACTAGGTTCCTTTACATCACTTATATCCTGACAGTCAAGACATGAGGACTAACACTGCAGTCAGTGCTGGTCTGTGTGTCTTTATATATAACCCAATCACAGGTAGGTGGAAACAACCAGTCAGACCAGTTTTTTAGTAAACAAGGTAGCGTGTCAGGAGTAGTCGTGTTCTTTTAAGTGTCCCGAGACAAGCAACGACAGAGTCAAAGAAAAAGTCCACAGAATACCTCATGCTCATGTATGAGTTTTTTATGTCTGCAACTCATACATGAGTTCTGTATGAGTTTCTAATAAGGCATTCCAGTCTTAACCATACCAAAGGAAAAACAAAAAGTAAAAAGGTAATAACGAATACCAGACCAAAAGATTTTTGCAGGACGTCTTGCTTACCTGCATGTACCCCTCCCAGATTTTGATCTCGTCCTTCAGTTGCCCGGTGAACCTCTGCTTGGCGGAGTCGTGCCTCTCTGCCTCGGGGACGAAGCGATCGTAGAAGAGGGATTGTTCTGATGGGAGAAAAGAAAAACATGCAATCAGCAAGAGCGACTCCCTGGTGTGGCAAACATCAACCCCCATGATTGCTGCCATTTCCTTGTGTACAACATAGATCGGGATTGGTCAGGAGTGTCACGGAAGGAGACGAGGAAAAGGGGCGAAGGCGTGCCGTGCACCTCCTTGTCATGTCTGTTATTTCCTTGCGACCCTGTGAAATGGGGTCAAACATCTCGTGGCTTCATCTGTGCACACCAGCTATCATGTGATCCTCTGTGGGATTAACATTATGCTTTTGACGTGACCTCATTTGCTCAAACAAGGTGTGTGTTTTGTTTTGAACAAGTCGGGTTCTCATGAGGAAAGAGGGAGCATCTGATGTAACGCCACTCCCTCCTGAGGAGGCCCACTGAAGACGTGACAACTCTCAGTGGTTTTAAGGTTGCTTGACGTTGCCAGGTGTAACTTGGTGCAAAAGTCCTACAAGGTGGACCTCAGGGTGTCGGAGTAAGGTAGCATTTATCCTTAAATGTGCAATAAAAGTGAAATACTTTGAATTCCTTGAGCATCAAAGCGAGCTTACTTATTTTGTCGAAGAGCGATAGGCCCTCAAACATGCGCTGGTACATCAGTGCAACTTCGGCTTGGTTTTCGGGCTTCAGCTTGTTTCCTTGGCCCTTGAACTGCTCCTGTTGTCGGAGACACAAGGAAGAAAAAAAAAGCACAATTTATGAGCAACAAGTTATGAAGGAGGCTCTGGTTTCTGCTCCCTCTGTGGTGTAGGGTGTCTCTTTGTCTGCAAGATTCCGCTGAATGCAACAGGGGAAAAGCGTCCCTCCCCCTTCTTCCCTCTTGTTAACTCTTTGGAGGCATATGGCTGCATAAAACTTTAACTAGGTTCTCACCTCCAGGTATATGCAAGCGCCGTAGGACTCGTTCAGGGTGACGTTTCCGTGTTTGAAGGCAGGAAGCTTCAAGACAGAGAGCATAATGTTTAAAATCAGAGAACTTTCTGCAGACCAGAACTCTACGCATTAGTTTGTGCATCAAAAAAAAGGTTTTATTACAATTTCTGTGTCGCAGAATTGAATGACAAGAACCTACCTGACCCCTGGGATTGATGGCGAGCACGTCCTTCCCCTTGTGCTCCCCCTTCTCAAAGGACAGCTGTTTGCTGTTGTAGCCCTGCAGGCCTTTCTCCTCCAGGGCGATCATGACCCTCCAGCAGGGAGGAGAGCCGGAGCCCCACAGCAGAGTCATGTCCTTGGCCATTGTTTCAGGGTGAGAGGTCGTTTCCCAGCAGCGAGATGAGAGAGGGAGCGTGAGGAGTGAGGAGTGAGTCTGGAAGTCTCCCCACGCCTGCTTTTATAACAGCCTCCAGCCTTCCACAACCGGATTGGTGGACTTGAGTCCCGTCCCATGTTTGTGATATAACCAAAGATAAGTGACTCGAGGCAGTTAAGATAGCCAACAATTCATTTAAACACATTGAATTGCTTTACTTTGCAACGCTAGACAACAGGGTATTGCAGCCAAAGTCCATTTTCATTTCATTTTTACTATGTCTGGGAATGTGGGTTATTGCTCCAGTTGATTGTACCGAGGTTGCTTCCAATGGCATGCAAGGAGGAGGGGAATGCTCTTGGTTTGAGCTGCAGATCTTTATTTCTTCTGATTAACCCATATGGAAAAAAAAAGATTTAAAAGCCAAAGATAAACAAGTGAAATGCATGCATGGACTGTATGCTGACTAAACACTTGCAGAAATAATAATGGCTGGATTTTATTTTTTATGTTTTTGTCCCAGGATGCAGTTGCTTTTCCTGCTGCAAGGGTGTATCCTCCTGAAACAAGACGGGACTTCCTACCAGACTTTTGAAAACTCATTGTGACTCAGCACTTTTCATTCACCCCTGTACAAACCAAATAGAAAGAGTCGAGCCTGGGCCACAACCACATTCCTTCTGAGAGCTACAGCGATAAAACAAAGCCGTTCGATTTTATCATGTAAAATTGTTGTGACGGTCTGCATACTTTTTAGTGGGGTAAAATGAAACACGTTTTTAGTAGTAGAGATTATGTGGCGTAAAAAAGTTAAAAGATAGTGAATAAAATGAGCATAAACACAAACAATTTCTAAAAATTTGACAACAAAATGAATTAAATTCTAATTCGTTGTCACAGAACGAATCTGGTTTTTACTCTGGTGTTCAAAAAGGCTGAGTTTGTGTTTAAAGATTAACACATTGTCAAAATGGTGGAAAAAGAAGAGGGTGGGGGGAATCACTTTGGATTCTTTTCTGTAGCAGTGAAAAGTAAATGTTTTCCCTGCAGTTAATCTGCAGAGAGGCTGAAAAGTATTTGATTTAAGGTTTGGGTCTTTCAGTCTATTTTGTGCTCAAACGTTGACATTGTTCTTGAGCTCGAGTTCATTTTCATATTTAATACTTAATGCTTATTTCTGTCATGTACATAACTTCAGAACCATATCTCACAGTGACTGATACTTAAAATAATATACATGCTTCTAAGTTTGACTACAGCTTTAGCAATATTGCTGAGCTTGCAAAAACGTAACTAATTTTCCCCAACACAGAAACTTCCTCTACTGTCTGTCTAATATTTAACACCTTCCAAAAACTCCTTTTTGTGGACCTGACTGGCAACAGAGACGTAGATGTTTCTAGCCCTTGTGTTTACAAATGGGGTCCAGCCGACCCCACGTCCATATCACTCGTATCAGTTGCCTCAGGCCTCACACACACAACGGCAAGAAGACTCTCGCCAAATGAAATGAAAACAAACAGAAGCTTGTTTCGTCTCCTAGTTTGCTAGCAACAGAAAACAACGTGTGAAGATTCCCGAAATGTGACTTCCTGGAAAGAAAAGAAAATAGATAAAGGCAGAATCACAAGAAAAACAAGTGATTTGTGAGGAATTACTTCATTGGCGCATTCTTCCCTCTCTCTCATCTCACATTTTTCTCTCTCTCTCTCTCTCATCACTAAGAGATAAACAGTGTATCTGTACCTTCATCACTATGCTGGCTCTGCCTAACAAGCCCTCTTGAGTATTTTGCTGTGCATGCATGACAAGGCTCTTTTTTCTTTTTTTTTTCATTTTCGCTTGCACAACAACGCAAAAACATTTTCCTCTTGCGCGAACACACCCCGTCGAGGTGAGCAGGTTGAAGCATACGTGGGCCTTTTGTGAGAGCTGCAGACAAAGGAAAAAAAGGACGGCTCTTTTTTCAGCCTTTTGTAAAGTCCATCTATCATTTATTGTCCATGTTTGTAACTACAAGTTTGATTATT
This sequence comes from Poecilia reticulata, assembly GCF_904066995.2. Taxonomy (NCBI): domain Eukaryota; kingdom Metazoa; phylum Chordata; class Actinopteri; order Cyprinodontiformes; family Poeciliidae; genus Poecilia; species Poecilia reticulata. The sequence continues at coordinate 7,713,629 of NC_088840.1, read as the reverse complement.
TGACGTGTGATTGAAGGCTTTTATCGTTCTGTGTGCAAAGGGCAGCCATAAACAGACGGAGGCTGTTTTGTGCGCCTCCCTGTATAAATAGAGGATGAATGGATGGATGAGTAGAGTTCATTCTGACCCACACAGAAAGCTCTGGTGTTATACGCACGTTTAACCACTGTCTTTATCAAAGTTTTAGATTCAATTTTTATTTTATTAATGAGGCTTTCATTTTAGAGTATCACCAAGGCAGAGAGAGGCCCTGAACAGGAATTGCCCATTTGCGTAAGCAAATTTTTTTCCCGCATTTATCACTTTGTTTTCACTTTATTAGTTAACTTATGTTCAATTAAATAATTTTTTTTTTTCTTCTGGTGAATCACATCAGTTTCTGACCCAAATTACAAGAAGACTGATTTTTATTTTCCTTCTTTTACTGTCTTTTCAAGGCAAATCAGTGGAGTATTATAGGAAAATGAGGTGTGTGTATGTGCGTGCGTGCGCGTGTGTGTGTGCGCGCGTGCGTGTGTGTGCGTGTGTGTGTGTGTGTGTGAAAAATGTTCTCCTAACAAAAACAACCTGACAGAGCCGGCTGCAGTACTGCGGCACAGTTTATATTCACCCTCACACCTGATTATATGGAGAAAAGTGAGACTCGCACAGTAACTGCATGGACCTCTAATGTAAATGATTCTGCTGGCACAGAATTGTGACCTCTGTTGGTAACAATGCTGGTCAGAACTGGAGCAGAAAATGCTCACCACAGAGCATTTTTATTTTGTCCCATCGGGCACCACTCTTATTTCTCCTCTCGAAATAGATTCCCCCTGTGACCTAGTATGTCATGTCGTTATTCTTTGGCTGTCATGTCGGCATTGTTTGACTGTTTATTTATTTTTTTAATCTATTCCCAATTTTTATCATATCTTGTCGTCCTGTAGACAAAAATCTGCATAACTATCGTGAGTGAGCTGCTCTGCCTATCTGAACGGAAAGGTTGTAAACAATAATTGACCTGTGCTATTTAAGTTGTAAAATGCAATAAGATAAAAAAGTACTTAGAGGTAATTATAGTATATAGGCTCATTTCTAACCCTAATAAATTAACTGCAAATAGCCCCACTGTTAAAGTTGGAAAACATGCCATCAAAAGCCAGCTAAAGTTTTTTTAAGTGACCCAGAACGGCTTGTAGCAAATGTCATCCAAAAAGACTCAATTGTGTAAAGTCATTGACTGACAACACATGAGATTTGCGCAAGTCAACTTAGTTTCCTGCACAAGCATTCAAATGATGAAGCAGAGAAGCCGTGCTGTCTAGGAAGACACCCGCTCTGCAACCTGTCTGACCACAAATATGATAGTTTCTCGCACGCGACAGTCGCTCGGAGCTCCTTCCTGCACTCCTGCTTTATTTTTTATTTTTTGCCACTGGATGGACCAGCTTACCAATTTGATTGTTTGGCAAATATTACATTCAGTGTTATGACTTTAAATCACATCATCTTTGCAAATATTGATTCATACAGAGAGAAAAAAAGAGATTTCTGAGATTTCTGTGGTGTGTTCACTCTCCCCGTAATTTACCACAAAAATATATAGTAATACAAAAAAATGTAGACTTAATGAAAATAATTAATACCGTTTAAAGGCCGTTTTGATCCTCATGGGAACGCATGTTAACACATCAGTATAAATATTTCTATTGAGGCAATTGGTATAAAATTCCCACCAGATGTCAGCAACAACCTAAGTAATCCGTACATAAAAAAAAAAAGAAATTAATGCAAATTTGTCCATAAATTAACCAATAAAGTGGAACGGTATAGAAAATAAGTAACAAACACATGAAGAAAAAGACGTGAAAAAATCAAAGAAAGTGAAGAAACCAGTCGATTCCGTTATTTAGAAACATTCCTGCTGCTACGTGAAACCAGTATCAGCTGGTTTAATATTAACTGATGGCCTAAAAAAGGTTTCTCATTACCAAAGTATTGCACATAGAGTGGTGTGATAGTAAAGCAAATAGATCTTCGCAAAAATAAAGCCTTGCTGTTTTAAAACATTCTAATGGCAGTGGTTACAGCTGAATTTATGATATTCTGAATGTTGGAGCTGCTGGAGTCACAGTCTGGCAGTGAAGAGATCACCATCTCACCAGAAACGAGGAAATAACAGGTGCAGGCACTCCCATGAAAACACAATGTGATGCATGAACACTAGCCAAAAAAAAAAGCTAAAAAAAAAGCTACAGCTTGTCAAATGTTTGCTGTACAAGGTTTGGAAAAGTCAGTGAAATACTAAGAGGATTTCATTTAGTGCACTTGTAGTCATACTGACCTGGAGACATTATGGTCTTATAGCAACTGACACTTCATTTCATTGAAAATCTATCTGGGTAGCTAGCTTTATATACAGCTAGCTATGCGGCTACCTAGCTTTATATCTAGCCGCTAGCTACATATCTACCTAGCAAGCTTTATATCTAGCTAGCAAGTATTATAGCTACCTACCTTTATATCTAGCTATCTGTTACGTCTTTGTGCTTTTATTATTCTGATAACAAAAGCACAAATTGATTTATTATAACATCAATCATCCCTTTTAGAATGCAGACCGTCTTAACTCTTGTGCGTGTGAGGACTGAGGCAAACGTAGAGGACTGTGGCAAATGACACAAGTTTTACGTGTGTGGGGTCGGTTGGACCCCATTTCCACACACAAGGGTTAAGAAAATGTTCTATCATGTCTGCACCTGCTGTCTAGACGGCATTTTGCTGTTATCCTCCAAAAACTACATGACCTGCAGCCCAATAGAATCTATGGTAGTGACGTCGGATGGATTACTTCAGATTTATTTCAAAGAAATCCAAACAGTACACTCATTAGAAAAGTTCACAGGTTTATTATAAGGAATATCTGATCATGTTGCTACTCTGTTACAAGATTCTCGAAACAGCTGCAATTTTTGAGGGAAGAGAGGCATGTCGTTACAAAAAATATATAAAATGATACTTTCATGGTCAGACTGAAATATTTCTTTGTCAGATGTCATTCAGGGTGTCTTGTCCCTTGGTGTTCTCCAGCCAATGGGGAGGCCAGCTGGCCTTGATGCTGGGCCTCTCCCTCAGCAGAGCGTAATACTCTCCCAGTCTGGGGTAACGCTTTTCAGACAACCTACAGAAAAAAAAAAAAAGCGGCAAACTCTTTAAACTGTACATCTTTCGATTAACTGCTGAAACATTATAAGAAAGAAAAGCTAAATGTGAACATCACTTGTTTTTCTCACTCACCCAAATCTGAAAAGAGTGGCAACGGTTGGAAAAATGACAACATCTGCCAGTGTGAAAGACTTCCCTGCCAGGTTAGAGCCAGAACCCGTCTAGAAAAGACAGATGAGAGTTGTAGATCAGATGAGAATATGTCACGGAGTCTTCAGATAGTTTGTGCTTTTGAGCTTCGTTCACACACCTTGTGCAGGTAGCCCTCCCAGAGTTTGAGCTCCGCGCTCAGAGCCTCTTTGTGTCTCTTCACAGCTGAGGCGAGCCTCTCGTCTTCGGGGACGTAGTATTCATAGAAAATAACTGCAGCTGGAAAGATGAAAAATGTGCTGATTTTCCAAATAAACACCTTGGGCTTAAAAAAAAAAAAAGATTGTTATCTTAGAAATGTTAGCATTTTAAAGTATGGTATGGGATTTCAATTTGGAAATTGCCTTAGCAAAAAAAACAAAACAAAAAAGTTTAAAACCAGGACCCAATTTATTCTGAGTTATACTTTATAAGAGTTATCCACGACAGGTTAACAATAAATTTCTGACAACTCTTTATTCAAAACAATCCTGAACTAATCCTATAAGTAGGGACAGAAGCATATGGCTGTTCTGAGACTTTAGCTGATTCTCCCTTGTGGCGCCTGCATAGTTACAACAAAATGATGCAACAGAAACTGAAGCAACAGCAAAGAACAGCTTTTATATTTAGAAGCAGAGGAGCTGGCAAAAAATGTTCCAGCTGTGGTACATAAGTGAAAAATACAGCTGAAACTCATTGGGGTTTTTTTCTGTTTTACAAGCTAGCATTAGCACTAGCTGCTACAGGAAACTAAAAAAAAGCCATTTCTCAACTCTTTATCCTGCAGATAAATAGTGTGGAGAGTGTGTTCAGCAGCTTTAGAACCAAGGGTGAAACGTATAAAAAGATTTGGGCAAATGCTTAATTCTGACTGGTTTTCTTACTCAGTTTGTCGTAGAAAGTGAGGCCCTCAAACATGCGTTGGTACATCAGCGCTTGTTCCTCAGTGCTGTCTGGGATCAGCTTCGTTCCTTGAGACTTAAACTGGCTCTGGCAAAAACGGAGGAAAAAAAAGAGCATATGTCATATTAAATACTCGCCATGTTGAGTTGTCCTCAGTCAGTGTACACATCTGCGTTTGTTTCTGATTCAAGCTTTAGTTGGCGAAGCGGCTCCATCACCTCCAGGTAAAAACAGGCTGCGTAGGATTCGTTGACAATCACGTCTCCATGTTTAAAAGACGGCACCTAAAAGAAGAAGAAAAGAAAAAGACATTCGGGTTATTAAAGGATTTACTAAAGTGAAGCTAATGGTTATCAATAAGAAATCTTTTTGTGTGTGTGTGTGTGTTCATTTTCAAATAAAAAACAAACAGAATTAATGTATTTATAATAAAATTAAAATTAAAAAAAGCTATTCAAGCCAACTTTACTGTATGTAAAAAACTGACTTTTGGAAAAATATTTTGTGGTGTGAATAAACAAAGTGTAACTTTGCAGAAGGTCCAGGTATCTCAGGTGTAAAATTGACCAATTTTCTTACTTTTTTTTAGAAAAAGTTCAACATGGGGGTGGTAGTGTGATGATTTGGGTCAGCTTTGCTATATGGATGGCTACAATTGACAAAAACACGACATGAATTCTGCTCTTTCAAGTGGCCTAATCAAAGTAACGACTTGAATCATATATGGTGCTACGGCAGAACCCTAAAAACGCTTTCAAATTTAAACTACTCTGCAAAGAAGAGTGGTCTTAAATATCTACCTTTTGTCTGTTCGAAATAAATTTAAAAAATATCTTTCATATTATAATTTGCTTCATGATTGGAAACGTGTAAAAAAAAAAAAAAAAAAAAAGCAAAAACAGTAGTACTTTCTGTAGCACTTTAGTTTGAGTTTTGTGATCCGCTCTGTTGGCAAACAAATTCAATTTATTCATTATTTGACCTCACAGTATAAAATGTTGATTTAGAATAAGCTCAGAACTGAAAGTGCTAAAGCTAGTAATTCATCCGTTATTCAGGAAAACGACCGTCAAGAACCACTCTCTGCTGAATCCTTAACACACACCGTCATGTGACCGTCCTGACCTTCACTACAGCTACATACATCTGCTACTGGCCACACATCTTGTTCATGAGTGTGCTTTTCTCCCTACCTGACCCCTTGGATTGATATTAAACACTTCCTGAGACTTGATCTCCTCTTTGTCGAAGGACAGCAGTCTGCTGTTGTAGCCCTGCAGGCCTTTCTCCTCCAGGGCGATCATGACCCTCCAGCAGGGCGGCGAGCCGGAGCCCCACAGCAGAGTCATGTTCTTGGCCATAGTTTCAGAGAGAGCTGAACGGAGCTGTGACAGTAAATGCTCTGTCCAGAGCAGTTTGTTTCTTATAACCTACTACTGGATTGGAGGGTTTGAAAACGTCTCATCCAATCGTCAAAGACGACCGACACAAACCAAACGGATAAACAAACCCCTCCGTTCGTTAGGCCAAACGATCGTGTTCGCCCGACGCCTTCTCTTGAAGTTCTGTGATGTTGGGTGAACTTTGAACAAAAACCCAAAGATGAAAGCCAGCAATAAAAGTTTATTGTTGCATACGCATGTGACGAAAATCACTCTGTTGTAGCCACACGATAAAATTATTATTACCGCTCAGTAGCTTGCCATCATAGGGTTATCTAAGCAGGTTATTTTCTATGGCTGGATGACCAAAGTCAATATTGTAAAAAAAAAAAAAAAGAAAATAGAACAATACTCTAGCAACTTAATGGCTAAACAAGACAGAGTTAGTGATATGAACTTTCCAGCTTGAATTTGAGTTTATAAAGTGAAAATTTATTTGGCAAGTGATGCAAAAGTCCGGAGAACAGTGTCTTGGGAGACCTACCAGACCAGCACCCTACCCAGGGTTTAAAAGTTTATACTGTGTGAAATGTGGCAACAGTGAAAGGAAGCGGCTGAAAGTCCCACTTATCTAAATAAACAGTCTTTGCTGTAGTTGTGAGGGTTTAGCTGAATCAAAGTGTTATTTTGAGGAAGTTCTCTCCCATCATGCAAAGACCATTGGCCATTTTTCTCACAATGTGCCATTTGGACCTGAAAGTAACTTTAAGCTAATGGAGTGTCTGAATGGTAGGGAAGATCAAATATTGATACACTATGAGTCAATCAGTTAAAATGTGTAAAAATAAAACTATGCCTGCAGAAAACAAGACAATGCATTGGAAGATAAGTAGCATAAAATGGAAAATGAACTTGAGGGTAATTTTTTGGTGGTGTGTTCAATTGTTGAGCTGAAGTTAGGAAAGTCTTAAATACCTTTACAACTACCAAGCACACACAATCTCACGTCAAGCATGTGTGGGTATTGATTATACTGCAGCTCTTACTTTGAAATACATTGAAATACAAATACTAAGTTAAACATTTTGAGAATTTGTTGCCCATACAAGCAACATACAGCGCCTGTTATTTTGCAATGTCTTACCTCACCATCATCAAGCTCTCAATTTGGAGAAAAAGTCAAGTGGAATATTTGAAACCTGCTTTTATCTAGCAATATTTGTTTTAATAACTTGGGTTATTGACCATAGAGAGGCCAAATTTACTTCAGGATTCACCAGAGCTGATACAGAAACTGACCGCTTCCATTTTGAAGTAAAAGTCAGTTTGGAGTTGCTGCCGTCAAGCTTTTTTTTTGTTGCTTATCTATGTCCTTTATATACAAGATCTAGCATCTACCTGAACCTGATAAAAACGTTGTGCACCTGTAGAACATCTGCTGTTTCACAGACACACATTTTGACCTCAAGTTTTGTTGTTTTTTTTAAGGCTGCTTTGAAAGGACTTGTTCTGCTTTAAAAACCTGTAGAAAGGCCGGTTCCTGCTATTCTTAAACACAAAAAGTTGCACATCAACTGGCAACCAGTTGTGCCACACTTGCCAAATTCATCTGGCATCATGTGAAATAACCAGAATTGACCAAGTACGGTGAAGGATTTTTCTCTTTACTACACGTTTTCTCTGTTATAAAAAATAAAAAAAACTATAAAGCAAGTTTGCAATTTATTGTGTAAATTTCCACTTCATTTCCACTGCCAGACATTTTCAATCTCGCCCATCTACATTTTAGAGAGGGAACCATTTAACCCTGGAATGAGTTAAGTTCCACTAACCATAAGACACAATGGAGACATTGGGGCTGGTGATCATCTCCAGCATCCCTATGACATGGTAGTGGCAGCATTATGCTACGGGAATGTTGGGTTATAACAATTTGGGATATGGATGTAAAATAAAAAGTGGAAAAGAAAAAAAAAAGTGAATTGGTGTGAATACTTGCTGGATACACTGTAGATTCTTTAATGCTTTTACACAAATACTTTTGTGTAAAAATGTTATTTCTAATGTAAAACAAAATAAAATGTATTAGAAAACAATCTAAAAAGGATTTTTTTTTTCTTTAAATAGGGGGACTACATTCTGAAAATCATTTAACGTCCTGCGAAGCTAAAAGTGATGAAAGCAAACTTTGCAAGAACGCACCGGAACCCTTTTAAAACTCAAAATATTCTTAGACATGATGGTTCTGTCAATCGATTTTATTAAGCTAGTAAACGTCACGTTCAATCAGAGGCTCACGGGCGAAAAACAAACCAGGAAATACCCAAAAACATGTCAGTTTATCCAAACGTGCAGGATATGATGTCATGTTTTACGCTGAGAAAAGACTCGTTCAATGGAGGCGACACACACTCACATTTTAATGAGACAAACACTGACCTACATACAGCACACAGCTGGGTCTCAGATGGTCTGAGAGCTGGACATGAAATGCAAAATTATGCAAAGGACGCAATTTTTAAAGGACTGATTTATGCAAAGTCATTGCAGCATGTGACATTTGAGCCACCTTTGGGAAGCGCAAACCAGTTTCTGACAATGATTTTCAAATGATAAAACCAGATAACATGGATCTCCTGCAACAGGACATTTTTATCTCTTACAGTCATACTTTGAACGCCTTTAAACACACCGACCTTATTTGACCTATTCCACAATCATGGCCCCAATGTTTGTTTTTTTTTTTATAGTGCAACATTTCTTTGGCTAGCCTCAAATTGTTGTGTAGAAAACCTGAAGCAGAACTAACTTGTGGGAAGAAGGAAATTGTTAGACACTTGGTTACACGTTTTTTTTTCTATGCAGAAGTGAGAACAGATTGTTAGAGATGCAGCTTTAGTGGACGGAGACCAACAAACGGCACCGGCAAACTGAGCAGAAACTAAAATCATCTTCTGTCAAAAAAAAAAAACAACAGTTCAGAAGACGCCATCTTTGAAACTTTTTGACCTTTCAGAGAACAAAATCTGACTTTTGTGTTAGTCATTCTTGGTTATTAGAGGATCTGATTTAGAGTTGAACTACAAGGCTTCTTGTGTGTGACTGGACAAGGTCCGGCTCAGATGTCCTTCAGGGTGTCTTGTCCCTTGGGGTTCTCCAGCCAATGAGGAGGCCAGCTGGCCTTGATGCTGGGCCTCTCCTTCATCAGAGCGTGGTACGCCCCCAGTTTGGGGTAACGCTCAGCAGAGAGCCTGCAGATCAAACGGAGACAGGCAAGAAAAACATTGAGTCAAATTATTTTTATGCAATTTCAATTTTTGTGTCCAGGTTATCTTAAAAAGTGAAATTTCACACATGCGCACAAGGCTGCAGGGCAAAGAGACTTGTTGCTATAGCAACTGACTGACAACGCTACAAATGCATCAGGGTTCAACAAGAAACGGCCAAACATTTCCCACACAAAGTTCAGAACATTCAATCTGTTACAGTATTACGTTGTCAGGCCTGATGTTTATTTTTGCGATTATTAATAACCGATTGCTGCAGTGGCAGATTAGCTCATTTAAACACCTGCTCTACTGATCTTATTTTTTAACTGAACCGAAACACCAAATTCCACAGCACATCTACATGCCAGTGTTGTCATAGTCAAGCTAGCATAGCTAATTCTCTCTCTCGTCATAGTTTGAAAACTAGCAGCAAGGCACTGCGTCCCTCTTTCCTTTATGTGTTATGTGTACATTTAAGAGTTAGTGCAATATGTTGACAACTAAAACCAATGGTAGTCATCGTTGTCGAGCAGTTTTTCACCCTCCAGGAGCGAGCTGGGGAGGCGGGATCTTGCAACAGAAAAGTAAGTTAGGGATGCGCAGATTTAAACATTTTGGGCCAATATTTATATCTGCTGTTATGACAGCATTTACCAATATTTAACGTGATCAGATTTTTTATTTGATAACTCAATCATCAGAATAAAATCAATAGTTTACTAAAATCATCGTTTACCGCAGCCTTAGAGTCATAACTGATGTTCACAAGCTAGGGGGAAAAAAAACGGAGAACAAAAGAAGGAATGTTGCTTGTTCTTACCCAAATCTGAAGGCAGTAGCAACAGTTGGAAAAACAACCACGTCTGTCATTGTGAAAGCCTTTCCAGCCAGGTAAGAACCAGAGCCCAGCTACAGAAGGAGGAGTGGAGAGAACAAAGAGCCAGTGAGACTGCAGCAGAACTCGTTTAGCTGCTTTACGTTGGTTGAGTCGTTCCCCAGACCTTCTCCAGGTAACCCTCCCAGAGTTTGAGCTCAGTGACCAGGGTCTCCTTGTTTCTCTTCAGAGCCGACTCCAGCCGCTCCCCTTCGGGAACGTAGTAGTCGTAGAAGATGACCGCACCTGGAAGGAGGAGAAATTAGCAGGGTTTTGACCCGTTAGACGGGCTCGTGACCACGTCCGTAACGAGCGTTCGCCCACTTCTACGGAACAACCCCGACTCGTGTTCATCCTACCCAGTTTATCGTAGAGCGAGAGGCCCTCAAACATGCGCTGGTACATCAGCGCTTGCTCCTCGGGTCCGTCTGGGATCAGCTTGGCTCCTTGGGATTTAAACCGACTCTGCAAAACAAAACAATCATGATTTTTATTTTTATTTTCTCCCCTAGTCGCATGCAATTGTGTAGATTGCTGCTTGCAGACTGGCTTCCTCACCTCCAGGTAAAAGCAGGCTGCATAGGATTCATTAACAATAATATCTCCGTGTTTGAATGATGGAACCTGGAGGAAAATAAGGAAATGACATGAGAAAAGAAAATAAATAGAAGGATTACAATTGTTTGCTTTTCACAGAATTTGAGCGAGGTGCAGCTACACTTATCTTACTCGAAGGGTTATGGGTTGAACAAAAAAGTTTCCTTATATATACTGCTCAAAAAAATAAAGGGAACACTTCAGTGTTCACTTAAATGTTAAAGTGTTTCCTTTATTTTTTTGAGCAGTGTATATAAATAAAACATTTTTTAAAAGTTTTGTACAGTTTTTGTTTAATTACAGAGTGTGTTCTTTCAGCAGATGGCTTTTATTTTTAGTCTATACACTCCAGTTAATGATTAATCCATTCCTGATTTTTTTTTTTGACGATTATTTCAATAATCAATTAATTCAATCAATCGTTTCAGCCTTAGTCTGGACTTTGACTGCACCGTTGAGGTTTTTCTTAAGCCATTCTTATTTTGTTGCAATTATAAACACAGTGCCATTGTATAAAGCAAGTTGAAAAAGATAAACGCTGACAATGATTGTTACGGCTTGAAACAAAACATTATTTCACAATGTAGCTCTTAGGTGTGCATTTGAGAAAGCATTCAAACTGAATTTCTTCACATTGCACACCAGTAGTCTCTGTTGCGTTTATTCCAGGCAATAAAAAGAGAGGAATATTATTAGAAAGCTTTATGCACACTTCTAAAGCAACAACAGAAAATAAAGAATTCTGCACATTTCTTACTTTCTGTAAACATTGAAAAGTTGAATCGGTTCTACTGAAAACTTTTCTGACGAGTTCTTTTGGAAATTTGACTAACATGTAAAACATTATAAGCCTTTCCTGCAACAAGTTGTTCTGCAATGTGTAAAATGTACTTATGAATCTTGCGGTATAAAAGAAGAACTATATTCAAGTTGAGGCTTCATTGCTATTCAGTGGGTGAACTGTGTGACTTGGCTGAAGCGGCAGACAGACAGGCCTTCCTTCCTTCATTCCTTCATTCAGGGTTATGAAACAATCAGAACCGTTATTATGCAAGAGGCCTGACACGCAGCTGAGCTAAAGGGAGGCGTTTAAATGCTGTAGTAAATTTAATGCAGCTGGGTGTGACTACCACTCCTGAAACTAATAAAATAATCACATCCTTTGATTTTTATACCCGAAATTTTACTATAAAAACAAAGCATTGAAGAGGAGTATTTCGGCTTTTTGTTTTATTTTATTTTATTTTAATGCAATCAAGGCAGAGTGATTCGGGAACATTAGTCTGCAAATATCCGTTTCAGTGCAGGATTACTTTGCAGAAACTTCAACCTACCTGCCCCCTGGGATTAATATCGAGCACTTGTTGGGACTTGTGCTCCATTTTGTCGAAGGACAGCAGTCTGCTGTTGTAGCCCTGCAGCTTCTTCTCCTCCAGGGCGATCATGACCCTCCAGCAGGGAGGCGAGCCGGAGCCCCACAGCAGAGTCATGTCCTGGGCCATGATTTCAGGTTCAAGAGCTTCAAAGTCGCGCTTTCGACAAACTTTAGCAACAGTCTGTCTGTGCACCACACGCACTGAGGTGGAATTCTTCTTCTGTCTTCGATTTATAAACCCACGGGGAAAAAAAACAAAACAATTTCTGTTGCCACCCAGTGGCACAGAGAGGTAACTGCATCTCGAGAGGTCAATGCTGCGTTCAGGCCGTGTTGGAAGTCGGAGCAGTAGACGAACTTTACATACGAGATGAGGACAAACAGTCACGCCACAAAACAAGACCTGTCCTGCCTGCCCTGTTCCACAGTACTCAAACAAGGCAACTTGAACACTCCTTGAAAGAATTGATATTATCTATTATAATGCCATCTTGGGGCATTGAAAATAAATAAAATAAGTTCAAGACAAAAACAAATGTAATCAAATACCACAGCAAGATGCATAAAATGACCACATGCTTGCTTTGAATTGTCACTTTGTCCAATTCTTCTGTATTAACGGAAAATTGAAACACGTACTTTGCTTTGTTTCATACTATAATTCAGAACGATAGTTATTTTTGCAAACGTGGAAACAAAGATGCATTATAAGTTTTCTGAACAGAGTGTAAATCATCTTTGGATTTACAAAAGATTAGCAATGTTGGCATTGTCATGCTAATGGAATATTTATAGCTATTTTTTTAGGAATTAATCTATGTCTAATCCAGCTTTTCCATGCTCTCACACAAGTACCTCATATCTTACGCTTTTGCTATTTTGTCATATTTTTTGATGATCAAAGGTATTTTAATAGCAGACAACATTAATAAACTATGTTGGGGGGGAAAAAAACTTTATTTATTGAAGACTAGACAAGTCATAAAACATGGCATCAATTTAGTTATTAAGAAATGATTAGTCGCATTTTTTAATCATCTGAGTTCAACCTTATAGTCCACTCTCACACATTTAACCTAATACATTATCCACAAATGAGAAAATGTGGTGATCTACCTATGTGAAGAAATTATAGTAATTATATTTATTAAGTTTATTATAAAAAAAATAAAAAATTAGGAACGAAGACCTTGTCGGTTTTTGGCATTCAGATCTCCTTCAGGCATTCAGATCTTTGTTCGAATTGGAACCACTTTGGGGGCCAAGTAGCTTTGATGCTGGGTCTGTCCTTCAGAAGGTTGTAGTACTTGGCCAGATTGGGGTATCGTTCTGGAGACAAGCTAAAAAGGAAACAAAACAACTCAAAGTCATGATGTTGATAAGAAAGATCTGTCTTCCAGCAAATACCAAGCTTAGTTACTTACCCATAAGCGAAGGTACAAGCAATGCTTGGAAAGAAGACAACATCGGCTAAGGAGAATCCTCCTGCTAGGTAATGGCCTGCAGCCACCTTGATACCCAGAACAGAAGAAAACAGCAATGTCGTCAGCGTAACGCGTGACTTTCCCCACGTGTCTTTCTGTGTGCGGTGCTCAAACCTACGTTCTCCAGGTAGCTCTCCCAGAGTTTAAGCTCAGTGACCAGATTGTCCTTGTGTCTCTTCAGAGCAGAGTCATGGCGCTCTCCTTCAGGGGCGTAGAAGTCGTAGAAGACAAAAAATTCTAAGAGAGATCAACCAGAGTTAATATTACTGTTTCTGTCCTGAGCATTGTCCGAGCTAACACGGTCGTCCAAGTGCACATGTTTGAGTGAAACTTACCCATTTTCTCAAGAAAGAAAAGACCCTCCATCATGCGTTGGTACATCAGAGCCTGTTCTGCAGGACTGTCAGGGATCAGCTTGTTGCCCTGAGACTTGAACTGATTCTTTTACCGCAGGAGACAAAAACAATAAAATCATATGAAATTTATTGTCAAACAGTACATGCATGATATTCAATGTGCACCATGCTTTACCTCCAGGTACAAACACGCTCCAACAGACTCATTGATTATATTCTCTCCATGTTTGAAGGTAGGAAGCTGGTAGGAAGATGTTAACATGATGTTAGCTTGTAAAGTTCATCTTGTGGCACTGCTACTTGATTAAAGGCAGAATATTATCATCAGACTTGTAATAATGAAGTACTTGTTTCTTCAACACCATATATTTGTAAAATAAAAACTGTGCTAAAGGAGTTGTGGTGTAGCCTGGTACAACTGTCCACAGTCTGACCAGGACAGTGTTTCAGAGGTCAGAGCACATTTTGTAATCAACACGGGAGAAATTAAGCAATTTATCTCTAATGCTGATTAATGATTTATATTAGACTTAATATTTTTGCTTTTTCATTCTGATGGAATGAACAACTTTTCCTGTCTCTATTTGAGCAATTGCAACCAGTTTTATTTTAGGTTGAGATTTGAGTTTCTATGCAGAAATTTATGGATTCTCTAGTAATAGTCCAACTGAAAAAGTACGGAAGCAAAATTCTCAGTGGTGTCAGCTAAAATCACGAACAAAATTATAACAAGCAGTATTTAGGGTGTGCACCTACCTGTCCTCTGGGGTTGATTTCCAGAACCTCTTTAGATTTATGCTCCTCTTTCTCAAAAGACAACAGTTTTTGTTTGTATCCCTGTAGTTTCTTCTCCTCCAGGGTGATCATGAGGCGCCAGCAGGGAGGGGATCCGGACCCCCACAGCAGATACATCGACTTCGCCATAGTTAGACACAAACCTCACCGCTCTGTCTGGGAAACATGGTCAAGAGCGGTGTGGTCAAAGTTGGGCGCTCTAAGTTCCACCCATTAGTTAATGTCTAACTCGGGTGAAAGAAGAGAACGAGAAAAAGGAGGTGAACGTTCATGTGCTTTTTATTGCAGAATGTGTTTAAAAATATATGCAAACTATCCTCTGTTAGAATCTGACTGACAGGTAAGGAAGATTTTTGTGGAAATAACTTCAGACAATCTGACTTTTACAAATGGCTTTGACCTCCGTTGTCAAAGCTTCTCTGAGGTACACCATGGTTTATTCTATAGAGCTAAAAGAAATACTAGTAAAACCAAAATAAGACGTAGAAGTGGATTTTCCACAGTATTTACAGTTATGCCAATATGTCAACCGTTTGTCGTTATTATAGATAAATGAAACATGTACTTTTCATTGTTTCACAGTATAATTCTGCACTATAGTTCTTATTTTTGCAAACAAAGATGCATTATAAGTTTTCTGCACAGAGCTTAAATAGTCCTTGTGTTACAAGTCCCGGGTGTCAGAACTGCTGTAACAAAGTTGACACACAATCTGAAGAGAAAATAAACTAAGAGTCAGCAATGGCGACCAGCGATGCTGTAGACATTCAGATTGCGTTTGAAGCAAACCGGAAGTCCATCCCAAAACCAACCTGAAAGCAACGCCCCCCAAACAAAGGTTCCGTATCGCCATTACCGCTCTTGTCCCCACCTCAGGAAAGCACTATAAATACAGATAGATTAACATGCCGAACTGCAAATGATAAAAAAAACTAAATACTGCGGTGGCATTTTTAGGTGCACCACATTTGGATTTACTAAAGTTTGGCAATCATGCTTATTGACCATTTGTGGCTACTTTTTTGGGAATTTAGAAATGAATCAACATGTAATCCAAATTTTTCCTGGTCTCTCACAAGTACCACATGTGTGAAGCACAAGGAAAAATGACTGGCCCTGTTAACATCCATCCATCCATCCATCCATCCATCCATCCATCCATCCATCCATCCATCCATCCATCCATCCATCCATCCATCCATCCATCCATCCATCCATCCATCCCATCTCCAGCTGGCGTGCCGGGCGAGAGGCGGGGTACACCCTGGACAGGTCCCTGTTAACTTCCACTTTTGCTATTTTGTCACTTTTTTTTTTGACATACGGTATTTTAAAGACAGACAACAATAATAAACTATGTTGGAAAAGAACATTTATTTATTGAGGGGTAGCCAAGTCATACAAAACATGATGTCAATTTAGTTATTAATTAATGAACTGTGACTAGTCACATTTTTTGATCATCTGATTTCAACTTTACAGGGCAAACTCACATATCTAACCTAATACATTATCCAGAAAATGAGAAAACGTGGTGATCTAGCAAATTATGCTAATTATATTTCATTAAATGTGTAATTTCAAAAAACAAGACAGTATTTTCAGCTGTCTTCAGATCTCCTTCAGGCATTCAGATTTTTGCTCGATTAGGAACCACTTTGGGGGCCAAGAAGCTTTGATGCTGGGTCTGTCCTTCAGAAGGTTGTAGTACTTGGCCAGATTGGGGTATCGTTCTGGAGACAGGCTAAAAAGGAAACAAAACAACTCAAAGTCATGATGTTGATAAGAAAGATCTGTCTTCCAGCAAATACCAAGCTTAGTTACTTACCCATAAGCGAAGGCAAAAGCAACGTTTGGAAAGACGACAACATCGGCTAAGGAGAATCCTCCTGCTAGGTAATGGCCTGCAGCCACCTTGATACCCAGAACAGAAGAAAACAGCAATGTCGTCAGCGTAACGCGTGACTTTCTCCACGTGTCTTTCTGTGTGCGGTGCTCAAACCTACGTTCTCCAGGTAGCTCTCCCAGAGTTTAAGCTCAGTGACCAGATTGTCCTTGTGTCTCTTCAGAGCAGAGTCATGGCGCTCCCCTTCAGGGACGAAGACGTCGTAGAAGGCAAAAGATTCTAAGACGGATGAACCAGCGTTAATATTACTGTTTCTGTCCTGAGCATTGTCCGAGCTAACACGGTCGTCCAAGTGCACATGTTTGAGTGAAACTTACCCATTTTATGAAGAAAGGAAAGACCCTCCATCATGCGTTGGTACATCAGAGCTTGTTCTGCAGGACTGTCAGGGATCAGCTTGTTGCCCTGAGACTTGAACTGATTCTTTTACCGCAGGAGACAAAAACAATAAAATCATATGAAATTTATTGTCAAACAGTACATGCATGATATTCAATGTGCACCATGCTTTACCTCCAGGTACAAACACGCTCCAACAGACTCATTGATTATATTCTCTCCATGTTTGAAGGTAGGAAGCTGGTAGGAAGATGTTAACATGATGTTAGCTTGTAAAGTTCATCTTGTGGCACTGCTACTTGATTAAAGGCAGAATATTAACATCAGACTTCTAATTATGAAGTACTTGTTTCTTCAACACCATATATTTGTAAAATAAAAACTGTGCTAAAGGAGTTGTGGTGTAGCCTGGTGTCCACAGTCTGACCAGGACAGTGTTTCAGAGGTCAGAGCCCATTTTGTAATCAACACGGGAGAAATTAAGCAATTTATCTAATGAGTAATGACTTATGTTAGACTTAATATTTTTGCTTTTTCATTCTGATGAAAAGGAACAACTTTTCCTGTCTCTATTTGAGCAATTGCAACCAGTTTTATTTTAGGTTGAATTTTGAGTTTCTATGCAGAAATTTATGGATTCTCTAGTAATAGTCCAACTGAAAAAGTACGGAAGCAAAATTCTCAGTGGTGTCAGCTAAAATTTAGGAAAATAAAAATAAATAAATAAATAATTCAGCCAGTATTTAGGTGTGCACCTACCTGTCCTCTGGGGTTGATTTCCAGAACCTCTTTAGATTTATGCTCCTGTTTCTCAAAAGACAGCCGTTTTTGTTGGTATCCCTGTAGTTTCTTCTCCTCCAGGGTGATCATGAGGCGCCAGCAGGGACCGGATCCGGACCCCCACAGCAGATGCATCGACTTCGCCATAGTTAGGCACGGAACTCACCACTCTGTCTGGGAAACGTGGTCAAGAGTGGCTGAGCAACTCCCACTCTCTAATTTATCAAAAACCGGGTGTTCAGGGCCACGCCCTTTAGTCAATGCCTCACTCAGCGGTGAAAGAACTAAAAAGGAGGTGAACAGTCATTTGCTTCTTTTTCTTTTTTGCAGAATGTGTGTAACACATCATTTCATGTGAAAGTGTCCGTTGGCGCTCCTTTGTGTCCAAACATGTCCTCACTCCATCATTTAAAAAAGACAAAGATTTCTGTAACGGACGTATTTCCTCACGGCTTTTCTTTACAACTACAATTCTCAGAAACTCCTCCTTTTTCTCAGACCTTAAAATGAGTTTCTACGAAAAACATGACACCACCTCACTAACGATGTTGTACCTGATAAGGGCATTTGCACATTTAATGCATGTCCGCCACAAGTTTCATCATCGTAGCGTTTTTACACTTTACAAAAAAACTGCCTCTGAGCTCAAACACTCCTCAGTTTTAAGTCACTCCTTTTATAAGCACTTTGCTGAAGGGTTTGGGATGTAATTTGGGACAGGTACGCTGCCTCACCTAGAGTATGTAATAGTGCTCAGAACACAATTTATTAACTATTTACAACCAGTTTAGCTGTAATGTTGATCTAATGACTAATGATTGATTGTCTGAATATCTTGATTTTGGCGTTCAGCTTTTCTTATCTCTACTTGAACAACCACAAGCTGCAGTCGGTTCTGTTTTAGGGTGAGATATTAGTTCAAAGTCAACTCTGTTATTTAGCTTTGGCCCTGGACCTACAATTAACTTATGGAGGAAAAGTTAAAACTGTAGACTTCGACCCTACCCACCACTCCATCAATGTCAGCGATACGGTCCATCAGTGAGATGTTTAAAATGAAGTTGGACAAGCCACAAAAGGTGCATCAAGCTTCTAGATAGCAAAGTGTTTCTATGTAGGGAATTACAGAGTTGAGATTTAGCAGATAACAGGAAGGCTCGATGTGAGAATACCAAACCTCTTTTATCCCGTAATAGTGTCCACTTTTGTAGGAATCTGCACATTTCTGGAGTCTTTTGGAAATGTTACTCATGCTAGTAACAAACGTGTTGAAAATAAATAATTCTGTGTTTTTGTACTACCTCTTCTAGCTAGTTGCAAAGCTAAAGCTAAAGGAAATGACATGCTAGGAATAGGAAACGCCTCAAAAGCTAAGGGCAGAGGATATGACACACTAGGGAACACCCTCAGAGGCTAACAAAGGAAGTTACCAGCTGTTGCATTTTGTCCTGCTAACTCCTAAAGGTAGCATGATAAATGGACCAGCTGTATTTTGATATTAATAAATTGAATTCATGTATTCAACTCATTGACTCTTCTTCAATCTCATACATTAAGAACTCGGCATGGGGTCGGATAATTCTCCACACATGCTAATGGCTAATGTAAGATGCAAAGGGCAGCTAAACATGTGGTATCCATCATAATGTTGTTTTGGTTGTAAAATATGTGAGATCAGCTAATCACTGATTCTAAAGGCAGCCTTAAAATGTGAATTCTGTTATTCTCTTATATTTTCTACAGTAAAACAGAGACTATTGACTTCCACTCATTCTAGTAATTATGTTTATGCCTAAACCTGACATTTTCCCTATTACTAGTCTATTCTTAACCCACACCTTAACCAAAACTCAATTCATGCCACACCTCCAGAAAGTCCATGGAGCCACTTTTTACAGGTTACAGATTTCTTATGGTTGTGACTTATATGTCAGGAGGATTCTCCTTAGCCGATGTTGTCGTCTTTCCAAGCGTTGCTTACGCCTTCCGTTTCAGATCATCAAACATAGTTTTAATACCAGAAAATAATGAACCAAGCTGACAAAACAAACCGTTTTGAAATGACTTTATTGAGTGACAAAGCATAACATCCATTTAGTAATTAGTCAATGAACTCATTAGTCCCACTTTTTTTGTTCATCTGAATTCAACTTTGTAAGTAAAACCCGCACGACACATCTGACCTGACAAATTATCCTCAAGCAGAGAAAACATGTGATGATTGACCTGTATGAACAAGGTAAAGTAGTCATGCTACATTAAGTTTGTAATTTCAGAAAAAGCAGTACGTTAAGTAAAGATGAAGACTGTATTTTCGTTGTTCAGATATCCTTCAGGCTTTCAGATCTTTGCTCGATTTGGAACCACTTTGGGGGCCAAGTAGCTTTGATGCTGGGTCTGTCTTTCAGAAGGCTGTAGTATTTGGCCAGTTTGGGGTATCGTTCCACTGACAGCCTAAAAAAGACCAATAAAAAAAATTCAAAGTCATGATGTTGATGAGAAAGATCTGTCTTCCAGCAAACACGGGACTTAATTACATACCCATAACGGAAGGCGTAAGCAACGCTTGGAAAGACGACAACATCGGCTAAGGAGAATCCTCCTGCTAGGTAACGGCCTGCAGCCACCTTGATGCACAGAACATATGAAAACAGTAATGTCGTCAGCGTAACGCGTGACTTTCTCCACGTGTCTTTCTGTGTGCGGTGCTCAAACCTACGTTCTCCAGGTAGCTCTCCCAGAGTTTAAGCTCAGTGACCAGATTGTCCTTGTTTCTCTTCAGAGCAGAGTCATGGCGCTCCCCTTCAGGGGCGTAGAAGTCATAGAAGGCAACCAAGTCTGAAACAAACAGTGTTGATGGTATTATCTCTGTCTTTAGCATTTTTCAAGCTAGTGTGGTACTAGCTGTGCACATGTATGAGTGGAACTTACTTAGTTTCTCAATTAGAGTGAGACCCTCCATCATCCGTTGGTACATCAGAGCTTGTTCTGCAGGACTGTCAGGGATCAGCTTGTTGCCCTGAGACTTGAACTGATTCTTTTACCGCAGGAGACAAAAACAAACATAATCATGGGAACTTTACTGTTAAACAATACATTTATGATATTGACTATGAACCATGCTTTACCTCCAGGTATAAACACGCTCCAGTAGACTCATTGATTATGTCGTCTCCATGTTTGAAGGTAGGAAGCTGGTAGGAAGATGTTGACAACACAATGGTAGTTCATCGTGTGGCACTGCTATTTGATTAAACACACATTTATAACCACTTTGCTAAGCGCTGTGCTAAAGGACTTGGGATATAAAATGGTACAAGTGTCTCCAGTCGGACTGGGACTGTTCGACGCTGCTCAGAGCAGAACTATATCAGACCCAATTAAACCATGACCCAGTTAACTGAACTGGTTAAATACCAATAACAAGCTAATAGCAATGCATGTCTCCACATCACATGCATTCAAACACTAGAGGAACATGTTAAGTTGTAGAAATTGTATATCTGTTAATGTTTGTCAAAGATTTAATTACAGACAAATGAAAATATCTGTTATAGTACAGGAGATATCTCTATGTTAAGCATGTCGGCCATATTGGAATTTGAGGTGAAACCTTTGTATTAAAAGGGCCTTATGGTTCATTTGTCAGCTTTTAAACTTGGGGCAGTCTTACTTAAAATATACCAGGCAGATAAGTAGTAATATGTCTTTCTTGAAGACAAAAAATAAAATGTACAACACATGTGGTGTAGATCTGTTCTTGTAAACTTAACATCTAGTTAGAAGAGAGTCGTAATACAGCAAAAATACAGTACATCTGGATGTTCTTTTGTGACAACATCTAATTCTAAATGTCAGATTATCCCATTCATAATGTTGACACTGTCATTTAATTGTAAGATCACATATGAAGCCAGTAGCGGTTTTTGCCTCATTGCTTCCTGCTAAGCATTTTCCACCACATCTCAGCTTTTAACAGCAGCCTGTGATGGACAAGAAAGGTTTACCATCACCTGTGAGACCACCATGGCTGTTTCAACACCTTCTAGTGTTTAAGTTGTGCTAAAAGGACAGTCGGAATTTCACAAGTTTCTGTGGGATGTTTTCACTTCCCACTGCTTCCTGCACGGGGAGAAAATAGTGGTTTATAAAACGGACTGTGAAGGAGTTAGCCGACCTGTGATGCTTCCCGTCAGAATCAGTGGCTTGCAAATGTTTTTGTATCACCTTGGTACGTTATAGCCGCTATAAAAAGGATTAAAATAAACATTTGCTTCCATTGTGAAGAAACCAAAAACAAACAAAAAAACAGCATTAGCACTGCATCAACGGAGCACTGCTGACATTGTTTCTGGTTTAGGATGATCTAAAGCCAGTTGGGTTGGAACAGTTGTATGTCTGTGTGTTGATGCAGCAGCTCCAGCTGCAATCCTCACTATTTTCTTCCACTCAACTTTCCATTCATATACATGTTTACCAAAGGAGCTTTTATAGCTGATCCTACTTGTGAAAGATGACAATGACTGCACTGTCAATTAAAAAGGACATTTTTCATTTTAAGTAAAACACTGCTATTGGTCGTATTGATTTGTTTCTGGAGAATTTGGCTTATCAGCAGTCGGTCACAATCAAGAAAATGAACAGAAACGCATCACAAATCTTCATTTGTAACTTCATTCTAGTTTATTATTAAAGGCACCTATATGTCACTGCAGGAAAAGTCTAAAGAGCAACCATGTTCAGGTGAAAATAAACAGCTTTTTGTGAACTGGAACAATCGCAACACGCTGCAATCAGTTCTATTTTAGAATAAGACATAAGTTCAAAGTCATGCTCTTGTATTCTGCTTTGTCATTGTACCTGCAATCAGCTACCAGAGGAGACTTTACAACTGTAGACTTTGATCCCCCAGCGAAACCCCCTTCCTAGCAGAAATTTGACAGTCCGTCTTCAAACTAAATTCTCCGTAGCACCAGCTTAAATCGTGAAAAAAAAAACTTTCAAGCTAAATTTAGGGTGTGCACCTACCTGTCCTCTGGGGTTGATTTCCAAAACCTCTTTAGATTTATGCTCCTCTTTCTCAAAAGACAGCAGTTTTTGTTTGTATCCCTGTAGTTTCTTCTCCTCCAGGGTGATCATGAGGCGCCAGCAGGGAGGGGATCCCGACCCCCACAGCAGATACATCGACTTCGCCATAGTTAGACACAAACGCTCTGTCTGGGAAACGTGGTCCAGAGGGACTGAGCAACTCCCACTCTCTAATTTATTAAAAAGTTGGGCGCTCAAAGGCCCACCCATTAGTTAATGTCTAACTCAGGTGAAAGAAGAGAACAAGAAAAAGAAGGTGAACATTCATTTGCTTTTTATTGCAGAATGTGTTTAACACGGCATTTCAAGTGAAAGTGTGTGTCGGCGCTCCTCCGTGTCCGAACCGGGCCGCGCTCCGTGTCCTCTGTTCAAGTCCAGACCGAGTACAACGCAAGCACAGAAATCGAAACGGAAAGTTCCAACACTTCCTCACTCCAACACTAAAAAAAAAAAATACAACGATTTCTGGGATGGACGCATTTTGTCATGGGTTTTCTTTACAATTACAATCCACAGAAACTCCACCTTTCTCACAGACTACAATACAAGTTTCTACAAAAAAAGAATAAAAAATACGACACCACCTCACTAAGCGCGCACACTGTCGAACTACAGGATGTTTTACCTGATGAGGGCATTTTACACATTTAGTGCTCTGTGTGTCCGCTACAAGTTTCATCATCATAGCGTTTTTACATTTTACAAAAAGAAAAAAAGAAGTTCCTCTGAGATTAAAACACTCCTCCGTTTCAGTCGCTCGTTTCAGCATAAGAGAGGATACATGTCAGTTAAGGTGCAAGACGTCAGAGCTTTGCGAAATAAATACTGTAAATGTGACACCTCTGAGCCACCGTAGCTTGGATGGTGATTGTGAAGGTACAGCATTGTCCCTTTTTAAAAAGAAAGGCACTCATCAGCCTGAAAACCTTTCATATTCCTATTTCATATGTACAGTACTTTCTTCGTTTTTTTGTGTGTTTTTTTAGGGAGATCACCTGGATTCTGGTTTAAAAAAAAACTAATTAAAATTCCTATCGACTGCTTTACAGCAAAAGAAAAATAAAAAAAAAGAAAAAATTCACAGCTTCAATGAATCAGAAAAGATCCCTTTGGATTTCTTTAAAAGAACTTTGGAAAGATCCAAGACGTTGAATTCTTTATAGTACCTGCGTGTGACTGAAAGAGATTTTTAAGCTATAGTCTTCAAGAGAACACGTCTTTCTTCACCTCCGTTTTCTGCTTCTGTGCTTAAAATACAAAACGAGAACAAAACACACCATCCCGGTTGGCAGCGTCTTCACTCAGAAACATTAGTAGCAGCTGGTGCAAAACCTGAAGAGGCTTGTGGCTGGTGGGCTAAAACTAACGGTTGACATGGGCGTCTCACGCTGGAGCGTTTCCACAGCAGTGGGGATAGGTTGGGTCTGGGGCCAGGGGTCAAGATGAGGGGAGGTCAGCATGTTTATGTGTCCGGAGAATCGGTCAACCCCAAAGCGAGAGCTTCTTCTGGTGTAAGGCCGTTTTTAAGAGTCCGCCTCACTGCAAAAAGAAAAAAAAAATATCACAACACCATATATAGAAAATCCCATACGATGACGTTTATGTAGGAATGCGTTGAAGAATCATATTGCGACCAGAATCAAATGACTTTCAACTTACTTTGGTTGGAAACTCAAAAGCTTTTTTTTTTTCTAAATCTTTAAATCACATTATGTTAAGAGCTAACAGGTCATGCTAGCAGCAGCATGGCCTGTTAGCTGCTAGGAGGTTGTTCTAACAGCTAGCATTTAACAGCCAACACCTGTTAGTTGTTAGCTAGCAGCTAACATCTAGCTAGCTAACAACTGATGTTACAATGGTGGATCCTGTTACAATGTTCACATCTTGTTCAGTAACAAGATGCTGTAACTGAACTAAGAGGACTCACTCAATAACCTTTTCTGGCTTGTTCTCATTAGCACTTCAGTCAACATCCTTCCTCATGATTGTGTAGGCAGCAACACAACATTTCTGTTTTAAAAAGATACTTTCTGTTGGTCTGGTGTTGTACAGTGGATCCCCATTTGCAGGGGTTTGGGACCAGAGCCACCTTCAAATAGCAAAAATACACAAATACTTGAGACCTCTTCCAAAGTGCATACAGCTGCCTATTTTAATACTTCAAGCACCAAATAACTTGATATGTATTAATGCACTCCGGAAGACATTCAACAGAAAAACTCTAAATGCTATTTTGTTTTTGCAATTAGATGGAAATGAAGAACTTTTCTGGTCTCTACTTGAACAATCATAGTTTGAGCTGCAGTCGGTTCCATTTCACCTGTTTTTTTTGCTTTGTCATTGCACCTGCAATCAGCTACTGGAGGAGGAGTCAAAACTGCAGCCTTTGAACCTACACCCCTCTCATTAAAGCTAACAATATTTACTAAGGTATTTAAATGAAGTCGGATAAGCCATAAAAAGGTTATGACAAGCAAATAGGAAAGTTGTAGATCATCCCTTAGATTCGGTTGTAAGCTTAATATTGTACCTCGTTATGTATTTCCTCAGATTTGAGTAAATCTTAGGAATTATTTAGGCGCTGTCCCGTTATATATTTCTGTTCTTGTCAGGTTGAAAGCTCGTTTTCTCTCTGCTCATTTCCTTCTAGATCTCCATTAGTCATTTTCTCTAAGCTACCATTATTTTACCCGCGCCATGTCTGCCCCCTTGTGTCAAGATTCACTGATCTCCTTTCTCTCTCTGCTGATTCCTCCCTGCTGCATCCCATCTCCTTGATTACTACATCTGTCAGTAGTTCTCCTTCATGTTGCCTGTTCATCTCTAACTGTTTGTCTTTCACTTTCCTGTATGCATTTTGCTCTGATCCCTGCGCCTCACATGACAATCACAGGTTTTTTTCCCCTCTCACAAACAATAAATTGGACACAGCTTTTTAGATTGTATCATAAGATGTACTGCAATACTTGAAAGAATGATGAAAAAAAAAAAAAAAAAGAAGTGCTGTAATTTTTTAGGTGAGTTTTAATTGTAAGAAAGATCTGTTTGAAATTTTAACTTTTTCTTTGAAATTCTACTTTTAACTTATTTCTGAAAGTACAATATAGAAATTTTACTTTTATTTAAATTCATTGTATTATAAAGTAAACTATTAATAATATATTAATTATTGCTTATATAGAAAAATGGACTAAATTTGGTACCGGGACGTCAAAGTTTTACAAGATTGACTACAAAACTTCTGATTGGTGCATCTCTGCTTTTCCAGTCTGATTTATACTCAGAGGTTTTTATTCAGAGAGGAAGTGAGCGGAGCTGTTTGGGTCGTACGTGATTTGCGGTTGGCTCTGGATCTCCTCCTCTCTCTGGGCTGCGTTCTGGTTCCCGGTCCCTGCGTGGCCGAGCGCACTATGCGCTCCATGATCTCATCTGCAGCGTCGTCTCCACAGGCCTGCGTGTCTTCCACGGCTGATGTCCACGCCTGCACGGTGCGACCTGCGCCAACAGATGGCAAAAGCTTAACTGCGTGCATAAGAAAGCGCAGGACTCAGTTAGACACTAGGTGGTGCTAAAACACGTAGCCTTTTTTCCTCTGAACAAAGAGTGCCCTTCTGAAATCTTTTTTTTGTTTGTTTTTTAAATAGTGTATAGTGTGTGGCTTGCGTGAAATCTCAAACTGTGCACGCCACTGAAAAACCGTCTAATCTTGTGGACATGCTGAATGTTATTGTTTCCATTCTGAAAATTCAAGCATTCGCACAAAGTAAGCGAAAATAACGCAGGAAAAACCGGTGAAGAATAACTCAGAACCACTCGTATTCTTCTTTTACTTCACTCTCTGCGTCGACTTGACGCTACATTCAGACCCGTTGCCATAGCAACCGACAGCCTCTCCACAATCCGACGGGGCGGAGATTACATTTAAAGTGTATCAGAATTCAACGACCAAAAACAAGCAAACATTTCCCACACAGAGAGCAGAACATTCAGGGCTACTTCGTCAGGCTTGATGTTTATTTTGCGATTATTGATAAGTGATCGCCTGAACGCCAGTGTTGATTGATTAGCTAATTTAAACACCTGCTCTACTGATGCAGAGAGTTAGTGTGTGGGTCGGCTATTATTTTTGTAAAGGAACCAAAAACGTACTGAATTCTGCAGCACATCTGCATGTTAAAGTTATCAAAGTCAAGCTAGTATAACTGACCTACTTCCCTCTCCTTGGCTATTTTTTTCCTTTTACTTCAATATATGACATTTAGTTATGATTTAGCGCATTTTGTTGACGACTTGACAGCTAACACCAGAGGTGGTTTTTCTGGGCGGGATTTTGGGCGTTGCAACGTGTCTATATCGGACCTCCAGCATTCCCTCACCTCCTCTTCCTGGCCGAGATCTGGTCCTGGTCCTGAGTCCCGGCACTCCGACGGCCTCTTTGTCGCCGCCTGTCAGGCTTGTTCTCAGCACAGCCTTCATGTGCTCGTGCTCTGCAGCATCCTCAGTGTGGCCCAGACCCTGGGGCTGGTCGCTGTCCTGCCCACTAGGGGCGCCGTTGTTGCTGCAGCTTGAACCGTCGCGACCGCACTGCAGTGAATAGAAGTTCAGAACCGGATCAGAGTTCAGAAGTTGGCTGCTTGTGGAATCGGTATTTTCCTAAGTTAAATCATGAAGGAAACCAGTTAAATTTCACTCAGATGTTGGGTAAAGAGTTTAAGAACTGATCCAGGAAAAGGTTAGGGTGTTAATGTCACACAAGCATGCACACGGGCTGGCACACGTCTCAATACCTCTCGCTCTTCTTCATCATCAGACTACAGGAGGAAGGTGGATTTAAGATCAGAGAGAAGCAGGGAGAAAAGTGAAAATCAGAACTCGAAAGGGAGCAGAAGAAGAAAAAAGAAAAGGAGCTGGGAGTGTTTGAGGATGTCCGTGAGTGTGTGACGCTCACAGGTGCGTTCATGTCCATGATCATCTTGCCCCGGGTTTTGTTGCGCTCCCGGTGGTCGGCTCGTTTCTGCTTCTGCTGCAGCACGCGGTCCCTGGTGGTTCTGTACTCCAGAGCGAACTCGCTGAGGATTTTGCTGAAGCGGTTGACGCTGATCTCCCTCACGCTGTAGGCTGGATGGCCGAGGTACAACAGGAAGGAGTGGAACCTGAGCGGGGAAAGGTGACCGTAACCCCCGGCAACAGTTTACAACAGGGAGAGGAGAAAAATACGAGTCTCCTATTTGAACTTTATCTCGATTAATCGTGATAAATCTATTGTTGAAGTAATCGCCAACTAAACTGGTTATCGATTAATGCTTAACTGGAGCATTTAGACTCAAAAAGTCCTACTTAAACTAGTGATTAATCGTGAATAGTCGTGATTAATTAATTATTGAAATAACTGTTAATTATTTTGGTAATCAATTACTTGTTAACTGGAGTGTTCAGACTCAAAAACTGAAAAGAACCCTACACCCTATACAAAAAATACATACATTTTGCACTAAAGTGGCATAGTTTTAGCTTCACCCGGTTCAGATATAATAAAGTAATGCTATGGTACTGCACTTTAGGGAATACAATTTTTATTTTCAAATTTGTAAAAAAAATTGAATGATTTGTTTGCTTGCATTTTTTAATATATTTCTAATGTTGGATAAAAAAGACATAAGTGGTTCAATAAAAAATGTGAAGGATGTGCCATTTTTATCCAATTAGCTGATTAATCATCAAAAAAGTGTATAGATTAATTGATAACAGAATAATTTAAAGAGAATAACAAACACTATCACACTACAAATTTGTTCAGAATTTTTTTTTTTTAGATAAAAATCTGAGAAGTGCGGTCTGCATCTGTCTCCAGCTTACTTTACTGACCTCCGTGGGTAGCCATCACTGCAGTGTAAACTCGACATGCGGGGCTACCTGTTGATTAGCCTGCGGTGAACGATCTTGAGGATGATGATTCTTTCAGCACTGTCTTTGAGGAAGTCCGACATCTTCTGCTTCAGCTGGGGCTTCATCTCGTGCTTGGCGATCACCTTGAGGTGATCCCACGACGCCTTGCAGCGGCGTTCCATCTGACACAGGTTCTCCTGCAGCTGGTCGAAGTCCACCTGATGGACGCCAGAGGACGAGCAGGATCTTTATTTACACGCCCAACGAGGACGACAGACATGACTGAACTTTGGGAACAAACTGGTTTATTCGACTTATTTGCTTAATTCCCAGAACCTGTAATTCTAGTGATGTAAAACAGTTTGCTAGTCAGTTTTCTGAAGCGTACCTTTGCAGAACGTGTGATGGCTCCGATCTCGGAGTAGAGGTCGGTGCTCTCTGGGAAGTTTTCCACCACGACGGAGCAGGCGTGGTGCAGCAGAGACTGCTTGTGGACCGTGTCCTTTACCTCTGGGACCTTTTCCAAGTATGTCAGCTCAAAGCCTTTGGCCTGAAAACATTAGTGGGAAAATAACAAATAACTGACTGAAAAAACCTAAAAACCCTGGGAGAAATGACATTTTCATTTTTTTTTTTCAAAGCTCATGGGTAAAATTTAAAGCATACATTAGTGACATAAAAATTTGGAGCTCTGCTTTTCTAAAACGGAATTAGCTTCGTGACAAGAATTTCTTGCAAATAAAGCTTTTCTGAATAGGAATTATGTTGAATGCATGGATGGCTGTTTATCAATCAAACAAAAATGGCATAATGTGAGCGCTTACTCTTATTTTAATAAAGATCCTCTATGCAGAAGTGTATAAGATTCAAGAAAGTATAGATATTTAACCCCCCAAAGCAGTCACTCTGTTTTAAACACTTTTTCCTCTGGTGTGATGAAAGATTTGGGCGTCTCTCTGGTAAGTCAATGCGTTGTTTAGCTGTGGTTTTTAACTCTGCGTCTTCTCAGTACAAAACACGTCACACAGGAGCGCACAAAGGAAACAATGGAGGCTGCTGACTTAGGGTCAATTTTAGTGGTAGAAGTGGTAGAAGTTGACAGTACGGTCACAAGATCATGGCAACACGAGGGTAGCTAATAAAAAGAAAGCACAAAACGGCCCCATCATGGCACACTGACTGCATCTATCTGTTTGGATGCGTGATGAGTGGTGATATTGTGATCTGTTGTCCTTTAATGACGCAAACTTCCTTCATAACTTCAGAACTTTCAGAAGTATCATTTACAGTCACCGTTAACGTCTGCTGGCTTCTTGTGGTGCATGTTTGATGTCAACGACATAAAAGTTGGATAAAATGACCGTTAAGACTGCAAACACATTGATGTGCATCTAATTTAGCACCACATATGAAAGTGGCACAAATCGAATTTTTCTCGGGTGAAAATATTAAAATTGAGTCGTTTGGGCTGTTGTGGAAAAGTCAGATATAGAGCGAATGTGGGCAAAAAACATCCCAAAAATCGGATTTGGGTCACATTTGGCTGCTGTGAGTCATAATAGTCATA
Source organism: Poecilia reticulata (assembly GCF_904066995.2). Taxonomy (NCBI): domain Eukaryota; kingdom Metazoa; phylum Chordata; class Actinopteri; order Cyprinodontiformes; family Poeciliidae; genus Poecilia; species Poecilia reticulata. Next base: position 7,683,689 of record NC_088840.1, on the reverse strand, counting down.
GAGAAATGATGACATATGGTGGAAACAGACCAGAAATTACAAACTCTTATCTACCAGGGTGCCAGTTTGATAGATCTCCAACATATTTAAACAAGTCAACACTTCTATCAACGTCTTCCTCCTTATAAACTGACAGAAAGTTTGCTTTCATAATTTTTGGTTGTGTCCTGCATTATTTCAGTGCCTTTTCACATATATTCTGACTTCAAAAAAGGTGAACTTCCTGCTTTACGTTAAGAGAATGTAAAAAATAAAATAAAATTGATAAAGCATATGCTCTTTAAAAACATATTTTGTCGTCGGATGACTCACGTTGACGCCATTGAGGAAATTTCCAATGGACAGCAGCGTAGAGAGGATGTATCTGAGCGTTTTGTTCTTCACCAGCTGCTCCATCCCCTCCTTCAGATCCTGCAGTGGCTCGGCCACTTCCTGTCAGGAGAGCAGTACATCATTAGCGGACCCAAACAGAACACTCGGAAAAACATGTGTTTTACGAGTCTGCGGCAAAAACAGGTGCACCTCGCCTCCCGCTACAAATCATCTGCTCTTGCTTAAGGTCAGGAGAGGTTGTTCAAAGGTTGCTCCTTCGTCGTAAAATATACTCCAGGTTGCTTGAATCCTGAGTTTTTCTAAGCAGCGAGCAACAGCTTCTCCTGCGCGCGCGTGTTTGTTTTCCCTGCATGGTATGTTGAGCATTTCAGCTGCGAACTGTCGCCCCCCGCCTCCCGTACCATAAGGGTCGAGCCGTGAGCGCTGCTCCGTCAAAAGCCGCGGTTGCGTCTCGTGCTCATCGAGATGAAAGGAGACGAAAACCCGTAAACTTTACGCGTGTCTCTTTCTCATGGCTGTCCGGCTTTGAACTTCTCCTCGCGGACGCATTCTTTGCCGGAGTAATCACCGCGCGCATGACGACGGAGGCAGGGGTGCTGCTAATAAAACGTGCTTATCTTGTTATGATGTAACTATTTTGATGTTCTGCAGGATGTTGTTTCTTCCTGCCTGCACAAACAACGGCACACATGCTGCGCACCTTCCCACAAACCTCTGCAGCCAGAGAAGTTGGCGATTTGTTTCCAATTAACAAAAAAAAAAAAAAAAAACACACTTGGACTGGATGGCACTTGTGGAAAAGGTACATGTGAACGGTACAGCAAATTCTGACACCGGTAGTCCTTGTCGTTGCACTTAGGAAGTACGTAAAGTCAAGTTGAGTTTACTTGTATGGCCCATTTCAGAAACAAGGCAGTTCAAAGTGCCTTACGTCCTAAAAGCATCGTACAGTCACACATTAAGAAACAAGTAAATACACATTACATTACTAGCTAGTACACATCAAAAATGTTGATCAATGCTCCACTTACTTCAAATCAAAGGCAGCTATGATCGGGTAGGTTTTTAGCCTTGACTTAAAGGAACTCAAGTGTTTTGGCAGTTTTTTTGTTTTTTCAGTTTCCTGGAAGTTTGTTCTGGATGAGAGGAGCTTAAAAACGGAATCCTACTTCTCTGTGTTTGGTGTAAAAAGTTGTTCTTTTGCATAAAATCCTGATAAAATACATTGTGTTTGTGGTATACTTGCAGTCCCTCCAGGAAGCTGCAATCGCATCATGAAATTTCATGCCTTTTTTGGACTTCTTGGGGTTCCGTACTTGAGCAGGAAAGTCAGTAGAGTGTGTCTCAGCGTTTAGCGATTGAGTACGAGATAGACGTGATCAAACAAATTATTGTTTGTTTGCAAAGACACATATCCACTCTCACTGCAAAGATACAAAGTCTTACCAAGTCATTTTGGTTTAGTTTCTAGTGGAAATATCTTAGTACCTTTGACATAAGAGAAAACTAGCTTACAAGTAACTTTTAAGCATGACATAGGAGCTTGTTTAAAGTAAATAATTAATATTGTTGGAAACGTTCTTGACATTTCTCCCTTGCTGTATGTGAAATAATCTGCCAACAGAGCAAGTACTTTTTCCTCAGTATTAAGGAATTATTTAGTTAAAACAAGCTTCTTTATCTTGATGAAAAGTCACTTGTAAGTCTGTTTTGTCTTATACACTTGAGATACTAAAACTAGAATCTAGACCAAAATTGCTTGTTAAGAGTTTGTGTTTTTGCAGTGCACATCAGTTTTGATGCGTACTTACATTGATGCCACAAAGTAAACGTCACCGAAATGAGCAAACCTGAAGAACTTCAAGTTCGGACTGACCTTCTCCGTTGCTTCGTAGTCCATCTTGAAGGCCCAGAGATGGAGTCTGGCGGAGAGCTCGCTGATGGAGGACAGCGTGAGGAGGAACTGCTCCGCTGAGCCCAGCGGGACGTCCGGATTGGCCAGCTGGGCTTCCTGGATCTTCTGCTTCTCCTCCTCAGTCGGGATCATCGTCAGGAGTTTCTGTAGAACGGGGCAGCGACACATGAGTGGATGCGTGCACGCAGCTACTCTTTTGGAAAATCACCCAAGGCTCTCACCTCTATGCCTTCCTTGTTGAGCGCGTACTCGTCGAAGTTCAAGATGGCCGTCTTGATGGTGCGCGGCGGAGGCAGGACCGTCAGGCCGATGTTGATGGCGTTGCTCCTCTTCGAATCCAAGACGATGATCTCCTGGCGTTTGCCGTCCGCCGCCGTTTTCTGAGACAAAGGGAAGATGGAGAAAAGGGTCAGCCTTCGCATCCCGTCCCCATCTGGTCCCGTTTCCTCTTTCACTGTGGTCCACTTTACAGGCCCGTGAGGATTCGACAACTTTTCACTCGACTGCAGCTGTGGGGGCTGCATGGGTGCTGGAAGCAGGAAATACCACGCGCGTTTAGGTTTACGAGAGTGTTTGCATCAATTTATAGGCACCGTTTTACGCCGCTGCATGACCATATATGACCTTTACCAGTGCTGGAGGTGATCCGAAGCTCTTAAAGGGATGAAGTCATACAATATTACCTTATTAAAGTGTAACAGAGTAGCTGCCAGGATCTTATAGCCGCTACAACAAAGAAACCAGTTCACTTACACTTGCAGCTCTACTTCACAGGGTTTTATGGTACAGTAATTAACATGTTGGTAGGAAATCTATTTACACTCATGAGCGTGAGCGCTTTTAACTATATCTTTAATGCATTCTTTTTTCAGGGTGGCATTATGATGCAACAAACTACAGATTGTTGCATAAATAGAAGAACTTGGATCAAAAGTTCACTTTTATTTTGGATTCTTTCTCATCCACATGAGGTCAAAATACATCCGGTTACACGTAAAAAAAACAACAAAAAACTGCTTGCTGTTTGTGGTCATCAACATGTTCCTGTCGTAACTCTGGATGGATATTTGACCACTCTTCCTATTGAAACTGGAAAAATGTGTTCATATAAATACTGGTGAATTTTTATCAACAGATCTAACTTTCTAGAAACAACCATGAAAATAAAAATCAATTCAGTCCTGTTTCACCAGTATCACTTATGACGAAACAGGCCGTCATCCATCGCTATGCCTTCGCGCTGCTATGACATTCGCTGGGGTGAAAACCGTCATTTTGTCTCTGTGCAAAAGCTGTTCTGCTTTATCTTCCAGAAGGTTTTCGACTTGTCCAGCTGCTCGTTTCATTTGACCTTGAAGCCACATCAGTCTTGGTCGTCAGACTCTTGTGAAACATCGCTGTGGACAGAGGAAACGGTGGCCCAAGAGTTTCCACTTCACGGCGACTTAAATCTTCTCGAGATGCTCCTGAACATCCTAAGCAACTTCACTTCGTCAGAGGTGAAGGTTAGTCAGCAATTTGACATTCTAAAGAGACAATTCAGAGAAATGTCTGGAGCTGTAAACTCTAAGTGACTTTTGGAATAAGAAAGTGACTCAAGTTTTATGAACACAATTATTTACGTTTTACTGTTTAATTAAAGAGCTAAACGGATTATCCAATTCTAGGTTCAGGAACAAAAAGCATTTTAAAACTTTTATGAGGAGACCATAAAACCATTTTCTTAAACCAAAAAGCTCCAACTTTATGAGGAGGAAAGACGGAACAAAAGAAGGTACCAAAATATATATGCCTGTATATTTAGTGTTAGTTGTATAATAAAAGAAAAACACACATAAAAAAAAATAGAAGTAGCTTTTTTACGTTTGTATCACAAACCTTTTTTTTTTTTTGGCAGGAAACTAATTTAATTTAAATGAACTAATTTAATTTAAATGAACTGCCCATGACAAGAAGAGGTCAATTATCCAGCCAGAATTACATCAGGACATTGTGTATGCTTTACACATGTACACACACTTCATATATCTATATAATTTAAACCTTGTTCAGATTAGAGAAAATCTGCAAACAACCTAAGTAATTTTGCACATAATTGTTGTTTGTTGGATCTTTTTAATCCCTCAAAAAAAAAAAAACAAACAAAAAAAAAAAAAAAACACTTTAAATTAAAATGGCAGTCATGATTATGAAGATGTATGTAAACTTCTGACCTGCAACGTTCTTAATGAGTGGAAATAGTTTTATTTCAGGGATTAGCAACATTTATTTGATAATTTACCTGTTATCCTTTTACACACACTGTGTTGGAGTGCAACAGTAGAAGTGCTAACTGGCGCTAACCGCCGCTAACCGCCGTCACGCCTCCTGTCACATCGTAGATCTGAGCCATGCAGAGCCGCCAACCGATCGGGCTTCGGCGTAAATTGCAGGTTCTGGAGCAAAGGCTCAGCAGTTCAAAGAGTGAGAGTCCCGGCCTCTGCTCTCTACCTTTGAACCCCGCACGGTTCTTATTTAAAGGCTTTATGAAAATTACAGAGGGATCAAACCTCCCCTGTTTGATCGGGATCAAAAACCCACAACCTCATTTAACCTTAGAAGATTGAAGCATTCGAGAAATCAGAGAGAGAATTTGGATAAAAACAAATGTATAAATAATAAAATCAAAATAAAATATATCGGGAAATTTAAAAACACAAATATCCTGAATGGACAATTGAAGATCATCCTCTTAAACAGTGATAGCTAAAGTTGGGTTGGTGCTGTGATGTTTTTCTTTAAACATAAAGTGGAGGTGGCATCTCAAGATTTTAGTTTGGATTTTAACGATGGTTTTCAAAAGCTTTCCTGCATTTCTTCCATTTTTCTCTGCTTCACACAGGATTCTGCAGACTTGGTTGACAACATATTGTGGGAATTTCCTTTAAATAAGCAGGAAACTGTCTGTAGGTAAAACATATAGAGCAAAGGCCACATCATGTGATAATTTGGTATCATCACATGATGCTAAATATTGTGTGTTTATGGTCTGGCCAACCTCAAACCATAAACATCGAGGACCAGTAGCATCAGTGCACACGGTGCTTTCCCTGGTCTCTACTTTTAAACAGGGAGTAAAGACTTTAGCTAACAGCATGAAGCTTGACAGGGACGGAGGGGACACTCATATTCATGAATATCCCTCATGATTTTGTTTCTTTACCTTTGTCACTGGTATTTCCTTTGATTTGGTCTCAAACAGGTGTTCCAGCTTGGCTGTATCCAACTTGACAGGTTCCACTTTGGACCAGAAGGAGTCTCCGCTCCACTTGTGGTCCTGGTACTGACAGTCTGTCGGACGCACCTGAGGACAAACAGTCAACAGATTGACTCAGATTGACTCAACAAAATCATTTTGATCATACGACGACTAGTCTGGGTCCAAACTCTTCTCACTAACTCAATAAAGCTACTCGAGCACTGAGAAGTCGACTGGCGATAGGCGACTCAGGAAAAAGATATTCAGCAGATCAGAGTTAACAGGTTGTGCTGACAAAATTTCTAAGTGTGGAAGTTGTTACTGAGCAAAGACGTTTGAGTATCAGTGAGGTGTCAGAAGTCAGAGGAAGGACAAAAGATGGAAGATGTTTCTTCTGCCTTTTGAAAGTCGTGTTTGCTGTTCACTTCGGTGGTTTGTATTTTTTACGTTTTTGTGGCACTGGTGGCTTTATTTCCAGGAAGACATGAAGGAAAGGTCCCAAGTTCGAACCATAAACATCGAGGACCAATAGCATCAGCGCCCCAGGTCTCCACTTTTAAACAGGGAGTAAAGACTTTAGCTAACAGCAGGAAGCTTGAGAAATAAAAGCACATGTCTAGAGAGTATCTATGGTATACTCATCAATATGACGACACTAAAGCTAACCATCCAAAATTTGGATGATCATTTTCTCTTTGTTTCACATTATCACTCAAATGCCTTTTCACGACGATTCGGCTCCTATCAGTTCAGGGCAGGAAGGCCAACATAAAAAAAAACATGTATTGTAGAATGCCATTAATGCAAACTCCAAAATGGAAAATCATAAGTGGCTAAAATCAGTATCAGCAGGTTAGAACTGCTCCTGACTCACCTCGCTCCAGAAGAGCCTAATTGTCTTCTTCTTCTTGCTGAAGAGAGGCGGCTCGGAGGGAGGAGGCGCCGTGGCCGGACCGCTGAAGGACGGAGGCGGCGGAGGCCTCAAGACGCCGATCAAGGGAGGCGGTGGAGGGCAGCAACCTAGAATGGGGGGCGGCGGAGGAAGCCGCGGGATGAAAGGCGGAGGAGGCGGCGGAGGCGGGAGGTCGCTGCACCCTCCCATCAGAACAGCGTCCAGGATGTCCTTGTCATCGTCGTCCGTCAGGTCGGTGAAGCTGATGTCCCTGATGCGTAGTTCTCGGGGGCTGGCCAGGAGCTGGTCCCAGATGGTGTCCGACTCCTTTTTGGGAGGGGGTGGAGGCGGAGGAGGCGGCTCGTTGGCCGGGGCGTCCAGGTGGGGGTGGGACGAGCCAAGGTCTTTGACCAGGTCGCCGAAGCGCTCGGCGATCGGACGGATACCCCGTCGATGCTCCAACTTGTCCTCCTTGTTGCTGCTCTCCAAGCTCGCCTCCTGATGCGTCTCCCTGTCCTCCTCCTCCCCCTCTCCCTTCTCCTTCTCTTTCGCCTTCTCCGCGTCCTCCTCTTCCTCCTCCTCGGCGCTGGGCTTTGAGTTCTGGGAGTACAGCATGTCCAGCATGAAGAGTTTGCTGTCGAGGAGCTTGTTGCAATTTTCGTTCACTTCTGTCTCTTTAAAGCCTGGGGGAGAAAAAAAAGGTAAAGTGGTAATCCCAAGGTTATTTTGAAATTCCCGAAAAATAAAGCCACAAAAAGGAGTACTTTGATGATTTTCCTTTAGAGGACACCCACCATTCTCTGTGCTAACCCTTTCCTCTCTCTCCAAGGTGCTGCTGGCGGAGGAGATGCTGGAGGCCGAGCAGTTGTCCTTCTCGTTTACCTCCTCATTTTGTCGCTCCTTGTCACTGAGGATGCCGCTGTCCTCCTCCGCCTCCTCCTCTCTCTGCTTCTCTTCTTCCTGCTCAGGCTCCTTCACTTCCTCCTCCTTGTCCGCCACCACTTCCTCCTGCACTTCTTCGTCCTCCACTTCCTTCTGCTCTTCCACTTCCCCTGCTTCAGCTCCTGCCTGCTTCTCTTCCGCCTCTACGCCGGCACTGGAGTCGTCGGCTTCTTCTGTCACAAGAGAGCGCAACTTTTCAGTCACACTAGAATTTCGTTTACCCTGAATAAGAGTTTTATAGACCTGAATTATTTGTAGCAACGTGCCATTTATATCTGGCAAAACACTGGCCTTTGATTTAGAGCCAGTTCTGGATGGAAATGAACTATTTTCCGGCAAGAAAAATAAAAACATGCAGTCGTGCCGTAATGTAAACAACACGGGCGGTGCACAAAGCTGGGCTGTTGGAGGAGCTCGATATGAGCAGGAAATGAGGAATTAAGTTCCTGTTTACATCGAATTCCGCCCGTGTACACGGTACACACACGTAAATCAGCAGCACAGTCTGCGCAGTGATGCAGGCAGGGTCTAGAAAAACACGCCGCAGACGCTCGCCTCTGTGGGCTACAGTGCCTCGGCCCCTGGCTTCGCTTGTGCTCCAAAACAAGGCTGTTTTTTTTTTCTTGCATGAGATGTTTGGGGATCACTCTGTCAAAAGCTTCTTTCAAAAACCAATCTGACCCTTGCACTCACATCCTCCCTGTCACTGCGAACCTCCCGCATCCTCTCCTTTCACTTACTGCGTCCACAATCTTGCCTTCTTTTTGCCCTTCCACTGCACATAGTTGTAAGCTAATTGAAACGACGAAGTGAAGCAGTTTTTGTTTTACTGCTGTGGGGCAAAACAGATGCTTGGGAGCTGAACAGATGACCTTCTGGTTTTCATTCAGACTCAAGAACCTGCTAACACACACAAAGATATACAATGCTGTGTTAAAAAGAGCCAAAATTCGCTAGTTTTAGATGCTAATCAGCCAACATTAACGTTGATGTTCGGGGATCCACTGGGAATTATCTGGGGTCTTAATGACAAAAGGTTAACAGCCCAAATCCTACAAACAATACAACTCAACATGTTGAGCACATACATTGTGTGCTACCTTCTATAGCACGACAAAGCTATCTTAAAGTTAGCTAGTTTCGGTATAATGTGCCGGTAGATGCTACCAACCTTTTTTTTTTTACATGTGGGGCCCAAAGATATAATGAATGACCTAAAAACATTAGCTTCAAATAGGACTGTATATGGGATACATTACAATAGCATGCTAACTGCTTATTTAGTTTAACAGACATGCCAGATTTGCCAACTTTAGTAGTAAATTAACCTAATACATTATTAAGATTGATGGATGTTCTTAGTTTCTGCATGATTTTCTTGAGCGGAATTATTTTCAAAACCACCAAATTTGTCTTTTTTTTTTAGTTGTCCAAGAAATGTTTGGTCTCACTGAAAGACTGGCAAGTACATAGATTTAATAAAATACAAAACAAGGTCGACCTTTGGGCTTGTAGCTAGCCTGCGCCCTATTTAGAACAAGACTGGACATTTTAGCAAAGCTTGTGTCACCAAAATGACTTTTCAGAAACAGAAACACCAGGTGATTCTGTCCTCCTACCAGCCTCAGAGGGGGTGCAGGCGGTGCCCGGCGTCTCGGGTTCAAGATCAGCTTCTCCTTCCTCCTGGGAGGCAAAGGATGATGGCGTGCTGCTGCGCGATGACGAGGGCCAGGCCTCCGAGGGTTCAAAGGGCAGGCTGAGGTCAGGCCGAGTCCTCGACACCCGGACGCGGTCCCTCTCGTACTCCTCCGCCGCCAGACGTTCTACGTTCTTATACCTGAAGAAGAGCGAAGGATGAGTCGCTGATGTCGGCTGAAGCGAAACCACTTGTTTAAAATTCTCGACCAACGACGGTATATCGATTATAAACGATGCAACGGAGAGTCAATGGAGCTCATGTTCTCTACTGCTGTCAATGCCACTTGAACACGACGTTACAAGTAACTCCTCTGCCTCCCCATGTTCAGGTTCATCTGCTGATTTTTCAGCATCAATCCTGCCAGTCGTGAAGATTTAGAAGAAAGGGAGAGAGAGGAGAGAACAACAACAACAAAAAAGAGTTGAAGAAAGGTCAGACCTGTTGCAGATCCCTTCCTTACGTCCTTTTCCACGTCTCTGTCCTTCGCCTTCTTCACTTCCACCCTTTCTCCGACCGCTAAACTTCCCCGTTCAACCTGCTGGCCCTCACAGAAATTTAGGGCACCGAGTCAACCCTCTCTTTCTCTCTCTCTCTCTCTCTCTTTCAGTGTCTTTCTTCTTTCCCTAACCCCTCCTCTTTCCCACCGCGCTGTGAATGTGTGCAGCTTCTGTTCAGACTTCATTAGCATCAGGACACTTCAGATGTCTGAAGAAACCAGACACAAATGCCCTGGTGTGTGTTGGGTCCCCTATCTGCATGTGATTAGGAGTGAACCGAAGTTAGTGTGAGCCAAGTGTGTATAGTTGGCTTCAACGTACTGTATGTATATATACACACACACACGCAAACACACACGCAAGCACTGAATGGGAGTTTGCAAAGCACACCTCTCCTGCTGTGAGACCTGATTGTGAGTTAATCCCTCTTTGAAAACAGAGCATTGTACGTTTCTGCAGAACTGTTCTTGACCAATTAAAGCATACACTGTTGTATAATCTGCTCATGTTTACTAAGGATGCACCAAAACGACCACAAACGCAACCAAAATCATCACCACACATAAGACAACTTATCTATAATTTACTTAAAGCTACATTCCAGCATAAAAAAAAACAATTGAGGCTGATACCAACACAGTTTTCTTTAAATGTTAGTGAAGAATTACGAGAACATCATCTGGGATTTTAAGGGATGTTTGCCCTGTTTATTGGTGTGTTAAAGTGAGAGGAAACCCCAAAGTAAGACCTAAAGAGCTAAACAGAGAAGACTGTAGCAGCTTATGAGTCTGGTAACGGATTTAAAGAGGTCTCAAAAGAATTGGTCTAGAAGCAGAGGGCATTCGAAACAACTGGCAACGTGCCAATACCCAGCAACATTGGCAAGTTCGCCCTGAAAGTGGACCACAAGATGCTAAAAGAGGTCTACAAAAACCCCTAAAATGTCAACATGGGACCTACATCGGGCTCCAGTGGTGATGTGACTGTACACAATTTGTATAGTCTGAAATAAACCACACAAGTTTTACCTCAGTGGGAAGTGTACAAGATTGAGGCTTTGCTGTGTAAAAACATTAAAGAAGTTCACCAGGAAGAATGTGGACCGAGACCAGGACTTCTGGAATAACGTTTTTCTATTCATGTATTTAATTTTTTGTACTAATGAATCTCAACATCTGCAATTCAGAGACCAGAAATGACATAAAATATTCCAAAAAGGGACGATCATCAAACAAACTGTGAGGCATAAGGATTGAAGCGTCGGGTTTCAGAATGCTTTGCTAGCACCTAGCTAGCATGCTAACACCATGACTTTAACTATGAAACAGAAGGTGTTTATGTAAAATGTGAGACCAAAAAAAAAAAAATTAAAGCTGGACTGTGTTGAATCAAAACTCACGTTCAGATCCCCTCTAGTTTCTTGGGGTTGCTTGAAATGGACTGAACATTCAAGAAAACCATCAAACATCTAATAGCTGAAAGCGAAGAGTTTGGTAAACTTTCTACAGACCGATTGGTAAGATAGCGACAAGCACAGTCTCACTTACAAAGCTAGGTAATGATCTGTGAACCTTTCTTTTCACAGAAATTTATGTGAAATACATAATCTCTGTTATCTGGAAGAGTTGCTCAGTTGAGAAGACAGCTAGCATGCTTTGAGATTGGACGGTGGAGAAAATGTTAGATGGTAGAACTGTAAGGAAAGGTGGAAGATGAAGAGTTAGCGTGACAATCTCCCTTTCTTGCCTATAAAGCTGGTTTTAGGCAGCTGAAACGCAAACTTTCGCAAGAGGTCTTGTGAGGTTTGACGCTAATTTGGTCTATTTTTTTAAGCAAACTTTGTTAACGGAGGCTAATCTCTGGCTGCATCAGTCTGCCTGATTGACGACGAGACCTGAAAAAGCACATTAACCTCACAATTGTCTGTGCTTTTGTGGACTTAGAACAAACTGATGAGTTTTAGCTAACCAGACTTGAAAACAGTGGTAACCTGGGAAGAAACGGAGGCCACCCGTCTGAGTAGCTGTTGGCCTTCCAGCTCATTGAGCTTTTTGTTTTTACATTTTCTCGCATTTTAAATAAGCTCACCATGATGTGACACCTGTCTATTACAGGTAACTAGGTCATTGCTAATAAAAACTTTCTAAAACGTCACATCGAAAACATGAACAAGCCCTATAATATGTAACCAACATACAAATAAAGGTCAATCATTGTCCGTCTGTAGCTAACTGATCCCAGAATGCTATCATATTAGCTATGTAGCTAATGTAGCTAACTATTAAACAGCTTTTGCCCACTAGTTTAAATTCAGATGAGTTTCAGACTCTTTGTAAGTACTCTGTTCCTGTCTGTCTGGTTCTCTTTCACTTCTCAATGCTTTTCAGACTAACTCTGCATTTATAAATGGTGAGCTTTTAGCTCAGCGTGTTTCTGCTAGCGCTCATTTGTGTCACAGCCGCAGCACTGTGTGTGTGTGTTGCAGAAAACCAAACATCAAGTGACGGGTTGAGAAGTTGTCAATTCACTGTGAATAAAAACCCCCAACATGTGACCCCAGCCGGGCGTAATCTCCCGGCGCAGGGCGCGCTCTGTGTTCTGGATGATCCTGGGAATAAGCCACAAGCTGCAGAGGGGAGAGCTGGAGAGCATTTGCATATTCACTAATCCCTCAAGAGGCAAAAAGTGTGATGTGGCAGCTAACCAGTTGTCTAATCAGTTAGTTTTCATTAGTTTATTTAAAACCTGGAGATGCAGTTTATTTTTATACACATTCACTGCATTAAATGCAAACTTTGTAAATGTTTAATCTATGTTTTAAAATGTTCACTGTTGCATTTTATTAGAATATGTGTAATATGCAATTAATATAAAGCTTTGTGGAATAGGATTAAATTGGATTTAAGCGTTTTACAGGTCAGCTTTAGTGCAAAAACCAGAACACAAAGGTTTCAGGAAATTATTTTCAGTTTTATTGTTTGCATTTTGTACACACCCATACCTCGTTTGATCCTTTCTTCTTGTTTTATTCTTTTGCTTTATTCTTTTTTCTTACTTTCCTCTTTTCTTTATTTCAGTCTCCCTCGCTGCCTTCCTTTTCTTTTTCCTCGTCATTTATTTAATCCTTTCTTCTTTCTGCATTCCCCTTCTTTTCTTATTTCCATCCTTCCTTCTTCTACACTTCCTCTTGTCATTTTCTCCTTCAGTCTTATTTTTCTTCCTTCCGTGTTCGCTTCCCAACTTTCACTGATTCCTTTCATTTTCACCACTTTCCTAAACTCTTCACTTCTTCCCTTTCTGTTTTATTTCTTTGCTATTATTATTCATTTATTTTCTTTATTCTTTGTTATTATTTGGTGGTTCTTTGTTTCCTTCATTTATTTCCTTGTGGATTTTCCCACTAATTTGACTAAGTTTTGTTTTTATTTAATTGCTATGCAAATTTTTGTTCTGATATTTTTAAATGCTCTAAATAAATAAATAAATAAATAAATAAATAAATAAATAAATAAATAAATAAATAAATAAATAAATCCAAGATTAAGATTAAGAACATTGAAACATCCTGTTTGTCTGAAGAGCTTTAGGCTTGGTGATATTAACACTCGTAACATTAGTAGGCTTACTGTAACTGCTTAAACTTTAATAGGTTTAAATATTTAATGTCTTAAAACTCCTTCAGCAGCGTGAAATATGACTTGTTGCAAAGTGCGGCCCACAGAGAGAGCAGGCTGTCAAACGATCTGTTTTGTTATCTGGAGTTAAAGCTCCAACTCTTCCTTTTGGACCAGATGTTTCTGTGCTGTTTGTCAAGTAAATGGATACCACAGGGACATTAGGTGGGGAGGACACAAAAAATGTGTGCTAGCCCGATAAGCACGACACCCAAATGCGTCGTAAATACAACACACCGCGGCTAACGCGGGTCATCTTCTCAGAAACTGGGCTCTCTTAACCGAGAGCAACAGAAAAACTCTGAATGCAGCTTTTAAACAGCTGGCTTACAAATAAAAAAGGCCACACTGAGAATGACTGGCATGACCCGAGTCCCTCGCTTCCTGCGATTCCCATCTGCACACAAACACAGATTTTTACAGGCATCGTGAAAATTGTTCCTGCGTGTAAGGAGAGGATCGGTGCGAGGATTCAGCACGGAGACCTCCGAATCGGGTTGTCTGGAGACGCGCAACTAAAACAATCAACTCCCAAACGGGGAGGAGGATGGAGAAAACAGGCGAACTTCACACACGCACGCACGCACACACACACACACACACATTGCACAGTGAGGCTGTGGCAGCTGAGGGCAACGATTTAACCTGAGAACAATTACGCCACTACCGAGCTTCCCTAAGACTGGCCTTTGAGAGCTTCGCCCCAGCGGGGTCAGATGATGTTTTGATTTAGTGCGAGAACTTACCGCTCCTCCCGCGCGAGCCGGGCCTCTTCCATCTTATCCACATAGTCGCGGCTGGGACACACACACACACACACGCACACACACACACACGCACACACACACACACACACACAGAAACAGAGAATTGGTAAAGATAATCATGTCTTTGAATAAAAACGCTACATCTTCTGCTTCCACTTCCTCACTGTTTTCTTTGCTTTACTGAAACTTTCCGAAACTCCACTTTAAAACAAAGCAAACGTCGAAGCCTCACCTGTGCTTGTTCCTCTCCTCTCGCTCTATCCTCTGCAGCCTCTCCTCTCTCTCCACACGGCGGCGCTCTCGCTCAGCCGCCAGAGACTCCTGGTGCTGTCGGTAGGACGACGACAGCAGTCCCCCTAATGCCACCCTAACAACAAACAGGCAGTCATGAGTCATATGTTTATTACAAACGGGTTCCCTCCACGTTGGTGTTTTTTTTTTAATCAGAAAGTGTTGGGGTAAATGTTGACGTCGCCCCCTCACCTCGAGGTTGTGGGTGTACTCGGGGTGCTGAGGGAGGTGTAGGAGGCGACTCCGTTCCTAAAGGAAACAAAAAAAAAAACTGTCAGAAAAAAAAATGGCAACACTGAAGGAAGTCATTAGTCGCCCGGTCACCTGACACTCTGTGCGTAAGACTCGTGGCATGAGCCCCGATCAGAACCCCTCTTACGTAACACTAGGGTGACCCTAATTACTCACTACTGAAGCATTTGTGCGATTATGAAACAGTTTCTGGCTTTAAATGTAAAACTTTGCTGCCAAAATGAAAGTGATGACATAATGCCTAAAAACAAACAAAACAAAAAAACCCGTGTTCATACCTCTTGAACTTTTCCTCATCTTATTAGGTATTTTGATGTGATTTTTTTTTTTTTTTTTTGTCGTTACAGTGACTCATTACTCTGGAAACTAAAAAAAAGCAACGCTGATCAATCGTTTTTAAGTAGCATCTTGTAAAAAAAAATAATACAGGCGTTTTGTGAGAACTTTTCCAAGCTGTCCTGATCAGACGAGATGAAAACTGAAATTTTTGCTTGACTTACAGAACTCTGTATGATGGAAACCCTGAACATTACCCCGTCACGTGTTACCATGGTGACATACGGTGGTGGTGATGGTGGCATCATGGTGTGCTTTTCATGAGTGGGTTTGAGGAAACTAAAAGCAGCTAAATGCAGAAAAAAAACCTGGTAGAAAACTTCCAAAAAATGGGGAAGAAATACTAAAGGCGTGTAAATACTTTAATTTTTTTATAGCAAACAGGAATTTTGGCACATTGTTTCAGAAACGGAGGTGAACACAATAAATGTACTAAAGCAAAGCACGGAAACAGAAAGAAAAGATAAAGTGCTGCTAAAAGGTAAGAAACTGAGGGGAAAAGGAGTGAGATTTAAAGACGGAGAGGATCAGAAGGGATCAGTGGATGCTCTACTGTGCTTGAGCTGAAAAACAGTGGAACAGATTGGAGCTGTGAAATCTCCCAACAAGTGCAGATTACCGACCCAGCAGGAGAGCTGATGAAGACTGAGAGCAGCTAAGTGAAGAGAGGAGAGAGGGAAGCGACAGCAGCGATGGACTCAAGGTTCAAAGCGTGTGACGGGGAAGGAAGTGAAAAGAAAACAAGTCGGTGAGCAAGAAAAGTGGTGCCGAAAGAAATCCAAAGTCGGTGCCAGAAAAATAAAAGCAAGAAACAGAAAGTGGATGCAAAACAAATAAAAAATAAAAAATGAAGAAACATCTCCTGGTAGCCATGAAAAGAAGAAGGAGAAGACGTTCTGTTCTCCGTCTGACCTGGGAGGAGTTGTTGTTTTGGGCGACTCCTCGTTGCGTTTAGCCTGAGCCGACGGCGCCGGCTCATCGTCCAGGTCGTACGAGAAGAGGTGGAAGGGCGAGTGGGGCAGGTAGGGGACGCGGTCAGGGGACAGGCGGGAGCTGCCGCGCAGTGGCGGGCTGACTTCCTTGGTGGCGGGGACGGTGACTGTAGAGCGCTTCCTGGCCAGCAGGGTGGCCAGCAGGGAGGGCTGGGACTGGGGGCCGAGACTACTGCCACACTCTGGAGGAGGGGGCGCCGGGATAGAGGGAGACGACGTAGACGCCGGGGGTATTTCTGCCTGAGTCTTCTGCTCATTGTCCGTTTTAGTTCCCTTTCTGGAGGAGATGGTGATGGACTGAAGGGTGGTCCTGTGGACGGTGGATGTAGGGCACGCGGCCCTGGGAACAGAGGATCAGATCGAAGGTTTCAGAAAGCATACCTGGAGAGAGGCTGTTAATAAAACCACAACAAACATGGGCAGGGTATCTGCAGGTTTCAACAAGTCAAATTTAAGACCTTTTAAGGCCACCTTGAATGAATTTAAGACTGAAAAAACTGTAAACGCAGAGGATGGTCGGGGAATCCTGGTGTGTGACAATCAAGCCAGGCAAAAACGGTGACATTTCTGGGGTTTGTTTTGAAGCTCTGTGTGTTTCCCACACTGCATATTTCTCTCTGTATGTGGCTTTATAGAGAGCTATATGCCAAACTAAACACTTCTTAGTTTGGCTTATGACAAGCTAAAAACTTGTCATAAGTTTTTAACCGTCATGTTGGATCAAGACGGTTAAAAGCACCAAGCCTCATACGGGTTAGCAAAAGAAGTGAGCCAGTGGAACATCGTTGGTGAAAAATCTGCACTTAATCATAAAATAGACGCAGAAAAGGCTAGCTAGCAAGAGAACATTCGCAGCTAGTTAGCGGTAGCCTCAACCGCCTTGAGTCACAGAACGCAATGAAGATGTCTGCGCACCACTTAGACAAAAAGAGCTACTTGTACAAGATTAAATACTTCTCTCAAGACAAAATGTAATTCCTCTGATTGACATATTTTAAGATATTTTAAGGCTTCTTATGAATGCGTTGACACCTTGTTGGGTCACAATTAGCTCAAACTAATTGCGTATCTAAGACGAAACACACACTCACATTTACCACTGCGTCCCTACACAAAACACCAAGACACACGAAAGCAGCGCTACTTTTCACTCCCATGTCACCACCGAGACCTAAAATACCTGGAGGTGGTCTGATTAGCCCCCTCCTTCTCATCCGAATCAGATTCAGTCACAGGAGTCTCTTCTTCCTCTTCCTCCTCCTCCTGTATTCCACATTCTTCCTCTCTATGGATGTGGGTGGGTGGTCGAGGAGGGAAACACGAAGGGAAGATTCGGGGGGCAGATTGAGGAAGAGATGAAGCGGTACATGAGACCAGCATGCAAACGGACACCTTCACATGAATAAGGAAGGTTAGATGTGGCCGACACAATGATTAGAGATGACCTAACAGTTTAGTTCAGGAGACGACAAACAGGGATATAATAAATATTAGATCAAGACGGTTGAAAGTGCTAATTGGAAACACGAGGAAGAGCTCTGAAATGACGCGGGGGGGCACTGGCCGATGTTTCTGATTAGAGGCAGGTCAAGATGTGCATGAAGGCAATCTATGACGGCAGGGACGAAGGACAGGAAAGGAATGCTGGAAGGAGAGATGGAAAACTGATTGGAGATCAGCATTGGGGCGCTGAAATTTTGTTTTGTAGCGAAACCGGACAAGCCATGTTGCAGTCGAGTCCACAACTGTAGACGCCCCCATGTGTGACGAATGAGATGAGTTCTGCTTAAAAATATTCAAATGCGTCAATTTATTTATTAATTTCCCCCCATATTTTGTCATGTTAAATCCAGAAACCTCATGGGGATTTTATATTTACTTTTCCGATGCACGTATAATAATAAGACGCAGGACAAAGTCAGGAACATGAAAGCAAACATGTTAGGAAAAAAAAAGCATTGGGATTTCCCTTCTTTTTTTCTAGATTCATCTTAATCCTCATGTGCAGAGTTTACATTTTAAAAATAACTGGGGCTTGGAGCTTAATCTGCTTTGGTCACATGACCACGGCTGAGCGAGGATGAAGCAGGACATCAAGACGAGAGATAACAGATTGGAGTTTGTTAAAAACAGATTTCCTAATATGCAGGAAATGATCACTGTAATATCACTGCAGCGGTTTAGCAGAGTGAATCAGGCTTGGATTAGATTTGGAGATAACTCCGAAGGTGGGATAACACAGCTGAGAGCAGACATGTTTCATCACAAAAGGAGAATCCACACTGTTACTGTGGGATGGGGGGAGGACACACACTGGTGGCTGTTACATCCTGTGCATGAGGGGCAGTCGATGTGCTTCCCAGGAAGGTTTGAACTTACATGGACGGAAGGAAACCTGACAGAGCTCTGAGGCACAAAGCGGTAAAACTATCAGATCCCCATCTTTGACGTTTGGCTTTGAAAGGTTGTCGTTCAGCAAACTCCACAACTCATCTACTGTCCTGTAGACAAGCACTCTCACCTCTCACTGAGATCCTCCGCCCTGTGTCCGCTGAACGGCTGGAAGCCGGCCCTTTGCGGGGACGCGGGGCTGCAGGGGGAGGCCTGCCCGGGTCGGCCGAGCGAGGCCCGGCGACTCCGACGCCTCTCCAGGCCTCGATGCTTCTCCGCTCCGCCGAGGCTGACGCGCCGGCGGTCGCGGCATCCCGTGGGCGGCGGCTGGCTGTCGTCGTCGCCGTCTTCGTGGCGCAGAGTCATCTGGAAGACAGCGGAGCACAGGTGGAAAAGTAAGAGAACTGCAATAATGCCAAGTCTTACCATTTCTAGTGCAAACACCTTAGAATGCTTGAAACAAGACAAAGCTAACTTACAAGTTTCATTTCATCACGACTTTTTCGTCAATGTTATGATTCATTGCTTTAAACCAAGCACCCGTGTCTTACAAGTTACTTCTAGGTTAGTTCTGTCTTATTTCTAGTGTACTAAGATATTTGGACTAGAAATGAGACCAATGATACTTGGTAAGATTTGATGTTTTTGCTGTGAGTGATAAAATGTTCTTCTCTTGAAGATCCAAGAGGTTGACCAACTGCAGTATATAAACTATATATCACATGTGATCTGTAATAAACTTTTTACATTACCAATGCATAGTTGGTTTGTACCTCGTAAATGTTGAGCTGCTCCACCAAGTCCAGGTCAGTGCCTTTCCTTCCCAGGTGTCTCTGTGACACTGTGTCCATGGCTTGTTCCTCCAGACTGTCCACCATGTCGTAGAAGGAGTCCTGGTCAGGCAACGCCGCGAGTGTCTGCAGAAACCACCAAAAACATAAGTCACAACATGCGGTACATGTTATGTGGTCAAAATGTTATAGAACACAATTCAAGGCCTGGAGAGGCAAATCCAGCCAGGTTTCTTACATTGCCCTCTAGCGTCCAGTAGGAAGCTTAAATGAGCTTAAATTTTACTTTATCGATCAAATCAAAGCAGTTTTTGTCTTTAAACTACCAACCAATCAGTTTTTTTGATTCTGCGATCGCAAAAATTTACGTAAAATTATCAGAATCCCACACTTTGTCACGCTAACGCATTATTGAGTTTACTTCAAGTTTTCAACAGAAATTGTCAAAAACTTTGAGCTTCCACGATGCTAAATCCCACCTGCAGGTGGCAGTATTTCTTACTTCTATCTCACTGCTGCCTCAACCTTACATGATGTCCAGCTTTAGTCAGTGATCGATGTGGAGAGTATAAAGAAAAAGTCCCTTTTATCATCACACATGAGTGAATATGTTGCAAAATGTCTTGCAAATGTGTCTAAATCAAGGATTTTGACTGCAGAAACAATCCCAATCATCAGCGTAAAGAGATGTTTAATCTAATCTAATCTAATCTAATCTAATGCAGACACAACTGTTTACTAATATTCTAGCAGTTTGTTAATGAGTTTTATCAACACGTTCTGGCACAAATGGCCCTTTGAGAGCAATCGCTATCTGGACATGGCCCAAGATGAACCATAGAAAGTATTTATTTGCAAAGTCAGTGCCAATAGTTACTGAAGGAGCTCAAAATACCCCAGAGAAGCTCTCATCTACCCACCTTGTTGATGAGGGTCATGGCGTAGACCAGCAGCTCAGTGTCCACTCCGTCTTTCTCCTGCAAGATCTCCATTGCATTGAACCAAGACTTGCAGCCTGAAATTGGCACGAATAATAAAATATTAACTCTCATCTATCTCATCCGCATTCAAGCAAACAAATAAAAAAATCAATACGAGGAGGAAGTATGTATGCATATACATGGCTGTACCTCTCTTCGCGTCCACGGAGGTGATGGCCTGTATGAGCAGCGGCGCGTTGGACTCGGAGTACTCCACAAACACCAGCAGCAGCTTCAGAGCCGTTTTCACCACCAGACGGAACTAAAGGGGGGAAACAAAAAAACCCAAATGTGAAAACACATTTCTGAAAGTGGACGAATGTGGTTTTTGGTGCTCAGTTTGCCTGTTCTTACCCCATTTCATGATCACAACTTAATGTTTCCACCCTTTCTGGTTTTTATTTGATTCCCCAAAATAAACCATTTCATTCCCCCACTTCACTTGGTGTAGCAGTTTGTTATTCTAGCTGGACTGTGGACAAAAATAGTTATATAAATGCTTAAATCTTATGTACATTTGATTACAATTGTGTATAATTTTTCTTAATGTTCCCATTGAGTGTGATTCTAATCCTCATTCAGCCTGCTTTATTGTACAGAAAAATAAATCAAACCAAAATATCTCGACAACTGGTAGAAAATGAAAACGATCTGTGGACACAGTGGGAACAAAATGTTCAAACAGCGATACCACGACGCTTTTTAGGGGGGACTTGGTTTGCTTCATGCTTTGACACATAATGAATGGCATAGTTTTAAGATGTGGAAGCAAAGAAAAACAGACGTTATTTTGCTCCTTTGTTTGTTTGTCTCCGTCTCTAAGCAAACAGTAGCACTTCTGGGAAGATGTGCATTTGTTTACGCAGAGCTGGGATTCGGTGATAAAAAAACCAACAAAAAAAACTCCATAATGCAAAATGCGTTTCAGAGAGGAGAGTCAGTTCATAGACAGACTGCAGTTAGGGTTGCATTTGATGTTAAGGGTGACAGTTACGGTCAGGAAAGTGGCTGTTACGGTAAAGTGGATTATTTTTAGTGTTGTTGTTTTTATATATGTACGAATCTCCCCTCTCTCACAGTGTTGCATACGATTTGTCCTCCCTCAGCAGCCGGTGAAGCTCTCCAACAAAAGGTGCTGCACAGTCCTAAATGCAGAGTTTATTTGCCGCACACGTTATAATACCTGTTTACACGCTCTCCGCAAGATCAGCTGAAGAAGGAAAAAAACAAAAAACAAAACAAAAAAAAAAGAACCACGTCAGCTGAGAGTGCAGTCTAAACTCACAGATGTGTTTGTGTGCGTTTCCTTCGATGACTGCTAAAAATACAGTTTCCCAAACAATGGGTGGCTGTTCAAAGCTAATGACAGCCTGCAGTCCTCTTTTTTTTCTCTCTCTCTTCTTTCTTGTTTTGTGCACAGACGCTTCGCCGTTACCTTTGAGCCAACCAGAGTGTAGAGCCACTGGATGGTCTCCGGGTGGCCGATGACGCCGTTCATCCCGTCCACGTACAGCATGATCTGCCCCAGAGCTGACAGAAGGATCAGGAGAGAGATATAAGGGTTGAGATTTTTATCCACAACTACAGTATGTACTGAATTCAGACCAAACACAGAGAAATGCAGAGAAATCAACGCAATTTGTAGTTCTAAAATCTCTCAAAAAAGTTTTGACACATCAACACGTTGAAAATAAAAGCAAAAAAAAAAAAAAACATCTGGCAACTTTTGATTTGACTTTGACTTTTGAAACCATCAAAAAAAAAAAAGAAATTTCTGTGTTACTTCTCAGACTTATGCGAAACTTATGCGGCGCTGCAGGAGGAAGTTCACTAGAGGTGACAGAAGAAACGTTTGGCAGGAAAAGCAAAAGCGGAACCAGATGCACAGTTCAGATGTGGAACTGAAGCGTCATTCAACTGAGTGATGAGCTGAATGACGCGTCAGCTGGGTTTCGACCGTCGTGAGACAGGCTAGTTTTACCCTATTGATATTGTGTTGTTGCAGTAGTAATCCTGCTCAGTATAATTAAGAGTGTAAGACACATTTATGAATTCACCATTTGGATTCATAAATCCACATCATAAGGTTGTAATAACTGCGCACTTTAAGTGCTAAAAGTTGTGCTACTGAAGGCTGATCCTGTAAAAAAAACAAAGTTGTTTTTTTTTTTTTATCTTGCATGCTTTGTATATAAGATTGTCGCATCTACATCCAAATCTAAATCTATCAGTTTTAGTCTTTATGGTGAGCAGCCAGGCTGGTCTCTGTGTCGTTTTTTAAGTTATGATCTTTTAGCGCATTGAAATCTGCACAGATTTCAAATAGTGGAAGAAAGCGTCCCACTAAACAGCTTGAAGTGAGTAAAAAACTGTAAATATAAAATGTGTACTGTACTGTCATATTTAAACAGCGATATTAGAATTTATTTTTCCATTTCTGAACAGCAAACACACTTGAAACTGAGTCAATATGTGTGATTTAAAGTTGAAGTATGTAGCTTTTACAACAAAATATGTTTTAAAATTTTTGTTAAAACTATCACTGTCATCAGTGTAATGTAAGACAGAAATTGTGGGGAAAAACTAATAATTTAGCTCCTTTGCCTTGTTCCACTGCTCCCAGTACCAACAGCAGAAACACATCACTCAGTCAGAAACAACCAATCAGAACCTAGAGGAGGGTCTTAGCTCTGTCAATCACTCTCGTCCTCACCCTTCCTGCTTGATCTTTGCTGAACTACAGCTGGTTCACCACAAGACAGCCTGCCACGAATGCTAAGGCTAGTTAGCATACGACGGCAGATAAACGGTTTTCCCGTAACGGTAAGTTGTTTTTTCACCAGTAGCGGATGGAGCAGCGTACATGAGGTTGATTTGCAGCACTGACACCCTCCTACTGTCTCTGATTAGTTATTTTTGCGTTTTTGCAGACAGCGGAGGTAACACTGGGAAGAGGTGGAAGAGCGTGATTTTTTTCAGATGACCTGTCTCAGAGAAACCGTCATGAAATGGTGACAGATTTAATAAATATGGAAAAATATATTTTTATAAAAGTTGCAAACTACAGACTGAACTGGGAGCCACAATAACCTGCAGGGATGCTTCTGCTGGTGTTGGAAAAAAAAAATCATACGTTAAACTGAAAGTGAAAGTAAGAAAAGACACTCCACCCATCTTGCTGGATGAATGTGACATCCTGTTGCAACAGAGCAAAGCTCAGACATCGTGAGCTTCAGGAAGGAAACCTTGTTCTCTGTCAAAGATGATTGTGGACGCAAATGTGAGATTTGAGGCTCTCTCTGCACTTCTGGGGACAAAAATAACATCCCTCAGTGGTGGGAACCCTTGGAAAGCTGCTCCCGCTTTATCAGTTGATGATTTTTTTATACAACTGATCCTCAACAAGAAAACCAGCTATGCAGAGGAGTTCTTCATCGATGAGAAGGAATTCTTTGACCCGGGTTATGACTTTGACTTCACTAATCTCTCTGACTCGGCTGCTTGCATGAGAGGAAATGAGCCGTACGTGCGTCCAAAAGGCTGGTACCGCATGGCCCTGAAGGTCAGAGGTAAATATCTGGATGGAGACGCCTGGCTGGGCACCAATGGATGGAGGAGTTACTCCGTGCCTGGAGAGTGGCCTGTGTCCTACCATGGAACCGGGTTAGAAGGAGCCAGAGGCATCATCAGGACTCACTACAAAGCTGGAGATGGGCAACAGTTTGGGAGAGGAATCTACTCAACTCCTAAACTTAATGAGGCGGAGAAGTACTGCAAGACCTTCAAGTCAAAGTTCACAGGAAAAACCTACAAAGTGATCATGCAAAACCGAATCAAACCAGAGAAGAGGCAGATTATTGGAAATTACTGGCTCATTCCTGTTCTGGCGGGAACGTCAGCAGAGGAGGAGAAACGCATCACTGAGAGTTCAATACGTCCGTACGGCGTTCTGATCAAGGAAATGTGAGACGGGAACTGTGACTTTAACTAGAGCCAAGAAACATGAAATCTAATTTGTTTCAATATGGACAATTTAACTCTTCTCACATGAGCCAACAAAAAAAAGGTTTGATCAGCTTTACGTTATGAGCATTCTGTAAATTGTACTTTAATTTTATATGTATTTGTAACTGATTAAAAAATTGGCGCACTAGTTTAAAGTTACAAAATGCAAGTCAGTTTATGCAGCATCGTTGGTTAAATCTGACAGTTTTGTTTGTGGTTTGATTACATTGTTCTGAATAAAAAAGTGAAACTTAATCAAGCGACTCACAGTTATGAAGATAACATTTTTTTGTTTTATCCCTTTTTGTGTTTACTCTTGTTCTGTCTTTAGCTGCCAATATTTTAAAATGCAGATTTTGACTTTGATTTTGTGCACGTATTTTGTTTCAGGTTTGTAAAATAAAGTAATAATTAGTTCAAGTATTCGTCTGCTGGTTGTTTTATTGCTGCTTGGTGGGTTTTTTTTTTTATGGAACTGAGTCATCGGTAAACAGACACAGGCCACACCGGGGGTTTCCAGTAGCAGCACAATCGCTTGCTTTCATTTCACCATTGTGAAAGGCAAAGTGCTCAATAGTGATTGAAACTGTAAATGTGATGGAGAATGCAACGTTTCTACTAAGGCTATTGCAGCTTTCTTTCATTAAATTAACAAAACAATGTAGACTTTCTGCATGTTTTTTTTTGTACAGTACAGACCAAAGGTTTGGACACACATTTTCATTCAAAGAGTTTTCTTCATTTTCATGACTATGAAAATTGTATATTCACACTGAAGGCATCAAAACTATGAATTAATACATGTGGAATTATATACTTGACAAAAATGTCTGAAACAACTGAAAATATGTCTTATATTCTAGGTTCTTTAAAGTAGGTATCTTTTGATTTGATTACTGCTTCGCACACTCTTGGCATTCTCTTGATGAGCTTCAAGAGATCGTCACCTGAAATGGTCTTCCAATGGAGTTCTCAGAGTTGCTTAGCAGTTGTTGGCCCTTTTGCCTTCACTCTGTGGTCCAGCTCACCCCAAACCATCGCAACTGGGTTCATGTCCGGTGACTGTGGAGGCCAGGTCATCTGGCACAGCACCCCATCACTCTCCTTCTTGGTCAAATAGCCCTTACCCAGCCTGGAGGCGTGTTTGGGGTCATTGTCCTGTTGAAAAATAAATGATGGTCCAACTAAACACATGCCGCTGCAAGATGCTGTGGTAGGTTCAGTATGCCTTCAATTTTGAATATATTCTCAACAGTGTCACCAGCAAAGCACCCCCACACCATCACACCTCCTCCTCCATGCTTCACGGTGGGAACCAGGCATGTAGAGTCCATCTGCACAAAGGATGGACTCCATCTGCGTCGCACAAAGACACGGTGGTTGGAATCTAAGATCTCAAATTTGGACTCATCAGACCAAAACACAGATTTCCACTGGTCTAATTTCCATTCCTTGTGTTCTTTAGCCCAAACAAGTCTCTTCTGCTTATTGCCCGTCCTTGGCAGTGGTTTCCTAGCAGCTATTCTACCATGAAGGCCTGATTCACACAGTCTCCTCTTAACAGTTGTTGCAGAGATTTGTCTGCTGCTAGAACTCTGTGTGTCATTGACCTGGTCTCTAATCTGAGCTGCTGTTAACCTGCAATTTCTGAGGCTGGTGACTCGGATGAACTTATCCTCCGCAGCAGAAGTGACTCTTGGTCTTCCTTTTCTGGGGCGGTCCTCATTTGAGCCAGTTTCTTTGTAGCGCTTGATGGTTTTTGCGACTGCACTTGGGGATACTTTCAAAGTTTTCCCAATTTTTCGGACTGACTGACCTTCATTTCTTAAAGCAATAATGGCCACTCGTTTTTCTTTACTTACCTGCTTTTGTCTTGCCATAATACAAATTCTAACACTCTATTCAGTAGGATTATCAGCTGTGTGTCCACCTGACTTCTGCACAACACAACTGATGGTCCCAACCCCATTTATAAGGCAAGAAATCCCACTTATCAACCTGACAGGGCACAACCTGTGAAGTGAAAACCATTTCAGGTGACGACCTCTTGAAGCTCATCAAGAGAATGCAGAGTGTGTGCAAAGCAGTAAACACAGCAAAAGGTTGCTACTTTGAAGAAACTAGAATATAAGGCGTATTTTCAGTTGTTTTACACTTTTTTGTTTAGTACATATTTCCACATGTTAATTCATAGTTTTGATGCCTTCAGTGTGAATCTACAATGTCAATAGTCATGAAAATAAAGGAAACTCATTGAATGAGTAGGCGTGTCCAAACTTTTTGTCTGTACTGTACACATGCACTCATGTGCTGGGTGAACGCTTACCCTAAACCTAAACAGCATTCATAAATCATCTACTTGTATATTCTTTAAAATCCTGGTAAGTGGAAGAGAAGTTGGGTTGGTTGTCTTTTGCTGTGAAGTTTTAGTCAAAGTTTTGCACTTCTTATGCTTTATTGCTTGACATTTTGTTGTTAATATAAATAAATAATGTAAATAAATGTAATATTATTGTTTGTGTTTGTGCTATGTGGTCTAAATGTAGTGGCTTATTTGCATCTTGTGCAGTGCTTTGTGCTTTTATCTTGCCAAGAACAACCTTGTAAAATCGATGAATAAACTCAATGGACGTCTTTCCTGGAGAAAAAAAAGATTAAAAAATAAAATAAGTAAGTAAATAAATAAATCAGATGTGACTCAGGCCATAAAATGATCAGCTCTAGATCAGATCGCCGTCCAAGCATTTAGCATGCCGATGCAAGTGAATCTTCATCAATGCAGACAGAGCGTTTGCATAATATAGCAATAGATCAAGCACCATTATCTGAGTAGTGCACATGTATTTTCTTTGCAGTGGTGCAGATGTGTGGTTATATGTGACATAAGATATAAGGTTAAAGGTCATGATGAACATATTAGGCTTATTTGTAAACATTAAGTATGCATTACTCTTGTTGAGCTTTGTACAATTTGGGTAAGATTGACATCATCTGTAAATTTCTTTAGCCTGTTTGTTTGTAGTTTATTGTACCAGTTGATGATAAAATAACTTCCTTTTTAAAATTACAGTTTCATAAAATAACCATAAGTTGATCATAAAACACATCTTTAGATGTCCCTTCTGAAGTGAACTGAGCAACTATGAGAAAAACTGAAACGATATTTGGTACTGTACTTCTGTACTGCCACTTAGCAAATGTAATCATCAAACGAACGTTTGGAAACTGAGTCAACATAGGAGCTTTCACTGCAAACCATGGTAATCTAAAAATGATGTTTCTGCTGGTGGTGGTTCTAAAATAAATTTAAAAAAAGAAGTTAAAACTGAAAGCAAAAGACATTTACCACTTCTGACTTTATAGACACTTTCTAACTGACTGATCACGACATCCTGTAGTGACAGAGCGGCGCCCTGGCACCTTGAACCTCAGGAAGGAGCTGCTGGTTTCTGCCTCAACTAAACATTTCGACAAAAACAAAACTAGTTTTTATACAATTAGTCCTGGACAAACTAAGCAGGTATGGTGAGAAGTTATTTTTTGACCCAGGTTATGATTTCGACTTCACTAATCTCTCTGACTCGGCTGCTTGCGTGAGAGGAAACGAGAAGTACCAGCGCCCAAACGGCTGGTACCGCATGGCCCTGAAGGTCAAATGTAAATATCCGGATGGAGACGCCTGGTTGGGCACCATTGGATGGAGGAGTAACTCCGTGTCTGAAGAGTGGCTTGTCTCATACCATGGAACCGGGTTAGAAGGAGTCAGAAACATCATCAAGAGTCACTACAATGCTGGAGAAGGGCAAGCATACAGAAGAGGAATCTACTCAACGCCTGACCTTCCTGTTGCTGACGGCTATTGCAAGACCTTCACGTCAAAGTTCACAGGAAAAACCTACAAAGTGATCATGCAAAACCGAATCAAACCAGAGAAGAGGCAGATTATTGGAAACTACTGGCTCATTCCTGTTCCGGCAGGAACGTTAGCAGAGGAGGAGAAACGCATCGCTGAGAGTTCAATACGTCCGTACGGCGTTCTGATCAAGGAAATCTGAGACGGGAATTGTGACTTTAACTCGAGCCAGGAGACATGCTCTCCAAATTTTTTGAAGATGAATAGTTTAACACTAATCTCACTGAGGAAAGAAAAGGTTTGAATCAGCGTTAATGAGAATTAGGTACATTTTCTTTCATTTTCGATATAATCCTGAAAATACTGGCGCTCTTGTTTAAGGTTACAAAATGTGAATTTGTGAAAATGAAATTTTATCAAGCAACTCAAAAAGTAGCAGTTAATCAAATTATGAAGATACACAAAGAAATTTTATTTTATGCCTTTGTTTAGCTGCCAATATTTTAAAATGCAGATTTCGAATACTGCGCTTCAAATCCACTGGATAAACAATACTGGAAAAGTATTTCTATGCACCTATTTTGTCTCAGGTTCATAAGTTATCCTAATCGTTAGTTCAAGTATTCGTCTGTTGGTTGTTTTATTGCTGCTTGGTGTCTTTTTTTCTTTTTTTTTATGGAACTGAGTCATCGGTAAACAGACACAGGCCACACCGGGGGTTTCCACTAGCAGCACAATCGCTTGCTTTCATTTCACCATAGTGAAAGGCAAAGTGCTCAACACTGATTGTTTAATGAGATGGACAATGCAACGCTTCTTACCAAGACTGTTGCAGCTTTTTCTATTAAATTATTAAAAAGAGACTTATGTTGGTTTTCAAAGAGGCCACCAGGAATCACTGGGTGAGCAGAACAACAGTTTTCTGCAGGTTCTCAGACTCAGCAGTTCTCAGTCCTTTTCCGTTTCAAAGATTTTCTGTTCTCATGCCTTGGAGCCTAAATCTGACCCTGACCATTAACTTACAACAGCGTTCATAAATTATCTACTTATATACTGTTTAATATCCTCTGTGTAGTTGGGAACTGGAAGAGAACTTGCATCGGTTGTCCATTACAAAAGTGCCAACTAGCAAGAAAATAATAATAATAATACTAATAGAAAGTGGTTTTGAGAACCTGTGGTCAACATCATTGATCAGAACTAAGACTAAAGTGAAAACTAACAGCTCACTTAACAGGATTTAAGCTCAGGTGGAGGTTGGAGTCTCCAATTTCTTTATCTGGTTTTAAACAAGAACTGCCCAGTCACATCTTGTATCTGCAAAGTCCAAGGATTGTATTTCTTATGTTTTATTTCCTGACACATTGTTACTACTCCAAAATATTTAATAATATTGTTGTATTTTGTAAATGTGGTGGCTCGTTTGCATCTTGCATAGTGTTGAGTTTTTATCTTGCCAAGGGCTTCCTTGTAAAAGAAATGAATTCATTTTATTTATTTATTTTTTTACAGTATGTTGTTTTCATGACTTCTTATTCTTGTGTTTTTTATACTGTAAAGCACTTTGAACTGCCTTGGTGCTGAAATGTGCTGTATAAATAAACTCTTCTGATTGACAATCTCAATAATTCTGGAAAAATAAAGGCAAATAAAGGCAAATAAACAAATCAACGTTAATTTCAAGGCGTTGAATTAGAAAGTCGTGTTTGACAAGAAAGATTCGATATGTTGTGGAAAAACATGTTCAACAGGACAGCTTGAAGTGAGCAACTATGAAAAAAACTGTAAAGATATAATCTGCACTGTATTGCTTTAATGTAAATTTGCCTTCTTTGAACAGCAAACTCACGTTTGGAAAATGGCTGAACGTGATTTCTTTGTGAGTCACAGTTTTCTCTAGGGTTGTTTCTGGGGGTGCTGTTTCCAAAAAACAACTTTAAAACTGAAAGTAAGAGAGTTCGACCTCTTATCATTAGGTCATTGTTTGACTAAAGGATAAGAAGATCCTGTCGCCACAGAAGCGAAACTCGGACAGCAGAAAGCAGCAACTTGTTTCTCTGTCAAACATGGTTCTGGACGCAAATGTGAGATTTGAGGCTCTCTCTGCGCTTCTGGGGACAAAAATAACATCCCTCAATGAGGGAAACCCTTGGAAAGCTGCTCCCGCTTTATCAGTTGATGATTTTTTTATACAACTGATCCTCGGCAAGAAAACCAGCTATGCAGAGGAGTTCTTCATCGATGAGAAGGAATTCTTTGACCCGTGTTATGACTGCGACTTCACTAATCTCTCTGACTCGGCTGCTTGCATGAGAGGAAATGAGCCGTATGTGCGTCCAAAAGGCTGGTACCGCATGGCCCTGAAGGTCAGAGGTAAATATCTGGATGGAGACGCCTGGCTGGGCACCAATGGATGGAGGAGTTACTCCGTGCCTGGAGAGTGGCCTGTGTCCTACCATGGAACCGGGTTAGAAGGAGCCAGAGGCATCATCAGGACTCACTACAAAGCTGGAGATGGGCAACAGTTTGGGAGAGGAATCTACTCAACACCTAAACTTAATGAGGCGGAGAAGTACTGCAAGACCTTCAAGTCAAAGTTCACAGGAAAAACCTACAAAGTGATCATGCAAAACCGAATCAAACCAGAGAAGAGGCAGATTCATGGAAACTACTGGCTCATTCCTGTTCCGGCGGGAACGTCAGCAGAGGAGGAGAAACGCATCACTGAGAGTTCAATACGTCCGTACGGCGTTCTGATCAAGGAAATGTGAGACGGGAACTGTGACTTTAACTAGAGCCAAGAAACATTCAAACTGAAAAGTGCTCACACTGAACAAAATCGACATTTACTATGCATGTTCAAGATTTTTTGTTTAGAACTGTAATTTTTATTCAAGCTTATGTCAAAGTATGGTAATGTTTATTAAAATACAGGTTGTGCAGAAGCGATGACTGTTCAAGATCTGATGACAAAGAAGCTACATAAAACCAACAAAAGACCAAACTGGCAACAGTTCTAGTTAATCCTACTGAGAGTCTCAGAATGAATCATTTTCTGTTTTAGCTATAAATCTTAAACACAGGCAAATATATTACTGATAATAATAGTGTGCGAGAAGGGCTACCAGATAAATCTTTAATATTACATGCAGGAAGCTGATTGTTTTCCTTGTGCTTGGCTGTAGGAGTTTCTTTTTATGTACTTCAGCTGCCAGCTGATAAAGAACAGTTGGGGTTTTTTCCACTAGCATGGATTTTCATTTTCAACCTTTATTTTCAGGTGAAAATCTGGGTCACACAAAAAGGCAAAAATGCTAAATGTGTTATCTTCCACATTAAACTGCATTTATAATATAAAACCAGATAATTATTTTCTTTCAACTTATTTGACAACATTAACAAATTATGGTAAATTTACTTTACCATAAATAAATTTACCATAATTTACACAAGGTGAGGAAAAAGATGTCTTTTCCAGCCTACTGATGCATTTTAACTCAGGAAAATAAAAAGCTGCCGTGTACATCTTCATATTTTCAGGCAAACCCATAAGTTTATGACCTTGACCAGAGAATGTGTGCCGTGTGTTAGCACGATGTTTATGCCTCAATCATGATTATCACGCGTTATTTTGACAATAAAGAGATTTACTGCATGCTGTATCTTACAGTTTTTCCTCAGTCATTTAGAGCATTTCTCGAATCATTCTTGAAAGTTGCAAAACGGTACGTGCAAAACGATTCGCACAAACAGAAAAACATGATGGGTTACCTGCAAAACCCAGCATGTTTCTCAAAATCTATGAAAATGAACACATCAGCGTCTCAGAATGACAAGTCCTTGTTTCATTGTGTTTGGATAAGACAGACAAATTGATTAGCCATGTTGTCAATATAACAGTGGACTTTGGAGGGACATTCTGTTGTAAACTGCAGTTAAAGTTTTGATGTCTTGTTTTTTAAATGGTAATTATGGGTGACAAATGGCAAGAGACTGAACGAGATTCATATTTATGCTTTTACTGTGATTTGTGAAAGCATAAATGATACAGAAAGCAGAGAACAAAGAAAAAAAAACAAAGTAGCACTAAGAACATAAGACAATCTCCTTAAGGAAAACTACAGTGCAGTTTTCATATCTCCACGTTGAGAAAAAGTCCTAAAGAGCTAAAGAGCAGTGTGAGAGGAACTCCGTCAGTATCTTACTGTGGGTCACAAATCATGTCCTGAGCGATGGAAGCTACCACGCTCAGCCTCTTCTTCAGTTTGGCCTGCTAACTCCTCAGCCACAGCCTCTTCCTGTCTCTGTGTTGACTCAGCCCAAATCCTTGTCTGTCCATTGTCAGAAATGTAACACTGTGTTTTTCTCTGGCTTTATACTTGACCAAAAATCTTCTGATGGCATTTTTAACTGTCTGTAATGTCCTTCACAATCCTCAAAGGAGGATTAACCTCAGAGCATACCGTGGCCACAACCATGCTTCACTGTTCACTGTGAATGAGGAGCCAGCTAACTAGCTAGCCATCATATCTTTAAATATGGGCCATCTATCTAGAGCAGTGTTTTTCAACCTCTGTTCCGCGGCACACTAGTGTCCGTGATTGATCGTCAGGTGTGCCGTGGAAATTATTCAATTTCACCTAAGGTACCGTATTTTTCGGACTATAAGATGCTTCTTTTTTTCTAAGCTTTGAACCATGCGGATTGTAGCCCAATGTGGCTTTGCTGTGTGCTTGTTTTTCAATCACCAGGGGGCTCTCTAGCAGGAAGTGAATCATTAGAAGTCAAAATTGTAAATCAAAAGAAGAACGTGCTAATTTTCAACCTGTTCAGGGGTATTTTTAAGCAGCAAGCACGATGGAGAAATGTTTTCAAACTCATATCATGCAGCTTTTAAGTTGAGGGCTGTCGATCTGGCACTACGGGAGGGAAATAGAGCCGCTGCATTTAAGCTCAGTGTGAACGAAACCATGGTTTGACTTTGGAGACGGAGTGCTGCGTCCTTAATATATGCAGCAGATTTATTAGGACGCCGCCCTCTGCTGGGTCCTTATGGGTCCAGCTTCCAGTTTTTTTTGTGTGTGTTTTTTTTGTTCTTTTAATTGAAGGCGCTTGTATGGTGCGCTCTATAGTCCGAAAAATACGGTAATTAATTTTAAAAGATTTTTTGAAAATGAATTATCTGCAAATAATGCCATCTTCAAGTGTCTCTGCTGTAGCAGTGACTAGCGGCGTAATCATGTAATTTTCTTACCACTAGATGGCAGTAGGTACAGAGCATTTTACATTACAACAAGAGAATTAGTGATGCATGAATATTACAGGTAGAGGTGAGAGCATCATATCTAGCAAGACTGTGATGGAAAAGACAGTGAAGCTCAGCAGTAGTTGGGTTGGAAAGAACATGAGTCCATTTCCCACAACATATCTGTGTGAAGTGAGCTTCTCTAGTCTGGATACTATAAAAACTAAAACCAGAGAGACTGAGAGATGTTGAGGAAGAGCTTTGTCTTTCTTCAATTTCTGCCAGGAAATCAGCTGTTTTCATCCAAACATGCACAAGTTTCACACTAGGTGGGTAAAATGTACAGATATTGACATTTTGTACATGCAACTCTTCATATTGTAACAGTGAATATGAAGTGAAATGTTTCCCAAATATTATTGCTTCTTTCAGAATAAGAATTATTTTCTGTATTCCGGCTATAAGATGCTTGTGGATTAGTTTGTAAAACAGTTTGAAGTTTTCTACAACTTCTTTTTAAATTTAACACAACAGTGTTGTGGCTGTTCAGGTGTATTTTTGAAGTGGACATGTTAAGTGCAATTTGAAATAAGAAATGTAAAATGTGATAAAAATGCATTTTTGTGTTTATTTGATTCCTATTCAAGAGACTTTGATAAGAATGACTATATATGTAATATAGAGTATACAGAGTATCTTTGTTTACATTTTTGGTTGGTGGTGTGCCTCGAGATTTTTTCAATTAAAATAACGTACCTTGGCTCAAAAAAGGTTGAAAAACACTGATCTAGATAGATAGCTAGGCTGTCACATGTTGATAAACTGCATTAATAACATGCAGACATCCTGTCACATGTCGATGTCTCTCTGAACCCCTAATTGCCCACCATGTTTGGTTTATAAATGTTATTTAAAGAAACAGAAACCTGTGAAATACCAAGAACTCACTAATAAAATATAGAAGTTGTGGAGAATCAACGTCTCAGTGGTGACAGTGGTCACTTGCCGGCACAAGTTCAAACACACCCAGATGTGCTATTTTATTACTGTACTTAAAAAAAATCTACTCATGTTCAGGTAAATCAAATCTGTTTCCAATTACACCTTAATTTATAAGGTGTAATGCTTCTCTACCTGGCCAATATAACACATCATTCTCATTTTTAGCACTTTTTTCAAATTGAATAAATTTTAGACAAAACTATGACGTCCCAGAACATCCAATCGAATTCTTTCTACATGAACGTATGAACTCCTGAACACACTTTTTAAGTGATTTCAATGAATGGTCATGAACAGGGAGGTGCCGAACTGGGTTGGAGATGACTCATCATTTGAAGTATGTCGAAGCAGGTTAAAATCTACAACAGATGGGACCCTGGGAGTTGAACCGCTCACTTCTACTCTATGGTCCACCACTGGTCATCCTGCTGCACTTTTAAATGCAAACAGCGGGTCATTTTCCACCCCAATGGGGTTTAGCTTTGCCATTACCTTTTCTTTATCATTTATATTATTGTTTTGGGGTTTCCACATATGTACGTCTTTACTGGGTGTAATGGAGAGACAAATTACCTCTTAATATGTAGTTCTGGTAGTTCTGGTCAGCCTCTGCTCCCACCTTGATGAGACAAGTCAAACCTTCAGCCATCACAAACTCATGGACAAGGTCCTTGTCATCCTGGAATAACAGAAAGAAAATTAAAAAGAAAAAAAAATCTAACTGTAAGATGAAACTATAATTGAAAACTCATTAAAAATTGCAATCTCACAAATTACCACATGATGTCAGTAGTGTGCAGAACAAGGATTAACACAACTTTCTAGCTTTAATAAATGCTTCAAGGGTTTTCAGTAAAACGTTTTGATTTTTTTTCCTTTTGTAAACATTTTAAGCAACACACATTAGCATAGCTGGCTGAACAAGTAAAAAATAAAAGTGTTGCGTTCAGCTGCACTTTATTTAGCTGGAAGAGGCTCCTATGATTTGGTCTGTTTGGGCCTCAGTATAGTCCTTCTTCAAAGTAGCTGAGCACAAAAATGAATTGTCTAAACTCTTATCCTCTAAATTATTCACACCCAAATATAAACCGCTAAGTTGAAAGGAAGATCTCAGTTTGTCTGTGACAACAAACCGAGGCTTGCTGCATTTACAACGTGTTACCTGAAAGATCTGCTTTAAAGAGAACAGAGCCCTTCTCAAGTCCCGTCCATTGGAGTTATAGAGTTTCTCTGCAGAGAAGGAACACAAAACAAAGCGCATTTATGATACCCAACAAAGGCTGGTACACAGCAACATGTTGACATTTATCTCCCTGAGCATCTTTCATCTCTCTCCAGTCTTCACATGTTTTATAGTGAGGAGAGGATCAATAAAACCTGTAGGTGAAATGAGTTTCAGCTGTGTCGAAGTTGCACAACAGGCAGCAGTTTGACGGAGCAAAACCACACGATTTGGTAGGCGAGCGCTTTATCACACACTTTTACCAAGTTCTCCATAGGCATGTGGATGAAATGTTTCCTGCATGCACACACACGCACGCACGCAGACACACAGAAGGACACACATGTAGGACACAAGGACGATCCGAGGTCTGTTGGAATGTTAATGGGTTGCTGGCTGGAGTTCAACATTGAAGTATTCGGGTCACGACTCGGAAACTTTTCAGGGCAGATGTCTACAGGCCTTCATACCCTCACAGTGATCTCTAACCTGCTGAGAAGTTCTTCGAATGAAACAACAGCACGATGTTTTATTAAATTTTTATTTCAATTTCCTTACATCTTTCACTGCATTGACATGAAACTTCATACAACTACAGCAGTGCTATATAACAACATCTCGTAGGAATGAGTCCAGAGGGATCTTTGGCCTTGTCTCTTTGCACAATTTCTCTTATGTTCTCTGGTTTTCCGAAGGTTTGAAGCATGAACACCAACATGGCCATGGAAGAATGCTGATTTTGTGTCTGCGAATGGCTAAGCCTTGCGATAACAAATTTTGCTAGACAATAAATTGTCCCAGAAACTATTGTGATAAACGTTAATATTGCAATTTTTAGACTATTTAGAACAGATATACTGCTAATGGCATAATAATGCGAGATCGTTATTCAGACTGGAACTGGAAGATGTGTTAAATATTCAAAATAAAACATAATGACCAAAAAAGAAAACACAAACCACATACAACCAATACCATAAATAACATGGGTTATGAAGTTTATATAAAAAATGTACGTTAATAAATGTTAATCATCAGAATGGAAAATATCGAGCTCATTTTAATTGATTATGCCATGGTGAAATGGCATAATCAATTGCCATTTGATCGTGCCATATATATACATACGTAAGTATGTATATGTATGGACATATACATACATAAACATGTATGTATATGTCCATACATGTTTCGAAGCGTTATCCACCATCTATCCCAGAATAAACTAAATTTTAAAATTGCCAAGCTTAGACATTTCAATATGACGATCAACACACATCTGCCCTTCTGTATTAACAAGTCTTTCCACTTTTGAAGAACAGCTGACCCATATGGGTCATGTCATATTTGTAACCATAGCAAAACAGGAAGTGTGTACTACATGCAGTGCATTAAAGTGAGCATATCTGCTGGTACAGTTTACGGTTCGTTATTATAATGATGCTGTTGAGCGTGGAAGGAAAAGACGGTTTTTGGCACAGCTCCATGGTACCGGGTTTGCTACTCAAGGCTAACCCGACTCAAGGGTCAGAATCATTATCATTCCTCACTCAGACAAAGAATTACTGGCCTGTCTGTCTCCACCTCTGAAGGACAATTTCTAAGAGATTAGCAACGGCATTCGTGATATGAACCTCTGATAGCCAACATAGTGGTGCTCAAATGATGAAAGGTCATTAAATCATCCACATGATCCATCTTAACGGGGCAGTGGTGCAATAAGATGAACATGTCGAGGTTAGCAAGGGCGTCGATGGAGCCAAACACCCAAAAACCCATCAATAAACATACCAAGGATTTTACCCAAATTCATCCAAACAATATAAAAAAACTACAGTAACTCAAAAATCTGAAGATTTCTCTTAAAATGCCACACACTGGGATGTAAAAACGGAGACCTTGAATTGAAAACTGTGATGTGAGATTTGTCCAGTACAATTAATCATAAAATGTAATAGCCTGGTTTTATAAATATGTACACATTTAAGCTTTTATTTCAGCATAAACCTTCGTTTGGCTGGAGTCTCTTAAATCTCCACATTTTGACGTTGTAATATTTTTCCAGTTTACCTTGAAAAAGTTCTATAAATCTTTTAGATTGTGAGAACATGTCTTGCTCTCTCAGCCCTCTTCAGGCAACAACACTGATTTCCAATGAGAAGTAGTTCTGGACTTTGACTAGGTCACTCCAGAACTTTCATTTTCTTCTTATTAAACATAGTTTTTGTTAATTTGGGTGTATAAATAAAATCCCTTCACCTGCTTTTTATTTTTCTTCTAGCAAGTGCCTAAAGGTTTTGGGTCAAAACTGACTGAACTATCTATACCATCCACATTGACAAAAAAAGTTCAATTGATACTGATACAAAGAAACCCTGCGGCCTAGGGGTGGTAGGGTTTGTTCGGCATGGTTTGTTTGTCGAACAAACCATGCATGGAACAATAAAAGAGATAACAAAAGATCAAGTTCATTTTTTATAGAAACTTAAAATATTCTGAGTCAAGATTTATGGAAGATTTTGCAACAGTTGGATGTTTTCTTTGAAAAAGTTCTGATTTACAATCGTACTCCTTAATCCTGACAAATGGAAAATTTGGAATGACTCCTGGAAGTCTTCCCGACTAGTTTCCGACTTCTCTTTTCACAACTTTTGGAGAAACGCTGTAAAACGCTGTAAAATTTTGAAGCATCTTTCCAACTTTATAGAAAACAATGGTTTTAACAAAATACAAATAACTTCTGGACTTTAAGTCGCTACTATTGTTGCTTGCTTTGAACACTACAATGCGATTAATATGTGGATTTTTGCCAACGGGTTTTAAAAGGCTGGGCAGCTGCGCGATGAAGAGTTCGGCACAAGCTCACTTGGATTGGAGACAAAAGCAAAAACAAAAGAGAGACTGAGGAAGTGTGTGTGAGACC
The DNA here is from genome assembly GCF_904066995.2 of Poecilia reticulata. Classification (NCBI taxonomy): domain Eukaryota; kingdom Metazoa; phylum Chordata; class Actinopteri; order Cyprinodontiformes; family Poeciliidae; genus Poecilia; species Poecilia reticulata. The sequence goes on along the minus strand of NC_088840.1, from coordinate 7,645,449 downwards.
GTTCAATTCTGACGCTGACTTTGGTGGTTTCAGTGCGACGACAGCGATCAATAACTTCTCCTTTGAGGCTACTGTATTCCTTTAAGTAGTTGTGTTACAGGCATTGTTCGGAAAAAGCATTTTACGATATACATATCATACATATGTTGATATGTATTTCAACATAATAAAAAAGATACATGTTTCTGTGTAAATGTCTCATGTTACAATATGGACACCTGTGGCTTATAGACGAGTGCAGCCGATATACGTACAATTTTTGTTTCTTTTTAACCTTCCCACATTCTTAAGATGGGGGTTATTTGGACCCTACAAGCTTTTTACCCCGTGTGTGGTCCCACGGGGTCACACCCCATCTGTGCTTTAACAAGTTTTTATTTATATGTGTAGTTTTGGGAACTGACGGTCTGACGGGACAACCTCCCCGCTGCCCGACCGTGACATCTGCCGCGCTGATCCAGAGTGTCACGCTAAGACTGCGGGAGGGTTAAATTAAGTGGGTGTGGTTTATATTCAGGTGCTCTCACAAGTCCAGAAATTATGTTCATGCCTACAAGAAAATATGAGGAAATCTTTATTTCGGTTCAACAGATTCTCCAGAACATACAGCTGGTGTGAACACAAGAACTAAAACCTGCAAGGTTGTCGCATCTTTTAGTGTTTTCTATATCTCTGTCTGTAACACATGTCTGTGTTGTTAAATGTAACACAATAAGCGGAAAAGGTTCGGCAAAGATTTGTCATGGGCTCGTTTTCTTGGAAGTTTAACAAAGGGTGTGTGCACTTCTGAGAACCCTTATAAGTTATAGAGTAATGTAAACTCGGCTAAGTCCAGCGGTCCTGAGTTTGACCAGACTTCCCTGGAAATCAAGAGGCCACTCAAACGTCCCATCTGGCCGTCGCGGCCATTGCAAAGCCCTTCTGTGTGTCGTTTGTGATCTTCATCAGAGCACGAGTGGCCCTGTCAGGGTAACCTTTACCAACAGCCTGCCTCTGCATCTGGAGCACGTCAGCAACAGCGATAAGGTTTAACCTTGGCTTCATTCGCTTGCGATGCCGTCAGATGCGCCGGTTATTTCCGCTCCAGATGCTTTCTTCGAATCCCACCTTCTACACTCGGGGTTTATCGTATAGAGTTTTTAAGCCCACAGGTGAAACAACAGCATCAACATTCCACCTTGTTGCTGTGTCAGTGTTGTCACGGTAATGGCGAGGATACACCTGGTCGGCATTACTGCCATTTTGCTCCAGAATAAACATGCTTTGGGCAGGCTAAATAATTAATGGACCGCTTTCCAGTTGACACCGTGGGCTGCAGCTGTGTTAACACAGCGGAAACAAGCTGGAAAGGGTCGAAACATAAATAACTCTCGCATCCAACCACCTGCTTTAATGCAGATGCCTAATTGTCAGTTCTTAAGGGGGTGATCCAGGTCGACTGCAGCTCACTCCCAAATTTAAAGCTTCCTGTGAAAACATATTAAAAAAAAAGTTCTGTCTTAAAAAGAAGGAAGAAAAAGACACCCCGTCTACAGCTCCAACTCCAACACAGATCAGATCAGAAGGTGGGAACATTTTTTTTTTAAATCCACGGTTTGCAGTGTCCACGTGTCTCTCGCTGGTCACCCTTCCTTTCGCCTGGCGCCTGCTTTCCTTATTGTCACAAGAAAAGCATCAAGCCTCACTGGGATGTGTCATTGTGGCCTCTGTGCCTGCTGATCTGCTCCGTGCGTACATGTGCGAGCCAGAGCGGGGCCGGCAGACAAACCGACGAAAGCAAAGACAGCGAGGCGCGTTTCATTTATAGGCCCTCTTGCAGTTTTACGGTTTTGTTTTGGAGGACTCGCAGCTCGTGTCCGCGCTGTTTCACCCCACGTCCTCGGATGACCCTGCAGCGTCAGCCCTGACCTGTCCTTTAGGACAACGCTCCGCTTACAGGGTAGTAATCTCCATAAAGCGAGGTCAAACAAGAGAATGGGTTATCTTTGTTGTTTCTAAAGTATTTTGAGAAATATCACTACAAGCAACAAAAAACTACGATATCTTACCTGTGATGACTTTTGAACTTTTATAAGTCAAATACCACTCCTCTGGAATTTACTTCCAGACACATATGAGCAACATTTCTGAATTGGTTTATCAATTAGTGTATCTCTAGGTGAACTAATAATTAACATTAAAAGTGAATGAATTAATTGAGAAATTACATTCAAGTTTGCTACCCAAAGCACCGACAGCTAAAACAAACTTTTTAACCTTTTAATGCCAAAGATTCAAATCTCCGCCTGGATATTTTTTGCAGTTATCAAATAAATTTCTGATTTAGTACATTTATGTCTGTATGTCAAAAAAAAAGAACAATTTTAAGTCAATTCAGCATCCTTTTTCTGTATCAGATATAAAAATAAATTTCAGTATTGAAAGTGAGAAAAGCAAATCTCACACTCACTGATGCAATCCATGTAAACGCTGACATAATAATAATGAAACAAATTATGCAGGGGACGATGGGGGTCGTTTTTGAACCGTCCTACTTCTGCATGTGTGTGTGCGCTCATGTGTGTGTGTGTGAGTGTGTGTGAGTTTCCTCCACAGAGGAGCAGAGAATCCCTGACTGCCCGGGCTGTCTGCTTTGTCGTTCAGGAGTGGTCCAATCCCTCCTCCTGCCCCTCCTGTCACAATGCGATTAATGCTGTGACCCCTTCAGCTTTGACTAATCCTTTAACATTTACTGCACCATCCACACGTTCTCCAGAACAGAAAAGGCCAAGATGGACAATGCAAGGCCTCGTCCTCTGCTGCTGTAAAACACAGAGATCTGCTCTTGGTTTGATCGAGTACAATATTTGCAAAGAAGAAGGAGAAGGAAAAAAAAAAAAAGAGTCCCCAGGTAACTGCTGTCTTATTCTACCGAAAAGCCCTTAGCAAACAGTTTACTGCCTCTGAGCTTAATCCTCAGTCTTAACAACAGGCAGTCAGATAAGTACATGTTTCTCTAAGGGGACCCGCTTTATTCAGGAGAATAAAAGTGAGACTGTGCAGGTGGACATGAACAGATAATGTAGAGACATGCCCTCCACTCCACAGCACAGATTCATTCTCCCCTGTCTATGAGCATGAGCTGAATCTTCAACATAACAATGCTCTAAATGTTTAACATAGATTTTGAATATATATATATATATATATATATATATATATATATATATATATATATATATATATATATAACTGCACTACTACAGACTAATCATCAGGCTGTCAAAATCAGAGCTCAAAATAAACAGATACATTGTTTATCTTTGCTGAATGTAAGGTATTGTAATAGTATATGTGCATCGTAGAACAAAGATAGATTGAAATAAATGTGAATTCTTTTGAAATGCATCACTTTAGACACGTTTTGCTACTTCAGCATTTGAAAACCGGCCACTTGAAAGCTCAAAACAGCTAGACGCCTCCATTTTAATTATTGCTACGGTTTAAAGTGACTTCAGTGAGTGCCAGAGAAAGAGCATCTCTATGTGAGTTTAAACTTGTAGAGGCCTAAAAACGAGCTGAACAACTACAAACAGAGGCGTTTCTGTCATCTAGAGATGAACGTCTATGCGCCTGTGGATTGTTGATACTTTATCCCAAGGATAAGATAACTCTGACATTTAGATAGCCGTAGCACACATTCAAGTTTCAGCTAAGCTGAAAAAAGAAGAAACATTTGGTACTGAACCTAAAAGAAAAGGAAAAACAAAACAGTCCTAAATGAGTAAATAACACAAAAATGTTCAGTGAAGTTAGAAGATGAGCTTTTTTCTGAAAGGTGGACTTAAAATCTTTCTCTCTATCAAATAGATTGGTCATTGTTTTCTTTCTTTTGCCGTAAGAAGGCGTGCGGCGGATCGGCGCTATATAAACAAACTCAACTGAATTGAATTGATTAGTAATGATGTCACCATGGAGCCTCTAACGCCAGTCTCAAAAAAAATAGGAAGTGACTCAAATTTCAAAGTTCGACTTGAGTCACTCTTGAGTTACAAAATCAAAGACTTAGACTCACCATCCAACAATGGAGTCCATTGTACAGTCAGTCTGTATTTGTGTAACAGGTGACCAGTTTGAATTTGAATAAAAGATTTAAAAAACAAGTGGAGTAGCAAAGCACTCTTCTGCAGAGACATCAGAAAGTATCTAACAAATGTCACAGATAACACAATTAAAACTAATAATAAATGATCTTTTTTCCCATCAGCAGTACATTTAAAGCTTTCGTGTTTTAAATAAAAGCAATCGCATCTCTTTCTTTGCACTTTTGCCGCCTTAATAGCATGTTGCCGTGTTACCATAGCAACCCGGACCACATTTTATTGCCAATAATCCAAGATTACAGTTCAGTCTTCACGAGTGCCACTGGAGCTGGTGCCACAGCCATTTCTTGGTTCGGTTTCAGTCGTGGCAAATCAAACGAGGACAAGAAACTAGAGGCGTTGTCTAACTTTCTGCCTGAGCAAGTAACTGTCTTTCTGCATCCTCATCAACCGGAAACATCGTGTGTAATTTCAGGGCGCGTAGTTCTGACAGTTTTTTGTGAGTGGTTTAAGCTAGAGACTCTTAGTGGCGAGTGATGGGTTGAAAGAATGTCCACTGAACACATAATGCACTAAAATAAAGTAAAAAAATAAAAAAACAACTTTAATATAAAAATATTGGCAAAGAGACAAACGCTTTTTCTTTCTTTGAGATGGTGGCTTTGGAGAAGTTTCTCATCATCGGTACTGCCTGGTTTCAGATGAGTTTAGGTTATAAGAGGAATGTTTTTCTAACTCAATAGTGAGTTACTCACTTTGGCAGGAAAGCCAGTGCATGAGTTTATTACATAAAAACAAAGAATGAATGGCAATAGGCAGTGGCTCCATTCACATAATCCGCTAACAGCCGAGGTAATTTATCATTTAGCACCTTTGCCAACTTAAAAAAAAAGTTTAGCGGACTTAGCTTAACTTTTCCGAATAAATTTTAAAGCGCAAATTTCCTCGGCTGTTTTGTAAATTTTCACGTGAGTGAAGTTTGACAGCCGTGTTAAAGTCTGGTAAGAATTCTTCAAGTAATTTGACGTTTATATTCATGCTGTTATTTTGAAGTGGGTGAAAACTGTTTATGCTACCCTTTCGTTTCCTCTCGTCACGTTGTCTCTCTTTTGTTTCCCCCTAAAATAACTTCACTTCAAACAAGAAACATACAGGAACAAAATATAAATATAGGAACATGAACACAGTATCTATAAATTATACAGTCAAAATTAAATGGGTGCTCAAGGGTTGTAGTTTTTCAAGGGTAGTTATATTTTAATTCATGTTAGCGCTTTAGCACATTAGCATTAGCTTCTGCTAAAACGGCTGTTGTAGTTCTTCAGCATTAGCAAAACAAATATCTATGTTTAGCACTCTTAGGTTAGCTCACCACTAGCAACAAAAAATACATACATGTATAGCAAACCAGCCTGAAATCACCAAGGCTGCAGATGAACTCCACTGACTTTCCTTTTGACCTGAAGGAATCATTTCATTTCAATATATCTATATTAGGACGCAAGATATTTAGACAGGCTCACTTTGTGTGTACCTATCTGGTTAACCAGGCAGTTAGCCAAGTGTTATATTTTCCTAGTGTGTGTTTATCAAGCCAAAGCAGGTGGGTCACAGCTGGTAGCCCCATATTTAAGCCCAGTAATAACCGCTGACTCACGTTTCTTGGGGATTTCTTTGCACCCCTTAAAATAAGCCGCCCTAAACGGCTGTCTGGGCCGATCAGCCTGTCGGTCGTTAAACCTGGACTGCAGACGTACCGAAAATGAAAAAAAAAAAAAAAATCCAGAGGAGGATGAAGTGTGTTGGCATGTTGGAGAGCTTGACTAAATCCCCGGAAGTCTTTCCCTCTCTCTGCTATCTCGCTATATTTAGGACGTATTAGGTGTCAGGCCTACTGTAATGACCTGAGCACCAGAGTTCAGGCTCTGCTGAGGTCATGTACTGCTTCGTACTCTTCTCAACGAGGCATTTTAAAATTCAAAGCTTGTCCCTGTGGCGTCTGCAATTGTTTTCCTTTGAAGACAATGCGCTCAAAATAACAACTTTCCTTGTGCGTGAGCGGCCAAAAATATTTCTTTCCATGTCAGCCTTAGTGTCTTGTGCAAAAGCTGACATGTACTTTCTTTAATAACTTTTCTGTGTAGTGACATAAAAGAGAAAAAAATAAATAAAAAAATCCTCCAATTTGCCGTAAGATCGTATTTTTAATAACAAACTATTTCAGTGTCGGCCTGGACTGCTGAGGACTTTGCAATCGTCTTTATTCTTTTTTAGTCTGCTGGTTTTTAGCCAACTGCCAACTGCAATAGGCTGCTGACGGCGCGGATGACGGCGGAGACCTTGTGAGTTTAGAGTGTGTGAAAACGAGAGAGAAAAGAGGGAAACAGCTAAAGGCGAATTATCTGTAAAAATACATATCTCGAAAAAAAGAAAAAAAAGAAAATCAAAATGGAAAACATTTTTTACGTAACATTGTTTTTCTTTTTTCTAAAGATTTACAAAAATTTAACTCTGGATAAACAGGCAACTTCTCAAAACATCATAGATTATGTATGATTGAATTGAAATGTGTTCAAGTGCCTTGAGATGACATTTGTTGTAAATTGATGCTTTATGAATAAAGTGAATTGAATTTAACTGAATTGAACAAACATTTATGGCTGAGAAAAAAAAACCTTACCATTATTATCTGAGCACGTAATTTGGCACGTAACATAAAACAATCGATGGATTGGTCCCAGTCATGTGACTGTTAAATCCAAAACCAACAGGACTCTTAAACTGCTACTCGTCTAACCTCCTGCAATCACCAGCTGTGCTGCAGTCCAAACACTTGCTTAAAAAGCAGCAACAACCTGCAAGACTTCTGTTGGCATGTCAACTTTTGATGTTTTTTGGTGCTATTTTTCCAAGTCATGGCTAAGCTAACCCCCAGTACCAGTCACCTTAAACAGATTCACTGCCTCTGACTGTCCATGCAAATCTACACTGATGCTTTAGATGATGAACTGCACCTTTGAACCTGCTGAAGGATAACAGCTGTGCTAAAACCTCCTCAAGGCAGACTTACTTATACATAAACATTTGCAGGCATAATACAAATGCGGACGATGCCAAACACTACATCCTTGCAAAGAAAGTTGCTTGTGACCCTCCTTTTACATCCTGGCACTTCTGTTTTAGTCCAAAAGGCTCAGTCACAGATAATTACAACATAAATGCGGCGTATTCTGAGTTTAATACCAGCAGCATGTGTTGTCGTGGGCTTAAGACCCCATCGCCCTACATTTATGCACCAAGACATACAGACCATCGTTGCTGCACTGCAGCCTGAGAGATACCCATCGTTCATTTACGACGCCTTTCAAAGCTATTAAAAAAGGACTGATATTTCATCATATTAAAACCAAAAATCTATGAGTTTTTAGACACATCAAGCTGATTATGACGACTGATGCTGAAAGGAAATATATTGGAATTAGCAAAAGTCTTGAAGATGTAGTTGCAGCAACATTCAGCTGTAAAAGGTAGTGACTCAGGGGAGCTGAATAGAAACACGTTTCCCATTTTTCTGGGGGGTTTTTCCCACACATAAAATATGTTGAAAACAACTTTTCCATTCCCTTACAAGTCCATCTTTTTTTTTTTAGATTCTGTGATTGCAGAAATTCACACAGAATCAAAAGATGCACACATTTTTTCACACTGATTCATAACTGCGACATACTGCAAATTTTCCGCGAAAATTGTCAAAAACATTGGGCTTAAGCGCCCACTCACTCCAACTTGCAGGTGGCAGTATTTCTTACTTCTACTACACTGCAGCCTGATGTCAAGTTGTTGTCTGGGATCGATATGACAAATACCGAAAATCGAGCTCTGTAAGTTCTTCAAATAATACAATTGTGTGTCCAATCTGTCTGCTGGGTTTTTTTTTCACATATATTTTTTGTATAAGGGAAAAAATATTGCAAAATTCTCACAAAATCTGAAATTTAGATGTTTTTTTTTAAATCACAAAAACAATCCCAAAATCCTGGAGAGAATATCTGACTTTACATTACCATGAAGTACGCAGAGGTGTGAGATATAAAACAAAACTGTTTCAGTGCATGTTTGCCTGAAGCTAAAAGTGTTTCTTTTCTACATTTAGATTCTGTTGAAAGAAATAATATCACAGATGGGATAACTGTATAATGGGATAACTACAAAAAAAAGAGGAGAAAATTAATGTTTCTCTCAAATTACAGATTTCAAACAGTGTTAATTTTAATCGTCTCTCGTTAAAGGGACATTCTTTCCGATCCGTCCTCATTTAGCTCTTTTGCATGCAGCTGACCTCATGTCCATTACTGCTTTGCTTCGGCATGAGGCCGTTCTTAGAGAGTGCAGCCAGAGTTTTGTTTTACCTCTTAATGGAGCGCGCTCAGACATAAAAGCAAGTGGTGGGAAATATTTCGGTGCTCAGTCTTGCGTACAAAATGTGCACGTGTGAAACAAGTCCACTGTTTGTCATCGGGTCTCTCTTATACACATTCTATCCGTTTTTCCACTTCTCACGCTCGCCGCTCCTCTGATCGTTAACTAATTGGATTCAATGGGCCAAAGACGTTGTCCGTCTAATTTGGGGGGGGAACACAAAAACATGGCCGTCGAGCGAACCGGTTGTGTGTAATAATCATAATAAGCTTTGTACGACGACTTGCTCTCATTTTTGAATGGGTTCTTTCAAACACTGAGCGCTAATCCTCAGGTAAAGCAGGGTAATAACGTTGAGTTGCCGTCTGTAAATGTCTTTATTAGCGCTTGAGCGCTGTCTGGCGTTCCAAGAAACGTTCTGGTGACAGCAGGTGAGTCAGAAAGGCAAACACGGGAGGGACAGACGGTGAAGCCAGAGGAAAGTCGGAGTGAGTAAACAAAGAGGCTAGTGGGGGATACCTGCTCCTTACTGACTGGATTAACCGACTAAAATCCTCGTCTGACATACACTCAGATCGCGTTCTGTCCTGTAAGCGCACACGTTGTCTGTTCCAACATGAGCTGCTGCCTAAATGTGTTCTGTACCACAGCAGCATTGCAGTTCATATTCTACTTCTCACCTCTTTTTTTTTTTTTTTACAGAAAAACTACAAAAATCAAAGTATTTGATTTTATTGGGGTTTTGTGTGATTAACTACCAAAGTTTACTTCATAATTGTGAAATTGAAGGAAAGTGAAACAAAGACTTAGATTTTAAGAAATGTGGTGTGCCCTTTATCCTTAAATAAAATCCAGTGCAACCTGATTAGCTAACGGTTTGCAGGTGTGAGGATAGAGAGAGAGAGAGAGAGAGAGAGGGGGGGGGTGGGGGGGGCGAGGGAGAGCACACAAACAGAGGAACTAGGAAAATCTGTACAACTATAGCAAAGAATATATAATTAAACATAATCTAACTGGTATAACTAAGAAATGACTGAACAGAAGCAAAGCAGAAAACTGAGCTAATCAAAATAAACAGGATAAAGGATAACAAATTATCAGAACTAAGAATTATGAACATTCTGTTTGTTGTATTGCATTAAATGCAAGTTTGTGGTCGTAATGCCGCAAAAATGTGAAAGGAAAAAAAAAATCTTTAGGGGTACAAATACTTTTGCAATGTGCTGTGTACCGCAGCTTTCGGTTGTCCTACTTCTGCTGCTCGGTCTGGCAGGTGCATTTCCTCCTCGCTTTGTTTCCCCCCGGTGTCCCCTCTGCCCTAAGTGATTTACCATTCCCTTGGAAACCGTTTTCTCTCCCCGTTTCTTTCCACACATCCTCTAAACCCATCATCTCCACAACTCGGCTCCTGGATGACAATCCAACTGTGCATTCTGCGCACTTAGCTTGTGGCAACTGTAATGTTTTATTGCATTATGTAATCGCTTCGAAAATGATTATTAAACCAGACCGGTCAGAGGTTTCGTGCCAGCGCACTCTGGTGCAGCGTACGAACAAGCCCAGACCAAACGCTCCGTGGTAATGGTATATTTCATGCCTTCTTCCAGTAATCACACACAGGCTTTGGGGGAGCGGACCACAAACGGCAGCGTGTTGTGCCGCAACGCAACAGTTTGAGCCTGTCGTGTTTGTCAGCAGAACCAGAGCCTGGGGAAAAACCCTGCCACATCCACAGAGACAAGCCGCCGCACCGCAGCGAAGGATCAATAAACCCAGAAAAGATACACTTCTGGAAAGAGAGCGAGGTTGTAGGGTAATTTTCACTCTCGCGCTGCCTGGACGCATTACAAGACGGTGGTAAAACTGTCACCCCAAATGAAAGAAATACATTTTGGGAATTCATTACAACTTGATGTCTTATTTTAGCAGAATGTTTTGGAGGCACTTGTGCTCCACGTTTATTGGCTGCCCTGGTGGAGATGCGCATAAAGGCTTATAATAAATCCATCTTTTATTGCAGCAGTAGCATAATCTGACACGGAACATTGTGTGATTCTCTAACTGTGAGCTTTGGATGTTTTACTGTGTCGCTTAAAATCACGTTTACCGTGTGCTGCTTCGAGGTGAAGTTTGCTCTTCATCAGGTCTTTCTTGCCATCAGAACTCCTGACTCTAAATACTGACAATTTTATGATTTAGAACCACCTTAGCTATTTGTTATGGAAAAATAACAAATGGTTATTTGTTATTTTACAAATAAATTATGTTATAAGTCATTTTTAAAGTGAGGAATTACTAAGTAAACCATCTGGATACTTTGACTTCTAATTACAGGTAAAAATAGAAAATTAACTCAATTTAAATGTTGCGTTAGCTGTCAGGCAAACGTGCTAATCAGAAGAGCTAGCATGCTGTTCACAACTTGCCAATTGTTGTCTTTAAACTGAGTTATGTTAGGTTTTTGGTCAAAGATTACACTATAGCTTAACTTAATTATTTGCCGTAAATGTTTTTAGCTAATATTTTGGAGTTCTGGTTCCCTGTTAGCATGTCCTCAGTTTAACTTTAGCTCCCCTCCTTTGACCCTCAGCTTGCTGCTAACAAGCTACTACTGTTAGCAGCTTATTAGCAACAAGATGCTAACAAACCTTTTGCTAACAACCACCTGGTTTGGTTCACAAATCACCCTCCCTGATACCATCATACACAACAGGTTTGAATATTATAGAAAAGCAGATTAATTTTTTTTAGTACAACTCACTCAGTGAAACATAATATATGGATAGATTAGAAAACACAATTTCTAAGATTATAACATTACATCGGACCAATGAAAAAAAAATTTTTAATGCAGTTCTCAATAGTATTTTTAATACATGCTTAAAGGTTAGCATTTTCAAAAGTTAATTTTAATCTAGCAAATGAGCTTCATCTCAATTATTTCCTGAATATGACTGAGTACACATTTTGCTTAACTTCCTGTGTCTGTAAAGATTTTGTATTGAAGAAATTTACCGACACGACACAACCTAAACTATAACAAAGTTCAGCTGAGAGACGAATGGCTTCTCTAAAGCGGCTAACACAGTTAGCACTCCCACATCTCTTGATCCCACAGCAGTAACTAAAGCATGACATGTGGGTGCTTTTTAGCTGGTGGTGAGGTAAAAAGCAAAAACTGCTTCTGGATTTTTCACATTCCTCCTCTCTTCGTGTGAAAATGTTTAAAAAGCAAGACTTTTTTTTATTTGTTTTTTCTTAGGGAATTGTGGGTAATAGTACAAGATAAAACAGAGACGCCACAAAACACAGAATTCAAACGTAGAGTAAAACAATACACCTTCAAAGAAAAGGAGGTGGCTTTTAACAAGATGCTGTTAAAGTTGCTTGAAGGACACACCTGAGTGTTACCAGAGAATAGATTACCACACCACGTCCCCTCCCCCTCCTGTTTCTGTCATCTGGTTGAAGGGAAACCACACACACACACGCACACAGGTATGAACAGTGATCTTAACAGCTGTATTTGTTCTGACTTTAACTTCAACATTAATGTTTTTTGAGAGTTGCACCCGGCACCTAGACTTGAATTTGATGGAGAATCTGTGGAGGATGGTACAGATTAGGGTTATGGAACAGAGCCTTCCAACCCTAAAAGATGTGGATATAATAAACCCTCTAAATAAATAACACTGGAAAGATGCAAAAAGCATTCACTTCCTGTCAGAAACAAACTTTGTACTTGAATGCAATTAAGATTTGAGGGTTTTTTTGTGGGGTTGTTTTAGCAAGTGTCAAAATCAAAATAACAATAATTAAATGTTATTACAGTAACTTTAAATATGGTATCACAGCAAACATCAATCATAACGGTAAATGATCAGAAATGGCTGATATTTCTGACCATTTAACGGTAGGAACAGTTATGGCTAAATTAAGGTTGGACCATGATTTGCACTTTGGCTTTAAGTTCTTCTGCCAATGCCGTGATACTGTCGTGTTTACCATGCTGGGAGAACCTCGTAATGAGCCACGAGATAAAGAAAGAAAAGTTTACAGAGGAGCATAGAAGAGGAGAAGAGACGGTGGGGAACGTTTACTAGCATAGCTGTTTGAAGTTAAGCACCAAACAAAGCCAGATTAAAGAGCAGTTAGAGCATTTCCGCTTTCAGGTTGATACAGGGACGCATGCCAGCACCAAGATTTTATGTGCCTAAACTTTGACTGTGCAGCCACAGATGCCCTCTGCCTTCTTCTCAGCTGAACCATCTCACATAGTGCCATTAGCAGGCCTTATCGCCGCCCTCAGGAGGACGACACAGTACAACCGATGTTGGAAACAGCTGTTTCAACTCATTGTGCTGCATGCTAACAATGCACTGCTGCCACTACCACTGTGAAGCTATCAGCAGCATCTACCCCTAATAGCACTTCAGACCACCCTGTCCGTAAGCCCCTATTTACAAAGATTTCCAATTGTATAACTCGCTGATGCCATCAAATCCTCAAAATACAACCGTTCGGGTTTTGAGACACAGTGGGATCTTTGTGCTTTCCTTACCTGCGTGTCATTTCAGCGTTTGGATGGAAGTGTGACAGCAGGGATGTTTTGATTTTAGGGGGCAGGGAATCTTGTTAGGGGCTGAGAAGGTGGGCAGCGAACTTGAGAGCAACCCTCGGGTTTTCAGGGCTTTCGGCCAAGCCCGCCCGGTTTTTGTTATGTAACGGCATGAAGAGAGGAAGTCAAACTCCAGCTCGACCCTTTTGCCGCCCCCCTGTTCCCCTACGATCCTGTGGGGGGTGATTAGGGATGGGATAATTGGGGGGGAGAAGGAGCAGAAATCCAAGAGTAGGAAGCCAAATTTTTTGCGAAGAGGGCTGAATTCCACGACACAGTGCCAAGGGATTGAACAGACTCCAAAAGAAACACATGCAAGGCCCTTTGTTCTGCAGTCGAACTCTTTTGTTTCACCTGCTGCACCCCTCATTACGGGGAGCTTTACCTGTCAGAGAACATCACCTCTTCTTACTTTATCACATGAATTACCGAGAATCCCTTCGCTTCGGGAAGGCCTGGGAAATGAGGCTGCATGGGAAACAGAGCATTTTGTCCCACCGTGTTTAACTCAGCACCTGCACATACGACAACCAGCAAAAGTCTATATAAAAATTTGACATCATTTTACTTTATGGACATCTTTTATGACTAATTCGCATTGTTTTGACAACAGCAAGTACTCTTTTACCAAAGCATCAGGAAAAACACCTGACACCGTGTAACCACTTCGGAAGAGTGTGTTTTACATTACAGGTGTGTTTTACATTACAGGTGTCTCGCTCATAAAACACAAAACTTGTATTTTGAAATGCAAGTTTACGGAGAACTCCGTTGTCTACTTCTAATCTGGCACAATAACTTTCTACAAACATGAAGAACTACAACAAGGTAAAGTTTTCAAGTTTTGGATTAAGATGATTTTTCTCACTGCTTGTTCATCTGACAATATTTATGATGAACAGTCATGAATGTTCATGGTGAGAATCACTAACTACAAAGCTAGTTGTGCAAACCCTGACGCGCCAATCATAAACATTAGTTGCCGCTACCGCTACGCCACATGGTATTTAGCAGAAGCTAAGGCTAAACGCTAATTTCAGCCATGTTGACACCCACCGTCTGTCAATGACACGTGTTATAACGTAGTATTTCAACCTCAACAGGGAAAATATTGTTTTTGTTCACCTTCCTGTGCAGTTTGTGAGCTTCACGAGGTGATGCTGCGGAACAGATCTTTCACTCACGGTTCAAGTTTTTACAGCTGTTGACTATTTTGACTATTGCTAACATTGACTATATCTTCAGTGAGAAACCATCCAAGACTTTAGTAGACCTTAAATTGTTCACCATAACTCTACAAGCTCTAGCTCTGCAGTGATGCATTATGGGTACAGAATAAAGGAGAACTGCTGCGCAAGCAGTCTTCCACCTACTTCGAAAATCGAGGGCACAAACATAAACGACTAGCAACTTGAAGAATTCCTAACCATCGGTAACCAAAACGTCAACCCAGATGTGGAGCTTAATCAAATGAAAGTTTATAAAATAGCCAAGTAAAGTACACCCTGTGCACTTCATTAAGACAGTTCTGCAGAGCTAAAGGCAGCTGTCAAGTCGTTTTGTTTGAAGCCGCAATAAAATCATGAATGAAGCTGAGGTTGAGCACAAACAATCTTAGGTTAAGCTAGCAGCTGAAAAACAAAATCTACTTTTTTGGGGGTTCGTGTTTTCATAAAGACGGGTCACAGATAAGATTTTTTTAATAGATGAATTTGGTTCTATATCTTAATCCAAGCATGAAAGCATGTAGTATCTATCACTACTGATAACAGTGAAGCATCCCACACTGGGATAAAAACCAAAGAAAGCAAAATGAGGTGCAACATCATTTCAAAATAGATGTATGAGGGCTAGAAATTATTAAAAAATGTATCAAAACCCAAACTGGTCGACCTGCTGTTTGTTGCAAATCCTTGTACCTCAAGGTTGAAGTTTGCTAAATCAATTCCTAAAGGATTTCAAGACTGTTGTGATTTTAAAAAAATTGCTATCAAAATCACAAACTTTCTGGTGCTACTTTAGCAATATTTACAAGAAATGTTTGCAGTATTTGCCCTAGTTAAGAAAAAAAATGTGACTTTTTGTTCCTCGAACATGGACAACAACTGGACATCAAGTAAGGATTAGGCAGAAATGTAGAAGTAAGAAATACTGACCCCTGCAGGTGGGAGTTAACAGTCACATAAACAGAGTTATTACTTT
Organism: Poecilia reticulata; assembly: GCF_904066995.2. Lineage (NCBI taxonomy): Eukaryota > Metazoa > Chordata > Actinopteri > Cyprinodontiformes > Poeciliidae > Poecilia > Poecilia reticulata. The sequence continues at coordinate 7,630,128 of NC_088840.1, read as the reverse complement.
TGACTATTTTGGAGGAAAATTTGCAGAAGCACTTTACCTTACAAAGAAATCATTTTCCATATGTGACGGTTTGACAGACAGGGGAGCCAAATGGTAAATTTACTGGTGTGAACTTTTAAAGTTTGCAGCCAGTTCACACTTTATTGAATCTTTCTTTTTAATCTGTCCTATCTGGGTTACTGTTTAAAAAATAAAGGAAAAAAATAATATCTTTTTCTTTCTCCTAACTTGAAGCTCTGACGTTGACTACGCAGTTCAATGTTGCGAAGGTGACAAAAAGGAACAATTCACAATTTTTCCGCCCCACACGCACCCATTCACCCCAGTGGATCCCTCAAGCCCCTTCAGCCTCCCCCTGCGTCTAGCCATTAGACGTGTTCAGAGCTCTACATGTTTCTGTGCCGTCAACACTTTCTAAAGATAACACCTCGGCGTCATTCCACCTCTTTACACCCTCCTAACACACAACAACCCTGCTGTGAAAGAGACAACTAAAATTAAACCTCAAACAAGAGGCTCTCATTAGCAGAAGGGGACAAAGATGCGAGAGCGTACACGGATATAAAACAAGATCTGAACAGGAAAAATAATGAGCTCATGGTTAAGCTAAAGCTGACACCTTGGATATCGGATACCCGCCCTGCGTGGAAAAGACGAAACAGCCAGATTCCCTCGTGGGACGAAAAGCGTCTCTTTCTGTATGCAGAGTGGAGTTTGTCCCAAAAATGAACCTGGCCGTTTTGCTGACCCGACCACTGTTTCCCCTCTTTTTTTTTCTCATCTACAACATAAAACCTCATTAGCTCACGCATACACTGCCACACCCTCACACACACACACAGATACACACATCAGAGAGCTTCTTTAATCCCAAGACGGGAAGTCTGCATGTAACTTGATCTTTCCACGGCAGTGCTAAGAAATTCTCAGGAGAGCCGTGTTTTCCATAGTCATGCTCTGGGTTTTTTTTTTCTTTTTTTCTCACGCTTATGAAAAGAAACGAGCGGCGCACCGAGGAAGGACGCCGGTTCTCCCTCACGTCTGACATCGATGCGAAAAACGGCAAACGGAACTGAGGCGATTTGTGGAAAACTCTCTTCTTGGGTTTAAAAATGCCTCGCCGTACCGTTCGTACGGCCTGAACTCTGTTCATGGCACAACCAATCGCACAAGTCGCTTAATCTGAACGCACGGCTCCCAATCGTCTGCCCAGCGACCACCGTGCGTCCTCCCCACGCAAACAATCTGGACGTGGCAGATTTTTCATTTAGCGGAGAGTCGGTTGACCGCTACCGAGGGGATTTGAAGGTCAAAGGGATTACAGAAAGTCAAATGAGCGGACGACTAAAGGTTACGGGCCAGAAGATCTGCTGAGTGAATGGATCTGTGTGGTTCGTTTAGAGTGTTTGTTTATTGCAACATGACAAGCAGACAGGTTTTCTTTTATGGAGAGCTAACAGGGACAAAATTTAAAACAATAAATATATCAGGAAGTCATGTAGTTAAATATACCATGAATTAAAATAAATGTCTAATTGATAAATCTGATTCTGGATCAGATTTCAGGTAAATTATTGAGAATTATCTCTACTGCCATCGATCCCTCTGATGCGATAAATATTGTTACTGAATTATTGTCCAGCTCTACGTCACCATGAAATAACTTTAGCTGTCAAAATCGTCCATTAAAGTCGAGGGGCGGGGCTAATCCTGGATCTGTTGACATCCACTAAGATTAGCCTCATTTTTTTATTCTTTGTGCAACAAAATTAATAAATTAATTGTCTATTAAATACATTTCAACCACTGAGGATGATATTCAATGTTGCTTTAACACAGACTGCTATTTACTGAAGCCGTTCAAAAATATAATACATCAAATATTATAATCAAGAGACTTTTATCAGAAGAGACCAGAGATTGGTTTTCCTCAAAGCTTGTGCATTGAGTTTGCATTACATACATCAGCGTGAGAGAGAGATTTATCTGTGCACGGTTACGACCCGTGTAAACTCATGGGATCGGAGTTCACACGTACAGAAACCGAATCTGATATTTTTACTAGATGTTGCAGCACACGTAAAATATCTAATATTCTAAAATCAATCTCATATTTTTGATGCAGCCTGCTCAACTGGGTTTTTTTTTTTTTTAAATCTCCTTAAATAATGTCACATTTTTATTATTTTCCTACATGAGCAACTTTCTCTCCCCGACATCCGACGCCCCTGTTTGGAGCGACCTTTCACCTCGTCACGTTCTCAGCCAATTGGCTGGAGCGAATCTGTGATCCAGATTTAGCACGGCTATCAGTGGCACGGAGAATGTCGGCCAGTCATGGAGGAAGCAGAAGAGAAGCGTTTACCAGGAAGAAACCTGCGGAATCCTTCGTGATTACAGAGCAGGATTTTGGTTCTAGTTTAAAGTCAAAGTGTTGTTCCTAAACATTATTCAGAAACCTTATTGTGGAAAGTAGCACATACTTTTATTTATTATAATAAATCTAAACAACCACATGAGATTCTTCATCTCCTTTATTTTCATAGTTTGTGTTTTTACATTTTTACTCCCCACACTGCCACCTGCATTTGCATTGCTAATAAGCTAGCACAAAAAATGGATTAATTTTAGTATTGAAATGGAGAGGATTTGTACGCTGTCCTCTGAAATTAACTGAATATGTAAGGGTCTGCAATCTCCACAAAATACAAATAGCAACTGATGGTTAGTGCTACATAAGCTAACGGTGCTAATGGAAACATCGCTAATCGTGGAGAAGTTTAAAATATTGAATAAATCCTTCTCTTTGGGTTTTGAAAAGTAAAAATAGATTCTTAACTCTCCCTGTCTAGACCATTTTTGATTGTCATTGATTGTGTTTCTTAAAGACATATCCAAAAAAGCTCAAATCAGTAGCCAACAGGTGCTAAGGGTGCTAATAAAAACATTGCTCACAAGGAAGTTTAAAATGACAACTAAATCCAAATCAGGCTGCAAAATAAAAGAGATTTTAAGTTTCTCTCTCTCCCAGTTGTATTCGAATTTTACTAATTGTGAGTCACATCCAAAAACGCTAAAATCAGTAGCTAACAGTTAGCCAAAGCTACAGAGGAACTGGAGATATGACATCACCAATTTTTGATTCGTGCCTCTCTGTTCTCTAAAACTCTACAGTAAAAGGAGTGGTGAGCTGCAGTGAGATCACACCTGCCTCAAAGGTTTCACTGCCAATTTAAATCAGTTCACAAACAGTTTTTTTTTTTTTAAATGATGGGTAAATTACAGAAGTTATCTCACACTAATCAACGCCGCATATGATAGCGCTTTACAGGCTTGAACACACGGTGTGACGTGTATATTTTTAGGAGTCGGTGTTTCAGATGACGTGTGTGTGTGTGTGTGTGTGTGTGTGTGTGTGTGCGTTGGTAAATGTGGTTTAGCAGGACATTTCGTCAGAATACACACAACACTAGCAGGACATTTTGAATTAACGGGACAGGAGCGGTGTCCTGCTAATTTTGACAAAAATCTAAAAGCGTAGAAAGGTTTCTATTGGTCTAATAACCCCAAAAATGCAAAAAAAACGAGATGTCCGGTTAATACACATAAACCTGATTTTGTGTATAATCTGTGTATCACCACAGCGCCCCCTATGGCAGGTTTGTGTAATAGCAGGACCTCATGAATATTCACACAACCTCTCATTCTGATTGGTTGTCTGCCGGAAGGTCCTGCTAATTACTACAGTGTCTTTCTAATTCACGTGTCGCTGTTTACACACATGAATTGTGTGTAAATTGCCAACTCTTACACTGGGGATGAGATGGCAATATGATTACTCTGTGCTATAAGACTGAATATTTTATAAAGGTTAGTTGGATGCCTAAACCCAACCTTGGAATGTATGTGGCACCTAAAAATATACAGAAATTAATATATATTTTGATCAAATTTTGTTTAATTAAAATATTATGAATAATAAATGTGTGGAATAAGTGCATGGATTAAAATAAATATAAACCATAATAAAGCAATTTTTTCACCAAACAATTCCACTGCTAACAGTTTGTTGATTCTGGTCTGCTCTGCATCCCCAGAACCAAGCATTTTGAAGCAGAATTTAGCTTCAATGTACCACAAATCTTGAATAAACTTCCAGAAAACGGCAACACAGTTGAATTCCTTTAAATCAAGGCTAAAACCACACCAATTTACAGTTGTTTCTGAATCTTAATCATTGGTAGATGTATCAATACATTTTATGTATATGATTTTAATTTTGATTTTACTTTGAATTTAATTTCTTTGTTTTTCTTTTATGGTAAATGTATGTTATTTTTATGACTTTTTAGTTCTTTGATGTAAAGCACTTTGGCCTTGTGGCTGAAATATGCTATACAAATAAAATTGACTTGTCAGCAGTTTTCAGATCTTGCCAAAGAATCTCTGCTGAGTTTATGTCTAGACTTTGACTTTGCCATTCTAACACATAAATATGTTTTTATTTAAACCATTCCATTGTAGATCTGGCTTTATGTTTAGGGTAGTTGTCCTTCTGGAATGTGAACCTCTGCCCCAGCCTCAAGTCTTTTGCAGACTCCAGGTTCAGGTGTGTTCAGGTATTCTTCCAAGATTACCCTGTATTTGGCTTAGTCCATCTTACAATCAACTCTAACAATTTTCCCTGTCCCTGAAGAAAAGAAGCACCCTCAGAGCAAGATTCTGGCACCACCATGTTTGTCAGTGGGGAAGGTGTGTTCAGATTGATGTGCAGTGTTTGTTCTCCACCACAAATAGTGCTTTGCATTTTTGCCAAAAAGTTCATTTTGGTCTTGTCTCATCATTTTTGCTGTATCCCAATATGGCTTTTGGCAAACTGCAACTTCTCATAGTTATAGGGACTTCTTATAGTTTTCTTTATACCATGGCTTTTCTATTGCCACTCTTCCATAAAACCACATTTTTGCAGTGCATGACTAATAGTTTATACTGTGGACAGATTCCCCCACCTGAGGTGTGGATATCTCTGCATTTCATCCAGATCCACCATGAGCCTCTTGGCTGTATCTCTGATCAGTGCTCTTCTTGCTCAGCCTGTAAGTTTAGGTGGATGACCTTTTCTTGGTAGGTTCACAGCTGTGTGATTTGCTCTTTCCATTTCCAGATGATTAATAGAACAGTACTCTGTGAGATGGCCTAAGCCTGCTTTAAGCTTCTCCACAACTTTATCCCTGTCCTGTCTGGTGTGTTCCTTGGACTTCATGCTGTTTGTTCCCCAATATTCTCTTAGCCAACTTTTGTGGCAGTCATAGAGGAGTTGAATTTTTTACCATTAGCAGTCAACTTCTGAAGACAATTGGTTGCATTCAGGGGACGGGGGCTGAATACTGGACTTTTAGCTTTTATTTTCCATAAAATTCTGTGAAAATATATTTGCAGTTGTGACAAAATATGGAAAAGTTCAAGGGCTATGGATACTTTTGCAAGCCACTGTACTTACAAATAGTAAGGCAAGTCCAATGACAGAAACAAGGTCCAGACAATCAACAGGTATGCACTGACAGCTCCATTTGACAAAGTCTTAGACTGAACCACAGCACAGAGGCAGTATTCATGATGGCACATAAGCAGGTCCCTAGAACCAGAGCAATAACGACCCAGATTTGTAATACCAAGCAAGATATTCAGTGAATGCTATGCAATGAGTCCCCTGAGACAATCTAGTAGCTAACACCAGGATGCAAGATGGTAGCATGATAAGAATACATGGAACGCCACAACCAAGTACCCAGAATAGTGTGAAGAAACATCTGAAGGGAATATAACCTTGAACACACCTCTTTAAAATGGGAAATGCCACACAAGGTGGTAGAAAACGAACAAGCTAAGATTCTGTGGGCCTTCCATATACAGGAAGACAAAACAGGAAAAGCAAACCAACTGAACATGGTGATCATTGAGCAGCAGAGCAAAGCAGTTGTTATGATGTAGCTATCCTGAATGAACAGAAGGTACAGAAAAAACTAGAGAAATACCAAAGACTAAAAAGAACCATCATCCTCCTAGAACCTGAGAAAAAATTTGTCCACATAAGTGGATGACTTATTTTGGACTGTCTAGTCCACAATACTAAATTTTGTTCTAGATGGGGTCTGGTGTCCACACGTTAGGCCATTATTTTATGACTTAGTGGTGGTGGAAGATTATAACACATTACAGGTTAGACTCAAGATGTTCAGTGTTTCTTTTGTTGTGTAAGTTTACAAAAGTTAGCAACTGTATAGCTTTACCATGGTGCTAAACATGGTGATTTAAAATGAATAAGTATTTTTCTGAGAAAAATGATGTCCAGATATCATGTAAAAAGATAATTCTTTGTTTTTGCAATCATTAGGTCCCAATCAACCCAAATATCAGATGAATTAATAATGCATGCCATGCAAGAGTTTGGGTCTTAGGTGGTTACAAAGAATGTGGAAGTTGAAGTCAACAGTAGTGCCTGTGGTCACTGAAACCCTCAGGGTAATGACCCCTAAACTGGAAGAGTGACTCAAACAAATACCTGGAGATACATCAGACCTCTTGATACAGAGAAGCACACCTTTGGGAACTGCTAATATACTGTGAAGACCACTCACGCTCCAAGGCTTGTGGTAGAGGACCCAAGCTTTTTTTTTAATTTAATTTCCCTTTTAGGATCAATAAAGTATTTTTGAATTTGAAAGAAGGGATAACCAGTCATGGAATAATACATAATTACAAATATAAAAATAAAAAGCATTTATTTAAAAAATATTTAAAGTGCCAAAAATATCATGATTACTTATGTTACTGTTAGCACAAAACTTTTAAAATGTATATTTTGTCGTAATCTCAATGTCGCTACTCTGCATACATGTAGATTGTCTAGGTAGTCTAAATTGTCTATTGGCAGGTACATCAGCCAACCTTTTTCTGCAGGTGTTGTGTCTGCCATTAGACAACAGTTTATGTTGGATCTTTATCATAAAAACAAGTGTTTGGAACTGCCCTGCTGCTCAAATGTGCTATACAAATAAACATGATTAATTGATTGAACAGAAATGATTAAAAGAAGTGACAACATTGCTGGTGGGAGATACCATCTAACTGTTGCCTCTTAAATAAAGAAAAATGTATGATAAACTATTTAACTTTGAAATATTGAATGAAAGTTACAAAATATTACTCAAATAGTTTTTTCTTGTTCCTGGAAAAAAATCAGACCTTGTGTGCTTCAGAAACAAAATGGAATTCTCCTTTTGTTGTATCCCTCCTCCTCTATCAACTTGGTACAATCCGACAAGTCCAGGTGCAAGCCATTAGTATTCATTTAACTTGTTTCATTTGTTTTGCGTGGAGAAAGAGGTAAGACTCATACAGAATCTCTTAAGACATTTAAGTACATATAGTTTAGTAATTTTGCAGAATGTTGTAGGTTACTTGATGCTTGGATACACCAAAGCATCTGATTTGCAGCAGTTTAGCTAGTAATTACCAACCATGTTAGCCAATGTACCAGAGTTTAAAGGGAAGGTGGCTCACTCCAGAATTAGATAAAACTGTATTTGGTCATTTTCTGTACATCAGTGAGTGATATTGTTTCACGGGCACAAATTATCCTAGATAGTAATCATTAGTATTGAGATGATGTTTTAATTTTTTAAAGATTTTGAGAACCTGTCAATAGAAAGTCAATTATGTAGAACTGTGTACTTCAGTACATAATTTTCGCATAAAATAACACCAAATCATATTATGTACAGCAGGGGTGTCAAACTCAAGGTCTTGAGGGCTGGTGTCCAGCAACATTTAGATGTGTTTCTGATGTCACATGGCTGGATCAGATGGGATGGTCATCAACTTGACTGCACTGAGGAGCTATTTCAGTAATATACTTATGGTGTTTTAGACCAGACAGACATGTAAAAGTTGCAGTACACTGGCCCAGGAGGCCTGGAGTTTGACACCCCTGGTGTACAGTATCATGTTGTTACTCAGCAACACATTCTCTGATCTTTGCAGAAGATGTCAGCAAAGAGGTCTCAGAGAGCAAACATGATTCCAATTGTTATTGCTCCTTAGGTGAAGATAAAGAAGGATTTGATGTAAAATATCCCAATTCATTTAAAGGTGAGTTGTGACTTTATTATGCATAGGATTCCAGTGTTTATTAAAGGATTGTTTTTTCCTTTGTTTTGCTTTTTCACTTTTAAACAATTTTTATACTACACATTATTAGCATAGATCATGTTCGATGATCATTATAATCAGAATACCTTTCTTTTTCCAAAGGAGACAAGCAACTGCTCAAAATACAAAAGCTTATATTATATATATATATATATATATATATATATATATATATATATATATATATATATATATATTACTCAAATAGTTTTTTCTTGTTCTTGGAAAAACAAGGAACAAAAACAATAGGGAGGACTGTTTTCATATATATATATATATATATATATATATGAAAACAGTCTGAGGACTGAGTTTTGAAATTACAAGTACAAAATAATGAGTTGCATTCAGTTGACAAAAAATGTTTAAGTAACCACAGAAAGACATACAATTAGATCAATTGACTGATTTTGAAAAATGTTAATTTCATTTGCTACTATTTGATATATCTGCATTGTTTGAAGTTTATCCTACTTATTATGTGTACCTACAGGTAGAGGTGTGTTCAGCTAAAGGTGCTTTGCTCATACAGTTGGTGGACTTTATTTATGGAATAATTCAGTGTACATCCCTTCATTTCAGATTTCCAAAGTTGAACCGTCAGGCTGGTGATGTGGACATGCGGATCCTGTTCAACCAACCCTCCAGAGGTAATTTTGGTCTCCAACGACCAACTTATTCTCTAAAATAAAGTAATTGAAATGATATTAAATATTGTTCAAACACACATGCGTTGTGTAATACTAGATATGTTAGCTGAATAAAAAGGAGGACTGAGTTTTGGAATGACAAGTATAGAAGAATGAAAATTACATTTAGAAGCGCACATACACACAGGTCCTATGTAATACTCAAAATGTAAGGTGCAGGAATAGGGAGGACTGAGTTTTGAAATTACAAGTACAGAAGAATGAAAGTTACATTGAGAAGCACACATACACACAGGTACTGTGTAATACTCAAAATGTAAGGTGCAGGAATAGGGAGGACTGAGTTTTGAAATTACAAGTACAGAAGAATGAAAGTTACATTGAGAAGCACACATACACACAGGTCCTGTGTAATACTCAAAATGTAAGGTGCAGGAATAGGGAGGACTGTTTTCTACATTGGGAACAAACTCACATATAGTGAGTGTTCTTTACATTTCAGATTTCTAAAGATGAACTGTGTCAGGCTGGTGACGTGGATGCATGCGGATTCTGTTCAACCAACCCTTGCATAGGTAATTTTGGTCTCCATCGACCAACTTATTCTCTAAAATAAAGTAATTGAAATCATATTAAGTACTGTTCAAACACATAGGTGTTGTGTAATACTAAATATGTTAGCTGGATTAAAAGGGAGGACTGAGTTTTGAAATTACAAGTATAGAAGAATGAAAATTACATTTAGAAGCGCACATACACACAAGTCCTGTGTAATACTCAAAATGTAAGGTGCAGGAATAGGGAGGACTGAGTTTCGAAATTACAAGTACAGAAGAATGAAAGTTACATTGAGAAGGACACATACTCACAGGTCCTGTGTAATACTCAAAATGTAAGGTGCAGGAATAGAGAGGACTGTTTTCTACATTGGGAACACACTCACATTTAGTGAGTGTTCTTTACATTTCAGATTTCCAAAGATGAACTGTGTCAGGCTGGTGACGTGGATGCATGCGGATTCTGTTCAACCAACCTTGCAGAGGTAATTTTGGTCTCCATCGACCAACTTATTTTCTAAGATAAAGTCTTTGAAATGATATTAAGTACCAGTGGTCCCCATTCTTTTTATCACCGCGGACCGGTGAAGACTTGGCCATTTTTCTGTGGCTCGGTTTCTTCTTTTTTTACCCCGAATTTCCCCTTACAACAATCTTAGAACGTTGCTTGCGATAATCGTAACCGTTCATCCTGCCATCTATGGCTTGTTAAGACTGATCGCATCCAGTCGTTGGAACATTGGGACTGCTCCGATCTAAAATCGGGCATATTCTCACAGCTTGTAGGGTTTTCCTTGATTGGGAGCTAGAACTCAACCTGTTCAATTTGACAGGCAGCCAATCAGAAAGCGCTATGACGTAGCTCATGGAGGGGAATCCCAAACAGCTGAGCTGACATGCCCAAAATGAGTCCGGTGGACATCGGAGATATGTGGAAACAGCATGAATGTTTATTCAGCATTTCGTACAAAGAATATCCACAGAAATGATGACGAGTGGAGTTGGAGCAAAATTGCTACCACAGTTGATAAACCCGGTAACTTTTCAGCTATCCATCATTAAATTAACGTGACACAAGGCTATTCATTCAGTCAAGGCTTGATGCTTACACTAGCTATATGCATTGCAGGTAGATTGTAGTTGTGACATCATTTTGTACTAAAGCCTGCTCACATGGCAAGATTTGCTCCTGTTATGTGGCTGGACACATAAACCTGTTGTACTTTTATCAGCTCTGTGGTCACAGATTTTGGAAAATCGTCTGACAATCCTAAAATCTTGCCGTGTGAACCAGACTTAAGACTTACAAGCTATACTCCTCTTTTCTCGTCTCGATCACTGCCATAATGCTTTCTGACTCTAGTCGCTATGCTAACGTTCACACATCCCTTCAATATAAGATTTGAAAATGCCACAAAAACGAATATTTATTTTCATGAAAATTTTAACTTACGACAATGACAAATTAATGGGAGTCCTGAGCTTGTTTCTCTGCAATGAGATGATCCCACCTTGGAAACGATGACACACAATGCAGAGGGTGTAATGGCAAAGCAGTTTGAAGCTCCATTGCCTCATCTGTAAGCCGGTACATATTATGCAGAGTGGGCTTGGAACATGGGAGTCACCTACAAGTCAAGGATAAATCCACTCTCCTGTCTCTGGTCCTTTTCCCCTTTTTTAAAGAAACTTTCCAAACATATCGCTTTCTTACTCATTGTGGGCTCAATGTTGGTGAGCAAGACGTAACAGAGAGAATCCGGTTAAAGGGTTTTCAAAATAAACGATCCTCCATACTCAGACAATATGTAAACCAAAAATATTTTTCTTGTGCGGCCCGGTACCAATTGGTTCACGGACTGGTACTGATCTGCGGCCTGTGGTTGGGGATGACTGTTAAGTACGGTTCAAACACACAGGTCTTGTGTAATACTTGATATGTAAGCTGCATAAAAAGGGAGGACTGAGTTTTGAAATTACATGTACAAAAAATGAAAGTTACATTTAGAAGCGCACATACACACAGGTCCAGTGTAATACTCAAAATGTAAGGTGCCGGAATAAGGAGGACTACGTTTTGAAATTACAAGTACAGAAGAATGGAAGCTGTTTTAGAAGCGATCATACACACAGGTCCTGTGTAATACTCAAAATGTAAGGGGCAGGAATAGGGAGGACTGTTTTCTAAATTGGGAACAAACTCATATTCAGTGAGTGTTCTTTATATTTCAGATTTCCAAAGATGAACCGTGTCAGGCTGGTGACGTGGATTCAGGCGAGTCCTGTTCAATCAACCATCCAGAGGTAATTTTGGTCTCCAACGACCAACTTATTTTCTAAAATACAGTTTTTGATATGATGTTAAGTACTGTTCAAACACACAAGTCTTGCGTAACACTTGATATGTAAGCTGCATAAAAGGAGAGAACTGAGGTTTGAAATTACAAGTACAAAAGAATGAAAGCTACATTTAGAAGCGCACATACACGCAGGTCCTGTGTAATACTCAAAATGTAAGGTACAGGAATAGGGAGGACTGAGTATTGAAATTACAAGTACAGAAAAATGAAAGTCACATTTAGGAGTGCACGTACACACTGGTCTTGTGTAATACTCATCATGTAAGTTGCAGAAATTTGGAAACCTGAATTTTGAAATTACAGGTAGAAAAGAATGAAAATGACATTTAGAAACGCACATACACACAGGTCCTGTGTAATACTCAAAATATAAGGTGCAGGAATAGTGAGGACTGAGTATTGAAATTACAAGTACAGAAAAATGAAAGTCACATTTAGGAGTGCACATACACACTGGTCTTGTGTAATACTCATCATGTAAGTTGCAGAAATTTGGAAACCTGAATTTTGAAATTACAGGTAGAAAAGAATGAAAATGACATTTAGAAACGCACATACACACAGGTCCTGTGTAATACTCAAAATGTAAGGTGCAGGAATAGGGAGGACTGAGTATTGAAATTACAAGTACAGAAAAATGAAAGTCACATTTAGGAGTGCACGTACACACTGGTCTTGTGTAATACTCATCATGTAAGTTGCAGAAATTTGGAAACCTGAATTTTGAAATTACAGGTAGAAAAGAATGAAAATTACATTAAGAAACGCACATACACACAGGTCCTGTGTAATACTCAAAATATAAGGTGCAGGAATAGTGAGGACTGAGTATTGAAATTACAAGTACAGAAAAATGAAAGTCACATTTAGGAGTGCACATACACACTGGTCTTGTGTAATACTCATCATGTAAGTTGCAGAAATTTGGAAACCTGAATTTTGAAATTACAGGTAGAAAAGAATGAAAATGACATTTAGAAACGCACATACACACAGGTCCTGTGTAATACTCAAAATATAAGGTGCAGGAATAGTGAGGACTGAGTATTGAAATTACAAGTACAGAAAAATGAAAGTCACATTTAGGAGTGCACATACACACTGGTCTTGTGTAATACTCATCATGTAAGTTGCAGAAATTTGGAAACCTGAAATGGAAGTTACAGGTAGAAAAGAATGAAAATGACATTTAGAAACGCACATACACACAGGTCCTGTGTAATACTCAAAATGTAAGGTGCAGGAATAGGGAGGACTGAGTATTGAAATTACAAGTACAGAAAAATGAAAGTCACATTTAGGAGTGCACGTACACACTGGTCTTGTGTAATACTCATCATGTAAGTTGCAGAAATTTGGAAACCTGAATTTTGAAATTACAGGTAGAAAAGAATGAAAATTACATTAAGAAACGCACATACACACAGGTCCTGTGTAATACTCAAAATATAAGGTGCAGGAATAGTGAGGACTGAGTATTGAAATTACAAGTACAGAAAAATGAAAGTCACATTTAGGAGTGCACATACACACTGGTCTTGTGTAATACTCATCATGTAAGTTGCAGAAATTTGGAAACCTGAATTTTGAAATTACAGGTTGAAAAGAATGAAAATGACATTTAGAAATGCACATACACACAGGTCCTGTGTAATACTCAAAATATAAGGTGCAGGAATAGTGAGGACTGAGTATTGAAATTACAAGTACAGAAAAATGAAAGTCACATTTAGGAGTGCACATACACACTGGTCTTGTGTAATACTCATCATGTAAGTTGCAGAAATTTGGAAACCTGAATTTTTAAATTACAGGTAGAAAAGAATGAAAATGACATTTAGAAACGCACATACACACAGGTCCTGTGTAATACTCAAAATATAAGGTGCAGGAATAGTGAGGACTGAGTATTGAAATTACAAGTACAGAAAAATGAAAGTCACATTTAGGAGTGCACATACACACTGGTCTTGTGTAATACTCATCATGTAAGTTGCAGAAATGTGGAAACCTGAATTTTGAAATTACAGGTTGAAAAGAATGAAAATTACATTTAGAAACGCACATACACACGGGTCCTGTGTAGTACTCAAAATATAAGGTGCAGGAATAGGGAGGACTGAGTATTGAAATTACAAGTACAGAAGAATGAAAGTCACATTTAGGAGTGGACATACACATGGGTCCTGTGTAATACTCAAAATGTAAGGTGCAGGAATAGGGAGGACTGTTCTCTACATTGGCAACAAACTCACATTTAGTGAGTGTTCTTTACATTTCAGATTTCCAAAGATGAACTGTGTCAGGCTGGTGACATGGATGTATGCGGATCCTGTTCAACCAACCCTCCAGAGGTAATTTTGGTCTCCGACAACCAACTTTGTTTCTTATATAAAGTCATTGAAATAATATTAAGTACTATTCAAACACACTGGTCTTGTGTAATACTCATCATGTAAGGTGCAGAAATTTGGAGGACTGAGTTTTGAAATTACATGTAGAAAAGAATGAAAGTTAAGTTCAGATGAGCACAGACACATGGATCCTCTAATAAACTGGATAGGTTCATACATTAGGTGGACATTGTTTTATTTTTAGAAACAATCATTCAGTGTTTATCCCTTCATTTTAGCTCTCCATAGAGATGCCTTGTCAGGCTGCTGAGTTGGATGCATGCAAATTATTTTCTGGTAACTCACCTGACATAAGTTTTATCTCAATGACCTTTTTATTTTCTAAAATAGTCATGAGAATACTAAGTACTGTTCAAACACAGGGTAATTACGATTAAAAACAAATAATCATAACAATTCATTGGTTTTGATACCTTCACAAGTGTCAGGATCAAATTCTTATTTTAAGATTACACTTTTTTCGGTTAACAGTGGTTAACTGTGTGTGAGATCATGATATCATCCATGATGAAATGTCAAGTTTAGAAAAATGTTTATGTGAAGGACTGTTTTCACCTCTGAAATGGAGTGGTGTGTGATGTAAAGGTAATTTTTTGAGAATGGGAATTGGGTTCATCTTTTGAATATGATCTTCCATGTCTAGTTGTGCTGTATGTTGAAATTGAGTCATAGTGCAGCACTGACTTTTAAATACTTATGCTTACCTCCCTTTGTCAATTCTTACTTTTCTCTGTCTAGTTTGCAACCAGTCCCTGCACAAAATGTGTTATTGTAAATAAAAGGAGGACATCACTGGTAAGCTTTTAGTAGAAATATTCTTGCTGAAACGCTTTCAATGTATACAAAATATGTTTTAATCAACAGGTCTGTCCAGAACAAAGTTCAAGTGAAGCGATATCATCAGAAGAGGAGTATGCTCCTGATTCCGTAGATGATTCAGACATCTCATGGGATGACAAATGCACTCCACAGAAATATGGACTAGTTATAGTCCATATTTCCATTTTTGGACTTCTTAATGCACATAAATTTTATGTTTTTGTATGTGTATGCCATGGTCCTGATAAATAAAATTCGCCCTGACCATTACAGTTAGCGTCATGGGCGGAGCAAAGCACCTCTTTATAGTGTGTCCTTTTAATACAACGTTGGGTCACATTCTTGTAATTTGAGTTCTGAAGTGTGTATATATATTTTTAAGTGAGATGTATGTTGTGTAGATCTAACAAGATTTTGACAACTTACTACGTCTTTCTAGCATAAGTGGAAAGGGGTGTCCGTTTAGTGTTGCAAAAAACTGGTTTGAAAAAAGTGTCCTGCTAGTACACCAAAACCAGTATAGGTGTGTGTGTGTGTGTGTGTGTGTGTGTGTGTGTGTGTGTGTGTGTGTGTGTGTGTGTGTGAGAGAGCGTCAGGAGAAATAAAGACTTTCTCACAAAAGCAGAAGCTCATCATGCAGCACTCACCGATGCAGGCGTGGACACGGACAGTCAGCTGGGTCCGCAAAATAACACTGTGCTTCTTCCCTCTGGACCTGAAACAGTGGAGGAGGGAAACAAATCAACCATAAAAATTACAAATAATTTTTTTTTTTTTTTTTTTGGACACATGTAATAATTTATGTTGTTGTGTGGGAAGCGACAAAGGTTTTGTATTTTGTAGACAGACAGTGACCTGCATCAAATTTGCACCCCTATACTGATACTCATCTGAACCTGGAGATTAGACAGCAGAAACGCAAGGAGACACAACAAACGTTTACACACACACACACACACACACACAACATAAACTTCTGCATGCCAACATGTTGATGTGCATTCATATACACACTCAGCAAGACATCCCCTGATCTTTCGGGACGAATCAATGTCTTCCATCGCCAACGTGATAAAATCAAATAAAAGCAGGGAAAGCACCGCTCTGACAGTGTGTACTGCTCCAGTGCCGCTACTTATGCAAAACAAGCAGAGAAGCAAAATATAAAGAAGAGAGCAGACAGATTTCTGTTATCAGCTCGGAAGTGAAGGAAAATATCAAGACAATCTGTCAAAGTGTTCTCTATATTCTTTTATGCTAGCAAAGCAATAATAATGCGCCACAGAAAAAACTTAAAGTGGATTAAAAAAATGCAGCATTAGAGATCAGAGACTCAGTCTAGTTCAGATTGATTTTTAATGTTTTAATTGGTACAAAGGCAGATTTAAAAAAAATAATAATAATAATAATTATATATATATATATATATATATATATATATATATATATATATATATATATATATATATATACACACTGTATATCTCAGAAGGAGATCAGAGCGCGACAGAGTCTCACAGCAATTTTCTCTCCCAGGCCTTCGGACGCTGAGCTGTCCGTGCCGTGAAGGGACTTTGTTTACTGCGAGCTGCGGTGAGCGGCGTCCCGCCACAGCTGGAGTCCCGACGCATATTTGACTTGTGGGAAAATTCGGAGTGAAAATCTGGTGACCAAAATGCTTTATCATGTATGAGAAGCTGCAGTTCTCTGGCCAAAGGGGTATTTTTTTCCCCTTCTTCTAGGTCTTCCAACCATCTTAGAAGTTGAAATATTTAGTATGAAAATAATCAAGGTAAAACCATTTATTTTTTGCGCGCGTTGTGTGTGTAATATAAAATGGGGATTTGTCAAACGCAGGTATTGGAATTCCCCATTACGTAACTGAACAAAGAGCCACGGCGTCCAGTCAGGAATTAGCCTCGCCACATGTTGTTGATTTTCAAAATAGTTACGAGATCTTAAACTAGAGAACACAAATTAAACCATAAAATGAATAGATTTAAAAAAAAAAAGAAGTTACTCTGACTGTGAACAATTTACAAATTTGAAAAAGTGTCCATCTTAAAGAGTGATCATACAAATTATTATTCACCAGTCCGTCCCCTGGACACGTGGGCACACAGGGACTAAGAAATGGACACATGGAAACAAGCAGGCATACAAATAGACACGAAGATCATCGCTCATCTGGGGGACAGCCAGCACCGACCACGCTGCCGTCCCCAAACAGATCAACATACCTCAACTCTCCACGAACACACAATGTCCCAACCGTGCAAACAGCACCCCATTAGCAGCTGCCGTGTGTGTGTGTGTGTGTGTGTGTGATACTCAGAGGTCTAACGGGAACACGCTTCAGGCGCAAAAAAAAAAAAAAAAAACAGACAACAAAAAAGTTCCTCTAAAGTATGGTTTAATTAATTTGCTAAAGTTGGCAGGGGTTGCTTGTTGTTAAGCTAGGAGTTAGCTAAGCTAGCAAACGTGGTTAAACGCTTTCATGATTGTTTCGGGTTTTCAAACGTTCAGCTGCTTACAAAGTATCTTATGTGTAGTTTCTAGTGCAAATATCTTAGTTTTGTCTCATTTCAGGTGTATTAACTCACAGGTAACTTTCCAGGAAGATATAGGAGCTTGTGTTAAGCCAGTAATTCCTTAATTGGATTTTTTTTAAAGTAGCTCCTCTGACAGATTTCTAAACATATTACATGGGAAAAAAAAGTCTTGTAATAAGTGAAGGCATCTGTCAGTGGAACTAGAACTTTTTATTTTCAATGTTAATAAATTATTGACTTAAAACAAGTTGCAAGGTCTTGCTGGAGAGTAAATTGTCATTTAATCAAGTCTTAATTTAAATGTACTGAAATACACTAGAAAGCAAAACAAAATCACTTTGTGTTTTTGCTTTTCCTACAGTGTGCTCAATGTTTTTTATTTTTATGTCACTGAATATCTTCCTAACCTCACCAAACTATTTCCAATTATATATAGAGAGAAAAAAACACAAGCTATTAAGGCTAACTATGCTAAAATGACATGATTTGTTTGGCTGGTCTTGGAAACGGGTCTCTGACAATAACAAAACTCTGAAAATGTTTTCTAGTCACGTGTTTCTGGAAGGCAGATGTTTCTATAATAGTCATCGTTTCTAATGAAGATGAAAACATTGAGTGAAACCGAGTCTAACGCTGACAGATTACGATACTTAGATTACAACTGGAAGATTTCCAACAGCTTGATTTCTCTTTCTTGTAAGAAAAAAGAAAGTGAAGCAGGTTGTCTTTGAGCCAGCTGACCATCAGTGCACTGCAACAGATGGGAGAAGGCCAGCGCTGCGATACTCCTGACTCTTAATGGCTTTGACCAAAAATTATAAAGAATTGAAAATTTTTTTTAATATATACTAAGACAAAACAACTTCAGGCAATGTCTGTGCAGAAGTTCCAATAATAAATCTCGCTGTTAGTTGCTATAATATTCAAATTGAGAAAACTTTATTAATCCCAAGGCCGTGCATTCTCCCGACACTCATCCACTAACCAGAGTCACTGACTAATTTAACAAAATGTGGCTTTTATAAAACAGAAGACAAACAACATTAGTAGAAAGATAAATTAATACATTTTTTGCTGCATTTCTTATAAATATGTAAAACACATTTATTAATCTTCTTTTTGTAAAGGTTCAATGTTTTTCTATATGTTAAACCTACAAAATAGGAGTGAGATTGTTCTTGAATTGAAACATAAGAACAAGTTTCCTCTAGCAGTTGTATAAAAAAAGAAAGAAAGGAAAAAAAAAAGCAAACAAACAAAAACCAATCAAAATATTAACTTTTTGGGATTGTTTCCGCTTGACTACGAAAAAGAAAAGGAAAAAAAAAGATGACTCCTCGGATTGTAAAAGATTGCTGACTCTTCGTCTGGAGTATAAAATCCTAATAAATTACATTGGATTTGTGGTTGCAAGTGACAAAGTGTGGAAAATCTCAGTGGGTATTAATACCCTCGCAAATGGCAACGAATGTTCTCATAGTTTCAGGTTTTATAGCAAATCCTGAAGCCTCCAGGGAGAGGTTTCTCTTGGCTCTGAAGAGAAACACAAACTGGAAAACTACAGCGAGATACGTGACCACGTTTTTTTTTTTTTTTGCTACAATTTAGTGTCAGCACAACCTGTCCTTTATACCTTCCAGTTTAGATTTTGTTTTTCTTTTACTACACTAAACACCAGTATGTCATTTATTAAAAGAAGAAAAAGAAAAGAAAAAAAAACAGAGAGAAGAGTTATTGCTCTGGAAAGGAGGGCACATCTGACCTGCTTTACAGAGTGCTTCATACTTTCCATGAACTTGTGCTTCCCAAAAAAAAAAAAAAAAAAATCCACATCCAGCAGCTTGCGATTCTGCTCGTTATGTGAGAAAAGAAGGAACTCAGAGAATCTGTTTTGTGAGGGGCAGAGTGGCGGAAGAGGCTTTGTCTCGTTGCGGTGCGGTGATGAGGTCTTACCCCGCGTCGTCCGCCTGAAACCCCTCCAGCTCGTCCCGTTGCTCGGCCAGCGAGGACTCCAGGTCCAGGTAGGTCCCATTGTGGGACAACTGAAGCGTACAATCATCGAGCTGCAAGGACACGAGAAAGAAACAGCCGTCATGAAAAAACACCTGGCGAAAGACAAGAAATCGAACCAGAAACAACCAAAAAAAAAAAAAAAAAAACATCTCGTGTCGCCCATTTAAACGCGACCCAAACCTCGCCTTCGGCCCCCGGAAAAGGCTTGTAAAGTCCATGTGGTGATTGACGCAGACGACTGGACCCACTTTTCAAGCGGTCACTTACTTACGTCTGTTTATGTTTCACACCCCTCGAATGAGAAGAAACAATGCGAGACTCTGAAATAAAGCCGCTTTATTGGTTCCAACAAACGCCGTGTACAAGTTGTCGGTGGAGGAGCGGCGGCCGCTTGCGGCGGTGGGGATCTGCTTTTGGCATTACGGCGGAGCTGTTGAGGGAATTAACTCGTAATAAAAGCTACAGGGACGTGAAACCAAAACCAGAGTGGAACACAGTGCGAAGGGGCAGCTTTTAGAGCATGTAAATACCAGCTGCGGGGAAATGTGACACTTGAATTTTGCTTAAATTCGTATTAGGCGTGAAGATTCAGCATTTTTATCTGTGAACGGGGCGCAGGGGGGTTTCACCCAAAACCTTCCTCACATGTATAAGAGTTAGCACATTCTGTTTCTCGTAAAAAAATAAAATAAAAATTAATAATAATCGACAAATAAAAAAACACTGCAAAAGATTGACTGTTTTGGTGTGTAACGGAAACCCTGCCGGGTTTGGATCCAGGTGCACGGCCACATATCTGCGCCCCACCGGCGCGGATCTCTTATGAGCGCAGTCACAAGTTGGGAGCAGGTGCAAACAACTATCGGAGACGACTCACAAAAAGCAACTTACATCATTGTTGCAGCGGAGAGCCTGGGAGTGTCGTCGTAGTTCCTGGTAAAAAGCCGTTTGTATCAAAACCTTCCCGACCTCTCAGTGGGTGGTTCTGGTTCTGCTAACCCCAGAACCAGAACCAAACATGAGGAAGCAGTATCCAGCTTCTACACACCACAAATCCAGAACAAACGTCTAGAAAACTACAAAACAGCTGAAACACTGTCTAGAGTTGCCTTTGTTCAACATGATGTGGCTTTGCTTGATGATTCTGATGTTGACGTTTGACAAAATGTAATGTTTGTTGCTTGTTTCATAGTCGATGACCGTATGATGTTTTTTGTTTTACATTGTAAGGCACTTTGAACCGGGTTGTCTGTCGCTGAAATGTGAGATACAAATAAACTTGACTTGGAGATCAGAGGAGTCATCCATCGGTATTTAGCAGGTCGGTGGTATCGTTGGGAATACCACAAGCTTAGAAACCCCCACACACACACATACACACACACACACACCTCCACAGTCGACCATTCAAGTGGCCTGACGACACTTTGTGACCAGGGCAAAACCTGCTCCTGCTCCCCGTCTTTCCATCCCTCCCTTTCACGCAGAAACGGGACCGGGCTGTCGGACGGACTCGCAGCATAAATATAACCCTGGCTATATTTACTCTGTTCTGAGGCAAGCGTGCACTCTGGGCATAGAGGGTGGGTGAGTCCACAAAGACCTCAAGTCAAATGGGGCCACAACCAAGACATAGACCAACGTTAGCATGTTGTTGTTTGATTTGAACATGTCCAGATCGACTTTTGACCAACGATAAGCAAATGGAACATCAGATTTTGGATCGGATTTCTGGACAAATATAAATAAATTGAGTTGAAATCAAATGTTAGGACATTCAGATTAAACTGGATTGTCTGCGTGTGTCTGCCAGCAAAGGTCTGTTGCAAATTCCCTGTTTTTGAGCTTAGACTAGGACAATGGTTCTTGTACTTTTTTATTGGCACTCCAGTTAATAGTTAGAACATTTACCGATATTTTTCAAACACTACTGCAACAGGACTTTGCTGTTGTTGTTTCATACAGTAGAAAATGAAAAAGTGAACAAATTATCATTATTCATTGGTGCTGATACATTGGTTGAACTACATTCACCATTTTGTTAGATTTTCAATTTTAATGGAAATGTTCCCACATTAAGAAGACTAAAGTCACAAACTCTAACCTCAAAAGCCACCACCAAATATCTTTTTTCTTTTGCTGTACAATTTAATCTTTCACCAACTCAGTTCCATACAATCTTCCTTACTGAACTTGTTCCACAACGTTGACAAATATAATGCAGAGAATATATTATTAACCTGCATCGCCAGAAGCAGCCGGCCTGGTCGCTAAGCATGTCTAATAGAGAATCCCACTGGTTCTCCAGTTTGGGACTGGAGCACAATTGGGTTTGATGTAATCCCCACATCCAAGTTCCAACCTCAGAGTTAACTGGAAACGTAACACAGCACCCACAGTGGAATCACAGTCCTCTTCACCGCACGCTTCCTTTGAAAGTTTCTGCTTCAAGCAACATGCCTTCTTTGGTGGCTCTACAAGCAACTAAATTATTCGTATTTGTCTTGGAAATGATTAATTTGTGAATTTCTACAGAGTACCAATAAAAACAGGCACTTTTACTACAGATTGAGATACAACATTAGCATATTTTCTCAGGTCTTTCTTTTATTGCTCTTAAGTCAATCTGAGATTCTTACACAATAATCAGGCATAATGACACCAGTCCTGCTCCAGTTTCCCTCTCCTTCCCTCAGAACAACATTAATCCATCTGTGTCAACTAGCTAATCCACTTAGCAAAACGCACCGCTAATACACACAAGTCCAACTGCAGAGATGTTTTGGCCAACTAAACACCTGTGATTTGTGTATTTTCTCAAACAAAGCACACTGTGGTAGGTAGCAAAACACAAAAGAAGCATATAATTGCAAAAGACTATTTTTACGAAAGAAAAGTTAGCATAAAAAGAGGGGCACAGAATGCTAAAGCTAGCTTAGCATCATGCTCAGATAAAAACATTTGTTGGGGGGTTGGTGTTCACGACAACATTAGGTCAATGTTAATGGAAAAAAAAGTGAAGCAGTTTATAAATTGTTTTCTGTGCACATTTCAACAAAAATATTTCCTGGTCGTTTATAGAAAGTGTCAGAATTTTATTCTATGGTCAAAATGATCCTGGTTTGTGGGGCTTCATGAAAGAGAAATCTGGGGTTTTATGTCTAAAATCAGATACAGCACAGTGTGGTAAGGTGAATCCACGTACAGTTAATCCCAAATGTGAAACCATTGTTGTTCACACTTTCTATGTGTGTGAGAACTGGTAAATCTGACCAGGAATGGAACAAAAGGAGTGGAAACAACAAGTGGGAAAGTGGGGAGGTTTCATGTCCTGTCCCACTGCCCTAGTTTTTTTTTTTTTGCTGCAGTGGGAATTAGACAAAAGCATTTTTAATCCCATTCCACAGTCGTTCTCCAGCATCATCTTAATTTTCACCTCTTCAGAAATTCACCGGTCAGGTTTTTCTTTATAACTGATCTTTTTATTTTTTTCTTTAAACGTTTGATTATTCCAATTTTGGCCCGTTCAATTGTTTGTTTTTTTTCTCTAATGTTTTTTCAATTTTTTTTATTTTTACATCCAAAAAGGCAATTACTTGCAGGTTACTTAAACAAGGTAAAAAAAAATTGCAATAGTGGGAGTTCTTAGTTTTAATGCCCAAATGAATAGGGGCAGCAGGGACTAAAAAATTGATATAGAAAATGTCAAGCGCAGATAATAATCGATCACATTTTACTTGACTGATTCTGATTTTTGACCTATTGAAAGACGCATCTCTACTGGAATCTGTGGTCAGCAAATCAAATACGGCAGAGACTTTATGCTTTGATGCATTAATGATAATAATCTTATAATTCCATCATTTTCTGATGGATTCAAAACTCTTACATTCTCCACCGCAGCACCTACGACCTCCCTCATCTCTTCTATGTCACATAATCAAGAAAACATCACAAACACACTGCTCAGTTC
Organism: Poecilia reticulata; assembly: GCF_904066995.2. Taxonomy (NCBI): domain Eukaryota; kingdom Metazoa; phylum Chordata; class Actinopteri; order Cyprinodontiformes; family Poeciliidae; genus Poecilia; species Poecilia reticulata. Next base: position 7,606,579 of record NC_088840.1, on the reverse strand, counting down.
CCAACGCACCCAAAGCCAGAATCTTCCTATGAACACCTGTCTCAGGTGATGCAGGTATTAATGTAACAAAAACACGTCTCGCTGTTTGCAGACGGAAGAGAGTCGGCTCCACAAAAAGGGGGCCAGAGGAACATAGTGACCGATCTGCTTTACAGCCATTTAATCAAATTCTCCCAGAAGGAGTGAAGCAAAGAGAGGAAGAAAAAAAAGAAAGACAGGAGGGCGAGAGGGGCGGGATGTAATTACTTCCATGTTAAAATAACACCCAGCCTGCCGATGATCGCGGTGAGTCGACAGTTATAGATGCCCTTACGTAATTTAGCCGGCGACTTTTAGAGACGCAGGAGATTCTGTTCTATAAAGAGCGTAGGGGAGGGGGAGGGCTTTCCATGTGGCCATTAAGTCTCTCAGGGCCGCTTTAACAAGAGCTATTCGCTAATTCAATAAAAGTCGAGCTCTGAAGTTCAGGATTTACTGTTTTGTTTTTTTTTGTAGGGGAAGGGAGTTCCTTATTGTAAAAGTATGCAGCACCCTGCAAAAGTATTCATGCCCCTGGGGTGCGTTGTGTGGCAGTACGTCCACAGACTTCAGCGTATTTTACTGGGAAACTGTTTGGCGGACAAACGCATAAATGAAACACGCTGCACAACTTCCCAATACACCGTCAGCCAAAGCCAGTCTCTTCCTGTGAACACTTCTCTCGGGTGATGCAGGTATCAATGTGACAAAAACAAAAATGTAACAATTGTGCATTCTTGAAAGACAAGAATGCACAATTTTTAATTTGTTTACAGTGAATGTCTTTCCCACCCCCACAATTTTTAGCTTTAATGCCCATTTATTTTGATCAAATGAGGGGAGTGACATTTTGGGGAGGGTCTTGAGCTGCATTTGGATTCTTAACAAAAATCTTCAGAAGTCACCTCGTTAGTGGGGAGCTTCAACCTGTGTGTAATCGAAGAACAATCTGCAACAGGAAAATCATTTTTGAGGGTCGACTTTAAAGATAAAATGTTACGTTGAGGTATACGTGCGAACCCATCCCCACCGTGAGACATGACAGTTTGAGCTGTTGTGACCAAAACAATGCATAAACTCTACCTTGATCCCAATGAAATTCACTAAAGTTTGCTGTTGTGATGGTGCAAGATTAAGAAAAAAGTACCCCTGCAGCGGACCGAAACCCGTCCACTGGTGCGTTTCTCTTTGATGATGATTTATCCGAACTCTTCTGACAGAAGGGAATGAGCAGTTTGGACCAAGCAACACATCCAAGGCTCTCCGATTTAGTCCTAGCAACCCAGGCTGTGTGTTTATACTTGTGTTTGGTCAGAGAGGTGGAAGAGGACGTAGAGGAAGAGGTCAGGAAAACCACAGAGCCCAAAGTGAGGAGAACAAAGTGTCACAAGGATCCAGGCCACGGCCACAGGAATTCTGGGACAAGTGACCTATACTTTACATGCAGCCGAGCCAGTCGAGCGCAGAATTCTCCCATCACAGCATAATAACACAGGGAGAAAAGTTCAGGAAGTTTATGTACAGTGAGAGGAAAAGGCCGCTTTGTAAGACTGAGAAATAACCCAATAAGCGAAACAAATCACTTTAAAAAAGTGTCATTTTTCAGATTTTCCCATGTTATCTCCAGAGTAAATCCTTAAAAAGCCCCAAAGTTCGGATCCCGACTAAGCGACGGGGAAAAGCGTAGCGATTCCATCCCATCCCTATAATCTAAGCACAATATCCAGTTGCCATAGCACACGGTCTTTCTCCGTGATGGGAATAAAATTGCAAACACAAACACAGACTGCACCATCTGTCCTTGCATAAGTTGTAATCATAAGCTTTTCTGTGCTGTGGGCTATTTTTCATTTGTTTTGTGGCTTTTAAGGATCAGGCAGCACAAGATCCACTGGTTTTGGAAAAAGCCATTCTGCTGTCGAGTGCTGGCTTGCCGATGGGGTCACGCGGCAGCACTTCAAACTCCCCTTTGATTTTCAATTTAAACTTTACTGTCTGCTTATGTGAAAATAAGTAAGTGGGCGTATAATAAGGTCTGCATCACTTTTGACGGCTCGCCTGGGTGAGTTCTGGGCATCGGCCGGTTACCGATACCAAGGTACTAAAGAGTTACGATTTTAAAACCAATAAAATTCTCCATCATGCAATCGTACGGTACAACGAGCTTTCAATGAGATGCCAGAGAATGCACCACCGGGATTTATGCTTTGAAGAAGCATTCCCCACTTGTTGGTCAGCATTAGCAGCTAGCTTAGAGACGGCTGCTACAGTTTATGCACATGAGACAAGATTGACCACTTGGGATTACATTGTACTATTGAAAGTATTTACTTGAAGGCTTTCTTCAAGGTTAGCAGTGTGTTTATGTGACTTTTTGGAGATTGTTCTTGGAGGTTAGACACTAATCAATCAACAATTTTTTAAAAAGCTTGAAATGCCGATTGATTGATGAGTACAGTGGCTAATTTTTAGACCTGAAGGAGGTAGATAAGATCGGCTTCACGTTTAAGTATCGACCACTCACAGAAGTCCCGAAATTAACTCTTTCATGCATAGTGGTCACTACAGTGGACAACTATCTAAAAGTAATTTTCTTGTGCTTCTTGTGGATTTTTATGTTATAAATGCACACAGACCACTGAAGTGGACACTAGTTTATCATAAAATACCCTATCAACTACTGGCCATCAGCTGAAAATGCAAGAAATTATTTTTGTTAAATCCAATATGGCTGACAGACAAATGGAACAGACCCGGTCCCCACGTCCCCACTACTGTAGACGACTCTAGCAGGTAAAAAAAATACTGTGATATCAGATAACCCCTAAAGGACAGTACTACTGATGTATTTTTCAAATAACAACTTTGTATTTGGAGAAAATTACAATTGATCACCTAAAAGAAATAACATTTTAAAAAAAATTTTTTTACAAAATGTTTTTTTTCCTACCTTTTTTATGCCTTAAGAAAATAAAAAAAAAATTGGAAAAAAAATCCTGACACAAGGGATCATAATTCATGCATGAAAGGCTAAAGGAAACCAGGTCCGATTTATCGGCTGGTCCGTTTATCGACACACCCCTAATCTACTCGAATTTTCCTACAAGGTATTCTACAGTGTTAAACTCAAGAAACACCAATTGTGACCGACTATTCATGCACATGATGATCGACTATTCACATGGGAGTAAAAAAATCTATTGCAGGAAATTGCTAGCGGTCTGCGAGGCGACGTTACCTTCAATGTGTTCTAATAGCTGTGTACATCATCCGCAAACTTGACTTGGTGTTGGGAAACATATCGAACAATTGTCATTCCAATACACTCTGCAGTATCATAACCACAAAGAGCAGCCAAAAATTTAACATTGGATAGGTTGTTATGTTTTATTTTAGATATTGTGCGGATAATTCGATTTTCCAGTGATATATGTGGCTATATACCACATATATCCAAAAACGTCTTCTAATATCATGCAACCCAAATCAGAAAATCAGAGATCGGCAGGTCAAGTGTTTTCTAAAAAGGGATATTTTTCCTCTTGTTCATCAAGAACTAAGAACTTCCACTGTTTTTATTTCTAAAAATACTTTAACTCAGAGCATACACTTTAATAAACTTTGTTTTTAGCTTAATAACATATGAGTATAAAGTTTAGGAACACATGCTTTGATAAAGAAATAGAAACCAAGTTTACCAAAGAACCTGCAGCAGAATCTCAGAGTTCTGATGTTATTTTAAAACATCCGTCAGAACAGAAACGGCCAGTCAGACCTCAAAGAAAATCAGAAATCGGCGCATCTCTAATAATAACTCTAAGAAATGTTTGTGTTCATACCAATATCAAGTGGAAACCATGTTATTTTTACTCGATTCTATCATCCCTCGAGAATGTCATACCAGCCCATGCCTGGTGTGATCATGTGTTCCAGTCGGCCTTGTCAGTGAGGAATGCACCGTTTTGTTTCAACTTCATCTCCCCCCCCCATCAAAACGGCCCTAAAGCTGCATCTTTCCTGCTCCGACACGCTCCTCCGAATGATTGGGGTTGCTGGGCGCCTGAGCAGTGGGACCGTCATTTAGGGGCAGAGGAGTGGGACAGCTCGGGATATATCTAGTCGCCCTGTTGCGTTTGCAGCCACCTGTTAGAGTGACGAGTAGAGCACAGATATGCAGCAATCGGGTTCACTCGGCTGGAGGAGGTTTCAACATGACAGGGTTCATTCTGAGGCTGAGAAACCCCTAAAACAGCAGGATCAAAAGGAAAGACCTCTTTTTTTTAAACTACTGTCAAACTAGTAAGCCCTCAAAAAAAAAAAGTGTATTTCATTGGGAAAAACTGCATAAAAATTGTGAAATTTCATTCCGGCTTTTGTTTTTAACGTGTGCCAACCCAGATTATTAGTGACCCCAGCTCTTTTTATAACCCTCCTGCGACCGCCCCTGGATACTTAATCTCTTATAAGTGAAGGCAGTGTTTCGAAGCTGCTGAAGGCTTTGTGGCAACCTTGTTTCATTCCACAGATTGGAGTCACTTGTGTTCTGAAAATAGCCTCTGAATGCTGGTTGCTGGAGTTTATTTGCAGGAGCCTTGAAGAGGAGGAAAAACAGAAGTCCAAAAACTCCATGTGGTTCTGCTCTAATTTTCCCCAAACACATCCAAACGTTAAAAACATAAACAAACTCATATTCTACCACAGATTTCTGCCAGATCAACTCATCGACTTTCCATGTTTGGCTTTGCTTTTTTGTTTGTTTGTTTCCATAAGGGAAGGTGATTCCAGCGCTGTTTACCAAAGGGATTATCCTACCTTGTGTGGAGCTTTGAGGAGCCGGTGGACGCCCGCTAGCTGGTTGATGAGGGGGATGTCCTCCCGGAAGGTGTACACCGGGGGTCTGGTCGGCTCTGGAAAGTTAGTGCTGTTGAACGGATCGGTGTCATCTAAAAACTGAACCCTGCAGACGAACGTGGCCATGCTGCATCCATGCAAGTGGCTTCTTCTGAGGGGACGGACGGGGCAGGGTGGATGGTAGGAGGGCAGTCGATGGGGGTTTTGGGGAGGGGTGGGGGGGTGTGGTGGGAGAAGCCGGAGCGCTCCTCAGCCGGTAGCGACAACAAATCCCCGTCGCCAAGAGCGCCAGGAGCGAAATGCCGGAGAGATGCAGTCGGGACACCTTCGTCGCCCTTTCCCCGTCTGCGGCGAGGCTCGCTCGGTCCCGAGCGGTCGGGAGTTATTCTCGGAGAGGCAGGTGGCCGGTGATGAAGAGGAGGGAGCAAAGCGGAGAGTGAAGGATCAGCGCAGCCTGGCTGGGACAGCCGGTCTGCTGTCTGTCTGAGCCTAAATCCACCCCACCCCTCTCTGAGTGAGCTGTGTCTATTTTCCCCTCTGCCCTCTTCCTCCTCCTCCTCCCTCACTCTCTCCTGCCTTACAGTGGCTTCCTCCATGAAAATCATCTGAGCACTAATCCGATCTCAAACAACAGTGAAACATTTTAATCAGAATAATAATTGTAATAATAAAAACAATAATAATAATAATGATGGGTTTCGGGATAAAATTTAGGGTTGGAAATTAGGTAATCTATACTGATATATTTTGGCTGTAATTTATTCATTTATTCGTGTTATTTGTTAACACCACAACTTCGTTTTGAACGTTATTCCTGTGGAACATTGTTGATCTCTGGCGACATCTTGTGGCCACACCTTGCAGCTGCAGTCTTTTTAGTCACTGGCATTACAGCAAACTGCCTTGAACTTTACTGGAATTTTCTATACTGGACCAACAAAAAGTGATACAAACTGTGTTTTTTTGCTCAATAGATTTTTTTTTTTTTTTTTTTGCTGCGAACCAGTGGATAAGTATATTACTCTGCTGTTTCTGAATGACCAAATTCCTCTTTACTAAAATTTGCATAAAAATTTAAAGATAATAAAATATCAAATCGATTTCAAGTAACTTGAATTAGTTTTAAAAATATAATTTTGAAATGATAAACACAAAATAAAAAATCAATAATGCCTATGAAAAATCGGTGAAAATAGTTAATTCTCTTTTCTTTTTTTTTTAAAAGTGTGAAAAGCATCAGTATCACAATGCTGCCATCTGCTGGTTGCCCCGAGAAACTTTTGATTACGCCGGACTCAAATTTAACACCATAAAACGATAAGCCGCCGAACATTAAAGCCTAAAAGTTCTATATATTTATTTATTTATTTATTTATGTTATTTATTAACACCTATATATATATATAGTTGTTGCGCAACCCCCCCCCCCTCTCTCTCTCTCTCTACACTTCCCCTTCTCAGAGGAGGGAGATGTGCAGCCAGCTCTCCATCTAACGTGTGAATTGAGTTTCCCAAATCTGATGGGATTTACCCTGTCCCCAGAACTGAAGTGAACTCTTGTTTAAGCTGGCATCGAGAAAGACTAGCCTGGTTTCTGACGACCTCCCCCTCCAGATGTCCAGGAGCGCGCCATCTCTCTCTCTCTCTCTCTCTCTCTCTCTCTCTCTCTATATATATATATATATATATATATATATATATGCAGTCTGTCCTCAGGTGTGGTCCCTGCTAGTTTTAAACATGCAGTAGTGCATGTGATCCTACTGTTCTGGCTAATTATCGGCCTATTTCAAAGCTGCTTTTTCTTTCTAATGTTTTAGAAAAAATTGTGTACTGTCAGTTGACACAGTTTTTAGATGACAATGGCATCCTGGAGGTTTTTCAGTCAGGTTTTAAAACTCTTCATAGCACAGAATCTGCTTTAATAAGAGTTTGTAATAACATCCTTCTTGCATGTGATTCTGGTAACCATGTTGTTCTGATTTTACTTGACCTAACTGCTGCCTTTGATACAGTAGACCACAACATTTTAATATCGCGATTACACCACGTTGTAGGTATTGGTGGCACTGTTCTTAAATGGTTCAGGTCTTACCTGGAGGAGAGAACAATTTCAGTGAATATTAGTGACTCTGAATCATCTGCTGCTTCAATGCCTGATGGTGTCCCGCAGGGCTCAATTCTGGGCGCACTGCTTTTCTCTCTTTATTTGCTGCCTCTGGGTTCCATACTTAGGAAACATGGGGTTTCTTTTCATTGTTATGCCAATGATTGTCAGATTTATTTGCCCATGAAGCAGAAGGATTCTATCAAACATCTCCTGGCATGTCTAGGTGATATTAAAGCTTGGTTGGCCTTGAACTTTTTAAATTTAATATGAAAAGAAAACAGAGGTGATGGTGTTTGGACCCAGTGGCTCCTGTGAGTCCTCCTCTGTTGACCTGGGACCTTTGGAGGTATATTTTAAACCTGTTATTACAGATCTTGGTTTTAAGGTGGACAGTGATTTTAAATTGGACAGCCAAATCAGAGCCGTGGTTAAGTCCAGCTTTTATCATTTAAGGCGATTGGCATCAGTGAAATCTTTTCTTTCCAGGCAGCATTTTGAAACAATGATCCAAACTTTTATTTCAACTCGACTGGATTACTGTAACGCATTTTAGCTGGGAGTCAGTCAGTCGCTGCTCTCACGTCTGCAGCTGGTTCAGAATGCAGCTGCATGACTTTTAACAGGAACTCGAAAGAGGGAGCATGTGACCCCTGTCCTGGCCTCACTTCACTGGCTGCCTGTATATTTTAGGATTCATTTTAAAATTCTTATGTTTGTTTTTAAGTCACTGCATAATCTTGCCCTGGCTTACCTCTCTGAGCTTCTTCACCCCTACGTACCCTATCGGTCACTCAGGTCAGCAGATCAGCTGCCCTTGGAGGTACCAAGATCCAGAAGGAAGCTCAGAGGGGACAGGGCTTTCTCTGTCATGGGCCCCAAGTTATGGAACGACTTGCCTTTGCAGGTCAGAGAGGCCCCTTCACTGTCCACTTTTAAAGCTCGTCTTAAAACCCATCTATTTTACTTGGCTTTCAACTCCAGCAGGATCTAGTTTTAAATTGTATGTTTGTTTTTAAACTGGAAGAGTTTTTTTATTTTTTTTTATGTATTTTTTTCATTGTTGTGTTTTACTGTACAGCACTTTGTATCAGCTGTGGTTGTTTTAAAGTGCTTTATGTTGGTATATGGTATGGTATAATTTTTTTTTACTTCCAAGTCAAAAAAAACGTTTTACCTGAAGACAAATAAAAAACAGTCACATCCAGCTTTTACAAACCTCAGTAGAAACTGAGTAGGGTTATAGGTTAAACACAAAGCACACAATAATATATATATATATTTTTTATTTATTTTTTTTTAACTATTCATAATTAGTACTGAAGATGCTGGCCGTCTGGTCTGGCAGCTAAATCTAACGACAACTTCCTGGGTAATTAAAGAGAATTGGAAAAATATCTCCTTCATACCACAAGGGGGCAGAAACCCTATGTTTTACCCTTTTCTAAATTAAGTGAGTCGTTGGAAAACTTAAAACTAAAACTTAGAAAAGTCAAAAGATTTCTCACGTATCCACTGAAGTTTCATTTAGGAGGCTTTCCAACACAGATGGGAATTATTTTAACACCGAGCTGTGATTGGATTTCATCACCAATCTGAATACAGCTGCAATCACAGGAAAACATTATGAAGACTGAATAAATAGGGTTGTTAAAATATGTTTTTCAAACCCAAGGAATATTTCACAGAACCTGTAACAGAGTTAATGTTTCTCACAGTGGCATGTTTTTCATCTATATTTTTTTGGCCCAAATGTCAGATGAGTTTTCAGGGCAGAAAGCTAAATAAAATTTTTTTGTGTGTTTGCTGTACCAACTCAACAGTTTCCAGGAGAATGCACGGCATAAATAACTCACTTATCAGAGAATCCTGTTTTATTCCCGTTTTACACCGGTGAGTAAGTGACAAAGTCCAGTTTCGGCAGATTTTGCTGAGGGTCTGCAGATCTGTTTATGTATTTGGCAGCTCCTCTTTCAACCTTTGGACACGTGGCTTGTGGCGTTTCTTTCTGGTCAGACAGGCGTAGCTGCGTCAGGTTTTTCTCTGATTTTTTTTCCTCTGTTTTGCGTTTCTTTCAAAATGAAATGTCGGCATCTTGACGGCAGAATTCGAGGGATTCAATCAGAGCGCCCAAAGCCCAATCTTATTCTGTTTTCTCTAGTGTTTCAAAAGATGAATACATTTGTATATTACATTTTTGTCACTCATTTCTTCAAGAGTTACTTAATCTTTCAAACCCACTGATCTTCTAGTCGGGGGATTGTGACAAAATCTAAATACTGTACACTTTTACGAAGCGACAAGGTTAAAATTTAGCTAAGGGGTGCAGTTTTTATAACTTTTGTTTTTAGAACATTTCATCCTCACAGGTTTGTGGCTTGGAGACGAGCCAGACGATTCCTCTGGTTTCATTCTGGGTGTGTTATAGAGACAGGCGCGAAGACAATCGACTGAATTGACCACAGCCGGACTCCATTTAATCTGACAAAACATCTCAACGATAACCAGTGGAAACCAGCAGAGGCTGTGAATACTTATGTAAATTAAATTTCTTTTATTTTTGATGAATTTGCAAAACAGGAGTATTGTGCGTGGAATTTCGAGGGAAGAAAATAATTCAGCACTTTTTGGAACAAGTGTAGCGTAACGTGGGAAAAAGTTAAGCGCTGTGAATTCTTTCCAACTGCATTTTTTTTTTTAAATATCTTTTTCTTTCCATATTATTTAATGGACAACTTTAGGTTTTCTTGATTTCATGATTCTTTAGTCAGAGGCGTCTTCAAATTGGTCGCGATACAGATCGCTACAGGAGATCTTTCCTGCCCACCACAGTCGTCACCTATAGAGTTAAATTTGTTTCACAATTATTCAATCGAAATAAATAAATAAATCACGTCAAACAAACAAAAAAATGTAGCTGTAATCAAAACTTTTGCAAAAAAAAAAAAATTTGTTTTTTTTTGAATAATTGTGAAACAAATTTAACTAAAACACCATCAACAATAACTCTTCAAACAACTTGAGCTACAGCAACATTACATTATCCTTTTGGGGTCAATAAAGCATTTTTCAAATGAATTGAATTAACACAGTCACATAAAATCACAACAAAACACATTGAGGTTTGTGTAGGGTAGAGATACTTGCTAAAAAAATGATTTTCGTCCAGTGCTGCTGGGGGGGATATTGTCTCATGTCTCCGTCATAAGACCGTCCTCTGAGGAGAAGCATGTAAATGTAAATAGAGCACGCTGTTGTTTTGAATCTGTCACGGTGTGATAGCCTAAAACACGGTCCTGAAAAACAGATCTCCCAACATGGGGGACGGGAAAAGCAAATAAAACAGACAGCGATGGTACATAACAGCTCACCAGCTGTTTATTTATGCAGCCTGTAACGTTTTGGACGTGTTTTGCTGCGTTTCAGACCTCCGGTATATCCACACAAAACGGGGGGAGGTCCTCACTTCAGCCAAGCATTACATTTTAATGTTCAAAACTAATAACGAAAAGTGGAAAGGTTAACGTTTAAAAGGCTTGAATTAGAAATACTAAAAGCCTGCCTTATACAACTGGGTTGTGTCACCATGAGCCAGCATTTACACGCGCTTTAAAGCCATTTGCGTTAAATATTAACTCAGACAGATGAGATACGTCTTTACAATAAAATGCTAAGATACCAATTTAACAGCAATGAATGACTCGCACTTTAAATCACGGGATGTAAATATTTCTTAGGCGTGTTGCTCTTCTGTTGTATAAGAACTGATTAGACAGATCCTGATCTTTGGGGTTTTATTGTTCATGTTTCCATGAACATTGTGAAAGTTGTTTGTTTTTTTTTAAACGATGGTCACATTTCATCAGTTTTGGCTTTTTTCCCCCCCTTTTTTTTTTTTCCTCTGAAATATGGAAATGTTTCAGATTATCAAATATGTTTTTTATAAAAAATATACGACAAAGACGACCGTTTTTAAATCATGATTATATTAAAACTGCAGCATATAATTTGAATAAACAATCCTAGACAGATAATAAAATAAAATAAAGTTTTTCCATCTCCTCCCTGAGCTACCAAAAAAGATCAAAAACATCCAATCAGAGCCAGGAGGAGTGTCTTAGTGCTGTCAATCAAGCTTGTGTTCACGCTGCTAAATGTGCTAACAGCGGAGAAACAACTTACTGATCCATTAAAAATGTTTATCCGCCGTCATTGGTGGCCATGCTAAACAGCATGAGCGGCGCATACACAAGGATGATTGACAGCACTAAGATCTGATTTTGCCTCCTTATTAAATGTGATTAACCACGTTCTTCTGGGCAGATGAGTTCAACTGACCTGCAGGATCAATTAATCACTTAAATATCACCTGCCTGACGACATGAAGTAGGATGAAGGATCTAAAACGGCAACAAGTCTCAGCCTGATCCAATATGACAGAAAACACTGAAATCCATCAGTCTGGAAAGGAGCACAAAGCCTCTTCTAAGAGTCTCATTTATTAATGTGTTTGATTATGGTTCATTTAAAACATATATACGTTTCAATAAAGAACTGAACTTCTTGTAACAGCGGCACCAAATAGGTCATGCTATTTAGTCAGGACACAAAACGCTTCCTAATTAAAGCAAACAACCAGGCAGAGCATAAGCTCCAACTAAAAATTGAAATAAAGTCAAAAATATGTCCCTTTAAAAAAAAACATTCTGCGCCCCGTGTTTTCTTTACTTTCAAGCTGCTCCTGTTGTTTTTTTTGGCTGCAACCTTTGGTTTATCCTGTTATGACGCCACGTGGTGGGGGCTATAAAAATGTCATAAATTCATTTTGCTGTCTTCTGCCGTTATCTGCTATCTGTGGAGCCGAGCGAGATACACAATCAGAGCCTTTACCGTTTATCACGTTTAAAGATGTGCTAAAAGCTTTATTCTGTTTTGTTTTATTAAAAAAAAGACAGATCAACTTTTTTCGCAGTTGCACAGACCCACAGTGAAAAACCTTTTCAACAGCTAAATCTCCAAATCCAGGTGTTAGAAAATAACAGCCGCGGTTGGCATCTCAGGATCACCTGGTCTCCATAACAACCATTAGAAGCTAATTTCGTGCCAACCGGTAACTGAGATGATGGGGGGGAAAAAGCCTTTTCTGTTCTACCATATTGCACCCTATTAAGGCTTTAACTGAATTTAAGAGACGACTTTTCAGCAACAGAAAGTCGGTGCCGTAGAATACGTAAAGCTGTGGGTCTGTAGCTGGACCTTTAACAGGAAAATGATCAGAATCATACTAGAACTTAAATATTGGACACAAAATCAACCACCATCTCATATGTCCCCAGGACTACCATCCTTCAAAATAAAAGATTGTTATCGGAGTAAAAGATAGCATTGAAGACCCTTGATGATGAGATTGTGTAAAGAGGAATGGTCAAAGTTCCTTTCCGTTGTTTGCTCTAATCTCCTGAAATGATACAGGAGAAGATTAGGTGCTGTCCTGTTGGTAAAAGCGTTTCTTGCCATAACAAAATGCAGTGAAGGACAAAAATTATTTCTGATGTGAGGTTTCCAGAAGATCTGAACGGAAGTTGAACCTACAAAACAAAATGTACGGTGGCAGAGGGCACCGCTCGTGAATAAGCAGGTTTAGCTTGAAGGATGTAGAAAATATGCCCCTTTTTCACAGGTTGACTCAATTTCCAGAGGTCTTCAAGAAATAACTGTGACACGGTTTGGGAATAAACATGTTGACAAAATTAAAAGATTACCTTAAACCTATAAATCTGCTATATCTTATGAATAATTCAGGTCTTATTTTTGAGGACAAGTAGTGAGAATGTCGACAGCTAGCACTAAAAGTTTGTTCGATTCCTTTTTTTCTTTTTTTTGATATTTGACACCGAAAAGAAAGGGCAGTGCACTGTGTCATATGAGTGGCCTAAAGTGCCTGAGTCATGCACATTCCTCTGGGGGGGGATCTGGGATGAGATTGGTCAGTGTTGTGGTCTGATCAGAGACCACCCGTCTTCAGCCCTCCGGACACTGAAGCATTTCCTACAGAGAGCTCACCAAAGAATAAAAAAAATGAAAAACACCGCAGTTAAAAGAGGATGCATCATTCATAATGTTATGGTTTGTTGCTTTTGAGAGGAAAATACGGCAGAAAATATAATAAGGAACAAACAGAAATGCAATAGCTGCATTTCCACTAGAAATTTGCGCAATATTCCATATTCCAGTAATGTTCAAAAGAAAAGACAATTTTGCAATTGCATTGTTTCCATTACATAAAAAACAAAATTATAGAATAAGTTGTTCACACAATAAGTCATTAGAAAAACAATGCCGCGCCATAAAAATCTAAACCACTTCCTGTTGTTTTTCATCCAGTTGTTGATCATGTGTCTCAAAATAACAGTGTTACCATGGCAGTTTTGCAAAATAAACCAATTTTGATACAGCTAAAGAAAACCGCACCAAAACTAGTGGCGAAACTTTTTATCCAAACCGTTTTTTTGAAACTGGTGTATTTCTATTGAGTGAATTTATTGTAGAAATGTCAAACTGCACAATCAAAATAGTCAAAATGCCCAATTTGAAACCCTAAAACCTAAAGGAAATGGTGTAATGTTGGGATTTTACAGAAACTGTGGTGGTAAAATTTGTTCCGATCCAGTTAATGGATTACCGGAACAATTAGCAAAATTGAGAGAGTGCCATACATCTGTGTCATCATGACATTGGAAAAAAAATAATAATAATCAACCAGCAGTCGTATTTCCAGCAGGGTCAAGCTAAAGCGCTTAGTATGGTTTACATCCAGCCCTTGTTAAAGCTCACTGACACCATTTGACGACAGTCGTAATCGCCACCTTCTTGCTAAAAATGTCTTTTAAAAGGGAAAATTTACAAGGACAATAATGTGGTGCGTCATTCACCGTTTCCATATCAGCGTGTTGACCTCGCCTATCTAAGGTTTAAGGTACTGAATGAACTTTCAGCTCCAGTCCGGCTCCACCTTCACACTCGATAATAAAAACACCTGGAGCTTCGCACATGTTCCTTCGCTGACTGCTTTACTGAATGAGCACCCGCCTCAGCGAGATAACGAGGAAATTAAGAGCCGTAATGTTGAGTTGTTGAAATATACGAGCCACTTTCTCATGTAGTGTTACGATACGTTTAATTGTCCTGATAAATCTCATGGTTTTATAGAACAAACTTATCTCCATCATGGGCAACCCAACCTGTAGTCTCGCTCTGAAGGGAATGGCAACAATACAAATGTTCGTAGCTTACATCTTACTTTAGTGCTTGAAATTTGATCTTTTTTTTTGCAGCTAGGAGTCTCTCCCTTTATTGTTGATCGGTTATTTCACTTGCTTCTACTTAGCTCACTTTCAATCAGGTTCAAATATTTTTTCGGCTCTTTCAATGTAGATTTCACACGCGTTATGACTAAAGGACAAAGATTCAACTACCCGACACACACTGCCTCATGTTTGACTCTAGAGTACTTTGGGAGACTAATATTGCATTCCAGTTACCTTGAAAGTTTGAACTCTGACCTGGGTTTGAGGTCAGACCCGAAGTAACAACTTTCTAGTTAAGAAACCGGAATTTCAACATGGTAAAGCCCATAAAAATGATCTGCAGTAGCTCATGAGCAAACACTACTTTAAATTTAGAGTTCTAGGTGCTACATGTAACATTGATTTTAGACACACTCTTTCATGCGTGTCTTGTAAATTAATCGTTTCTACTTACTTGCTTACTACTCTTGATGCGAGGAGCGGCCATAGTGAAACGCAAAGTCCGCCTTAAACGTCGCACCGGGGGGCTAGACGTCGTGTAGTTGTGAAATCTGCCTCCCAGTTGATTTTTCAACCTGGGAAGTCAAAATTTCACAGTTCTGAGTACAACTGGAAATGAGTTCACAAACAACTAAATGGCTGCTTTTCCATTGGCAATATCCACAATTCCACATTTCCCAAGTAATTTTACTCAATAGAAACCAATTTCAAAAAACTATTTTTCAGTAAAAAGTTTTAGCGCTGTGATGAGGTGGTTTTCTTTAGGTCGAATTGACATTGGTTTTTTACGCAAATCTGCAACGGAAACACTTTTTGCATCACACGAGTCGCGTGATCAACAACCGGATGTTGCCAGGAAGAAGAAAACAGGAAGTAGCTGGATGATGATGGCGTGGCACGATTTTGAATGTCTTACCACGTGAACAGACTTACTCACATGTGATTTTAATTGTGTTTCTTATGAAATGAAAACATTCACAATTGTGAAGTTGTATTGCCGTTTCTTTTTTTACATTATAGACAAAGTTTTGTGCATATTTGTAACGGACGTTAGTGACTGCAATGTGCCCAGGTTCTTCACCACCATCATCCCAACACAAAAATGTACGTTCTCAAACAAACGTTCTTTCATGAGCATTTAAAACGCAAAAATACTAAAAGACACGAACATCTTAAAAGTGACTTTTACAGACTCAGTTCAAATAAGCCCCAGGTTAACTGGTTGTCCCATCTTTGGTTAATTATTATGAGTGTGAGGAAAATATTTCTTCGCACTCATTTGGTCATGACAAATTACACTACTGGTGAATCTACATGAGTGCTACACATAGTTAGACTGGATATTTGCTTTTTTTATTTAAAGAAAATAAAAAGGTGTCCCTCAAAAATGTCTTAGAATTGAACTTTAGTCCTTCTGTGACTGGTCTTCATAAACTTAAAGCGCAAACTCATCAGCGGGAAGACGTAGCCACCAGCAGCTCCTGTGATGTATTAACCACTATCAATGAGGTGGTGCCGTTTTATTTTTTTTTTCCCCCGTGCATACCTGCTGACACTGCACAGACAGTAATGAGCTACTGATAACTGCAGTTAAGGTGCCAGATGTGGCAGTCAATACCTCACTGACTCTTCCAGCCGCAGTCAGAAGG
Organism: Poecilia reticulata; assembly: GCF_904066995.2. Taxonomy (NCBI): domain Eukaryota; kingdom Metazoa; phylum Chordata; class Actinopteri; order Cyprinodontiformes; family Poeciliidae; genus Poecilia; species Poecilia reticulata. Next base: position 7,590,647 of record NC_088840.1, on the reverse strand, counting down.
GACTGAGGACTCAGAGGGAGACAGTCAGCTATCGGCTGTTTCTCACAGAAAAAAAAAAAGGATTCGGCAGCTGGGAGCGTTTGCAAAAGAGTAACAAGTGGTTAATCAGATTTAGGAGCTACATTTTTTTTTTCGTGGGGGAAGTTTACAAAAGGAGACACGATGAAGCTGAAGCTGAAGCTGCCAAATCCGGGACTGGATGACAGGATCCCGTCCCACGGGGACCTGGAGAGGATGGAGAAGGACGAGGCTGGGGACAGACCCCAGTGGGACAACAAAGCCCAGTACCTGCTCACCTGCGTGGGCTTCTGTGTGGGACTCGGCAACGTCTGGAGGTTCCCGTACCTGTGTCAAAGTCACGGCGGAGGTAAGAGGAGAGTCGTAGCATCAGAGACTTTAACGGAAATACGTGGAGTATTTGAAGAGATTTCAAGCATTATTAATTACGTTTTCATAAGAAAACATCATTCCAAGTAAGTTTTTAAAAATAACTTTTAAGTTAAATTTTAATGTCCATTAAGTTTTTGTGTGAAAAACCTATTCAGAAAAATGGATTAATGCATATAAAGTGAAATAAAATTAATTACTCTCATTTGTTCTTATGGGAAACAAAAATGTGAATCATGGTTTATAAAGTAAACTTTTAATCAGGTTTGTTTTTTAGCTGTTTCTACGGGATTGCTTGTTTGTGCAACCCACAGCTAAATACTTCTCCCTTGCTAAAAAGCAAAAAAAAAAAAAAAGAAGTGAATTACTTTGTAGAAACACACAAAATGTGAACTTTTTTTTTTCCTTTTCAGGAGCGTTTATGATCCCGTTCCTGATCCTGCTGGTTCTGGAGGGAATCCCGCTGCTGCACTTAGAGTTCGCCATCGGTCAGCGTCTGAGGAAAGGCAGCGTGGGCGTATGGAGATCCATCAATCCTTACCTGGCAGGAGTTGGTGCGTAAAAAAGAAAAAAAAAACATCAAAGCAACAGAAAAACGTTATTTTGAGTACATCTGTAGTTAGCGGAACAGCTACAAGAAACTTTGTGTCAACATCCCTTTACTATTTCTCAGTTTATTTCTGATCAATTCAGAAATTGTAAAATTGCTAAAATCTCAAGTATAATTTAATACAATTGGGTGTTTCTTATTAGAAGTTATTGTATTACACAGTAACTCCACACATTATGATTTTGAGTTAGAGTTACTTGGTCAAAGCGAAGCTGGAGGGACATCAGTATAAAATGTTTCCCTTGTCCTTCGTTCGCTTGCAGGCATCGCCTCCATGCTGGTGTCCTTCCTGGTGGGTGTCTACTACAACACCATCATGGCATGGATCATGTGGTATCTCTTCAATTCCTTCCAAGACCCTCTGCCCTGGAGCCAGTGTCCGCTCAATGCCAACAGGACGGGTAGGTGCTTGAAGCGGAGCACCCATTTGCTTTTATGGCGCGGGGTAAAACGTTTCCTGCCGAGGCTGTTGACACTCGGCTTCCACTCGACTGATCTTGAGTTTTTACCTCCCCACTTAAGGATACGTGGAGGAGTGCGCGCGGAGCACCACCGTCGACTACTTCTGGTACAGAGAAACGCTGAACACTTCAACGGCCATCGACGAGTCTGGGGGGCTGCAGTGGTGGATGGTTCTCTCCCTCATCGCTGCCTGGACTGTGCTTTACGTCTGCTGCATCAGGGGCATCGAGACGACCGGCAAGGTCTGAAGGCCGCGTTGCATCTGGAAAACTCTTCTACTGCTGTGGCTCCTGTGTCATTGTTCAAACATCCATCATTTTTTATTTTTTTATAATTTAAGGCCGTGTACATCACCTCCACTTTGCCGTATCTCGTCCTCACCATCTTCCTTGTCCGGGGACTGACTCTAAAAGGCTCCACAGAAGGAATAAAGTACCTCTTCACACCAGATGTAAGCGATGTTATTGCCTAGTTACAGAAAAGAAAGAAGTTTGACTATTTTCGATAAATATTGTGACTGGTTTCTCTCAAAATCTTGCTTTCTTGGCACCATGTTAGTGTAGCTGTCTTTTGGCAATGACAGCATTCTGTTTGGCCGAAGGTCATTTTCCTTGGTCTGAAAACTGTCTTCTAAGGGTTTTTAACCCTTTATACTTCTAAAAATGCCAGTAGATTAAAGAGTGAAAGTTTTCATTTCTATGTTGGGTTTGATTTATTCTGCTAATCTGTAGCAGGAGATTGAAGTGACCACTGAGTCTAGTTGCTCCTTTAGCGATTGGTTCTCTCATTTGGTGGCCTTATGCTGCCATTTTGTCAAAAAAAATTGATTGCAGTGTTCACTCATTGCATGCTTATTTATTTCCCTTTGTAGTTAAGTATTCGAAGCAGCATGTAGGTAAATAATGCTAAAAACTATGCTCAGATCTCACATAATGATTTAATCTGTAGGAATTTTCCCAAGGTTTCATGATATGCCTCTTTTCCCATTTGGGGGGATTTTTGTCCTCAGCTAGTCAAGTCTAACGATATATTTTCTTTATTTTTAAAAATGAGACAAGGCAAGACATATCAATGAACATTCTGGTGCAAATATGTTTGCTTACAGCCAGGGGGATATCTTTCAATCCTAGTCCCATTGGCAAGAGATTTTGACAGATTTTGAGAGCCTATGATTCCTGCCCAGCTAAATTTCATTTTTAAATTTCTCATTAATTCTCCCAAACACTCTTTTGTTTTTATGCGTATGAAGTGAGCTAAGTTTCTGTTTGATACAAAGTCCAGTCAGGAGTTAATAGACCAATTTAGTTTTTATGGCTATCAAGATTGTGTTATCTGATTTACTGCTATTTTAATAAATGATCCACTCTGAAGTTTACTAGGCTTTGTGCTGCGGATAAGTTTTGAAATATTATTTAGTGTAAGCTATTATTCGAGTTAAACTCATTGACAGATATGGACAATAAAATAACTGACTTAATAGCATTTATTTCCTGGCTCATCTATCAGATGGTGAAAGATAAAAGTTGCCACCTGCAACCTTATATTTACAAGATGGCCATAAAAGTGCTATTAATCGTATCTGGACACAGCCTGCATTTCCAGAAATGAACAGCAATCCTGCTACCTTTGTGATAATCTAAAAATAGCTTGAGGTACATAGTTAAATTATAGAAGATTTAAAAAAATGTTTATACGTATTTATCTTCATGATAACAAAGAAAAGTTTCTTGACATGCAATGGTTTACCTATACAAGTACAAAATGGACATTAGAGTGAAGGAAATCACAACTTGTGTGTACAAAATGGATCTAAAATTGTCAACCTGATGTCACTTAGAAAGAAAAGCAGCTCATGTTATTTAGCAAATTCATCCACTGGACCTCATCTTTCCTGTTGTGTTAAACAGTTAATCTTCTAATTTAGATGTGCCATCAAACCTACTCATTAAAGACCAAGGAAAAGTTTAACGACATTCTAGGAAGTAATAGTTTTTCCTAAGAATTTTTTTGATATATTTTTTTCAGGTAGATGAATTAATGAATCCTTCAACCTGGCTGGATGCAGGAGCCCAAGTGTTTTACTCCTTTTCTCTGGCTTTTGGAGGTCTCATCTCCTTCTCCAGCTACAACTCTGTGCAGTAAGTGAGCTGGCGGTTCAGTCAAAACGAGGGGGAGGTATTTTCTCCAGCCCACCTCACACCAAGTCCCTCACAATGCTCATTTCAGCAACAACTGCGAGCAGGACGCTGTCCTCATCTCCATCATCAACGGCTGCACCTCGGTGTACTCGGCAACGGTTATTTACTCCATCATCGGCTTCAGGGCGACACAGAAATATGATGAATGCTTCGGAGAGTGAGTCAAATACTTCCAAAGTGAGCTTGTTTTATTCAAACTGGATTCAAATGACACCAAGGTGTTTTTTTTACAGCAATATCTTGAAGCTGATGAACGCTTTCAACTACCCCGAGAACAACATCACACAGAGCAACTACAACGAAATTCTGACTCACCTCAACAACACGAGTCCAGATGTCATCCAGGGATTGTCCCTGCAGATCTGCGACATGCAGACTTTCCTTAGCCAGGTAAGACAATGTGCATTTTTCCATTTTTACAAAGAAAAAGAAAAAGAAGTCTTCCATGTATGGCAGAATAATGGGGTCTGTGTTTCTTTAGGGTGTGGAAGGAACAGGACTGGCCTTCATTGTCTTCACAGAAGCCATCATAGAGATGCCGATTTCCCCTCTTTGGGCTGTTCTCTTCTTTATCATGCTCTTCTGCCTCGGCCTCTCCACTATGTTTGGCAGCATTGAGGGTGTTATAGCTCCTCTGCTGGATCTCAAACTGCTACCCAGGAGTTGGCCCAAAGAAGTTATCAGTGGTAATTTTCTCCTAGTTTCGTTGATCAATGCAGTCAAACTTTCTCCATATGCAATCTGATGACAACAGAGTGACAAATTGCGTTGTGTTTTCAGGTCTGACGTGCTTCGCATCTCTAGCTCTTGGGCTCATTTTCGCTCTTCGCTCTGGGAATTACTGGCTGGCTCTTTTTGACAACTTTGCAGGCTCTATTCCGCTCCTGGTCATCGGATTTTTTGAAATGATTTCTGTTGTCTACATCTATGGCATGGACAGGTGAGTCAAGGGCAGTCAATTGCCCACAAATGTTGATATTTCTACCATAGGACGTTAAAGGTTTCTCTCTTCAGAAGTCAGGAAATGGCTACAAGATGATAGCTACTAGCTGAACCTGCCCATCTCTGCAGTCAGAGCAACAGATTAGAAGTTTTAAAAAGCTGGAGCTATAATAAACATGGATGGTCAGGGGCGCCAAGGGTATCTTTATCTCCAAAGATCACTCTGTACAATTTTTTTAGGCTTTTTACAAGTTATATTACCTTACTTCAACATGCATGAGCTAGCCAACAGTAATTTAAACTTTCATTGTCAGAAGTGCACCAAAGTTGGCTAAAATGTTTATATTATCACTCAATATGGGATTTGTCATCCCCCCAATAAGGGTAGCTTGGGGTCTCTGTGGAGGTCCACGCTGTAGTACGTCGTCATGGCAATGGCTATCCTAAAAAACAAACCAAACGGCACGTTTCTGCCATGCTGACAGGTACTATAATGCTCCCAGAGTGTGCCACCAAACACTCAGATAAAGATAAGAAGGTCAGACAATGAGCAGAAGTATGACATACAGTGAAAAGATATCTTCTATTTTCCTGCAATAAAGTTAATAAATAAATAAAATTGCACTGATTACTTAATGATAACTCAATTCATAATTTCTTTGGTCAACAAAGCCTGTCTGTTTGTCAAACACTTAATTATTCTCCAAAATGTTGCCAAAATTGTGTCTCGTTATCATGAACCCTCTGTCTCTCAATCATGATTTGGATATTTTGCCACAGTCTGGATTCAGAAATTGTCCATTCAAGATTTTTGCTACAAAATTTGCCTGCCTGGCCTGAACATTTATTTATTTATTTTTAAATGGGAAATTCACGCAAGACCATCGATGAACACAGTGTATTTATTATCTGAATGACCAAAGTCAAAAGTACTGCCATAAAAAGAAAAAAAGGCTGAGACTAGTTCTAGTCAGTGGTGGTGTCTGACGTTCAGTAAGATGCTTTTACAGTCCAAACAAAGCAGGAAATAGCCAAGTGTTATATTCTGTCCTCGTAGGGAAGATAATGTGTCAGAGTCATCGGACGAGAGATAAGAAAAGTACAGAATGTGTCTTGCAGTCATTTGGAGAATGTGGAAAATACGATTTGTGTTTCGTTTTGTTGTCCCCACCTGGGTTATGAGTTCAGAAAACATTTGTTTTTAGCTGTTACTAAAAAGGTAATAGAAGCCTATAAACATGTAAACATTTTTGAAAATCTTTAAGCCACACATTGTAAAATGTCATATAAAATGCAAAGATGTTTGTATCTAAATCTGTTGAACTTCTTGAGATATATTATCAGAAAAAAACAAGGTTGACTTTTACAACTTCCGTCACACTCACCTCCGTGCATCTCTCTGTTATTGCTTTGCAACAGGTTTAATAAGGACCTTGAGTTTATGATCGGCCACAAACCCAATATCTTCTGGCAGGCGACGTGGAGAGTGATTAGCCCCCTCATCATGATTTTCATCCTGATTTTCTACTTTGTCACCCAAGTCACAAAGGAACTCACCTATCTTGTCTGGGACCAGGAGGCGGTAAGTTTGGCACAAATATGCAAAAAAGAAAAATTCCTCCCAACTGTCTTTTCTTCTAATTGTGGTTATAGGCAAACCTTGGTTTAATAAATCTTCTGCTCTACTTACAGGAGAGCTTCCCCACCCTTGCTGAGCGTTACTACCCACAATGGGTCTACGTCATGATCTTCATCCTGGCTGGAGTTCCCAGTTTAGCCATCCCCGTCTTTGCCCTTTACAAGCTCATCCAGAGGAAATGCTGCAAAAAGGACTACGACGATAGTACAGTGGACACAATCTCTGCCAAAATACAAATGAGTGACAAAATGAAGCTTTAGATAAATGTACTTCTTTTGGCTATTTAATATCAACAAACTTGTAAATTATGTTTATTGGACTTTGCTGGTGTGTTGTAATGATGCAACAACACGCCGATGACTCACTGTTATCTTTGAAAGGCAAAGATAGAGACGACTATATACTCCACAAGAACAGAGAGGTTTGTTCTCTCTGCCAGGGCTGCAAGAACAACGTCCACGTTCTTTCACATAAAACCCTTGTGCACAACTTCTAGAAAACCATCATAGTTTCCCCAACAATGTCTGTCAAGAAATATCATGGAGTTGTAAAAGCAGAACCACGTCACTTCGTTCTTGCATCCTTGGGAGAGCAAACAAATGGCTCTGTTCTTACAAAGCATGTATAGGCCTTACGTTTTAGTGTTTTTACTGAAGAAAACATCCAATTATGCCATGCAATGACAGCAATAAATGTATTATTGACTAGGTTAAGGCATGAAGGGATTGTGAATAATACACTTACGCAGTATGAAAACGTCGCGCTGTGTACAACATTGGCAATACAAACAGCATGAGCGGCTTGGGCTTGTGCATGAAGATGTACTTAAAGACAAACTAGTTGTATCTCTGTATGCTAGTACAGAATAAACAGTGAAATGAGACACTGAGCTCTGTAGAACCTTTATTTTTTTAAAAGGTTGGGATAAATAAGAATTCATCTAATGGGAAAGTCACATAGCAAGTCACATAGTACAAACAAACTGTCTGAGTTGATGAAATATCAGAAACATTGTTGTAAGCACGAAATATATTGATCTTGTTTGTGGGTTCTGGTTGATTTGAGCGGTACTGTTGACGTTTGGGAACCTAGTTTGTAAGATGAACTGGGGTTTCTGATTGGGGAGGAACCATGTTGTTCAGTGTTTGCCCCAAGCATGAGCGGCTTTCCTCTCTGTATTGTCCATGTGTTGGCTTTGCAGTAGGGGGTCAATCAATCTAAAGTACATCTTTCACATTGCCTGCTGGATATATGGGTTACCCCAATAGAATCATGAATGGGTTTAGTCATGAACAGAATATGGGGGGATATAAAGTAATACATGATCTGTTTGGTAATATTGCTTAGAGTACTAAAAATTGAGACACTTTGAATGTTTGGTCAAAAATCATTTACAATATTTATGAGTCACATCAGCTGACTGTAGGTTACCAGCTCAATTCACGAATCATTTCCAGAGAAGTAGTTTGTAGTTTGATCCTTTAAATACACCAAGTATTTTTCTAGTTTGGGAAATTCTCTTTTAACTGTACCTGTTGAAATTGCTAAAGAAACACCAATGTCTATTTTTGACTTCGACAAATCTTTGCAGTTCTGTTTTATCTACTATTAAAAGTAACATTAAATGTTGGGTTTATCCAGGTATTCTCCACTTTCTGCACATTGTATTCTGTACTAAACAAAAGAAACTGGAACTCATCTTGTTAACTGAAAACTGGCATCATCTTTGTTTGCATAGCCAACATTTTGGAGGTTGTGTGCTAACCCTAAACGCTTCAAGTGCTGTTCCAATAATAGGCAACAAAGCTTAGCTAAACCTAAGCTAGGTTTATTAAACGTCAAGAATTGAAATGCCAGAATTTTAAATGTTTTTAGAGTGAATACTTTAAGCTAATAAAAATCAGTTTGTTTTTAAGCTAGTTCAGCTGCTTGTAGCTCAGAAACAGCAATTTATGATATATTTATCTAGTGAGCTCCAATGCAAAAATGCAATAGACATAAAATAATCTTATTTCTATGTCTTATTTTGATATTGATATTGTGTTTAAATTGTTTTTTTCTATGTTCAAAATTATGGTTTAAATATTGTACATAAGCTTTTTAGATGGATAGTTTCTGTTGATACGTTTGAGCACTACATAATGTTTGACATTTCTGTGATTGGAAAAATATAAAATGACTTTGTCGAAAGGGTTTACATTTTTTTATTCACAGCTTTACAAAAATGAGTCCCCATGTTAAGATATTTCAGGTCGCACGTATACAGTATTGCCGCTCCACATTTACAGTTGATATATGTGCTCATTTGCTCAGATGTAAGTCAAAAATAAAAATACGCAGAACACAATGAAATAGTGGTTGTGCTTCTTAAGCATATGTTGCAGTTGTAGAAATTGACCACAGTAAACATACATTCATTACGCCTAAAAGGAAAACATTTATGGGGGGGGGAATTGCAACATTTAAATAAGCGCCAAAAATGAACAAATATATGTTTATATTAATATTTTAGTACACAACTTTTCAAATAAAAAAACAAATTTCCTTCATGAACATCAAGCTCTTCGTCAGGAAGAACTTCACGGAGCAGCGTTGGCCCCGACGACTGAAAATACATTTATGATCTGCTGCTGCTTTAATAGAGACCAACAGTACCAAAAACAGCATCAGTAACTTATACAATATTGTATTATTATGTAATACTTGGATATCTGGTCATTTTGATGAAAACTTAAATAGACATGACAGAAAAGCGTATTTCAATGATTATTATTTAAATTTTCTATTAAATTAAATTAAATAATGGCATGCAAAAGAAATGCATTAAAATTCCCAATCATCAGACATTAGATGTATTTATAAATTAAGTATTTGTATTTTCTATAGTAATTTTAATTCTGCTCTGGAAGATAATTTAGTTGAATTTGTGTGCAGGTTAAAAATGTATATTAACTTTAAAAAAAACATATATACCAAAATAATGACATAGTTTATGAAAACATTTGAATACAGATTTCAAATAAAAATTCGGTAAATGTAATTATTAGCATTTTTTAAGAATCTAATGTCACTCATTGACAGATAATTGTTTGGTGTATATTTTATATATTATTAGTTTATGTAAGTTATTATGTGAAATGTTTTCTTAATGGCCTGTTTAGCACTCAAAACATATATAAAATATTAAATATCTGAAGATAATAGATAGGGCTGTTAATTATTTAAAGATTTGATCAATAATTACCTTTTGACTAATTGAAATCATGCTCTTTTTGCCCTCAACATGTTTTTTTTGTTTTTTTCCCAAAGTTTATGAGTAATCCAGTACTTTATTTGTAGCTCTTTGCATGAAAAACCACTGAGTGCTCAAAAAATAAATGCAAAGCTTTGCTATTTGTTTATCTATTCATGGAGCAAAGTAGTAAAAGACCATAAATTTGTGTCATGACCGCTGAAGGCTGCTGTGTAAACAGCGACTTGTGTGCACTCCATCTCCTCGCTGCAAGCAGGCGGCAGCAGACGCAGACCATTGGTTTTACACGCGGCTTCAGCATGAGGCTGGTGCTCCCTAACCCGGGCCTAGAGCTCCGGATCCCCGACTACGACGACCTGGAGAGGATGGAGAAAGAGGATGTGGAGGGGCGGCCCCAGTGGGACAACAAGGCCCAGTACATTCTGACCTGTGTGGGCTTCTGTATCGGTCTGGGGAACGTGTGGCGCTTTCCTTACCTGTGTCAGAGTCACGGAGGAGGTGAGTGATGTGAATAACGGACTGAAATCTGATCGCATGACGACGCACACTAATGGTACTTTTTTTTTTATCTAAGAGGCTGAAATGCTGACAAAAAAGAAATAGCTGGAATTTTCTTCCTGTGAAGAAAATGACTGGTCCAGTGAACCTACACAGATGCAAAGAGTTAATAAATCACTTATGGACGACGAGTGCAAAGCACTTTGTTCATGAATTTGCCATGAGGTTATTTTTAATTATTCTCAGGCTTTAGATGCCTTTATTAATTAGATTAAAGATAATCTACGTGTGTGTTTCCATTGCATTTGATTTAAGCGAAATTAATAATGACGCTGCACACTGAGCCACAGGAATTAGGAAATGTTTTAAAAGCAGCAGGCTCTATCATACGTTATTCTGAGCTGGACTGAGTTTCATCTGGGTTTATTATTTCAGTTCTTCTGTAACTGATGTCTGAAATACTGACCAATAGCATTAATTTAGAGATTAAATAAGCAAATATGCCGCATGGAAAGGGAGCACTTCATAAGAACAAGCCCTTGTTACGTTCTACACAACGTCTAATCTTTATAGTTGTTCACGATTAGCTGTGTCTGATTACCGATCTCTGATGTGTCCTTTTGTTCAAACAGACGCGCCATAAATAAACGCTGCCTGTACCTGCGAGGTGATGGCGGCTTCCTGTCGGCAGTATCATATCTACACAATAAATCCCTAATTCCTCACTTTACACTGCATGAAGCCTCAGTGACCAACTTGGACAATGGCCTGGGATGACCTTTGCCTCACTGTCTCATTATCAAATAGTAGCACCAGGTTGTCAACACTGATATTGACATTTCAAACAATCGCTCTCCAGTTGTTCGGATTCTGATTAATGCTCAACATTTTTATGGTTTCTTACCATGTTTTTATATATTCTGTATTAGGGATTGGTTCCAATTAAATTCAGTAGATGAAAGAACGTACGTTATCACAAATTAGCAGAGATTATTTTCTAGTCCTAAACAAAAAACACAACAGTTTTTGTCATCCCTCCTTTAAGAATCTGCAAGAGAAAAAAATATTTGTGAAATTTTGAATTTGAGTGCAAATAAAGTTGCACGTATAACAGGGATGGGATCAGCAGTTTGCGTTGTATTAATAATAATGCAAAACGACAGAATTGGGTAAAAAAAAAAATTGAACTCAAATTAACAGAAAAGAACCACTTCAATATATTATTAAGGAGAATTAAAAAGTAACTATCCAACAAATTGCTGAAGTAAGAGTAAAGAGAACTGTATGTGTAGTTACTGACTCCCTGTTTGACTGTTTTGCCCAAAAGGGCGTAATTTGACAAAAATAAAACGCGTAAAAATTCTGTATTTTAAAGACTGAAATTAAAAATAAACAAATTCAAAACATTAAGGAATTCAGGTAGAATATGTGTGTGTTTACAAACACACACATATTTCCCAATCATTTCTTTTCACTATAAAGCATTGGAAACCAGTGTTTAAATGTTTGAACAGGACAAAGTACCTTCAGTGGCAATAATGTTTACAAGGTGAATCAGTGTGAACAGGAAACAGTAAATGTTTTTAAGGGTCAAATGGCGAACGTCCAGTCTTGTCCAAACTGATTAGATTTTATAAGATGACACAACAAATGTCTGGACTTTTAGCTCGTTTGGATGTCAAAGAAACATTTTAGATCTGGTATTTGAGAGACTGCTAAAGTGCTAGAATAGCAAAAAAACATGAGTTATGTGATCTGGTCAGTGGTGGAGAAAGTACTCAAAAAATTTACTTAAGTAAAAGTACAAATACACAGTCAAAAATGTACTTAAGTAAAAGTCAAAGTACCACATTAACATTTTACTTAAGTAAAAGTAAAAAAGTACTGGTTTTTAAAAATACTTAAGTATTAAAAGTAAAAGTACTCGCTGAATGCATTACCTAATCGCTAATATCATTAAGTGTGCCGATCGTATTTAATTTTAATACATCAGAAATGTGCCATTTTAATAAACACTACCACAGATTAAACATGTTCTTATTGTGTTTATTCTCTGTAACAGTTTAGACTTAGATATGTGATTCTATGAATCATAATTTCAGGGATGGAAACATTTTGTCTCCTGTCCTAACATAGCATGAACTTCATTAGTCACATTTATTTAGAAAGAAATCTAACTGAAAGGGGATGTAAAGAAGGTGCGGGCGGGGTGGAGGACATGCAACCAAGGAGCCATGTAGCAGAGTTGTAGTCAAGACCACCGAACCCAAGACCAAGACCAGCGCCCCGCACTAAATGACACAATAACATTAAGTTTACCTATCAAAATTGGTTTTCAGATTGATCTGAAAGATCCACATTCCCATAAAAACACCTAGATATTAAATACTTAGAACTGAAATATATTTAACCAGTATCAATTAAAACTCATTTCATTCTGTTTTGCTTTCATCGCTGTGCTACAATCCGCAGATGTCTTCTGCTATCCCTAGAAAAATAACGCCCTGGCCAGTTGCCCATGTCAGAAACCACAACTGAAACATCGCCATTAACGGTAAATAACGTTCAACTATGAACACTGTCCAACGGCGCAACAAGTAACCAAGCAGAATGAGCACCGTGACTGTTCTCATCCTCCCTCCCACTGCGATGTTTGCCACCATGACAGGAGACGAAATCAATCAATGAGCAATGAGCATTGAGCATGCTCTGCGTTCATACGTTCAACTTTTACTTATTCAGCGATTAAATAAATGTGTGTATAAAAAAAATTCCCTTCTCACCCTCCGCGGGTGGTCTGTTTCATCCTCTGAGCTCGGGTCCTCTACCAGAGGCCTGGGAGCTTGAGGGTTCTGCGCAGTATCTTGGCTGTGCCTAGAACTGCACATTTCTGGACTGAGATGTCTGATGTTGTTCCTGGGATCTGTTTGAGCCACTGCTCCAGTTTGGGGGTGACTGCCCCGAGGGCCCCGATGACCACAGGCACCACTGTGGTCTTCACCTTCCAGGTCTTTTCCAGTTCTTCCTTGAGGCCCTGGTATTTCTCCAATTTCTCATGCTCCTTTTTCCTGATGTTGTAGTCACTTGGTATTGCTACATCCACCACAACGGCTTTCCTCTGTTCTTTATCCACCACCACAATGTCCGGTTGGTTCGCCATTACCATCTTGTCTGTCTGGATCTGGAAGTCCCACAGGATCTTAGCTCGGTCATTCTCCACCACTTTTGGGGGTGTTCCCCACTTTGATCTCGGGGCTTCCAGTCCATATTCTGCACAGATGTTCCTGTACACTATGCCCGCCACTTGGTTATGTCGTTCCATGTACGCTTTCCCTGCCAGCATCTTGCACCCTGCTATTATGTGCTGGACTGTCTCAGGGGCCTCCTTGCACAACCTACGCCTCTCCAGTATATATATATATATATATATATATATATATATATATATACACTGCTCAAAAAAATAAAGGTTTTAACACTTAAACAACACAATATAACTCCAAGTAAATCAAACTTCTGTGAAATCAAACTGTCTGTCCACTTAGGAAGCAACGCTGATTGACCACGGGGACCCTCGTCGGGTCAATATATACCTACTGCAGTGTACACAAGAACAAAGAACGGCTCTCAGTGAGGCTTCAGTCCTTAGGACTTAGTAAAGATCCGTCCAGAAGAATCGGATCGTTCCTGAATGTCATATCACAATATTGCAGACTTTGGTCACAGCGTTGTCCCATATCTGCGACACCTCAGTCAACACCTCCACACAATAATTCAGCGCATGAGTGACAACTTTTTTTCATCAGATGCAACATATGTGTCTCTGTACAGTTAGCTTAGCTAGCATCACGTCCACGGATCTTACCTTTCTTTAAGCTTTCCTTCCAAGTGACGCTAAAAGTTGGACAAAGTCCCCACCGTCTGTGAAAACGAAGCGCTGCTGATTTTACATGTCGCCATATATTATGATTTATGCAGCTATTATCATTACACAGACATCTCCTCCCGCTCAGAGGAAACCACTGCGCATGTCTGGAGCTCCGCGTGCGAGTAAAGGTGGAGCCGATGGGTGACAACAGACACTAAGTCACGTTATTGCTTGGATTTTACGGCGCCACCTTAAATCCCTAAACGTCACATTTTAACGGAAAAAAAGCGCAACGCGACTTGGATGTAACGAGTAACGCGACTGTTTGTAGAAATGTAGTGAAGTAGAAAGTACAGATACTTACTGTAAAATGTAGTGGAGTAAAAGTAGAAAGTCCCCATTATTAAATCTACTTAAGTAAAGTACAGATACACGAAAACTCTACTTAAGTACAGTAACGAAGTACTTGTACTTCGTTACTTCCCACCACTGGATCTGGTTTAAATTGGTGACAATGTGGCCAATCGATGAGGGCAGCCTAATTCTATGCTTTGCACTCTGAGCAAAGTCATTATTTGTTATTTTACGTTATATTTTGAACTCCTATTTGCACTTTATGAACCATTTGAAATGAAATTAGCTGCAGTTTGTTTTTTACAATCAAACTGCAACTAACCCTGATAGCCTGGTTTTTGACTTGACCAAGATAGTCAACCTATTATTTTTGTCAGTTTCAGTTTCTCTATTATTTATTTTACATTTGACGGTTATAATCCTAATGGCACTGTTGGGTTATTTTTTACCAAGCTTATGAAGCTATTGGTGTATTTCAGTGAGCAGTACCAGTGCAAAGTTATCAAATGAATTTGCAGTTCAGTACCTTTATGTCTGTGTTTAAGAAGCATTTTAAGTCAATTCAGCAGCACTTTGTGTATCGGATCGGTATCGGCCGATACTAAACCTCAGATATGTGTATCGGTATCAGAACTGGAAAAAGCGGATCAGTGCATGCCTACTTTTAACAGCTTATTTTTCCTTTCATCTACCATCCAATAAGCATTCCACTGAGAAAAGTTTACATTTAGTCATTTTTCGCCTCAAAATTCGAAATTATAGAGAAAGAAAAGTGTCAGCTAGGATTGACTGCTACCTTTTCCAGGTGCCTTTCTGATTCCCTACCTGATCCTGCTGGTGCTGGAAGGAATGCCTCTCCTGCTGATGGAGTTCGCCATTGGTCAACGTCTGAGGAAAGGCAGCGTCGGGGTGTGGAGTGCCATCAGCCCCTATCTGACTGGAGTTGGTGTGTACAAAAAAATACATACATGACATTTCAGTACCTTGACTTTGTGTTACATCTGTCATGATGTCTGCACAAAGGTATCGCCTCCATGTTGGTGTCTTTCTTGGTTGCGTTGTACTACAACACCCTGATAGCTTGGATCCTCTGGTATCTCCTCAACTCATTTCAGCAGCCTCTACCATGGGCTCAGTGTCCACTGAATGAAAATGGGACAGGTATTCAGTTACACCTTTTCAGACACCCCCTGTCCACATCACAAGATACAAGATATCATTACTGACTAATTTTAATGTTTGTTTTTTTTCCTTATTCAGAATTTATATCGGAATGCCAGCGGAGCTCCACTGTGGATTATTTCTTTTACAGAGAGACTCTGAATACTTCTGCCTCCATATCCGAGTCTGAGGGAATCCAGTGGCCAATGGTGGTTTGTCTGCTGGCAGCATGGACAATTGTTGCGATCTGCTGCATTAGAGGGATAAGCACTTCAGGGAAGGTGAGTTCATTAAAAAAAATAAAATAAAAAACATGGCAAATTGTCATTCATCAAAGAGAATGAGGCAACAGTAGATGAGATGAGTCTGATCAGAACCAGTAGAAAGCTTCTATACAAATGTTAACTTTTGTGACACTTCCCCCTGCTGGTGTGGAGGTTCAAATTCAACGTAGCAGCCATTATTGTTTGTTTCTGCCTTGGGCCGACCATGCCCTCTAATAACCACTTATCGCAGGTTTTTTCTCTCATCATGACCTCAGGCGGTTTACGTCACAGCAATCCTGCCTTACATAGTGCTGGCCATCTTCCTGATCCGAGGAGCAACTCTGAAAGGTGCCGTGAGCGGGATAAAATTCCTCTTCACACCAGATGTGCGTTTTATGCATTTTTTTGTTTTTTAACAAACCAAACATTATTTTGTGATGTCACGGATTGATGCTACAGGAGGCGAGAGCAGATAGCGCATTTTTCCCCAGTGGTTTTCCTGATATAACAAGTTTGTCGCTTGCGCAGTTTTCTCAAGATAGCAAGTTAATTTCCCGTTTCTCAAGACAACTACTTAGTTTTCCAATGTTTTCATCAAAGTAATGAGTTAATTTCCCAAAGGTTTTCTCAAGGTAAGTTAATTTCCTGATGCTTTTCTCAAGATAACGAGTTCCAGATGGTTCACGAGTTTTCTCGAGAAAAACCTGAAGAAACTTTGTCAGTCATGTCAAGGCCTTTAGTTTTTTTGTGAGATCACGAGATGATTGGTGCGTGTCTTAAACCTTACTCCGTCTTTCAAATGAAATTTGGAAATTAACTCATCTCGAGAACTCATCTTCACTGTCTCTCTCTCTCTAAGGCGGAGGAGTTGATTAAACCAACAACTTGGTTGGATGCAGGAGCTCAGGTGTTTTACGCCTTCGGTTTGGGATGGGGAGGCCTCATCTCCTTCTCAAGCTACAACCCTGTTCAGTAAGACGTGGACATTTTGTGGAAATGGTGCATCTTTTCTTCCCACCACAGTGCAGTTTCTGAGTCTCTTCCCTTTTCTGTACACGTCTTTCCCCCTCCAGCAACAACTGTGTGCAAGATGCTGTAATCCTGTCTGTCGTAACTGGACTCACGTCGGTCTACGCTGCCCTGGTGACCTACTCCATCATCGGCTTCAGAGCCACTGAGAAATACGACACCTGTATCAGTGAGTAAGTACGGTACGTTTTGTATACAACACAAAAAATAACCAATGCTTTAATCGCATCTAAAACGATTCAAAATTCTCCTCTGCTTTTCGTTTTAGAAACATTGTGAGGTTATTAAATACGTTTGATCTTCCTGAAGACAACATCACGTCAAGCAACTACGATGCAGCCTTAAATCACCTAAACAGCTCCTATCCCCATGTCATGCTTGGACTGAACCTCCAAACCTGTGACATGCAGAAACTCCTCAGTGAGGTAAACTCTTAAAATAAAAGAAAAGCCATTAGGGATTCACCCAGGAATCACCTTCGGATGATTTTATAAAATGATTAGGAGCTTAATGAGTCAAATATTTTAAAATCTGATTTTTTTTCTTGATTAATGAATGCAACAAATTGTTAATAGTTTATGCAAAAAGTGAGCTTCTTCTGTAACTGAGGGAAGAAGACTTGGAAGATATTTTCTTCAAAATGTCATCGAGGTGTTTAAAATCAACAGAGGATGCATAAAATCTATTTGAAAGGAACGACATTTTCTGATTTAAGCTTCTACAACAGTCGGGTGCTGGTTAGTCTAATCAACAGACAATACAGAGGGAGCTGAACACAGAACCCTGAAAAGAACACAAACAGAACACAAGAAAGAAGCTAAACGACAAGGAATTAACCAATAAGACAAGACTTTGACCACAATAATGGGCAGGGAAAGGAACTGAATATGGAAAGCCTGGAAACGTAACAAAAATCGCAAAATGATCATAACCCAAATGAAAACTAAAACACAAACATCTAGAACAAGAAACATATGTTCTTGTTGACGAGACTAAAACATTTTTAGGAACATTTTTCCCGAATAAATTTAGCATAAATATAGAATTTTGTTTCCAAAAAGCCACATGTGTAAAAGAATCTTATTATGTTTCCAATCTATCTATCCATCTATCTATCTAGATATATATATCTATCATAAAATATATCTTTCTATCTATAGATAGCTAGATATATTAATTTATTGCTTTTTAACTCATAGAATTACTTTAATTCAAACAGAATTAATTAATTATAGCTTTTACATAAAATTTGAAAATGTCTTAAATTTGTGTTAGTAGGCCAAAATTTGATAAAATCTGGAGTCCAATCCACAAGTACAATCAGTTCATCTTTTAAAAAAATACATTAGATTTTTTTTAAATCCTATAAATAAAGTGATGATCAATGTGTGCTTACTCGCTCAGGGAGTGGAGGGAACAGGTCTGGCCTTCATCGTCTTCACTGAGGCCATCACCAAGATGCCCGGCTCTCCTGTCTGGTCCGTCCTCTTTTTTGTCATGCTCCTCTGCCTGGGACTCTCCACGCTGTTCGGGAACATCGAGGGAGTGGTGGTTCCACTGAAAGACTTGCAAATATTTCCTAAAAAATGGCCCCACGAAGCACTCACTGGTAACCCGACTATTTCCAGAAGCATTCGTTGCCTTTGAACACGACCTCCACTGGTTTCCTTTACGTCTGTTTCAGGGCTGACGTGTGTCGTTTCCTTCATCATCTGCCTGCTGTTTACGCAGAATTCAGGCATTTATTGGGTCTCTTTCTTCGATAATTTTGCTGGATCAGTTCCTCTGCTGACCATCGGATTGTTCGAGATGATAGCTGTTGTCTACATTTACGGCGTAGACAGGTGACTTGACCTTTCCAAACTATTCACTCAAGATATTGTCTTTAAAATGCATCCAAGTGTGCCAGTTATTGTTAAAAATACATTCTCTTTTAAAACAGGTTCAACAAGGACATAGAGTTCATGGTTAGACGTAAGCCGTCAATCTTCTGGCAGGTTACGTGGAGAGTCGTCAGTCCGCTGATTGTCTTCGTCATCCTTGTTTTCTATCTGGTTACTCAAGTACAACAGAAGCTCACCTACTTAGTCTGGGACCCCAACTCTGTAAGATATGAAACTCTGTGACCAAGTTATATCTGGTCATTAAAAGGAACGGGCAAAGCTGGGTTCGTTTGAAGTTGGGTTATTTGGACTAGTTTTCAGTGGTCTGCACCTTACCAGGGGTAAAAAGCAGTCAACATGTTCTTGGAGAATCAAGGCGGTGTTCTCGTGAGGATGTCAAATCATAAGCTCCTCTGAACACTGTCTGCTCTCAATTGCAAATTAATATAATCTAAAATGCCACTAACACAAATCTTTAGCGGAAGCTTGACAAAAAAAAACAAAAAAAAAAACGTATTAGGTTGTCTCACCTTCTGTTATTTTTCCGTGAGACAATCTTGTTTAAAAGTTTGTGATTGATTTAAAAGTTTTAAATTTACAGCAGTTTTATCTCCTCTATGTCTCTTCCTTTATGTAAATAATTATAATAACGTGTATTATCGACATTTCACCGAAGTACGCGCTTATGATAAAGTTTTGTGCTTGCAGGACGTGTTTCCGGCTCTGACGTCAGTGGAGTATCCCTCGTGGATCAACGCAGCGATCTTCCTTTTGGCAGGAGTCCCCAGCCTGGCTGTGCCTGCGTACGCGTTATGCAGATGGATTTATGTTTTATGTATAAAAAAATAATTTTCAGATATTAAAACCAGCTATGTTTTTTTTTTTTTTAAAGTCATACATTTCACCTCACCTGTGCTGCTTTGGTTAACATGTTAGCATTGGCACCACGCAGACTCTGTTAACTCCATTTCAATGTTGATCACAACTCTTACAGAATTTTTTTTTATATTTAACGGTTTTAGTAAAAAAAACAACAACTTTGATTTCAATTTTCTGTTGATTCATCTTGTTAAATAAATTATGTTAATTTTAATTGCCGTTTGATTTATTTTGTTACCGCAACATGTGAATATGCTTACAACGTAAGGTCAGCTTGGTGTGTTGCAAGACCTGAAATTACAACAATAATAATCTTATTATGCAAATATTCACACAAAACAGCCAGAAGATGTAGTGCATAATCTATGCCAAAAGATGGTGCCCTAATGCTGAATGAACATTAATAATGAGGTCAGAGCATCACAGAAAGACAGCTGTGATTTATTTTTTATTTTTTGCAGAAAATTCACTAGCCTTTTATAAACAAACCCAGCTTTCCAAATAAACAATGAAAAACATTCAAATAAATAAAGATTAAAAGGTTTATGCTCGTAAAAGCAGCAAATTATTGTGGAATGGAAGAAAAAACATACATGGTGAATAACGCCTTTTTGTCATGCAAGGTGCCTCAATATGGCATTTGTTATGAATGGGTGCTAAATAAATACCTTCAGTTAAACCAGCGTTCATGTTAAACATCTCGATTTGGTGTGCGATCAGCGTCTGATTTAAGCACAAACATGGAAGTCATTTAATTCAATCTCCACAGAAAACACAGGGCTTCACTTATAACGACCTACTGTTTCATAAATACAATAATCAATAGAAAATCACAATGAAACTTTGTTTGAGCTGCACTGAACAGTTGGTTTTCCTTGTCAATCCAATGTCCTGGTAATGATTCACACACTTAAAGATAAATGCTAGGTAAACTGACACACTTGACATGTATGTTCACACACTGGCATGTAATAAAAAGCTTCCTTCATCACTGAGTGACTTATTATGACTGTGAGGATTCAAAGCCAGAGTGTGAGCTGGGACTTATATAACCTGGCTCCAGAATATGTTTGTTATTCTCACATGCACAATGTAAAATGGAACTTTGAAGAGTATCAAATATTAGCTGTTTCTTCAAGCGCACTAGTTTGAAAATGTCGTGTGATAACAGTAAGGCTGATATGTTAATCAACTCAGTAAAGAACAATCAGTTCCACATGACTTGTGGGTGACGAGTTTTCTTTGTGGAACCTGAATTTAAGCTTGTATCCAACCTTAGGTAATTTAAGTACAGTAAAGGCTATATGGTCAAACTTGCTAGCAAGCTGGTTTTCTTAACTGTGAATGATTTGTATAAGCCAGTGGTGTCCAAATTCAGCACTCAAGGACTGGTAGATGTTTCAGTTCTTTTCCTGGTTCAACACAACTGAGACAAATGATGGCTCGTTAGCTGACCTCTCCAGAACATCATGACATGCTAGCTAGAGCGATTCAATTAGCAGTATTAGAGCAGGTACACATCTGAAAGTGGCAGGACACCCCTGAGCCAAGCTGTGTGTTTTTCAGGGCAAAGACTTGCATACTATCCTATTTCATTCAATTTACATATTTATGTGGGCCCCCATATGGGTTTTGTTCAGTCGGATGGGCAGAAAGTCAACCCGGGTCGACAACAGGGTTTTTGTGAACGGGTTTGGTTGATTCAATGCAACACGTAATGACAAAACCATTTGGTCACCTTAGGTCTATACTGGGTCTTTAAATGGTATTGAGAGAATTGCTTCGAATTGTACAGCACAACTAGAACTCAAACCCACAGCTGCAATGAATCAACCCATATGGGTCCCAGACAGGCATAACCACAACTTTTAAAAGTTGTGGTTTCAAAGCAGCTATAATATTCTGTCATTTGTTCTCATTACATTTTAGTTTGTCTAAAGTTTCGCAGTCTTGGTGTGAAAGCTAAACTTTCATCTTTTTAAGGGAGGATTGTTTTTAAACTAAAGTTGGTAAGACACAGCCGGTATGTATATAACAAAGCCCAGTACAGCCTCACCTGCGTGAAGAGCTGCAGTTCCAGGGTAGAACTGACCCTGACCCTTCGCAGGACCACAGTGACATTTAGCCACACTAAAACAGCAACACAGTTGGCAGGTATTACTGTCATTCTCTGAGCAATGTCTAAAAAAGTTGATCAATCTTAGTGTACAATTAACGGGACAATTAATTATAACTCTGATCAAAATCATGAAGTTAAAAAACAAAGAAGGAACTCTTTGTCTCTGACATGCCTACTTGTTTGATCCTTTTCTTAGCATTTTATTGCCATTTATGGGCAGGTTAAAGCAACAGTGCCAGCATAATGGTACAATTACAGCAGTTAAACCTCAGAAATTCAATGGTGGCTAAATTTATTGGTATCCCTGGTAAAGATATGCAAAGCCTCTAAAAATAAATTCATCACTAACTTTAGTACATTTATTGGTTTTGGGGTCATTCCATGTAAGTCATGACTCTAGCTTCATCTCAGGTTTATAAACGTGATAGAGATTTATTTCTCGTAACCATTTATTCTCTCCCATGTTTCACCTCAGGGCGAACAGCCAATTGGTGACTGTGTGGTTGCAGGGCGTTTGTATTTACACATGGCTTTCACACAAGACGCACACCACCGGTGGACACCACCACCACTTCAGTATCCGTCACACCCTAATCAAATAGGAAACAGAGCCTGGTATCAAGAAGGGTGTTGAGAAGGGAAGGAGGAAGTCTTCCCTTCTCAACAAGATGATTTTTGACTAATAACCATAACTAATTAAAACGGTTGCGTATGCTTTAATCAATTCGACAATGTAATAGTGAGAAAAATTAAATATTTTATATAAAGTCACTTTTCATTTGAATGTTTATTTGGCCGATTCCTCTCTTTTCTAATTAAAATAGAAAAAAAATTGAATATAATTAAGGTAAGATCGTATATGATCTTACCTTAATTTTGATATGAAGTCTGTGTATCTATCCTTCTCCGTGAATATGTCACTCTGTAATGAGAAAAAAAAAAAAGTAAAACATCATTCTCGGTCATTTGGCTTACTGTCAATTGTAAAACTCAGGCAGCTAGAGAGAGTGGCCTTGAACGGTTCTGTGCCGACTCCATTTCAATTTTAACGACAATTTTGTTTGTTTTTTGTTTTTTTCCTCAACTGTTTTCAGTCTTCAATGCGTAGAAGATCCTCACACGCACACAAAAACATTTGAGCAAGTCAGATTTTTAAAGATCGGTGATTGGCCAGAAAATTGCTACCGGTGCACCTTTAATGAATGTAAAGATCATTACTACAAACAAAATACACTCAGTAGTTATTAAAGAAATACTTGAACATCTTGAATATGTCTATTCAACAGAGCTTTCCTAAGGAAGAAAAATTCCTCTTTGTACAGTATTTATTTATCCTTAATTTCTATCTTTATTTGTCTCCCTCTCTCTTTCAATTTTTATCAACTGCATTATGTCGGCTGGTCTACGTTAAGAAGAAGGAAAGACCCAGTGAGAAATCGGGTTAAAATTAAGAAAAACATCCCGACATCATGCTTGAAACAATTGTTTGATGAGTTTAGCTTTATCTTTGGCAACACTTTATGTATTATCCCAAAGAGTGTTTTGCCTATTTACTGTCATAGATGTATTTCATTGATACGTTTCTGTTTTCTCAATCAACTGTCTGCCTCCCCACAACACTTACAAAGTGATGTCTCTCTATCCATTTTCTGTACCTGAAAACATGTTTTCCTATTAAAACACGGATGTCTTACTGACAGGCAGAATAACATTTTTGAGTGAATTAATAAAAAATGAAATCTACATTCTATCTTGGATTCAATGCATCATTTGTTGCCAACAAAGTCAGCAAAATTATTTCCAGTGTACTTTTTTAAATAAGGCATTAGTTGAAACGTAGAGGATGTACAGCTGTAAACTGTCCAGCAGAGGGCGATCTTACAAAGACAAAACCTAAGGGTGAGCATAAACAAAGAGGCATCTAAAATACATGATATTTGCATTGAATAAACAAACAAATGTGTTTATTCCAAAGACTTACAGGCTCTACAATAAAGTACAAAGAAGTTTGCCAACGATAGACAATTACTACTCAGGTATTAAAGCTAATCTAACTGCTCCTTTGTGCTGTCAGCTGTTTGGCGTCACTCTAACGATTTCTGTCAACGGTTGCACACACAAGTAACCCGCGAAACATTGTGTGTTGTTCTTTTTGCTCTTGGCTTCTGTCTGAGCAAAACTCCCTCCTTCACATTCTCCCTGCAAAATGAAAAGTGCTGCCCCTGAGCAGCCTGATTAAAACTAATTATCATACGGACAGACTGCCACTGTTGTTATTCAGATTGCATCATTTAATGTATAGTTTTAGGCACATGAGTGTATCTTTTTACTTATTGAGCATTCTAAATTATTTCTAACTACATACTCTGACTTATGGTTGTTTGCAAGAAGCTTTTTAATAAATAAGTAGATTTAACACCAGTTTTTAGCTGTCTAAAACGTAACTTATTAACTCAACTGGTGAATGTTGATTCCTGCTCCCCCTTCTGCACTTACCTGGTCCTTTCCACCCCACTTTACATGGTGAAAATATTAACACAAAAACGACTTACCTAATTTTCTTGGGGAATATTTTATCTGCTTCTTTCTCTTTGGTCAAACAGGAACTTCTTTCTCTGGTGGCTGGTCCTCATTATCATCATCCACACTCGTAGCATTTCTTCGTTAGCCAACTTTGTCCCCCCACCATGTGTCCTTAGGCCAGAGGTTCCCAAACTGTGAGGCGCGCCCCCTAAGGGGGCCGCCGTGTCATTGCAGGGGGGAGGGGGGGCGCGGGAAGCCATCTGGATGAAAAAAACAAAAAAACATGAATGCTGGGTTTTTACCTTAGAATGGCCAACTCTCTGTTATTCCTCTGTCAATTTGACACAGTAGGGGCTTCCGCACTTCCTATATCTGTGTCATCTGTCACTTTGATCAGCAGTTAAAATTGTTTAATCCGTTGTCAACATGTCGTAATCTGTTTTTCCGAGCCGTCTTTAAACGCAACATGAGCGCTAGGACGCTCGCGCTGGGTTTTCATCTGTGCAGCTGCTGTGCGGAGCTATGCAGGTGTGTTAGAATCATGGCAGCAAACCAGCAAAACGCAAAGAACTTTTCACAGTTTCCCCTCAAACTAACCAACTGAGTTGAGTAAAGCTGTTGGATGAAGGTAATGTTAGCTAAAAGATGATTAGCTAATATCAATTCAATACCTTAAGCTTGTTAACAAGTAGCTTGTAGGCTACTGTTGTCTATGTTCAGCTATGATTCATTTTTCCCCAAAAAAAGTTGATTCCCCTCTTGTTCGTCTGGAGCCAGGGCTGAGTATAACGGGGAGTCTCTAAGAATCCACCCCCCTTTGCTCACACACATCATTCAACCAGACAGTTATTTGTAATCCATGGGTGTTGGGGGGCAGAAATAGTTTGGAAACAACTGGGGGGGCCCAGGAGAAAAAGTTTGGGAACCACTGTCTTAGGCTAACATGGGTCGTCAAGTGGCTAAAATTGCCAAAGCAAAGGACACAAGCACTGTGTCACATCAGCCAAGTTGCTAAATAAGGCACATACAGGATAACTTTGACTAACATATTAGCTTTTAATTTGCTAGATTAAAATTGGAGGGACAAAACCAATTTGCCTGTCTTTAAAATATGTTTAATATTAAGGGCTAACGTTACAGTAATGGAGTTTAATAACTTTAGCTAACATTAACTTACAGCAAGGTAGGATTGGCTCTTTATTTGTAGCTAACATTACAAATAAAGAGAACATTGTCAATGTTATTTTCTCAAAGAAAATGTAAAGTTAATAAGACACATACCTCATATGTAGAAATGGGGTCCAACCGACCCCACACACGTAAAACTTTTATCATTTGCCACAGTCCTCTACGTTTGCCTCAGTCCTTGCACGCACAAGGGTTAAAACAGCCTTAAATAATGTTTCAAATGCTACGTTCGTAAGTGCTTTGAGACATTTTGCTGTAAAACTTTAGGATCGATTAAATTAAGAAAATTAAGACTAAACAACATGGCAGAGCTATACAATATTACTACATAAAGCTAATTTTTAAAGTTTAATTGGTAATAGTTTTATAACAAATTTATGTCAGATCATGATTTCTTGGTTAATGACAAGTTATCATAACAAAGGCATTTTGAATAATGTCTTTATTCAAAGACATTATTCATAAATCATTCGTAAATCATAAAGTGTCATAAAGTGTCATGATTTACCGAATGACACTTTATGACAACAGTCATAAATATTTATGAAGACTTATTGATGTATATGACAGGTGTTATGTTTATGACAGTGTCGTGTCAGTCTTATTCACCCCCTTCAAATAAAGTGTTACCAAATTTTTTTGTATTAGTCTTTAAATTGATCTCTCTAAATTCTCCCAAGGTGTGTGTGTGCATGGTTGTTTGTCCTGTCTGCCTCTATGTTGCCCTGTGACAGACTGGCGACCTGTCCATGGTGAACACCGCCTCTCGCCCGAAGTGTTCACTGGAGTTAGGCACCAGCAACCAAGGTAAAGGTATATATATATATATATATATATATATATATATATATATATATATATATATATATATATATTTATTTATTTATTTTTTTTATGTTGTTGTTTCCTCATTTAACCAAGCGTTATTTGTTACCTTTCGACCAACGTTTTTAATTTGAAAGAGATTTTAAAGGGACAAGGTTGCTTAGTGATCTACACAAACTTCTGACAATAACTGACAATTAACTGTTTTTGGACATAGTGCAGAGAGTAAGAGAGCGTACAGTTAAAGGGAGATAACTAAGAAAAAGTCCAACTAAGGTCCAAACAATTAATTAGTTAGCGCTTGGTTGATGAGGGAACAAGGCGAGTGTTTTGACAAGAGTATTGTATTTATTGAGCGTAATGTTTGTTTCGACATGAAATAGTGTTAATATTTGATTAACAGTCGAACAGTTGAAACAGGTGGAATACGTTTTAGTTCATTTGTAATATAGAAATGTTATAGTTAATTAAATACATGTATTGTAAATTTTATGTTATTACATAAAGTAAAGTTTATAGGTTAAGGTAAAAGGTTAGAACCACTAAGAGTTACTAATGGTATTTTATTTGTATGTTTGTAACTCTTACGGTGTGTTCATGTACAAAGGCTGTTGAATAAAGAAACGTGAACCATCAGTTTGAGACACCACCTTTTCAACCGGGATGCTACAACCCTCACTAAGGTTCTGCTGGAAATTGGACAGGGAAATTTTGAGTCGACTGCTGAGTTGGATTCCGCTAATGAGAAAAAAGATGGCAAGCCGTAACCGTAATTAAAAATAGATTAACAGTATCAACTTCAACTTAAATAGAACTATAACCTAGGTTTAAATAAATAGTATCCTTTAGTACCTAACAATAGGTTTAAATTTAAAAAAAGGATTAAATAAATTATTCTGAAAGAAACAGGGAAACTATTTTGTATTGGTTTTTGTGTCATTGTCATGGATGGATGGTCTTTAAATTACTACAATTTCCACATAACTTATTTTTGGTTCTTTGATGACATAAATTTATGATATGTATTATAAATGGATCCAAGTCCACCAGGAAAACGAGAAAAGTGACAAGATGAACCGGCAACTAGTGACTAACAATGAGGTTCTTAAATACTGGAGAGGTTGTAAGCTTGGGATGATCTATAGAACCATTTTTGTTACACTATTGTCCCTATTGGGGTCAGGAGAGGTGCTGGTGCCAATCTCTAGCAAGAGGGGGGTACACCCTGGAACCGGGAGGCCAATGGGACCCATGACGAGGCTCCGGAGGTCGACGAGACACACTACGAAACCCGGGAGGTCGGCCGGGAGACCAACGGGATTCGACACAAAGCCCTGGAGGTCAGCCAGGAGACCGACGGGACTCGCCACGAAGCCGTGGAGGTCAGCCAGGAGACCGATAGGACTCGCATGAAGCCCTTGAGGTCAGCCAGGAGACCAACGGGACTCGACACGAAGCCCTCGAGGTCAGCCAGGAGACCGACTGGACTCGCTACGAAGCCCTGGAGGTCCGCCGGGAGACCAACAGGACTCGACACGAAGCCCTGCAGATCAGCCGGGAGACCAACGGGACTTGCCACGAAGCCGTGCAGGTCAGCCGAGAAACCGACAGGATTCGCTACGACGCCGTGGAGGTCAGCCGGGAGACTGATAGGCCTCGCTATGAAGCCCTGGAGGTCAGCTGGGAGGACTCGACACGAAGCCCTGCAGATCAGCCGGGAGACCAACGGGACTCGCCACAAAGCCGTGGAGGTCAGCCAGGAGGCCGACAGGCCTCGCTATTAAGCCCTGGAGGTCAGCTGGGAGACCAACGAGACTCGACACGAAGCCCTGGAGGTCAGCCAGGAGACCGACAAGACTCGCTACGAAGCCCTGGAGGTCAGCCGGGAGACCAACGGGACTCGACACGAAGCCCTGGAGGTCAGCAAGGAGACCGACAGGACTCGCTACGAAGCCCTGGAGGTCAGCCGGGAGACCAACGGGACTCGACACGAAGCCCTGGAGGTAAGCAAGGAGACCGACAGGACTCGCTATGAAGCCCTGGAGGTCAGCAGGGAGACCAACGGGATTCGACACGAAGCCCTGGAGATCAGCCGGGAAACCAGCGGGATTTGCCACGAAGCCCTGGAGGTCAGCCAGGAGACCGACGGGACTCGCCACGAAGCCGTGGAGGTCAGCCAGGAGACCGACAGGACTCGCTACGAAGCCCTGGAGGTCAGCTGGGAGACCAACAGGACTCACCATGAAGCCCTGGAGGTCAGCCAAGAGACCGACAGGACTCGCTACGAAGCCCTGGAGGTCAGCTGGGAGACCAACAGGACTCACCATGAAGCCCTGGAGGTCAGCCAGGAGACCGACAGGACTCGCTACAAAGCCCTGGATGTCAGCCAGGAGACCAACGGGACTCGCTACAAAGCCCTGGAAGCAGGCGTGGAAACCGACAGTACCCGCAACGAAGCACTATTGGTCAGTCCGGAGACCTGCGAGTCTGATTGTCTGGTGACCTCCAGGGCTTCAGGAGACCTGAGTTCAATGGCATCAAGTTCCCATAGCACCCCAGTCCTGCGGGCCTCAAGCTCTCCTGCCAACATCTTTCAAGTGATTAACTCTTCCGCCATCAGCCCCCCAAGTGTCAAGCTCCTCTGACACTGCAATCCTGCTGTCCTCAAGCTTTTCTGCCACCAACAATCAAGTATGAAGCCTGGAGCCCTCATGACACTTTATTTAGAAGTACCATGGTTGAACCCAGTACCTCCGATTGTCTGTTTTGTACATTTTCAGAAGTGTATTAGCGAAGCCTCTGACCACACGTCTGAATATAGATGGCTGCTCCTGTGGCGGGTCTGAAACTGACTGGCTGTCTTCAGCGGTGTTATGCTGCTCCAAGGCGGTGCACTGCTCCAAGGTGGCGTTTTGCTGCTTCAAGGCGGTGTTTTCCTCCTCAAAGGTGGTGATTTTCTTCTCCAAGGTGGTTTTACACTTTCGCAAGTGGGTGTTATTATTCCTCAAGATATTGCTTGCCTCCGCCAAGGCGTTGAAGTCCTGTTCGAGGGTGCTGTAATTCCTCAAATGTTGGCGGTGATCTTCCTGCTGACGGAACATAGTCTCCTCCACCGTGTCGCTTCTCAGCTTGTCTGTCACGCTTTTCCGCTCCAAGTCGTCATTTTATTGCTGTAAGATGTCACTCATTTTCTCAAAAATAGTGCTTTGCTGCCTCAAGGTGATGTTCTCCTGCACCAGAGTGGCGTGTGTCAGCTCTAAGGTGGTGGTGTTCTCCTTTAAAGTTGTGTTTGCTTCACACTGGTTTTTTAGTTCTTCATCTTTTCCCTGAAGCAACTTGTCCTTTTCCCGAAGCAGTTCATCTTTTTCATGAAGCAACTCATCTTTTTCATATAGAGCTTGTTCCATGTTTGGAATTTGAATCTTCATGTCCTCTATTGTTTTATTCAGTGTCTGTCTCTCAAGAGATATCACGCTGACTTTTCTCAAGATCCGTTCAAGCTTCTCTGCCTCTCTAGCTAACGTCGGTCGTGATTTATTCTGGGAATGAGAAGACGACTCGTTACTCCTCTCACAAATTCTCGATCCTTTTTGTCTGGACAAATCAAAAAGCTGCTTAATCTTCTTCATTTCTCTGTTAGGAATTGCCTTTTTATCTTGAAAAACTTTCACATTCAATCTCTTTTTAGGAGACAATTCTCTTCGTGACATCAATTTGCGTGATGTCACAAATTGATGTCACAAATTGATGTCACTACCTCAGCAGGACAACTAGAAAACTTCTGAAGTTTGAATAAAAACAAACTTTAGTCTGAATGCAGCTGTGCTTAGCTGATGTACACAGTTCAACTGGTAACATATCACCAAGGCCGAAATCCGCACTTGAGGACAATGGACTGGACAGCAGGGTGCGAGGTCCAACAGTAAAAAGGAAACATTGTGCCCAAAAACAGAAGAATGGGAAACGGGTGGGGGTGTTGACCCAGCTGATGCCTAGGAAGCCACCAATTCCGACCCTCTTTCTGGCCAATGTCCGCTCATTGGGTAAGAAAGTGGATTTGTTAGATCTGAGGTTAAGAGTTTCTGCAGAGATGAAGAACTGTGCCGTTCTTTGCCTAATGGAAATCTGGCATAACAGCAACATGCCAGACTTAGCCTTCCAGATAAACGGTATTCAGTTATGCCAAGCAGACTGCGACCAACGGTCAGGAAAAACACGGGGAGGAGGGCAGTGTATGTAAGTGAATGAAGGTTGGTGTACGAACTGTGGCCTGGTTAAAAGCTGTTAGTCATACTATCTGCCTCGGGAGTTTACTGCGGTGTTCGTCACCATTATTTACATTCCGCTGGTGCTAACGGCAACGAAGCATCAAAGGAGCTGTATGACACCATTAGCTCACTGCAGATGAAGCACCCGGAGGCATTTTACGTGGTTGCAGGGGACTTAACCATGTGAAACTGACGGACACTCTGCTCAGTTTTTACCGGCGTGTCATCCTTCTTACACTCTGGATTGTGTGTACTCTAACATTCACGGTGCGCACAGAGCTCTTCCTCGCCCCCATCTTGGCCTCTCCAATCACATCTCCATCCTGCTGGTGCCAGCATATCGTCCGCTGATGACACGGATTAGGCCAAGGAAGAAGTCACTGTGTGGCCCAGGAATGCAGCCTATGCCCCAGGACTGTTTTCAATCCACAGATTGGCAAGTCTTAAGACAGGTGGCTCCTTATGAGGGAAAGGTGGACCTGGAGGAATACACCTCCTCTGTTCTTGGCTTCGTCTCCAAATGTGCTGATGATATCACCACCACCAGGACAGTAACCTGTTACCCGAACCAGAAACCCTGGCTGAATGTTGAGGTGAAAGCTCTGTTGAAAGCTAGGAATGCTGGCGTTCAGGACAGCTGACCCTAGGTCGCTTTAGGATATCTGAAGTGACCTAGGGTCGCTTCTCGAAGCGACCTAGGGTCGCTTCTCGAAGCGGCCCTAGGTTTAGCGTTAGCCTCACCTAACCCCTCACTGCCAAATGCACTTAAGTCCTATTTCCGCTTTGAGCATTTTAACACCCCCCTCAGCACCAGACTAATACCACCTCCTGGTGACATGCCTCTCTGTGTGACCACAGATGTGAGGAAGTCCTTCCAGGTAATCAACCACTGTGAGGCTGCAGGCCCCGACAAGGGAGGGTTCTGAGGGACTGTGTACATCAACTGTCTGAGACATCTTCAACACCTCACTGTTACTGTCATCTGTCCTCTCCCACTTAATGACCACCACTATTGTCCCTGTCCCCAAGCGCTCCACAGTGACAGACCTGAATGACTGCCGACCTAACATCAGTAGTCCCCACTAATATTTAAATATTAGTGGATGGGTATGAATTCAATTCATACCCAGGTATGAATTGAATTCATACATGGGTCACCATGTATGAATTCAATTTAAAAATACATTTCCTCGTAAATGTAGCTATTATAGCTACATTTATAGCTATGATCCGTCTGTAGCTGTAAGAGTTATCATTAAGCTGTTCCCCCCTTCAGTCTGGCGCTCTGTGACCTCAGCTGGGTCCTCCCTTGTTCCTGGACTCAACTAACTTTCTCACTCTTTAGTTACCTAGCAACTCACTCACTCGTTGGTTACCTAGCAACTCACTCATTCTTTGGTTACCTAGCAACTCACTCATTCTTTGGTTATCTAGCAACATGAGTCACTTGCGCAGCAGCAGTTTCTGGTTTTGCCTTCATTCCTCATAGCTGCTTAGAAATTAAAAAAAAAACTATTAAAAAAAAACATTGTGGTATGAAAACTATGGGTAAAACAGGAAAGTATTCAAAATATTTAGAACAGAAAAACTAACCAAAAAGTATTGATACAGACGGATATAAGACGCTTATTTCCTGATATTGTAATATTGTTCAGCCTTACCATTATTGGACTATTTTTGTGGTCAAAATCCATGTTAATTAGTTATTATTTAGGATTATTTTCTACGAAATTGAGTTTGATTAGTTTGAATTTAAACACTGAAATTCATGGTTTATGTTATGTTATCATTAATCAAATCTTTATAACAACATTAATTTCCCTTTGGGATCAGTAAAGTTGAATTTACATCATTTGAGGGCAAAATTTTACCAAGTATGTTCTTTGTCCAGTTTCTAGTGAAAATATCCTAGTACACTTAAAATAAGACAAAACTGATTAATAAGCAACTTTTGAGCAAGATATGGAAGCTTGTTTAAGTCAATAACTCATTCATATTGATAAAAAAAATAATTGCTAGTTCCACTGGTGGAATATTTCATTTATAATATGAAATGTTACATGTGAAATAATCTGATGATGTAAGAAATTGAACAATAGATCAGTCTTTAAACAGAAAAATAAAACAAATTTAAAGCTCTGACATCTCTATATTTCCTCCTTCCGTAGCACAAAAGGCTCCCATATGTGAGCATTTATCAGAGCTAACTTGGTAAATCTGGCTAATTGTTGCCAACATTCTCCATCAAAATGAGAAAATTGACACTTGGCGTGTTCAATAATTTAAAAAAAAACTATTGAGCTTAAAGACATATCAAGGAAATATCCGGTTTTTCCCCGTTCAAACACACCGTGTTCAAAAGGTTCCGATCATCACGAGTCCGTGCAGTAAAGAAATTTAATCTAATTCCTATAAATGTTATCAGGAGAATACAAAAGATCCATGCTATTTTGTCCATAACAAAAAAATATGCACCTACAAGCAAAAATCACCATTTCTAAATATGATATTTTAGCAAACATGTCTGGAGAAAAATTTCCACACATAAAGCAAAAAACTGGTTTGGTTGTTATGAGTGAGAAAATATTTGATCATCAACTACAACATAAAATGAAACGTGGTTTTAAAACATTGATCTTCCAATAAAACAAAAATCTGAGCAGTGTGGTGTGCATTTGTACTTAGCTTCACCCATCTTCCTGTTAAATCTGACTCCAGCTTTTCAAGTATGTGCTGAAGTTAAAAAAAAACTTAAAGTGGTTGAACTTTCCTGAACATTGTAAGATTTGTGAAATTCGTGTATTCTTATACTTTAACTTTTGCATCTACCTTAAGGAAATCTAATAAAATGTAGAAACAGAAAGTACTGAATTAATTATGAAAGGTTTACAGGAACTGTTTGATGTAGAAAAATCAGGCATATTTAAAATAAAATTCCTGTTACATTTATTGATGACTCTATAGGCCTTCCACATGTCTTTTTTTCATCTCCTTCACCATCCTGGTGTTAGGACATGTTCAGGTTCTCGACTGTTCATATTTGCATGTTTATCTCATGATCCCTTGGAGTTCAAGTTCTGCTTGTCGTTTTCTGTTTTTGTCGTCCCAGTCACGTTCCGTGAGTGATTCCCAGTATTTTTCCTGTTCTGAAGTGTTTACGTTTTAATCATTTCCCCCCTGCTCCTCCTACTCATGCTCCCCACACAGCTGTTACTCATTGAGTTCATTCAACTTCCCCCTTCCTTGCATTGGTAATCATTGCTTTTGAATTTCTCATCCTCAAATTTTCCATCACTCCTCACTGGAGTTTTTATTTATTTATCTGAGTTTATGGTTCTGTGTTCTTCCTAATGTTTGTAAGCTCGTTTTCTGGTTTTTGTTAATAAATCTTCTTCCTCATGACATTGCCTACTTCCTGTCTGCAGTTGGGTCCTTCAATTTCCTTAAATATGGCAATGTGGGTAAGAAGCTATTTTCTTGTAGGCATTTTCTCAGTTGTAGAGATCAACACACATCTGGAAATTTGGCTAAACTAGATGGGGCCCCTGTGCTACACCTTAAAAGTTTTGGATTGTTCCTAGACACTATGAGCAATTTAAAAATGTAAAAATAAATACATGCCACAGTTATTTCAATTGCATAAAATTTTCTGAACATCATACATGTAATTGTGTGGGGGGGAAAAAATATTGTCTCATCAATGTTGGATTATTCCCCCCCCAGTAATGAAACACATTCGAACTGAAGAATGCATCAGCAGCAGATGTTTTCAGCCTGGAATTTCTTCTCTTTTTGTCTGTTAGCGTATCCACTCCATTCGGAGAAAAAGTTTTGGTTATTTTTGCGACACCTTTTTAGCCACAAATTTTGCAACATTATTTGCAGAAAAACACGCAGAGAGAAAAGAACCAAAAGTTCAGGGAACAGAACTGGGAAAAACCTACTCCAAAACAACCGATCTTCTCAATGTGTTGCACACGGTTGTTGGCCGACACCAGTTTCTGGTTCTTTGAAAGCAAAGTGAAAAAAAAAAGAAAAAAAAAGAGAGATAGAGAGAGAAAAGAAAACAAACACAGCCATGGTTAAACATTTTCACATTGGTCTGCAATAAAATACGAGGCAACGTGGACCAAAGAATAACTCACCCAGATGAGACACCATGACAACCAGAACATGGAAAATTACAAGCAATTTGCACAATTTTGACATAAAACGGCTTGTTGTGAAAGTCCGACATTTATTACAGCCGAGCTACAGACAGAAAATATCAAGACATTGAGTGCCAAATGTGGAGGTTAC
This sequence comes from Poecilia reticulata, assembly GCF_904066995.2. Classification (NCBI taxonomy): domain Eukaryota; kingdom Metazoa; phylum Chordata; class Actinopteri; order Cyprinodontiformes; family Poeciliidae; genus Poecilia; species Poecilia reticulata. Next base: position 7,555,996 of record NC_088840.1, on the reverse strand, counting down.
CGATTAATTATCCGATTTTGATAACAAAACAGTAGAGGCTGTTGAGCCTCGTAGGCGAAATTAAAAAGATCGAAATTTCAGCATGTGGAAGTTAAAATAATTCCTGGTGGAACTTTTGTGGTAATCATTTATTTTTTCCTTCTTAATTCATTGATTAGGCTTTACCAACTCCTTATTTTGTTCTAACTTACTGACTTAAACCCCATTCTTTGTTTAAATCTAACTGCTGTGCTACTATGGGAGAGACGCAGACAGTCGTGGTTGTGGATATGGCTCACCTCCCAGGGTGGAATAGCCTTGGGCGGGGTGGGTGGGGGGCGTCACAAGCACAGTTACCTTAACCACTGATTCTAATGTTGGTATTTTAGTGAAGCTTTTGATTCAAAGCTAAATCCACAGGTTGAGAAGTGGATGTTTGATCATCTGCATTCATGCAAGATCTGCCAATGTTTGCAACGAGTAATTGAGGGTTGACCACAACTGATCACTCCACCATTTTATGCATCTCATAATGCATTTTACAGCTTTGTGTATCCTACATTTTATTACACTAGTAAAAACTTAGCAGCTTTATCACCTAGGCAAGAATTATGCTTTTTTCCTTTTTTTTTATTATTATTACACAGGAACTAAAAAAAAAAAAAGGCATGAGTAAAAAGTTTAAAAAGTGACATTTTTATCTAACCTGAAAACGGATATCTAAATTCCCATTGGTCATAAAGTAACACAAGATGACAGCTTTTTTGTTCCTCCTGCTTGCACATGTACATAAAGTAGCAACAGCTGCTTCAACGGATTGGACATTCTGATCTGCAAAACCACAGCACGCAATTACAACTCGTCCTGTACTGCAGCCTGCTGAACCGATTAGCCGTGAGTGGGAAAAGTAACGACCTTAGAAAAAAAATGTAAATTTAAAATTACCTCATTTGTGTGAAGTGTTTTTTTTTGTTTTTTTTTGGTGTTACATTCCCGACTCGGTCGGAATGTACCCGACCGAGTCGGGAATGTGCACAGACGCGGCTCACGGTCAGGAAGAGCTGCCGTCACGATGCCTCTGTGTCATCGCTTTTCCCTGTGGCCCGCTGCAGCGCACAGCACCACCAGGTTATCCATTAATTAGCTGGGAACACTCCCATTTCAAACACGGAGGGAGGCTTTACCACTAAATCACTGGTGCTGGGTGCTCTCACTCCCTCTGTTTGTGACCTGATTTCACCATTAAAAAAAAGCATCCAATAAAAAGCTTTGCTCCTGAGTCAGAAGTAGTGGTTCCATTGGAGGAGAGTCAGATAAAGGACAGGGAGAGGAGCTCCGGGCATCACTCTGACAAGACGGCTCTGGACTGAGCGCGGGAGAATTCTGGACCAAATCAGAACTACCTGGATGAGAGAACAGGACCTGGGTTAACACAACAGCTGAGCCTTCTTGTTATTTGCGTTATCCAAGGATGGGGGAAGCAAAGAATCCTGGTACGGAGGAGAGACCCAAGTGGGACAACAAGGTCCAGTACCTGCTGACATGCATTGGCTTTGCGGTCGGGATTGGAAACGTGTGGCGGTTTCCCTACCTGTGCCAGATCTACGGAGGGGGTGAGGATGCTGCCTTTGAGTTCCTCATGTCGTTCTCATGCTTGTCTGGATTTCTGACATCAGGAGGAAAGGTGTTCGGATCAATGCACCCAGCTTCTGTGTTTACTTCCTCATAGTTCCCAGGGTGGTATGTTAAAAGCTACAGAGTTCCAGAGAACAGGTGAAGTTGTGTAAGCAGGCATTTCCAGTAAAAGGTGCTCAGCCTCTATCAACTTTACATATTGACTCTGAGATTTAGATTCGCACAGGGGGGGATTTGACACTCTTGGGTTTTTGTATAACTGCCTCAAAATGATTAGCCAGTCACATAGGCATTGAAGTGTTCTTGAATTCTTGGTTACAAATCTACAGCTTTCTCAGAGAATCTCTTTGAAAAAATCAAATAAAAAGGGAAAAAGCTCATGTTTAAAACAAAACATACTTCTGCTAAAACATATCAGAGTTGTTATGATTTATTGTAGAACGCCTCCTTGCCTTGAGGTCTCAGTTTCATTGGTGTTACCAGGTGCATTCCTCATCCCGTACCTGATTGCGCTGGTGTTCGAGGGCCTCCCCCTGCTCTACCTGGAGCTGGCGATCGGACAGCGGCTCCGCATGGGCAGCATCGGTGTTTGGAACGGCATCTCTCCAGTGCTGGGAGGAGTCGGTGGGTGGAAGTTCAGCTCCTAATCCTGAGGGATGCGTCCTTACTTAGTATTTGTTCGTTTTGTGGAGTTAAAATTTTGAAACCATTTTAAGGCAGGTTTGTCCAAAGTGTGAGCTGGGGCCACTCTGCTGATTTTGTGTGGCCCCGTGGCAGCAATGTGAAAACTTTTTACCCAAAAATGTACTTTTCTTTTTTTCTTTTTTTTGTCGACACTGTAAAAATAACGTTTGATGCAAAGTATTCATCACTCCTTTGGCATTCAACAAATAAGTGACTTTTTCTCAATAACATTTTAATGCACTCAAATCTGATTTTAATGAATTTATTGAGTGCTGTCAAATAAGCTCAGATACAATACAGTATTTGACTGTATTTTATGATCAGTTATTTTTATTATGAAAATGATATTTTCATAATTTGAAAGAGTGAACCAAATTATATTCTCATCCCGGAAAATAGACGTAATTTATTTTTTGTATTATTATTTTAAATTGAGCCAAAAAAAAAGTTTTTTTTGTTTGTTTTTTTTTCTCTCCCTTATAAGTTTATGATTTTGGACACTGCTGACTTAAGATGATTATGACTGAAACTTTACCCCAAGGTAAATTACAGAAATACCTTAACCTAATCACTTACTTGTCTAATATATATTATATATGAGTTAATTAATAATTAAAAGAACGTTAGATATAACCATGTCCATTGTGTGTTTTAGTTCTAGCAATGATTTCTGGTTCTGATAAACCTTTAGGTTAACTAACCTTAAATACATTAGGAAGCTTGAAAATGCTTATTGCTTGTTTGAGCCAACTACTACGATCAAACGTTTTCAAGCCAAATGTTGCACATTTTGATAGTAGCTCTTTGAAAAATTACAATAAGTTTGATAAGAAGTTGTTCACTTGTGGTATGAAAGCCTGTCTCTTGTACGGCTACACTGTTTCCTCAGGCTCCTTTGGAAAACTTCCCTCCGACTGACTTGTTTTTCCCCTTGTGTTCAGGCATTGCCTCCATGGTGGTGTCTTTCCTGGTCTCCTTGTTCTACAACACCATCATAGCCTGGGTGCTCTGGTACTTCTTTAACTCTTTTCAAAACCCGCTGCCGTGGAGCCAGTGTCCTTTGAATGCTAACCAAACAGGTGAGAGGGAAAAAAAAACAACAACAAAAAAAGGTCCACCTTGGTGTTGTGTTGCTGCTTTCGATGCATTTTATTGAACGTAGTGTAATAACAATAAAAGAATAACGATTCACCAGGAATGTTAAAGCACAGTGGAGCCAGAGGAAGTTGTCCGAGAGGGTGGGGGAATTTGCTTTGAGAAGATCGTATAAGCTGAAAACTAAAGTTAGGGATTACCACTTAACGGCCGAGTTAACCATCAATCTTTGAGCGGGAATTATTTTTGATGGATTTATTATACTGGCATGTGAACTGCTTTATGACACCAAGAGTTATTGATTTAAATGTGTTTTCTTTTAAACCTGTCCTGTAAGAAAATCACAAGTAATTTTAAGTAAAAGATAATCTAAAGGTTTTGTTATATATATATATATATAAATATCCCAGGTATTGTCTTAAGGGTGTGGTGTGGTGTGGTGTGTTCCAACAGGCTATAGCTCAGAGTGTGAGAAAAGCACTTCGGTGAATTACTTCTGGTACCGCGAGACGCTGAACCTCACCGAAGACATCGAGATCAGCGGCTCGCTGCAGTGGTGGATGGTCATCTCTCTGGCCACAGCCTGGCTTGTCATCTACATCTGCTTCATCAGAGGCCTCGACTCCATGGGAAAGGTCAGCACACAAAATCTGTGCTTTAGCAGGGGCTGCTAACTGGTACCACCAAGGCATAGCCAGGTTTTAAAAAGTCGAGGTTTCACAATTTTATGAGATTCTAGAGAACCTGTCGAAATATTTTCAATCATTTCATGGAAACAATTGAATTACTCTTGCTAATGTAACTCTGGTTTAAAAATACAGTGAGGAAACTACGAGAAGTGTGCCACTTGCAGGAAAGTTACTGAGCTGTTTCCTCAACTAAATACCAGCTTTTCTGCTCTCAGTGATACTCTACCACACTACATGCTAGTTATTTTACCCCTTCGCCAATTTGTACCTTTGTAGTTTTCTTCATTTTCCAGTGGTGGGCACACGTCCGCTAATGGGCTAACTCCGGAGCTAATTTTGTGCATTAGCATTTTTTTTGCTAATTTTGAGAACATTTAGCAGTTAGCTTCCTCTTGATTGTTTTATACGATTAAATTCTGATTTATTTTGCTATTTTGTGAACTTTCAGTTGAATAATGCTTGACATCTGCGCTGAAGCTTCGGTTATCCGCCGTTAAAAATTCTTCCAAGTCGTAGTCATTTACACTCATGCTCTTATTTTTAAGTGGGTGAAAACTAAACTCATGAGTTTCGCTCCTAATTTTTTTATCCAGAAAACTCTTAGAAAACTGCAAATATACAACAAACGAATGAACAAGATACAGAATAATTCAACACTTCCATAAACAACCAGGAGTGTTAATCAAATACATGAAAAAATTCACATACTGTATGTGAATTGGGTTGAGAGCATCCTCACATTCTCATTGTGACACTTTGGATTTCAAATATCATTTTGGCATAGCTTGGGGGTTGCTTTGTACCCACACCAGTCAGTTAAAATCTCTAGAATATTTTTAGATCACTATAAAATCAAACAGTTAATAAATGCCATGTAACCCCCCCCCCTGAAACAATGAAATTATGGTAATTGACTAAAGGTCATCTGATAGCGTTCCATGCCTACTGCTGATGAATAAACAACTACCTTTGACTTAAAAGAAAACCAGACTCTCTTATCGAGACGTTTTGAACCTTTCCAGGCTGTGTATGTGACGGCCACATTCCCCTACCTGGTTCTGACCATATTCCTGATCCGGGCCCTAACTCTGCCTGGAGCTACTGATGGGCTGGTGTACCTCTTCACTCCTGACGTGAGTTTGCCCCTGACATAACATGCTTCGTGTCCTAGACAAAAACAAAAACCAGATGTAATTGATGTCGTTCTCCTTGCTGCAGTGGGAAATACTTAAGAGTCCCCAGGTTTGGTTAGACGCTGCAACCCAGATCTTCTTCTCTCTTTCTGTGGCTTTCGGAGGTCTAATAGCATTCTCCAGCTATAATGCGGAGAGGTGAGGCATCAAACACCCGATCAAGTTGAGAAGCAGATATTGGACCTCCGCTTTATTTCTTTTTCTTGACTTTTAGGAACGACTGTGAGAGAGATGCTCTTGTTGTGGGAATAACAAACAGTGCCACGTCCCTCTATGCATCCATTCCCATTTTTTCCATCCTGGGGTTCAAAGCCAGAACTAACTTCAACACCTGTCTAGAACAGTATGTTTGCATGGATATCTGTGGTTGTCTCTTCTGACAATGAAGTGTGGTCCAGTGAAATTTGTAGAAATAGCATCTCTAATCTCGTCTACAGGAACATCCTGACTCTGACTAACCACTTTGACATCGCAGAACGAAACATGACATTGGAAAACTATGACCAGTGGTATGATTACTTAAATCTGACACATCCAGGAGACATAGCTTCTTTGCCCTTAAGGGTCTGTGATCTGCAGAACTTTCTTGATCAGGTACTTGTGTTTTCTGCACTCCTCTTGTTCAATCATGCCACCCACTATGATCCTTTGTGTTGCTCCTTGTCCTGTAAAGGACAAAGCGTTCTTTTTGTACATGATGAAGCATTTTCTCCTGCCTGACTTTAATCTCCCGCTCCAAGAGTGCTTCTGGAACGGGTCTGGCCTTCATTGTATTCACAGAGGCAGTCTTAGAGATGCCAGGGTCCCAGGTCTGGGCCATACTGTTCTTCGTTATGCTCTTCAGTTTGGGACTGTCCTCCATGTTTGGCAACATAGAGGGAGTCCTCACACCTCTCAAGGAGCTCAAACTGGTCCCAAAGTGGCTCCCCCATGAAGTTTCAACAGGTAATTCAGCTTGTATCTGGTCTTATTCCTGGAGGAGCTGAATTCCCTCTCTGAATTAACATTTCCCTCACTGCTTTAGCGATAGTCTGTCTGGTGTCGTTTTTGGTTGGCCTCATCTTCACCCTGGGTTCCGGTAACTATTGGGTGGAGGTCTTCAACGCCCATGTGGGATCTGTGCCCCTACTCGTCATCGCATTTTTTGAGCTTGTCGGGGTCGCTTACGTCCACGGAATAAAAACGTAAGGATTTCCCCACATCCCCCAAGATTTACAATCTTGCACAACTGTACAATATAAAGAAATTTGAGTTTGGTTAATTATTTCTTTATTGCCACAGTGCTTCTTTGTGATAAATTTTATACCAATGCAAGGCCTGTTTATTGGCTTTTAAATGACATCACATTGGCAAGGAAAATACATTCACAAAGTATTAGAGCCAGGTTAAGACAAAAACATTTTAAACTACAAGAATAATATTACTGAAATAAAGTCAGAATATTGTGAGAACAAAGTCAAAGTGTTACAAGAATTACAAGAGTAAAGTAGGATGGCAATAAAGTCAAACTAATACCATAATAGAATAAATAGAATAAAGTGATAATGAGATTAAAATAAGACAATGAAGTTTAAGTAATATGAGAATAAAGTCAAAGAAAATACCTAATCTTGTAACACATCAACATCAGTGGTCATGAGATGGTCACAAGAGATCTTAATAACTATCAAAGTTTTTTTTTTCTCATTGAAACAACTTTTTTCTAGAAATTTAACTTTTTATAGTAATATTGCATCTTTATTCTGCATATCTCATGACTTTGTTCTTGCAATTAAACTTATCACCATCATAGGTTTGAAACAGCCAAAAAGATTATTCCACTAATAACTCTTTTTCTAGTATTTGGATAGGATGATGGGTCAAATAAGAAAATGAAAACTTAACAGTTTGTGATTTTGACCAGCAATGGTATGTCAGAGTACCTTACACTATCACCATAGTCCGGCATCTCCTCCATATAGTCACCAGCTTGGTCACACGCCATTGTGGGATGGCATCTCTTGGATTCAAATTTCCCACAAGTCGTCCAACGTAGTTCTAGTGATTCCACTGGCATGAAAACCAACACCCAAACTGAAAAATGTGTTCAATTGAGTTCAGGTAAAGAAAACCAGCTGACCTTGTGCTCCACTCTAAATTCTGAAGTTAGTCTCTGGAAATCCCAGCTTTGCTTGGAGAAAGCGCCGACATCTTGGAGGTTCGAGTTTGGTCCCTAAAAAGGGAAGATAGGGGATATTTTCATGTCTCACTGCACTGACATTGCCTCCACAAAAAGATTTTTGACAATGATAGACAAAAAACGACAAGTTTTCATTACAACGTCCTTAGGAAGTGACATTGAAAGGGGAACAAACAGGCTTTGCTTAAGAATTACTACAAAGAATCAGTTCGGAAAGACAAATCAACCAAGCATAAAGTTGCTTACTTTTTGTGCAAATTACATAATCCTGTCTTCCATATATCTCCATTTCCTGTGACAGATTTAGTGAAGACATTTACTTCATGACCGGGAGGAGGCCCAACATCTACTGGAAGGCGTGTTGGATGGTGATTAGTCCATTGATGCTCCTGGTGGTTTTTGTTGCTTACGTGGCTCTCCAGGCTGGTGCATATCCAACATATCCTGCATGGAACCCAGATTATGTAAGCAAGTCAACTCTAGCATTACATCATACTTACAGTATTACTTTAATGACTTTAATATGGCATATACACACACACAAAAACTTAACAGACTCAACTTAGCAAATTGTTGTTGATAATAGCAGAAAACAAATCCAGTCCAACAAATAAAAACATTTGCTTTCAGCTAAAACAAAGTGAGGCTACATCGGGTAGCTAGCTAGCTAGCTAGCTGTAAACGTATAGTGCACGTCCTGTTTATGCTGTGCTAGTTCTGCGCTCATTCTTTTGGAAGTAAAATAGCTTGCCGATTTCTGAACAGCCCAAATTTTCAAGCGCGATATTTTCTTTTAGTTTTTGTACAGCCACGAACGGTAATGTTGTACGTGTCAGACCGCTTTACCTAACCGTAATGGGCAACACATGTCCTACTTTAAGAAGAAAATTAGCTTAGAAAAAAAAGTCATCTACAATATTTTTTGCTCTGGTAGTTATGATCAAAAAGGTAGAAATATAGTTCATTCAAATCGACAGCTTTTTCACTGCATTGTGCCTTCATTTATTTTCAAAGTATACTACATTTTTTTCTGAACTTTTGTATTTCTTTTTCCTTAGGAACATTTTCCTGAAACCGAGACGAAGGAATACCCAAAGTGGGTGTTTGGCATAATCGTCGTCCTCATCGTTGTCCCCATCCTTTCCATCCCTGTGGTGGCCGTCTACAACCTGATCCGCTGTGGAATCAAGAAGTCTTCTGCCAATGTCTCCCGCCCCAACCCCTACAGCAACGAAGCCTTCGAGATCGAAACACAGGAACGAAACAGACAAAGCATTTAACGGACGAACAGCATTTCAAGTCACCCGTCATACTCCCATTAATTTGATTGTGAAGATGCATTTGAACTGGACATGTAAAATAAGAAAAAAATATTTCTACACTTCAATTTTTACACTTGAAAAGACTTTTATTTAACCGTGGATTCCTTCATATACTTTGCGTGTTTGTGTAACATGTTCTGAAACAGAGACTCAATTCTTTTACTTGAAAAACAGATTTCAAAGATTCTGTAATGCCAAATGTCAGAATTTTATTTTTTAAAAAATTGGACTTGGATGAGTTTATGAAATTGGCATAAAACAAAAACAAGTATAGCATCCTGTTGTTTTTAGCGTACAGTATTTGACTATTTTCTTCAGTGACGTCATGCTTTTATGTGGAAAACTACCACCGCGATTAAACCAAAGTCCACAGTCAAACAGATGAGGTGTAAAACCTTGATTGCAATGGTAGCTGGGTGTCGTTTAAATATTCATCTTTACAAGATTGCCTGTTGTTTAATAGGGCATGTTTATGACGCAGGGTTATCTCCTAAATGCTTTACACCATATGACTAAAGACCGTTTTCCTCCATGCGTTTGGAATAAAAACGTCGGTTCTTTGGCATGTTGGCAGGACAGTAAAACACCAGTTCCTAGAGGTCCTCTCTGTCAACACCAGAAGAAACCCCTTATGTTTTCGTTTTGACATTTATAGCCAATGACATTTGGGGAAACCATAACCGTCCCTCAGTCCTAGCTCCACGCTCAGGAAGAGCGTCGCAGCCGTCAACGGGGTCGGACAACGGGGAAGGGATGGGAGTGTCACGCTAGCCCGTCAGTTCCGGAAAACGCACACAAAAAAAGAAAAAAAACACAAAAGCACACGCGGGGTCAGTAGATTCCTGCTGGGACAGCTTCACAGGGTGAAAAAGTTCCTGCATCGGGCTGCGGCTTACATTCGGATGGCCAAGAAGTCGATGGGGGTCCTGGGGTTTGAGGCCTGACGAACCCTGGCCAGCCTCAAATCCCCCAGGCGTCGCTCCAGACTGCGCTTCCCTGTCAGGAAGAGGAGAGCGGAGGATGAGGCGGCAATTAAACAATCCATCCAGTAAAATCAGATAAACGCTAGCAATAAAAAGCAACTCGGGTATTTATAGAAAGTTGTAGTTCACACTTCAAACAATGGGCTGTCTTGGAACGGCAATAACTGCTTTCATGTAATTTATGGACAGTTTTCTTTGGCAACAACACGAGAAGCAAAGTTCTAAGGCAATATATTTATCACAGAGTGGGGAAAAGAAACATTATGGTAAGCCGTAGAGGTGCCTTTCTTTGGAGGTGAACAGAGCGTGTTAGCATGCGAGAAGTTTTTGTAAAAACCCACATTTGGGAGACACAGTTCCACTCACTTATAACTTTATTGTTCCATCTTTTGCTTCGCTATACAAGTAAGAATATTAACTCAGGGTTCAAACCCAAATCCTCAGAATTAACAAATAAAAGTGATTGATTATTTATGAGAATCCAGCAAAGATTAGCAGGAAAGATCCTGCTGCGCTCTAGTTTTCCTCTTAGATCGAGAAAAAGTGGCTATTTATTTAATTATCCAATTGAAGACTTTGTTAGCCAACAAGTTAGAAAACAGGATTTTATAAGAAAGAAGAGTGTGCTGTATAAAAGTAAGAGCAATTTGGAAGTAACATCATGTAAATGATATAACGAGCTAGTGGAAGCTAAAGCTCAAACTTACTTTAAAACATTTGGGTATTAATCTACAAATTCATTCATTCATTCATTCTAACCCGGTTAAACTGAATGTAGATCTAGTTGCTGTTGTTGAGGACGAACTGTCACAACATTTCATCTTCCTGATACTAAATCATGGTCATGTTTGAATTTAACTCTCAGAGCAACAGATGGATGTTTTTATGACCTCCTGTGAATGTTGACGTGTTTTGATAGATATGAAATTTTACTGTTTGTTGACACTTGAAAGGAAAACGCTGCAATGTTCAGGATGTGTTATATAAAACTTAGTATAAAAAAAAAATTGTAAAAAAAAAAAAAAAAAAAACAGTTTTCGAATTGTGAAGTTTCATCATAAGTTGGTCATATTCGTCTTAATCACTAAACTTTCTCTCTGTATTAAAATATTTTATTAGGTATAATTTTGAGAAGTGTTCTATGAAAATGTAAATCATCTTGTCTGATTGTTTGGGGGATTTTGTTTGTTTTTACTTTCACTAGGACACTCATGACTAAAACAATCGGTCTCAGTCAACCAGAAAAGACTCAACTTGTGACAGATTTCAAAATAAGTTGATTTGGCCGTATTAAATTCAGGGCTGCAACTAAACAATAATCAATTACCTTATAAGTTATTTTGCCGATTATTCAAATAAAAAAAGTCAGATTTCATTTCAATATTCATTTAAACACTTTGGTTTAATTTCATGCAATAAAAATTACAAATATTCAATTCTGTTTTTTAAATAAGAAATCAAACATTTTATATCCTAAAATGTCAAAACATATAATTCCTTTAGTGTAGGCCTGACCATTTGAAGCAAAGGATTAATTTGCAACTAAAAATAGATTTTTCTTCTCAACAAGTGAAATTCTCGGCCTTTTCTGCTCGACTTGGCATCAACACAGTACAGGACTAATCTGCTTATTATTTTTTGGGTTAACTGATTAATAAATGGATGCAAAAGGTGCTTAATAGGAGAAGCAGGCGAAGTTGAAACGATGCCACTTGAGACGTTCTGGGTAGAACATATTTACAAAAAAGATTTCTTTAATCTTAAATTCAATTTAAATATACATTTTTTTGTACAGCTTTAATTATTGCTCTGAATGGGTTGGTTTTTCAGCAAATTGCTATTTTTTTAAGTGTGTATCCAGTCAACGATTAATCGATTAGTATGATCACTTATAATGATTATTGATTATTTCAATCATCGACTGATGAATCTGATTAATCGCTTCAACCCAAATTAAGATTAAAATATATGAAATGACAAAAAAGAACCACATTTTTATACTGTTATTAATATCATCATGCTAGAGTGACCTGAACTTGACCCGATATTTGGGCCGGGTCAGGCCAAAACGATTTGTTTAATGTTCGGGTTGGACTAGGTCTTCTGAGTTTAATAAGCCCATGTCCAATAAAGAGTTTAAAAAGTTTATAGTTTAAAAAGCTGGAGACGTTGCACTGCTTACCTAAATGTTGCTCTAAAAATAAAAGCAGTAAAGTTTTTATCAAAATAACGTGCTGGGTTCGTTTCGGGTTCGGACCTGTAGACGGGTCGTGTTGGATTTTTTTTTAGGCCTGAACTAAACTCTAGTTAATGCTAAAACATCAACTATAATAATTTTCTTGAAAATCATTCTCTGTGGATACAAACGTTTGTGTAGATGCGTCAGCAGGCCCCTGTAGAGCTGACGGTGTCGGGAGAGAACCAGCAGGAAGCTGAGACAGAAAAGCAGCTCCACCGCCTCGTACTGCACGGTGCCCGTCTGGGCTTTACTGCCTAAAATTAGTCCTGAAGAAAAGGAAAACATGAAACTATGCAGCAGAGAAGAGCTCAATCTGACACTTTTCTTAGGTTTTTGTGGAAATGATACCCTTGTTGCTGGACCTGAGGAGCTTATTGGCGTACTGAGCCAAGTCCCAGATCATCTGCAGGAAGTAAAGTGGATTCTTAGCAACTGTTTGACCAAAGGGCAAACTCTGTGCACACACATGAAACCTGGAAAAATAAATAAAACCAACATTACCTTCAGATAAGTATGTTCTGGAACTGACAGGCTGAACAATTAAGTTCCAGGTCAGAGCAGATATTGGGTAATATCAGTTTAGTTTGGTTTCGGTATTATCTTAATGAGGCTATTGGGTCAAGGTTGGTGAGTTTACACGGGAAGGCAGGTGAGTCATGCGTCTCCTTCCTGACATGGTTAACATGCAGAAATCCTGACAATGCAGGCAGGAGGTAGCAGAAGAAGATTTCTAAACAAAAACACAAGAAATGCAGAAAGAAAGTCGCAACTCAGTTGTTTTCACCTGCATGCATGCAGCACCACCAGCTTGTAGATGTTCCTGTAGACCGCTTCAAGGGAGTTGGTCTAAAATGACAATTGTTTTCAAGCACGAAAGCAAAAAGAGAGAAATAGATTGATATCTGTGAGTGTTTCTGTTGTACGTTGTACATTTCCTGCTTCATGCAGAACTGCAAGTCTTGTTGTCAACAATGTGCTGAGAGTCAAAACCTGTTGGTTTAAATTCATGATAGTTACTGGCCAACATGTAGCATTTATGTTGGCCTTGTTACAGTAAAACCAGTCCAACGCTCTGTACTAGGGCTGTTGTAAACGATTATTTTAGTAATTGAGTAATCTATAGATTTTTCTTACGATTCGTCGAGTAATCGGATAAAAACAATTATGAAATAAAATATTGGTAAATCTTCCATAACACCAGTGTTACTGTCGGATATGAACATCAGTCTATTTTTTCCACATTTGAGTTTCCCTACCAGTTACTTTTTTGTAGACCGGGGGAGCAACACGGGATATTTACGGCTCCTCCGTTCAGAAACTCATCTACCAGCCATGTTCCGCCTCTCGTTTGTTCAGACCGGGATGATATAAGTTTATTGTGCGGTTCGTCCGTAAAGCTGCTCTTACCCTGTAAGCATCAACCCTCAGCCGCCCGCCGTGTTCAGTCTCTCCGCTCACCTGTGTAAATCCTCCTCAGCTTCTTCCCGCCGTTCAACCAGCAGCTCCGGAGCAGAAAGGCTGCCGAACTCCCGGCATCGCGCCGGTCATTTTAAGGATGTTTATTGGTCCCGCAAAACCGATGAAAACCCGGAATTATCACCAATCAGTAAAATCCCAGCGGGCCGAACTTGAAGATTGGACGTTATGCCGCTAACACGTAGCTTCCGTCAACAACTCAGAGGCGGAAGTCAGAGCTCTGCGCAACGCAAATAATGTTCCGGCTGAAACACGGTGCGCTAAATGATAAAACATAAATTAACGAAACTTCGAGGCAGGTCAATTTTCCTCGAGGAATTTTAATAATCGAGGTACTCGAATCACTCGAGGAATCGTTTTAGCCCTACTCTGTACAATCTCACTCCTCGCCATACTTCGATGTGGCGGGTGTGAAAGAGCTTCGACTGATTATGGGACCGCGGTCTAATGGGGAGAACAGCGGCTCTCGCCTTAGATGTGAAACTGTGGGATGGATCTGGCCATTAAGAGTTTGGCTGTTCATTTCACTGGTGTGTAGTGGACTTAGATAAGGTCTACCTATGAGGCATTTTGTAGGGGGCAAATTTTGGGAGATCGGTCGATGAAATTGGTGTATCAGATTGGTTTCTTAAGTATCAGCTAATCTCCGATCTTCCAAAATCAAGGAAATTAATACAGATTCCCACACATCTATCCAGCCTCGTTTGATTGCTAAAGTTGCAACCAGCTGTAACAAAACAAATCCAAGCTTTTTACTGACTGTGCATTTTGCTAGCATCTATCAGAGTAGAAGATTTAAGACTTAAAGAGGTGCTTCAATCTCCAACCTTCAAGTCCAAGAAGAGGGGATGACATTTGAGCCTCAGGATGGCCATCAGCTTCCTCTTCATCTGGTGTCCAGCTGAATGGAAAGAACCCAGAGAGATGGAGTATCGTAGCGAGAGACCGGCATAGCTGTAAGAGATAATATATATATATATATATATATATATATATATAATTAAAATATAAAAAAGGAAAAAAACTCAAAAGAAAACTTGGAGTTAAAATGTAATGCAGTGACAAACTTTTGTGTGCCTTACATTCTTAAGTCCACACATCCTTAAGAAGTCATACATTTACATTTATAAAACATAGGCTTTAAAATACCTTAAATGTACTGAATAAAAAAACTAAGTTGGCCTTGTTTAGGTTAATCACATGTCTTAAACTTTGTTATGGAAGCATATATACTATGAAGCTTTTTTTTCTTTTTTTTGCAGGACTTTGTTATGCAAAACTGTGTGAGGCGCAAGTACCTTCGCCTCACAGACTTGAGACGGTTCTGACAACCAGTAACTAGCTACTAATATACCCTTACTAAATTTGCACTTACCTATGATGGATGTGCAAATTTAGATATCTAGATATCTAGCTATCTAGCATAGCTAGATAGCATAGCTAACTAGCTATGCTATCTAGTTAGCTGGCTCCTTTTCTTACGACCATCATGGTTGTAAGAATATATCCTTGCTAGCTAGCTTTCTAAATTTACACTTAACCCCCGATGGATGTAAGAAGCTATGCAGCTAGCATTTTTACTTACCTCTAGCTGATGGATGTTTTTTGTTACATCCATCGTGGGTAAGTGGAGTTTTATTGCCAGTTGGCTAAACTGGCAATAAAATGTAAGTTGTGTGTTCAAGCCACACAACTTATTTGTGATTTTCTTTGAACATTTCTGTCGTGACGCAGGTTTTGAATTTCATTAATAACAGACATAAAGCAACCTTAAAAAGTCTTAGATATGAGTTGGTGAAACCTGCAAAAACCCTGCTACAAAAACTCAGTGCTCACATCACAAGTACTGCATTTCATTGTTATCTAAAAACAACAACAAAAGAAACCCAACAACCTTTGCAAAGCACTGTATGCCAGGAAAAAATATCCTCCATTCTAGCGTGGGAGTCATTTACAAGTTGGTGCAAAGTGCATGGAGGAAGAGGTTGCACAGTTTACAAGGAACCATAAAGGAAAGGCAAAAAGCGCAATAACTTGAACCAAACAGACTGCAGGTAATGACTCGGATGACGACAGGTTTCACCTTGAATAGTCTTTATAGACGTCCAGGGAGTGGGTGTCCAGCAGCAGCCCACACCACGGGAAGAGACAGTGAGGAGGCAACATGCGAATGCCCGTACAGGAGCCCACACTTCCCGGTAGCTGGAAGTTGACCGCCACCTTCTGTGGGTTGACCATTAGACCATACTGTGGTACTCCAGCCAGCAAGGTCCTGCACACAGTGTTCAAGTTCAGACTCATTTAAGTACATAAGAGTGCTTTATCTAAAAACAGATGGTTTAAAAATATTTCATTAAAATGAGGTTTCATTAAAATGAGCCGTACTTCAGAAAGGTTTGTGCTTGATGTTGGTCTGGAGTAATAAGGAGGAAGTCGTCCACCAATCTCATCAAACACCTGAGAACCAAAGAAACAAGTGAGATAAAGAAACACTGCCCCCTTCTGGAGAAGATGGACCACAACAGGAAGTTTCTGCCCTACCCTTTGTTTTTAGTGATGTCTTTGAATAGAACGTTCTCCATGTGGCCGTAACACAAACAACAAAGCAGACAGGACACGACCGATCCCTGAGGAATCCCTCGGCACTGGTGGTACGTCCTGCAACGCGCAGGGTCGTGGTTTGGAACGAGTGTATTAAACAAACGAGGATGTTTAGTAAGGAGATAAGCATGGCTTACTTCTTTCCGTACTGAACTACGCTGCCTGTTAGCATTTGGGTGAAGAACTGTGAAGCTTCTTTGCCTCGGAGATCAGAGCAGAAATGCTGTAAAAACGGAGAAAATGTTAGGTTAATGTGGAAAAATGTATCTAAATCTCAACATAAAAGGGTTTAAAATTGTAATCCAAGTCTTACTTGTTCTACTAGGATGGCATGGTGGAGTTTTGCATTCTTCTGCAACGACATTAAAAATCCCTTCATGTTGGTGGATCCCATGTTGTCCTCCAGAAAGTCTGCCTATGGCAACAAAGATGACAGCAAAGGAAAACAGACATTTTCTTTCCCCAAAAAAGAAAAGTGAAAGGTGAGGCACACTGTTATAGTGGGCTTTGCTTTCTCCTAACGCCCCTAAAGAAACACAGATACCGTGCTTCAACAGTCACTCAGTTAGAAATTAGAGACCAACTGTGTATAATGTGAAGTTATGGCAAGGAAAAAAAAAAAAATGTTCAGTTTGCACTTTGCCACAAATACCAACACATTGGCATGTGTTAGATTGACTTAGCCAAAGTTTATCCAGTTAAGAATCTGAGACCAGACGAGAGAATAGCCCAAAAAAAACAAAAAACGTGTGCACCACATTTCTTAGACATTTCTTTTTGTAAAATAAATTTTAAAAACAATGTGTCTATCACCTAAAACCCCTATCAGGTATGCTAAAGTGTTGTGACAAAATGTGATAGAGTTCTAGGGATGCAAATAGCAGAAATATTGTACTAACAATACATTTTTTTCTCAGCATGGTCATGAACATGTTTTATAAAAATCCAGAACGTAGATAAAAACAGCTGCTAAGATTGAAGAAACAAACATAATTGGTAAGACTTTTTTACTGCAAAGATTAATGGTTGATTAAATCGGCTAAATGAGACAAGAGTACATTCAATTCATATTTATGATATTAAATCGAGCATTGGGTCTAAACCAACTACATAAAGTAACTGTATATCCTTCTGTACCATAAAATGATCCGTCTTGCACTAAGCTAGTCACACAGCATTGTTATCCACAAAGCCAAATAGCAGCACCTGTCTAACAAAGGCCTTTTTCAGGCCCTCGTGGGAATCTGCCCAGATCTTGGCATAGCGGCGGATGGTGAAGAGCTCATCCTGGACGGGGCACAAGGCCTGGCCAATCACCTCTATGAGTTTGTCATGTGGCAGGCTCTCGTAAGCTCCACTCACATCCACCTGTTAGACAAATAAGACACTGATACAAATATTCCTTGGTTGCCATTTTGCAAAAACAGGTATTTCTCAATGGCTTGAGAGAAAAACCAAACCATCAGATGTCGTGACTCACTTTGACAAAGTAGAGCGGCTGCGGTCGGTCTTTCTGGGCTGGTGCCAGAGAGCTCAGCACCTTGTGAATATCCGTCATCCCCCACACCGTGGAGCCGAGGAGGGATGGAGTGGAGCGCACGCAGGCCCTCAGCATGTCCAGCAAGTCCCGCACCCGAGCCTGGAACAACTGTATGAGGAATTAGGGAAGTTACAGCCGTAACCTAAGATGAAGTCTCTAAAGAGTGCCGGCATACCCTCGTTTTGGGATCCGTTCCTATAACTCGTGTGATGGGCCTCATGCCGTCTGACTTGGGAATGAAACGAAGTCGGGAGATGACGGTGCCTTTGGGGAGAGATGCTGCCTGAGCAGGAGACAACTCCTCCATCTGTCCTTTGGAGAGGTGACCTCTGTGAAAACAAGTTTTTATTTTTAAATGAAGCCGTCTGTTCTGTATCCTAAACTCGGGTGTAAACAGAGAACCGCCTCGGCACATACTTGAAAGCCAAGTCCTGAAGTTTGGTCCAGACTTCCTGTCGGTAGAACCTGATGGCGTTCTTCTGCCCCACGCTCTCCGTGGCGTAGAAACAAGCGCGGACGAGACCCACGACAAAGCCGTCCAGCAGCCAGGTCAGGAACTGACCCAGGATCTGTGTCCGGTACGCTAGCTCGCTGGGTGGGATTCGGCCTGCAAGTAAGACGAGACGGTTCAGGACGTCAGAAACACGAACCGCGACTAAAACGGCACCAATCAGAGTTCTATGACAAAGTTCACTTCAACCAAACCAAGACCTCGGCTTTTAGGCAAACCAGAGTTTGGTTTTTAGGTCCTCATCAGAGCTCAATTGCACATTCCCACCTCCCAAATGAACTGGACTTTCCAGGGACTAAACTGTGTGTGTGTGACAGAACCCTCGCCTGTATAAACTGCAGACATCTCTCAACCTATCAATAACAAAAAAAATAAATAAAAATCAGAGAGCGTATCTGACTTACCGGTTTTACTGATCTTCAACCAGTCGCAGTCATTCACCTTCATGTTCCACATCAGCTCAGCCAGCGACAGCCTCTCAAACTTGCCGCTGTGGAGAAAACCCCTGGCTTTGGCAAAGAAATGAATCCGGTTGTGGTCCGAGCCCCACATCTCTCGTGGAATCACAGTAGAGAGGCATTCTCTGACGAACAGGAAGACCCGATGGGGCGCACAGTGTTTAGGTAAAAGGGAGTTTAGCTCTCCGGGTCCCGTGTTACGCTCTTCGACCAAAGGGCAGATCCTCTGCAGGATCTTGCTGTAAGGGCATTTCTTGTGTTGCCGCAAGAGCCGACTAAAGAGGGGAACCATGTTGAAGAACCTCTGGGGAAGCTTTTTCGGTTTCCTCTCTGAACCGTTCAAATACATCAAACCCTCAAAGAAGACGACTCGTATCAAGTCTTTCCCTTGTAACCTTCTGGATCCATTGGCGCTTTTTTTCTTCCTGTTGAGAAGGAAGCTGTGCAGGCCTCTGCTGCCGTACAGGAATCCCAGCGTGCGGATAAAACATTGTGAGGGCGGCAAAGGAGGAAAAGCCCCTGACCGCCAACTGGGACCACTCTCAGTTGTTGGCATCTCAATTGTCTGTTTGAAACCAGTCGTCCCATTTTCCACATTCCTCCTAGACGTTGCTGGTTCCACAAACCTAGCCTTTCTTTCCTCAACCGTTTGCTCCTGATTGTTTTCCGTGTTTGCTAACCGTCTCCTCTTTCCTGAGGAAGTTCCCGTCTCCTCCTCCAGCTGATTGAGTCCCCTCTTTCTTTTTCTCTTGTTCCCTTTTTCCTTTCTTCTTCTCCTAATCTGGCTTTGAGCCAGACTCTCAACCTTCTGTCTTCCCCTAAAGCGCAGTGACCTTTGATCTCTTCCAAACTGAGACAAACTGCGCCCTGTAAGTCGAAGCTGAAGATGAAACCCACTTGAGGGTGGGCTCGTGGACACCCTGTCATACACCGGGACGCCGCACACCTGGAAAAGGCACGAAGGAGGCACCGCCACGAATACGGAGCAGCTCTCCAGCAGGTATCGTGTGATGTCTGTGCCCAGGCGCAAAGTGACTTTCTTCCACAGGTCACTGCCATGGACGTAGGCGGCACTTTGGGTCACGTCTCCTTGGAATTTAAAGTGGTCTGCGTCCCGGTCCTCCTGTGGCAGGGCCAGCAGGTTGTAGCCATGCGCCAGGACGTTTCTTCTTCTTTTCCTTTTCATGGTGTTGAGAACAAAAGCCAGGAGTTCCGGTAGAGTGCAAATCTAACAACAATATGAAATAACTCATTATTAGGATAAACAAACTTCTCAATAAGATATTGAGGTCGTTTTTGCATCAAAAACATGATGCAAACATGATATAAATATTCAAGTGGAATATTTATATTCCACTTTGAAAAGGAATATAAATACTTTCTCACAGTACTGTTTATTTCCACAGTTACATAACGTCCTGTGTACCCAATGCTTTTGAGTTATGCACTACTTTGTGCTGTTTAATTACATGAAAAATATTAAAACATGTATTTGTTACATGGAGAAAAAGGTCAAAGTGTATGAATATTTTTGGAACACACCATTTAATCTTCCACCAGTAGTCAATATTTAGAATGTGTCGATAACGAAGAGGGGTTTTGTGCCCTCTTCATCTCACCTCGCTGCAGCTGGGACTCTGCTGTAGCTCCTTATCAAAGCACACAAACACACCTCTGACAAACGTTTTGAAGCGGTTCGAGTCTGACTGCTCAACCAGAACCGGCTTCTTTCCTTCCTTGAACTCGATGCTGCCAGCAAACTCCTCCAGCGTCTGTATGTGCCGATACAGAGACCGGAGAATGTTCAACACGGCGGACATATCAGCCGCAGCCATAATGACTTAAAGCCCACTAACTCACGGTAAACACGACCCCGTCATGTTGGCTAGCAAACAAACTACTTCCTGCCTTGAGGTATTGAGTTCACCCGCCCGCCTTGCCGTTAGCCAATGAGGATTGGGTTTTCATATGCGTCCAATCAGAAAGCCGCATACTTCAACGGTGAATCCGGAGTTCACCAATCGCCAACAAGAAAATGTTTGTTGTCTTAGATCCGCGATTCCCACGTGAAAGTAAATTAAATTAAAATAAATTAAATTACATTTATTTTTTATCATGTAAAGCACTTTAAACTGCCTTGTTGCTTAAATTTGCTATACAAATATGGTAAGTACTTAATGTTATTAAAATAAAAATATTTCTATTGTCTAACATTTTTTTTAAACAGACATCACTGAAAGATAGAAAATTACTATTTACTGAAAAAGTTGCATGGCTCGAAGGTGGTAGCACACACATCTCGCACCTCTGCAAGGACAAGTAGGTAGACATGACGTAAGGATTCTGTGCATTTATGAATTATAAGACTGTTTGAGCTCTTTATAAACGCTACTAAAGCTAGGGTAGTCTTCTGATGAGGGTAGGGTTGCCACCCGTCCCTTAAAATACGGTATCGTCCCGTATTTGGCTGTTAAATATTATATCAAATAATGAAATATTGCTCTGTTTTTTTTTTTGTTTGTTTGTTTCATTCTTTTTTAAGTGTTGCCATAGAAGAACACTGACTATCCTGGCCCTTGTGGTAAATTTGATCTAGATCCAGCCTCCAAACTTAACTCCTCACAACAATTTTACAAATATTTGTATACATATTTTAGCAATACTCTTTACAATACCAGAATTTTCACATAACTTTTATACTTTTGGAGCCCTATTTGAGGTCACATTTTGATTATTAAATTAGATGTTATGATCAGTTACTCAGTACTTGAGCAGTTTACCAAATACATTTTACACTTGCTTAATTAAACATGCTTCAGGTGTGCTCCTCTGATTGGAGTACAATTTTGGAGTACTCTATGTATGAACGATTGCTCTCTGGATCACCTTTTTTAAGGTTTTGTTGGCTATAGTTGCCTTTATTTGGAAGTAGTTTGACAGGAAAGTGGGTAATGAGAGGGTTAAGACATGCGGCCTGCGATCACCGCCACAATGACTAAGGCCTCAATATGTGGGTTGTGCTTTGCCCCTGCGCCATCACAGCACCCCCTCTGGATCGCTTTTTAAAAACAAAAAACACTGCCATAAATATTGTCTATCGCTGCAGTGGCCATCCCACCCCATGAAAGTAATGTGACACACCGTGGTGGGCGTCCCTTATTTTGATTTCTGAAAGGTGGCAACCCTATGAGGGAAAAACAAATATAACATTCACTGCAAAAAACTATAGTTTTAAAGCAGTCCAGGTTCCCACTTGGGTTTTCATTTTCCTTTTTTGTGTTCAGCATTTTAATGTTGCGCATAGTCCACATTTTACTGAATTTCCTTAAGCAACCAGTGAACCTACTTGTCTATATTTCCATGTAAGTAGTGTTTCTTACTTATGAGCTGTACTAGTACCTTACTAACCCAGCAAGTATGCTTACAAGTCTTTAATCTAACACTGAAGAGCTGAAGATTCGTCTCTGCTTTGACTGCCTGTCCTGACACATCGGTGCTCTCCTGTTTCCTGAGCTCACTCTCTCTATTAATTGCCTGTTTAGTTCTTCAAAAATCTTGCCCTTATAAGCATAAGAAGCACTCTCTGTTCTTTAGAGAGACATTATGTCATCAGTCACATTCACACTGTAAGAAACACCAGGCCTTTATTCGAAACAGAAACCTTTCTACACGGTGCATCCTACTTTACAGGCAAACAATTTGGGTAAAGTGCATCCTTGAAATCTATGAAGCTCACTCTCTTTTGCAAATTCAAAATTACAACACAAATGACAAGGTTGTTTTTCAACCAAAAAGAAAAGCATGATCATGTTCTGTCCTGCTGATCACAGCTGTTGTGGTCCTCGGTTGGCGTCCTACAGAAAGACAACAATCAGGTTTAGATCCTTGAATCCTTAATATGAAGCTGACTCAAACACCATGAAAAACCTGTAAAGCAGGAGCTGCGTGGTGAGGTTTTCTCTCAACTCCTCCATCTCCTTGGTTTTTCTCTTCTGAATCTCCAGCTCAGTCCTCAGCTCTCTGATTTTCTCCTCCAGAAAATGCACAGCTTCCTACAAAGGGGGTGAGAGGGCAGTGATTAGACAATCCATTGAAGGGAATGCCTGCATCAGTTTTCAGAGGCGCTCAAAAAGCACAGTTTGCCTACCTTGTGGCGACCTGCATCCTCCTGCCTCTGCATGTAGGTCAGTTTGAGTCTCTCCTCCAAACAGGTCCTCTCCAGCTCCAGTTTCTGAATCTCCTCCCTCAGAGGTTTCACCTGGACCCTCAGCTCCTGGGACTGCTCTTTGGCTTTCACCAGGGCACCAGCCGCTGCCTCTTTTCTCTTCAGCAGTGCCTCCAAAATGGGTTCATATCTAGGTGAGCAATATAGCAACTCAAAATTGTCATCACAGTGTCAATGTACACTGAATATGAATGGCATAAGAGTGGATAAATACGATATTTGTGAGGTTTCCATAATTTAAATAACAGTTGCTTAAGGATCAAGAACTTTCACTGCCCTTGATGCCCATATTTATTGACTCAGATGCAGTAATTTAAGAAAAATCAGGAATAGATCTTTTGGATGGAGTATTTTTATGCACTCAAAGCATTCGATGACTGTGACAGCACCTGTCTTCCAGTGCTTTCAGTCCACCCTGGACGTACTGCTGGACATCCCCACAGGAATTCCTTCTGCACTCAGTCAGGTCCTCCTGAGTGTTGGACGTCAGTCTGGAGCTTCGGCGGTGAAGCTCTACTTCTAGCTCCAACACTTGTTCCTGTTGGTCTGACCTGAGTTGGCAACTCTCCTCTGTCAGCTGCAACACCAAAGAGTTCAACTTTTCCTGAAAAAAGAAAGAGAAGAAGCATTTTTTTACCGAATGTTTCTTAAAAGTCGCTTCTACAGCTCCTGGTGGTGGTAGTATTACCTCCTCCGTCTTCAGTATCTCCACATCACAGCGCTGATTGTTTAGTGTTGCCTGACTCTGGGCACAGTCCCTTGCCACAGCAAACAGCTTCCTCCTCAGCCTCCTGAGCTCGTCTTGCAGTCCCTGTCTCTCCAGATTCACCTTCCACGTCTTCCTCTCTTCCTCTGCCCTCTCCTCCCTGAGGCCTTGAATCTCCCTTTTTCTCTCCTCTCGTCTTCCCTCCTCTTCTGTCCTGAGAATAGTGAACAGCTCCACAGCTTTTCTGTCAATCGACTCCTCAGTCTCATCTTCGTCCCCCCTTCCCCTTTCCACATCCTCTTCATTTCTTTGCCCTCTCAGCTGCAGCACCTCCAACAGTAACTCTTTCCTCCGTTTCTCCAACCGCTGCACCTCCTCTATGCAGTCCTCCATCTGAGACCTCAATCTATTCATGTCCGACTCAAGATCAGTTTTATGTCTTTCTTCAGTCATGTTTGTGTCATCTGTTCCTGCCTTGGCAATGTCTTCTATAGTGTCAATCTCTTCATTGAACCTTTGTCCAGTGCTTGTTTCCCCACAGATCTTTGGGTCTTGGTTTGCTTGCTCCGGAGGCACTTGCAGATGTGAGAACAAGAAGTCAGGCCTCTGGTCTACTTCAAGATGACTTTGCTTGTCTGGTCTCTCCTTTGAGCAACCAACCAAATGATCATGTGTGCTTCTTTTTCTTGTTGAATTTATTGCTTCTCCAATCTCACCAGCCTCTGAAGCATTATTGCCTTTGCCAAAAGAATCAGCATTCATTGGCAGCAGTGTTTGGCTCTCTTTCTGATCCTCCGTCAGCGCTGTACCAGTAGGATGTTGAGGATCCTTTCTGATGTGCACATAGTCTTGGCCTGCGTCTGTTGCCCGATCTTGTGGCTCAAAATCCATGCCAGCCTCCTCCATGCAACTTTCAAGCATGGCCAACATCCCCAACAGCTGGCCCTCGCACTCCAACATGCTGGCACTCAGGTTGTTGCCAACTGAGGATAGAGGCATCTCTGAGTGATAAGACATGCCATGCCTGTGGATTACTGTGCCCAAGTTTTGGCTTTCTGCCCATTCGGCTTTTGTTTCAGTCCGGTCCATATGTGTGTCAATGTAGCAGGAGGAACGGCTGTCTTGAGGAGAACTGGCTGCTTCGACATGGGTTTCTGTTCGGACCTCCTCTTTGCCTCGATTTCGACTGGACTTACTCAGACTTGCTTCAGAGTAACCCTCAATATGGCGTGATCTAAAAGGAATTCCTGTAAGCTTTTCACAGCTTTTCAGTAAGACGTCCATTTCCTGTAGGTATGGCTTTGATTGTTTGCCCAGTTTCCCAGTGACATTTTGCCCTTTGGGGTTTTGTTTGCCATCACTCTGTTCCACGATGCTTCCATCTGTATCCCCCTTTTCTTCCCTGATAAAGAGTGGCCCAAATCCAGTAGAGGATAAGTCCTCCTCTTGGTCCTCCATTGGGTTAGCCAGTGATCTCCTTTAGGTCCTGCAACAACCCTTGAGAAGAAGCAAGGAATGTGTCAGGCACACAATGGAAATCACAATAAAAGCTGCCAGTTTTTAAGGTTTTGCCTGGTCAGCAAATCACCTGTTCATCATCAAATCTTAATATTTGGTAAATAACACCTCAGCTGAAAGGCAAGAGACACTATGTTGCACTGGCGTGTTTGTCTTTTTTTGTGAAAATATGAGCCAAATCAGAAAAATATTCTTTGACTAATACTTTCATATGATTCCAGTGGGTCAAGCATTGATAAACAAAGACACCAATCTAGTCAGCAAGCGGGAACGTATCTGTATGAGCAAATGCTTTGGCTCTTTTGCTTCTCTGGATCATTCAGGTGACTGTTAAGACCTCATCAAAGACAAGGTCATTTCAGAACAATTTGTAGCCTATCATTCTATGGCAAGAAGGAATGTAATTTAAGACAGTTGCCAGTGCGTAGCCAGTGGTGGACCCTAATCCAGTTGACCATATCCCATGCGCATGTGAGCTTTCATAAATTAAGCCATTACAAATCTACAGGAAGTGTGAAGTGAATTCTGAACACTAATCCATTAAAAGTTTGCCACTTCTTTTTTACCTTAAGTCCTGTGGTCATATCAGTGGCTGTCAACGCTGCATCGCTCCCTTGAGTTGTGAAGCCAGGTTACCCTAACATATGCCATCCTCTGCTGTCAGTACCTTGCTTGGTGTCTCATATCTACAGTGACAGATTGACTCCATACCGTCCTTGCTGTCTTGGTTTCTTTTGGAAGTAACACAGAGGTTTCCAGAAAGCATCTAAGTTCCAATCCTGAGGAACGTGGACTTAAAACTCTTTATTTTTCACACCCTTTGGTTTTTATTTTTACAAAGTAAATGCTGTTACTCATATGATCTTGCACTGACTCGTGTTTTAGACCAGTGCCAGAACATTCTGTTTATTACGTACAAACTGAAAACAGCTGTACTTATTTTATGAAGCTGTTTCTATCATGCCAGTGATATACCTCGCTGACACTGATGACCTGTTAACGGAGGGGTTAGGTTAATATGGCGAGACGCTGAAAGCTGTGATGCCATGGGGACTTCTGGGTCCGTGGAGCAGAGCAGCTTTGAAAATGGCATGCTACTGACAGCTGTCCCTTCAGGGGGCAGGTGTCCAGGCGTCAAAGCTTTTTGGAATGTTTGGACATGCCTCAGCAGGCCTATTCATGATTTCACATATAAACACTGTAATGCCATGGCTACTAAAGCCAGCCTGATGGATTTGAAACTCCAGCAAGTGGCACTGCAAGAGCGTTACCGTAACATGTCATTGTGTCTATCTATAGACAAGTATGTTTGTTTTCCAGTTTTAAATACTGTAGTGTCTTTTTGTAGATTTAAGACTATCTAGAAGTCTAAGAGGAAACTGACTAGATTGAGTCAATGATGTCTTTACGGCAGAAGTTAATGGGGCAGAAAGGGCATGATGCTATTTTCCAACACCAAGCTGCTTTTTGGATACATTCAAGTTGATTCTAGTCTGTTCAAAACATCTGTCCTCTTGGTTGGAATCAAATTTAAGTTTTACGAAAAGAAAACTCTGAGCAGGATAAAGAAACGACCGGCTGTCTTGTTGCAGCACAGATATCGACAAGAGGCATCCAGATTGACCAGTGACCTACATCTGATGTAAACATAAATGTAAACTTTTTCAAGTAAAAGTCCCTCATCTAATGTTTATAAAGTTGTAAAATATAAAATGTTTTGCTTGTCAAATAGAAGTCCTCTTTCTTTGCAATAATAGAACATTGCCAGCATCAAAATTCAAACTCAATCAAACCACAAAATGTCAATTGTAATTCAACTGTACTTACAATTAGCATATATATCCCAGGTCCTTTTTCAGTGTGGCGTCTCCTGATGGTTAATGTGCGGAAGGAGTTGAACAGTTAGTAGTCAAGATGACAAAAGAAAGCTGAGTGGTTGGGGAATGAGCGGGAGAATGGGGTGCGGATGAACTCTAAGAGGAGGGGAGGGTGAAAAAGACAGCTGAGCCGACCTCCTTCTTCCCTCGCACTCACCGTGCTGCTATGTGTGGCCATGACGACCCCAGATATGTTTAGGTTTATTAATAAACACTGGATTTGGAGAAAGATACACATGAGCACGCTGTTTCAACCTGATGGAGGAAAAGAATTGAACAGAACATATTCTTTAAAGGACTAAATTTGTTTCTTTAAGATGTTCAGTGGTTGTATAGATGTGAGCAATAGAGGTAGGTTTCCAATGAAAGAGCGTCGGTCCAGGATTCCATCCGTGCCTCGTCATTATCGAGGAGTCTTTAAATAGCTGCCTGTACTTTTGTGACTACAGTACTTCCCGAGGGAGGATTGGTTTTCACCTAAACTTCTGACCTCATGAATTCGGCAGACAGGACAGGAAATACAAGGAAGTACGCGGTAGGGACTGTGAAAAATGATCCTTGGAGATGATGCAGACAGTAATGAGTTCGGCTGCACTGAGACAGGGCAGAGCTACGGATGCATCCAAATTAATTGGAATATCAAAAATATATATATATGATTAAACTTCAGTATGTCTTACTTCACTGAATTTCTATATATTATAGCTACAGATATACGTTGTATATAACACATAGAAAGAGGAAACTGGCTTCAGTCCAGTGGTCCAAAGTCTGGTCAGATAAAAGTAAATTTTGCATTCCATTTGAAAAATTAATGTTGCAGGCTCTGGGGAGTGGGACGGCACAAAACCCAAGTTGCTGGAGGTCCAGTGTGAAATTTCCATACTCAGTGATTATCTGGGGAGCCGCTTCACGTGCTGGTGTCTGACCACTGCTTTTCTTGTATTCTTTATTCTTCATTAGTTGTCAACCAGGACATTTTAAAACACGGAGGAGGCAAAGGCAGCTATACTGCAGCAGGTACAAACACAAAAATTAGCCTCAAGTATTGAGTTAACACACAGCACACTATGTGGACATGCTTTCAGTAGGATTTGTTTCTTGTTCATTTGGGGTTGAGTGTATTGCTTGATTGCATAAGACGATACATTCAAAGACCACTAGATGGCATACTAGTGCAAACTTTAATCTCACCTGCTATAGAAAATAAACTTGTTGAATTTCTAATCTGATCCTCAAAAACACTCACTACTTCTAAAATGTATTGAACTCAAGACTGAACAGTAAATTTCAGCATTAGTTGGTGTTGAATTTTATTGGAAAACAAACTTCTGCTTCCCAAAAAACATGCAGGTAGATTTCTCCTGCATGTTGTCAGTATCAAATTACCGAGCCTATTTTAAAAATGTACTTTATCTACTGTCAAGAGCCTGTAAATAAATGTCCGTTATCCTTTTGGGATTCAGACTCAGGGTTTCTATGAAAACATTTTGCTCCCTGTAGGCACAAGACGAGATGTAATGTTGATTCAACCCTCTTGACCAAATCACCTTGGTGATTTAGTAAGTCTGGGCTTCGGGAGACTGTAATTTACATGACGTAATGGACAACACGTCAGAAATGTAATGATGCACACCCACACAGCTACTGGGATTTAGGGATTTCAGGATTGCTGCATGTCATGTTTGCCATAAAAAGCAAAGTCTCTTTAGTTTCTTTTTGACTCTATTCTGTTCATTTGCATCCTGAGCAAAGGATGCAGGGAGTGCATCCGAGAAAACAGGGAAGCCACAGATTTAAGGGGGAGTTGTGGTTCAGGACAAAATGTCCCGCTGAGATAGGCCATATGCTGGATTTTCTTTTGGACTGCTCTGTTACTTTCTGCTCCAATCTACAGTTTTGTCCAAACTCACCAGAGCGTCCTGTCGGTGTGTCCTCCTCCACCTTCTGCTGCTCCTCTCCTCCAACCCCATCGCTGCTCTACAAAGAGCCGTAACATATCGTTGAACTCGTGTTTCCTTTACTACAAAGATGGAGAGCATAAAAGGTGACTTTGTTATCTTTTCAAAGCTTTTGTGACTTTTAGAGCCGCCCAGCTAATTGGCTCAGCGGAGGACCACCTATGCAGGTCACCATGCTGGGCATCAGTGGCTGAAGTCCAGGCATGGGATCAGAGATAAGAGATCATTTTTGTGTGCTTTTACTCAACACGCCTCTCTTTTTTTTTAAGGATCAAAACATCAAAGCAAACATAACTTTTTTCCCCCACAGATGTCTTCAAATGCTTTTCCATAGATAGTTTGTTGTTGGAAGTAATGGGTGGAGTGTTCAAATGCATGAGGCCTTTTTTGATTCCTGTTTTATTTAGGTTATATGTGGCCTCAACATGTGTAGCTCACAAGAATAATTGTCTCTTTTAATAAATATGTATATCTCAAATTTTGGTCAAAAGCACTAAATGAATTTTTGTTGAATATTATTTCTCATTACAATGAGGATTTTTCCCCCAATCCGTGACATTCTTTCTCCAAGGCTTCCTAAAAGAAAAAAAAAAAAGTAACTTTAGTAAATACAGGCTAATTTTAAATCTTGAATTCCTCATTAAAATAACAAAGAACATGTTAAACATTTATCTTTAAAAAAAACAATTTTCATCAACTGTTTCAATCTGGCATTAGGGCCAAACGCAGGGTAGACACAGCTCTTTTGAAACTGCTGATTGATTTAACAATAAATCAAGATTTTTGTAATCTTACTCCTTTTGGGCTACTGGATTTATCCGCTGCTTAAAATCTGTGTAAAATCTTGCTGAACAGGCTGCAAAGCCAGTTTGTCCTTTTAGATAAATCACTGAGTTGATTTAAGTCACTCCTAACAAAACTTGATAGTTTTGTTTCAGGAAGAACACTTTTCTATTATCTATGGCGTCCCACAAGGCTCAATACTAAGCCCTGTCCTTTTAACCCTTGTAACCAGTTAAACTGTGTGCTGTTGAATTTTATTTGTTGTTGAGTTTGTCTTTATTTTTTCTATTTAAAGCATTATTAAAACACCACTGCTACTATTATTATTTTTTATTAGCATTATTATTAGCATTATTATTACCACTACACTATCGGTTTGCAAATATTGCTAAAGTTATGTCTTTTGAAAGTTAATCTCACTGTATTATGCTAGTCAATGTAAGCAGTAATAATCATCCATCCATCCATCCATCCATCCATCCATCCATCCATCCATCCATCCATCCATCCATCCATCCATCCATCCATCCATCCATCCATCCATCCATCCGCACATCCTTGTGGGGTTTTCTCAGAGCTGGTGCCAATCTCCAGCAGTCATTGGTTACAACAGTTAGCATTTTGATTCACAGTCATGTTTTGTAATCCTATTTTCACAATTAAGTTCTTCACTGAAATGCAGCCTTTGTTGCAATGACTACTTGAGGAGCAATAGAAGAACATTTCTTCCTTCATTGTCTCTATGCAGCTTTCCATTAAAGCTAGCTGGTTTTCTGTTTAAAAGATGGAACCAAAAAGCCAACTTCATAACGTCTGGCCTAATTTCTGCAGCAGTATAACGCTGCAGAAGGCTCTCTACAGCCTAGAGAAACATAATGACAGAGAGCTTATTTGGTGTTTACTTTGAAAAGAGAGTTTCTGTTACGTAACTATCAGCCGCACTCTTTGTTTTGAAATTAGGCGGCCATTGTTTGGACATGTTGTGCTTAGGAGTCCAAAGGGATCACTTATTAACTTGCTTAAATGGTGCCAAGCCTTTGTTTTTCCTCTGACGGATATGCATTGATTTTTCTAATTATCCCAACTCTTTCACCAGAAGGCTGCTTTCATTTTCATTTCAAAATATAGGGATGTTTCTGGCGGTATTTCTTTTTTTAGCAGCAGCCTTTATCTTAAGATGTTGACTGATTTTTTTTATTTTATCACATGAATCTCTTGTAACAATCATTTGACTCAGTATATCACATTTAAGCTGTTGCACAACCACAGTCACTTCCCAGGGAGAGAGACAGCTGATGAAAACGGCTGATAATGGGAGATGAGAAAACTGGAAAAGATTACATCTCCTTTGTTCAGTCATGAGAGACAAACCATAAATTACATCCTCATGTGTTCGAGAATATGTTTATGATACTAAAATACAAGGAAGTTTGACAGGCAGTGTTGAGGATTGCTGGTCAATCAGCTCACTCTGTGTGAACTGCAACTTTAGGAATGAAGTCTACCTGTTTCAGTCAACATCATGGCAACCAGTGTTTAAATTCCCCAAGGCATGCAGACTGCTTCTGCAAACAGCAACAGCTCAGTCACAGAGTGGTAGGCCACCTAAAACAACAGCACACTGAAGAAGACAGAAGTCTGGAGAGATTCGTGGAATAGGTTTCCTCGACCATCCGAGCATTACACTGCCAGTGTAATGGTGTGAAGCATGAAGACATGTTCCCTGATATGATAAATCATGCTCCAACAACTGACTAAATTTGATGGATGAGTCTGCCGGTTGCCAGATAAACCTTGCTTGATGACGCCATTGTGCTGAGTGCACAATGGCACTCTGTCAAGAGCCATTGTGCTGTTTGGTTGGAGGATTTTTGCGTGGAACCCATTTGCGGATTACGCTTTCCTGTTCCAACGTGACTTTAATGCGTTTCCATTGACCGTATAATTGAGGAGATTGGAATAACGAAACCATGCGTGGGTTCTCTCAGGGTACTCCGGCTTCCTCCCCCAGTCCAAAAACATGACTGTCAGGTAAGTTGGTCTCTCTAAATCCTCCGTAGGTGTGTGTGTGTGGTTGTTTGTCCTGTCTGTCTCTGTGTTGCCCTGCGACAGACTGGTGACCTGTCCAGGGTGATCCCGCCTCTTGCCCGAAACGTTAACTGGAGATAGGCACCAGCAACCCTCTGGACCCCATTAGGGACAAGGGTGTACAGAAAATGGATGGATGGATGGATGGATGGATGGATGGATGGATGGATGGATGGATGGATGGATGGATGGATGGATGGATGGATGGATGGATGGATGGATGGATGGATGGATGGATGGATGGATGGATGGATGGATGGATGGATGGATGGATGGATGGATGGATGGATGGATGGATGGAAACACACCGATTTAAAAAATGGATGGGGAGTCAAGGATTTTAATAAAAGGTTTTTGCACTAGGACGAGGTGATTTTTTTCAGCTGTTTCGAAATCACTGCGATAGAAACACTTTTTTGCGCATTACATGAGTCATGTGCTCAACAACCGGTCGTTACTGCTGGTGCAAAAGATGAAGACGACAACAGGAAGTGGTAGGAGGATGATGGCACAGCAGGATTTATCGTGTAAACAAACTTATTTGTGTGTGGTTTTAATTGCGTTTCTTATTTAATGGAAACACAGCAATTGCGCAATTGTGTGATTTTTGACATTAGCGGGATATTGACAAAGTTTTGTGGACGTTTGTAATGGAAACGCAGCTTCTGTTTCAACGCAAGAAGAAGGTCCATATAGACATGGATTCGTTTATCCTGAACATTTTCAAGTGTAGTCTCTTTATGCTTTGCACTGCTCTACATACTTTTTTGCTTTTCTAGCAGCACCTGTTGCTTTCTAGCTCTCAGCCTCGTACTTTCGTCACGCTTTGTCTTGTTTTGGTGTTCTTCATCTGGACCTCATGTTCTCCTGGTGTTTACCAGCTCCTCCGTTTAAGCTCCCCTACAGCTGTTTTGAATACACTTGATCAGTATCACTTGTTTCCCATGCCAACCAATCACCCTTCCTTACGCATATTGCTTCCAGTTCATGGAGTCAGTTTCCAGCTCTTCCTTTAAAAGTTCCTGCCTCTCGTTTTGTACAGAACCTTGCTGCTCGTGTAAACTTCGGTGTCTGACCTCACAAATGGATTTCTGGAAGAAATACTCACAAACGCATCCCTAAAAATGATGGAAAACCTTTAAAAAAAATGTAACTTGTTACAGCTGCCAAGTGTATGCATGTTGAGGGAAACGTCTCAACAGTTTTGGATTCATTCAAAAATGTTGTCTCTCCTGGACGATCTGGCTCTCATACTTGATACTATTTTCATTTTGACCCGTGTTTCACCAGCAGCTTTATACATTTGCCAAAAATTCTCCCGACACACTCGCCTCAAATCTAAACACACATCAAGCTTACATTTTAAGTCGGCCTGTTAGTGTAATGAGTCATCATCTAGCGTGGGTGCAAAAACACAACCCGATGTGTCTCTGAATGTACAGTTCGCCGTAACGGGATACCTAATGGCGTGCTGCAAATGTTGCTTAAAATACTTAAGTAGATATTATGACCACTATCTTTTAATGAAGTGGGTTTTATGACATTTGCGGCCAGGAATGTTCAGGAAAAAAACAACAACAAAAAAACAGCCTCAGACTTTAAGTGTGCCGGCGTCCTTATTTGAAAGCGGTTTTTGACTGGAGAGGATCGGCGTTCTGTTTTTAACTCCCTTAATGAGATGGTGCGTTGAGTCCCGGCCCCTGTTTTCACGTTACAGAAACGACGAGAGGTCACCCCAGGCTTCCTGATTGTGACATCACCGGGCGACCCGCTGCGGAGAGCGAAAACGGGTCGCTGAAGAGGAGGAAAGCAGGAGAGACTGAGGCAGAGGGAGAAAAATAGAGGGGCAGTCTGGGTGGGAGTGTTGGAAAGCAGCAGTGGCTTTGTTTTTGTCCGGCCCCAAACTGCCCAGCGGCGACCACACCCTCTCAGAAATTCCTGCTGCAAAAATACTTTGACTTTTTTAGCAGCGCAGTTAGAAAAACATGGTTTCTTTTTCCCCCACTCGCGTTAGAAAACGCTTTGTCTTTGCATCTACAGGTCTCTGAAAGGGACATTTGAATAGAAGAATTGTATTGAGTGTAGTGTTGTGCAACAATACATCTGGTTTTGATGTAGATAATTGCTTTGGGTAATTACTAGCAAAACTAGTAATTTACATCAAAATGACCAAGTCAGGGCACAATCTAGTTAACAAGAAAATAACAGGCAAATAGTTCAGTTTCACTTATTGTTTATTTACCAGACTGATGTGATCTGGGTATTAAAAGGAGAACAGATGAAGAGATGAGTCCAGCAATACACGACACAAGTATGATACAAGTATTATACAAGTTTGTTGACAAGATTAATTCAACTTTACAGTTAAGAGTACTTTAACCGGCAAACTCACTGAAGAAAAAGTTTGAAAATGAAAAAATTGATCTGAAAGTGAAATTGTTTAAGACTTAAAATAAGACTTGATTCTGAAAAGTAGTTTTGAACATTTCTTTCAATTTCAAAACTTTTTTCTTTCAGTTTAGTTTTTTATTTTTCTTTCGAACAAACTTTCTGGCCCCAATTTAGCTCCATATTTGTTCCCTAATGTTCTCTAGCAAACTTCAAAACCCTTTGGCACATTAGCGGGATTTTTACCGAATAAAGTTGGATATGCCAGTAAAGAGGGGCTGGAACAAAGAAACAAAACAACTTCTGCAATGCCCCGCAAATTGACTTTTATGCAGTGAATGTGGAGTTTTCAGCTTTCTGTTATGAACTCTGCACAAAGGTTTGGATTTAAACCTCTGTGTGCGAGTTGCAGAGCAGACGGTTCTCCGCGCAGCTGGCCGGGTTTGGCTCAGACCGCTTTTCAAAATTCTGGGAAATACGTCTCAGTTCAATTTGAAACAACTGATGGATTTCAGCTGATGGAGCTCCAAGACATGGAGTTCTGACTTCATCCAGCTTTTTATATCTCTTGTTGCTTAGCTTATTAGCTCAGCAAGGGCCCAGTGAACTTGCACTGACTTGAATTAAGTTGTTCTTGCAGCTGAAAAGAGATTAAAATTTGATATACATCTTGCGGGGGTCCAGCCGCTCATGCTTTCGCACATCGCAGACTGAATCCTACTAAATTTTCCTTCTCTCTATCGGCGAGAGGGAAAACTTGGAAGCAGGGAACGAGGATCAGCTCTACCCTTCAGATTGTCTGGGAACAGCAGCAGCTGGGGAAAGAAGGACTTCATGGACAAATCATTGCCATCAACAGTCGAGATGATTGATCAGATTGAAGTTGTAGTGCCTAAAAAACCCAAATGAAGTACTTAAAAAAAAAATTAGGATATGAAATGAACAAACTGTCTCTGTTGCCTGGATGATGAGCCAAACTACTTGCATGAGGCACAACAAAATATGTGACTTTCATATCCCAGTTTTCCAAATTTTTTGACATTATTTCAATGGTTTTGTTTTTCATTTTCAGTAAACTTCAAACACATTAAGAAGGTGAATAGAAGGTGTAGTGGGGGGTGTACAAGAGAAAGAGCAGCACATGTGGACAGGAACTGATCCGATTGCAGTGTTGACTGCTCAGCTCCTTCAGACTAGCCAGCAACAGTTAGCAAGCGCCTGGTAGTGTTTGCTAACTGTTGTTGGTTAGCCTCAGTGATCAGCTGAGCTTACGATGTTCTGTCAGTGAGACGCTGTTAAAAATGTTCCTAAAGGGTTAATAGAGGAGCCATGTTGTGACGACTTCCTGAAGGCGGGGTTTCAGAAAGAGCAGGAGTTTTTAAAGAGACAGAGGTCCAATTTCAAGGCATCAAATTAGAAAATAGAGCTTCTTTCAAGTCCTATTTGGTATATATGTCATTTTTATACCAACTGAAATTAACATAGATACTTGATTACGCTACAAAATTACACCATATGCCTGGAAAACACATAACACATTGATTCAAACTTTTATTATACTCTCCCACTTAATTGTTTCATTGAATAATAAATTTGGACCATTAAAATATATTGAAAATAATATTTTTATACGTTTTATATATGTCTATCCAACTTAATTTAAACCGTCACATTTATTTATGTTGGCTTTTAATAGTTCTTTAGAACTTGTTTTACAGGGGGGAAAAAACAACAAAGTATGGAGCAGAAAGGAGAAGAGGAGAGTGAGGGATTGTGGGGGAATCTCAGATGACCTCATCCCAGAGAAAACTGTCAGCTGGTCTGGTTCAGATGGAGGCCCGCGGTCACAGAGGACATCCTGGAGGTAACTTCTGCTCTCTTCAGGGTTCGGTAATGGATGGTGATTACTGTGGGTCGACCACTCCAGAGGGGGTAGATGAGTCTCGTGACTTCGTGACTTTCCACCTGAGTCGCGTGTTGTAAAAGCCGGTTGTCGTCGTTATTGCTGTTCTGAAGCTTAAGTTTTAAATGCTGATTTTTGACGTGCACACACTCCCCCCGCCCCTCCTCTCAAAGCTGTGCTCTAGTGATTTATGACGTCAAACAAAGAAATGCCGACACATATTTGTCTTTCTCGGTTTACTCGGTAGCTGTGTCTACTTTTAACGTGCGGTTTAAACGTTAAAACGTCTCTGCGCGCTCCGTCATCTCCGGTGGGTTTGGTGAGACGGACAGGAATCTCCTCTCCTTTCCCGCCGCTCAGCGTGGACCTCTCCCCGTTTCTTAAAACTGTTATTACAGCCATAATTCTCCTGCTGTACCCTCTTTTCTCCTCTCACCTTCCTCTCCACCCCTCCCATCCTCTCTGCCGCGTTATAAATAACACCCTGCCTGCTTTTACTGGAGGTAAAACCTGAACGCCAGTGTTTAATTAGCGCAGCTGAAACAGATGCTGGTGTTTCGGTTCGGATGCGGCGCCGTCGTGTTTGTCGAGGCGAGCGCAGAGGGGAAGTATTTGGGTCGGTCGCGGGACAAAAGCAGGCCGGGAATGACAATGCTGCTCTGAGAGAGCTGGGCTTATCCCGGCCGGCAGCGTGGATTTCCGGCCTGCAGTCTACTTTCAGTCCCATCAAACACACATGCTCTCACACACAGGTCCCTTCCTGAACGGTTTGGGTCGCTCTCTTCCAGCCGAGTGGGTCAAACCAGATGAGGTTCCAAAATTCACTTAAGGTTTTGCAGATTCTGCCGCCCCAAATGTCTGTTGTTTTTTTTGTTGTTGTCGTTGCTTTTTGTTTTTTACTTAAATATTAGAATATTTTGTTGAGCTACCATTTGCTCTGCTTTGTAATTTTCCCTTCAGCTTACAATAATGAAATACTTGAGTTGATCCATCATACAAAACCCAGATAAATATATTAATGGGACAAAAAGAGGAAAACAGTTCTAAAAAACTTCCATCTTTTTTAAAGTTGTTATGCTTCCTTAAACAGTTAGGTCTATGGGCTATACAAGACATGTTCAATATTTATTTATTTATTTATTTATTTATTTATTTATTTTACTTATGGAAAATTATTCTTAGACGAGATTTTAGTTTTCTCAGCTCTGCCTATTTTGAGCTCCTTTCAGAATGAGCCGTTTCAGGGCCTCTTTTCACTTTATATCCAAATAAGCTGCTGCTTGGCCACGCCTCCTCTGCCCCCAACCCAAAAGGTTAAACTTGCGTGTGACAGTGGCTGCAAACAGATGCTCAATTATACAATCGTACATGTTTGAAAAGCAAAAGTGCAGCCTCGTTCTCGATCAGAAGCAAGTGGCTTCTGGACGTTAAGTCAAGGACAGAACACTTGTGTTTTCCAGCAGCCATTGTACAGCACATACAGCGGTAAAACCAGCCGACTGAAAGTTTTGGAGCTCTGCTGGGGTTGCTAGGTGACAGGTGGAGCACCGTTGGGGTTTCTAGGTGAAGGGCAGTGCCTGCTAGTTTGTGACGTTACATTTGCTAAGTTTTTGAAACAGCTCATTTTTCATACACCAAAAAACATTGATTTATTGCCAAAAAAGAAAAAACAGAAACAAACAAAGCAGTTTTGGGAAGTACAAAAATGTGCAAACTATGAATTTAGCCTTGAGGTTCCCTTAGTGATCATTATTGCACAAACAACATCATGAAGACCAAGGAACACAGTAGAACCATCAAGGTGAGCTGAGTTATAAAACAATATCAGAAGAATTGATTGAACAGCCAAACAAAGAACTATTTGCAGTTTGCCACATGCAATGCACAACATCATGTTGGCCAACTTTCACTAGAAGGTGCCTCTGGTCAGATGGGACCAAAATTAAACTTTCCAACCAATGTGGAAAATACCATAAACGTGGAACGTGGAAAACACTATGTCAGAAAACAAACACTGCATTGGCTGTTACACCATCTACACTGTGTAACACGGTAGTGGCGGGAGGGGGGTGAAGTGCCAGTCTTGATGTAACCCAAATCTTCCATTAAAATTTGTGATCATGGAGAAATCTGTGTTTGTTTCAGAACTTTGAATTCCAACGAAATACCTTAAAATCAGCTTGAAAAACTTGAAAAGGTTTTCCGGCGATGCACCGTGATCTCTATTTGACCAAATGGCACGGCGTACAACCTTGTAATCCTCCACCAGCAGGAAGGAGGCTTGTAAAGAGGCGTCCCCTGTGACTGTAGCAAAGAGGAGCCGATTATCTAAGGAGTGATTGGCGATACATTCCCCAGTAGGCTCACAGAGTTCTATGGGTTAATGATTTTGTGTCTCTCTCCATACACACACTCACACATTCCCAGAGGGACCTTTAGCAGACACACTGAGGATGGCTGTTTTCTTCTCTATTACCATGGAAACGTTAAACATTTCAGTCTGTTAAGCACAAGTCGACGGAGCTATGACTCATTTTAACCCCTCCCGGCTCGGCCGCTTACAGTACCGAGCCCGCTGTACCTCCCACACACACTGGGACCAAAAAAACAAAACAAAAAAAAACTGGCGTCAGAACCCTCACATGTCATTAATCACCTCACTTTCATAACCTGCCAACAGGTCTGATACATGGGGGGAGTTAATTAAGTTTTAATTACTTTAAATGGAAGCAGAATGGCGATCCGTCACCCCAATCTAACGGGGACATAATGGACACAGTGTGCATTCATTCTCTCTTGGCTGAAAATCTTCCTCTGAGTTTTCCATTGTTTGCCGATGGAACATGACAAAGACTGCTGCTGGCTAAAGCTGTGTGGAAAAAATAAAAAATAAAAAATTGGACAAAGAGGAGGCGACCTGAACCATGTGAGATCCATGTGTTGGAAGATCTTTTTGCCTCAGAGGTGGACTGACAGTAATGGGTTGAGGCGATGTGTCAGAAATAGCCCAGGAATCCCGACGGACAGGTAATCTGCAGCCTCATCCCAGCGGCTAAATGAAGACATTGACCCACAAGTCGCTGGCTAAAGATGGAGCAGACAGAGCGAATTAGCCTCTGGCCTAGTTCGGCTTTTCAAAATGTTTCTGGCACAACTTCACCCAGTCCTGAGGTTTGTGGAGAAGGTCACAGATCTGCTGAGGTGACAACTCAAGCAACACTTGAAGGGCTAACACATAACTTGACGAAAGCCGCAAATCGAAACGTGTTGGTCTACCAATAAAGTAGTTTTTTTTTTGCATTTTAGAATTTTAAGTGTTGCTGGAGTTTTCACCTTAGCAAACGCAGCTTTTACAAGAAATCGGTTTGGTGTGTCACAACAACAGAAATTCAACCATCTATTGTCTATAGCCAATTGTACTTGCAAGGTCTGGTGCCCATCTCCAATAGCCATTGGCTGAGAGGTAATGAACATTAAGAATTGACAAGCCATTGGGATTCTGACAGAACCTCATTTCATATAAATGGAAGACCAAGAGACACCTCAGACGGGTCAGGGATAAAGTTGTGAAGTGTTACACAGGGTTAGGGTGATGAAACAAAAGCTTTAAGCATCACACAGACCTCTGTTCAATCCGTTTTCTGAGAATGTAAAGCGTATGGCACGATTACCAAGCTGCAGTGAGAGACCCTCCACCTAACCTGACAGGATTAATCAGAAAAGCAGTCAACACACAGAGAGCAACAGAGAGAAGGTAACTCTTAAACATGCACTCCACTAATCTGACCTTTATGAAAGAGGAGCAAAAAGTGATCAATTGTTTTCAAAAGAAAGTCATAAGAAGTTCATCAAGCCATGTAGGAGACTCCAGCCGCGTTTCCATTACAAATGCGTGCAAAACTTTGTTGATATTCCGCTAATGTTGAACAAAACAACAATTTCTCACTTGCTGTGTTTCCATTACATAAGAAACGCAATTAGTTTGCTCACGCTACAAGTCATTAAAAACATGCGCTGCCGTGATCTCCCCCACCGTCCTGCCCTTTCC
The DNA here is from genome assembly GCF_904066995.2 of Poecilia reticulata. Classification (NCBI taxonomy): domain Eukaryota; kingdom Metazoa; phylum Chordata; class Actinopteri; order Cyprinodontiformes; family Poeciliidae; genus Poecilia; species Poecilia reticulata. Next base: position 7,515,915 of record NC_088840.1, on the reverse strand, counting down.
AACTACTTCCTGTCGTCATCTTCTTCGTGGTTTAGAGCCTGCGGCAACATCTGGTTGTTGATCATGTGACTAGTGTGACGTGAAAAAAGTGTTTCCATTACAGTTTAGTGATATTAACCGATTTCGATACTTGCCTAAAGAAAACAGCTCAACCCAGCGCCAAAGCTTTTTGTAGAAATTGACTTGATTCCATTCGAAATGTCCAATTGTGCAATGATACGGCCAATGGAAACGCAACTCTGGTTTCTATCTATCTATCTATCTATCTATCTATCTATCTATCTATCTATCTATCTATCTATCTATCTATCTATCTATCTATCTATCTATCTATCTATCTATCTATCTATCTATCTATCTATCTATCTATCTATCTATCTATCTATCTATCTATCTATCTATCTATCTATCGTAATCAAACCAGCCATGTTGCTTCAGTAGCTACAAACCACAAACTACTTACCTCCAGCCCCCTCATCTCTGATGCCGCTGCCCACCAGCCCACCCACAAAGCCCCACACCACAGTGCAATCTGTAATTCATGACAGATTTCTTCCACAAAGTTCACTTTAAACATGAATGCAAGTAAAACATGACAGACTCGCAGGTAACTGGCCCCTTGTGACTCACTCTACCTGTCTCCCTAATTACGTGTGTGCGTGCGTGTGTGTGTCGCATTTAACAAGCGGTGTCAGGTTTCCTCTGGTCTGCATGGGGTCAAGGGACAGAGTCAGGAAAACTAAACATCTCAATCGTAATCTGTAGTTTTCTTGATATATTTAATCCAGACCTTTTTTTTCTCCCACAAAATAAATGTCCAACTCAATCTCAAATCATAATTTTTTTCCCCATGGGGGAAGTGGGGTCCACACCACCACCTAGCACTGTAACTGGAAAAAAATCAAAGGGCTAAGGCACAAAAACGTTCAAAAAGTGCAGAAGGAAAAACCGCTGGTGATCCCACCGAAAAGCTAAAAAGTCAGTTTGGAATGTGGAGAGAAGCAGGCAGCGGCGGAGCTGTGTGGCCGACTGCAAACAGCAACGCGAGAGGGTGGAGGAGAGGCTGGCTCTTGTGCAGAGGGGTGGGACGGGCTGTTTCACAGAGCATGCAGCTTCATTCACTCTGCTAAAAAACACACGCACACTCGCCTATCCCTCGGAAAGCTGTTCTCAGGCCGAGGGGGGGAAAAAAAACAAGGAGCAGCAGAAGGAGAGGACAGAACGCTTCGCTGAGTAAGTTGCTTAAGATTGTGTCTTTTGCGGATTGTCATGCAGCAAAAGCATACATGTTTGGATTGCAACGGCAGGTAGAGGAAGCGTACAGTTGACTCTGATCCTTTTTGGTTCTGTTTTAGTAAAACACCAGGCTTTTTCTCACTCTATTTCTGCTCTTCCAGCCCATCCTCAGTTACTTTTCTGCTTGTTTGAGCCGCATGTGTGCTCGCAAATGCGGTGGTACAAAGATCTGGCTTGCCTGTGCAGGATGGGTGTGTGAGGGATGTGAAAACTTCAGCTGGACAACGAGAGCGTGCTCAACATAATCCAGCTGGAATCTGTCCGTTGTTTTTCCTCTCGGCCTGGGTTATTTTCTAGTTCTAGTTCTTCTTCTTGACGTCTCACTCGCTCACCCCTTCCCTGCAGCTTCCGTCTCCAGCCCTACTTTATGTGTCTCATCCTGCTGATCTCACTGTTATCCCAGGTGGTTGGACGGTCAGGAAGAACCGATACCAGGGGAGAGGCCAGAGAGGGACTCTCATCGAATCCTGGAGAGAAATTTCACATCCGGTCCAAGCGGAGACAACTGAAGGGAGTGTTGGAGGGGGAAGATATCTACCCACTGGGACCAACCTCACAATGTCCCGGAGGAGGTCTACAGGTGATCTGGTGCCCAGGGACATCTCTGAGATCTTAGCCAAGGAGGCGAGGGCTCAGCGTGGACAGAAGAAGTCGGGAGTCTCCCTGGGACAAGCCTTCAACTGGTTGAGGAAGAGCCGGAGGAAGAAGAACCTTGGCAACGGGGTGAGCCGTATCCCCACCGGGGTGGCGGATAATAAACCGGGACTTCTCAACCACGATGCCGCGAAGGGTTAGTGACCTCTCATGCCGTAGCTTCTCTGTAAATGCTTCACTTCACTGTATCTTCAGTGTCATGATGGTGTTGCAAAACTGTGAAGATTTTGAGTGTTGGAAATATTTAAAAATTAACAAACACAAGGCAAACTTCAACACAAACTCTTCCTGTCGTTAAAGTTACGATGCGGATTTTCAGCATGAAGGTGATAAAACAAATCCAAATCTTTTTTCTCATAGGGTTAAGATGGTTTGTATTTATGTTTTGTACTAGAAAAACTTGCATGTTGCCGTGTGATGGACTAGTGACTTGTCCAGGGTGTACCCGCCTCTCACACGTTAGCAGCACCCCTCCCAACCTCACCAGGGTTAAGGGTGTAAGATAACGGATGGATAAATGGAAAAACTTGCACATAAATGATTCCAAGAGGGAAAAAAAAATCTTTTCAAGGTCACCGTGTTTGGTTTTATGATACCTCTCTACAGGTGCATCTCAATCAATCACAATTTTATTGAAAAGTTTATCTATTTCAATATGTCAGTTCACCTATTGAAACGCACTGTCATATAGATTATAGGTTACTTATGACGACTGATGTTTTCAGGCCTTTATTTCTGTAAATTATGTCGATTTTCCACTTATAGCTCATGAAAGCATAACATTTAGCATCATTAAATGCTTAATAAGGTACTTTAAGTCAGACAGCTGCATCAGAATGCATGTCAAATTTATCGAGACGTACCCATATATTTGTTTTTTTATGGCCCCTTTTGCCATTTTGCACCTTCATTCCAGAACGAAACTTAGTCATTTTGTCTATTTCTACTTTCATTTCATACATAGTCTGTTAGGTAATTATATACTTTTACTTTTCCCCTTGTTTCCATTGATTATTATTTCGATCACTTTGCTGCAGGTGACTCTTATAAAATATGAAGGTGTGTAGGATCTGGAGAGATAAATGCGATGGAGGAAAAAGTGCAAGAAGTATTTTAGATTTTGGACCGAAGGTAATAAAAATGTCAAAAACCAAGAGATAGCCTTTTATTTCAGCTCCCATAGGAAGCTCCAAAGCAGATGCTAGCGTTAGCATTGCTAGCAGCTAACGGTTAGCCAGTCGCAGTATTTTCGCAATGCTGACAATTTATTTTTCACTGAGACGTACCTGCCAGCCCATTGAGGAACACAAGAACTACTGCTTTTTACTTCAAAATAAAAACCTTGAACAGATTCCTTACTGTATCAGGCTTAAAACATAGTTTATTTGACAGGCTAACTAACAACGAGACAGCCACTTTTCAAGTAACCAAAAAAATATATCCATTAAATAAGATTTTGCTTAAAAAAACACACATACACACACAATTTATCTCTTTCTTAAATGGTTGGATACAAAAGGATCTGTTACGTTTGTATCTCATCACCATTACTGGCTGACAGGAAGTGCGCCAGTGGAGGGTCTGAGGGTCTGTTGCAGCTCGTTATTGATGTTCCTGTATTACTTTTTTCTTTTGTAGATCAGCTATTTTTAAGTCTTTCTTGTTTCTTTGGCAACTTTGTTGTGGCTTTTCTTTTAATCACAGCCTTCACGGTGATGATTTATATCTGAGGAATGTGTTGATAAAAGGTAAAGAGGGATTTATTCTTGGTCAAGACATCAGTCTGCACATCTGTATTTTGGCCAGTGACTCACTGATGCAACTCTGGGGTCTAATCCCCTTTTTTCTGTTTACTGGTGCGTTTGCTTGGTCGGCAGCACAGAGATTACCCACACTCCCCATTTCCTGTTTCTGTTCCATCCCTTTAGTATTCCCTTTTTCTTTTGTCATTCTGCGTGTGTGTGTTTGTTGTTGACGTGAATTCAGATTCACTCCAGGACTTTTATTTTTATTGACTTGTCCAACCAAAAAGCCAAACTTCCGTGATTCATTAGTATGCTCAACATTCTGGATGGGTAACAGACAGTGTCTCCTTTAGAAGCCAAAGTTTAACTAGTAATAGTGCAAATAAATCCTTAGCAGAGGATGTGGTTAAATGCTGATGCAAAAATGTGTGGGAACCATGTTTTTTTGGCATTTTGTGTCAGGGGTTTTTCCAGCGTAAGCCTGAAAAGAAACACGTCAAGAGGCACGACAGGCAATAGACTGAAGAGGCCAGAGTCAGATAGGGCAAATTATATTTAGGACTTCCAGCTTGTTCCCTGAAGTAATTTTTAGATTTTGGTGAAGAAACATTACATTAAAATGCTTTGTTCAACCCGATGAACCCCAGACTTTGTTCACTGCTTTCCTGTCCAACTTAGCTGAGCATGTACACAGACAACCGATCTGTATCGCTTCCTTCTTCTCTGTGGTTTTAGGCAACCTATCTATCCATACCAATGTTACTACCCCACTGTTGGTGAATCACAAAATTTTCTGGTTTAGTTTAACTAGCCCAGTTTAATATTCGACTTGTAAATTCAAGAAATTGCTTTAATAGAACTTCACTGACAGCATAATGTAGGCTAAACAATGTCATACAGAGACACGCCATTCGATACAAGAACAGATGAGGAACAAAGTTATTGACATCTATCTACCGGTCTGGTAAAAGTTACCAAGTCATTTCCAAGAGTTGGGGATTCTAACGAACCGACAGTAGGAGCCAAAACACGTAAATGGTGAAAATTGGAATAGTGGACAACATTCCCGGGTGTGGCAATCCTTCCAAAGTTACTCCAAGAGTACATCGGCGACCAAAAGTAATATCTAACCCAAAGTATCCAAGGGAGACTTCTGAGGCCAAAACTCCCTCTAACCAAAAAAGAACACAACGTGTTTCCCAAGACTTGTAGGAAAAAAATTACATAGATTAATGAGACGAAGGGAGAATGTTTTTAGAATTGCAGCTGGTATAAAACGAACAGCATTTAAGAAAATGAAAAAAAACCCTCCATGCTAGCATTCAGACATGATGATAATATCATGATAGCGCCGGGTTGCCTTTTCTCTTCAGGATCTGGATGACTTGCCATAATTGGTCAAACTATGAATTCTGATCTCTAGTAGAAAACGAAACACAGGAATGTCAGGTCATCGGTTTGTGAGCCTTTTAGAGTGACGTCCTCATGCAAGCTGTGCATTATCACTACAAAGACGTCCAGACTCCGAGCTGCTTTCGATCATCCATAATCACAAGTGGAGACAGCAATACAGCCACTCAGATGTGATTTTTCAAAAATAAAGTCCACAGTGTTGGGCAACAGCCATGCTGTGCATCGACACCAATATGCATGAAGTCTGTCAGAGACCTGGGCACTCGCCAAGGCATTTTGTCAAATCAATAACGATGAATAAATCATGTATCTCACCTTTTTACCCTTCTTGTCTGAAATGATTTCTGAGTTTTGTTTACTTTTTAAAACCAGTAGCTAGAGATCACTGGACTCAGTAGATCTTCCCTTTGACACAGCTTTGCCTCTATGACACTCTGATGATCAGGGTTGCACTGATTGCAGGTTTGTTCCCAATCACTGATCTTTAAAAAACTTGACAAGTTGATCTAGATTTTGGCCAATTGCGATTTTTTAAAAATAATTGACCTTGTGGAAAAGTCAGTCTTCTCTTATGACAGTGCAGAAAGAGGACAGTGGCTAATTTTCAGACCTTTGTGGAAGTAGATAAGATCAATGGACTAGGTCACCTTTGGGTGATCAGCCGATTACCGATCACCCAAAATTAAGGAGGGACGGTGTACCCCTACTTCTGATGCAGGGCGGTTACTACATGGCTTTGCAAGACAGTATCAAAGGGTTTTGCTCACTGTTCCCTTATCTCAGGTGATTGACCTTTTCATAAAACACAGATATGGCAAAAAGTTGCTCAATCCCAACTGGAAGGGTTTTGAAAAATTGGACACATGTACAGTTTGTTAGCAGCCATCAGCAATGCCACAATGACACCTTCCCTTTCACCAGAATGTCTTAGTGAGAGTCTCTCTAAGTGTGCACTCTGGTCAAGTTTTTGTATTTTAGACATTTCAACTCTTTCAGGTGCCCTTTTGAGTGTCCACTATGTTTAAAGGACATTTGATTTCTCTTGCCATGTCGTTACATTAACTAACTAAAATATTCAACTTAATTGTGTTTGTGTTGCTGATTTTCTACTTTTTTAAATCGGATCAGGCATTTGTTTCTCCCTGTATCTTTGTAAAGCCAACTTGTTGATCCTCCTGTCAATGCTAGACGTCTCGATTCGCCTCAGAAGCGCCACTCTGCAGTTCGGCTTTGGCCATCAGTTAGACGTTGAAGATCCTGTCCAGTTTGTCCAGTCTGTTTTTACGTGCTGAATTCCTCTGAGCGTGTCACCCTGCGTGCGCGTGCAGCCGGGATGCCAGATTGGGTCCAGAGTTATGCGATGCAGGGGAGAGATTACAACGAATCACAAAGCCCTATTCATCCTAAAGAGGACTCTTAGGGAAGCACTCTCTCAATGCTTTTTTAATTAGAGTAACTTCTCAGAGCAATCACACACACACACGTCTTCAAGTCTCACAGTCTCCACATTTTCATCAAACGTATTACTTTTTTTTTTTATTTGCATCTGAAAAGTGTTTTGTTCTGCGCTTCACGTTAACAGCTGCAGGCGTGAGCGCGGATGTCCCCGCGTGAACGGGTGCAACCCTGTATCACAGGGTGTATCTGTGTTTGTGTGTCAGCGGCATATTGCCGGGGCTTTAGGGCGGCGCCCGCATTCATTACATCACCTCTCCGAGCATAAGGCCCTTAACAGAAAACGCTGCAACTACCTGCTATGTGACGCATGGCGCTGTTCAGACCCTGAGGTCATTCTCGCAGTCCCACGTGTGCGTCCATGTGCGCAGACATTGTCTCCTGCACGCGTAGAGCCTGCTCTGTGTGTCACAGACCCAGGCCTCGAAAAAACTGTGCTGGTAATGCATGCCATTCCTCTTTCCTTGGGTTTTCTTTACATGCATGTGTGTGGCTGCCACATCACAAAACACGGTCGGGGTGTGTAGATTTACAAACTGTAATGCAGATTACAGGGCCTGGCAGAGTAACCGAGCTGCCAACGTCTCATTACGCAGACAACATTGTATATAGCTTTTAGTTCTATTACAGGCCACAACTCAGAGCGGCTTTAATGCAGTTTGGCAGGCTAAGGGCAGCGACCGAAGTGTGCCGGCGTATACAAGTTTAATGCAACCCCTCCATGATGTCCCTGTGCAACCATCATTCACCACACACACACACACACACACACACAGCTCAAGCCAATGAGAGAGGTAATTTTACCTGGGTAAGCAGATACCTCCGAACCTCATCCATCACCACAGACCTGAAGGTGCAGCTCTTAGGTAAATGTCTCCCAGGCAACGACATTGCGAGGAACGCGTTACTGTGGCAGGAATACAGCAAGCCAACAATAAACTCCGAGACATTCATCGTCCTTAAAGGCCAGCTAAACGCAAGAATATAAGGTTTGTGCATTGGATTGGAGTAAATCTAAAATACACCCTCATTAGGGTGTGGCATGGCAAATGTCAAAACATACTGAAAAATGGCTAGAGCCATTCTTATCTAATTCTGAGTGGCCTAACGGCATAAAAAACACTGATTTCTTTGTGTGTGCTTTCGCAAATAAAATGCATGTTTCAAATTGATCAAATTTACTGTGCCAATGGTTTTTAAATCGAGTCTGCATTTACAACTTTCAATCATATCTTTTTTATGACTTTGATTGCCCTCATTTGTCTTTATTCAGCTTTGAAAAATCTGTTCTAAAATTTGGCTGGTTTGGTTCTTAAATCCGGTTCACATTTAGCCAAAAATTTTGCAAATTCACTATTGGTTACCACACTTTTATGTAGTCTAGATAGAACCAATGCTTTTTTACATGCCTTTTCAATTAAATTTGTCTGTGGGACTGAAATTTAAAAATGTTATGTAATATTTACTCCATACAGTAGGTGGTGACAACATCATTATAAACCACATAAAAATGCAGATGGACATCCTTAGCGTAGCTAAATCAGTGCTAGGCAAAACATTCTAAAAAGCCTCGCAACATCACTGTAGTTTCTATGTTGGCACTTTGTCACTTTTTAAAATAATTTGTGGGTAATCAAGTTGTCAGAGACTATATATTGTATTGAGAACTAGGGTTGATTAGGTGTGCTCTATAGTCATAAAGAACTGTGAAGTAGCCTTTTAGCTTAGCGCCAAAAGGAAACTCCTGATTACGTACCTTAGCATTGCTAGCAGCTAATTGTTAGCCCAGCTTCGGTATTCAGTTGTGGTACTAGTTACTACTACCAATTCAAGACTGTAAATGTGTAGCCATTTCTCCCAGTTTTATGAATTTAAACATTGAAAGTACATGTGATTGATTTAATGAGAGACATACTGTCAGAAGTGTCGACAAACAGTTTACACTTTATATTTTTGGCGGCCATATTGAAAAATAAACGTGGAGACTTTAGACTTTCATAGTCGGAATTCTCACTTCATTTCATTCTTGTATTTTCAGCTCAGAATGCCAAGATGTCAAATTTGTCAACAAAACATGGCAACTCAAGAACTACTTCCTTTCACACTTCAAAATAAGAGTCTCAGACATATGGCTTCAAGTCCATCCAATTTAATAGCTAATATATGCTTCATCACACTAAGTCATCCTGATGACAACAGCGTCAGGATGACGCTGAAATATTTTGACCATGTTGCTCTCCTACTTTTTGTTAGCCTTACTTTTTAATTTACTGCAGATAAGCCCATTTCATACAGTAAATTTAAACAGATTTTTGTCCACTTTTACCAAATAGAACCCCAGATACAAATCAAATAGACATCATGGCAGTTAACCAAATTCACCCAGATTTTTCTTTATAAGGTTAGTCATAATGTTTTGTTTCATTGGACATGCAGGATGTTTGAAGTGGTGGAAGAGCAGCTGGAACACATCAGCCTGGACTGAGGGAGTGGATCTCTGTTTACACTGAGATACACAGTTAATTTCCCCTCAGGACAGTCCAAGCGTGTGTGCGTGTGTGTGTGTGTGTGTGTGTGTGTGTGTGTGTGTGTGTGTGTGTGTGTGTGTGTGTGTGTGTGTGTGTGTGTGTGTGTGTGTGCGTGTGTGTGTGTGTGTGTGTGTGGCTCTTCTTATGTAACACGGATTAACAGATACACCTGTTGAACTCTGCTTATTCCTTCCCACTGGGTCTCTCTGTATGGAAAGGATAGACAACACAATGGCAGAACAAACTGGGAGTTTAGTCAGTCTTTAGCAAAGTAATTGTAAATCCTCTGATGATTTCTGCATGTTAGAACTCAAAGAAGTGCTGCTTAATCTTCTGCTTCTCTGGGCCTTTTGTGTCTTCACAAACGCAAACTCTGATGTTTATCTTATGCGACTCAGGGCACCTTATGGGAATTATCACAACATCTACGATTGGCAGCAAATTTAGCAGCAGTGATTTGTCTCGGTGCCTCCCTTTGCCCCCTGCTGGGCTCGCGGTGGTAGTGCGTGTGTCTTTGAAGCGCACACCTTGGAGGGTGTGCATAAATGGCACGCTTGCAGAAGCTTTGACTAGGTAGCTAATTCTCTCTGCTGCTGCAGATTAGCCTTTTGGATTTCATCCCCCTTTGAGGTTTACCGAAAATGCTGTGTTGAGATTAGACCAATGTTTTCGTCAACACCGGCGCCAGTCGCCTGTTTGTGCTGCAGCATGTCGAGGGGATTAAGTGATACCTTATATTCACATCTTCATGTTCGAGCCCAGCTTAGGCGGTAAATCCAGACACAATGTGGAGATTTGCACTGCTGCTTCGGAGGACTAGAAGTTAGGAATCCACCTAAAACATACAGAAAAATGCTATAACTTTCTTCTCTGAAACTTTCTTTCCTACGAGATACCAAAGAAAATGAAGCAGTTTTATTAGTGAATGTAACACAAAGGGAATTCTCCCCACTACGGTCAGGTTTTTATTTTTATTTTGATTTAGAGGAAGGCAAGAATATTTTGTAATCTGTGGAGCAATAAAATAAATAAACAATAAATGATTTTGTACCGGGGGCTGCACAGTGGCGCAGTTGGTAGAACTGTTGCCTTGCAGCAAGAAGGTTCTGGGTTTGATTCCCGGCCCTGGTCCTTCTGCATGGAGTTTGCATGTTCTCCCTGTGCATGCATGGGTTTTCTCCGGGTACTCCGGTTTCCTCCCACAGTCCAAAAACATGACTGTCAGGTTAATTGTCCTTTCCAAATTGCCCCTAGGTGTGAGTGTGTGTGTGTGCCTGGTTGTGTGTCTCTGTGTTGCCCTGCGACAGACTAGTGACCTGTCCAGGGTGACCCCGCCTCTCGCCCGGAACCGATCCCACTGAGGGACAAGGGTGCAAGAAAATGGATGGATGGATGGATGGATTTTGTACCGGGAGGAAAAAATAAAAACATCGTCAGACAAAAATGTCTACTTTTTATTGCCAAGTATGCATCCACTAAAATAAAGTGAGAAATTGCCATTCAAAAGCTTAAACAGAGCACAACATGTTTGCTCTTATCCTTCATTACATAACATCCTAATTGCACTAAAAGTTGTGGTTGTTGCATGAAGAAGATGTAAAGTCCTCATATTTCTTTTAATCTGTTCATGAATCAAAAATATTCCACTCCCTTTCTGGTTTAACAGCAACCTGAACTGTTATGGCAATGGCAGCGCTTGGCCACTAGATGGGAGTACTGAATTGACTTGTTGATTTTCAGAACTCGTCTGTAAAGACACGAATCAAGGTCAAATATTGCAAAGGTAACAAAACGACGGATAGAAAGATGATTGCTTCTTCTTTCAACAAGTCTTCCCACGCTGTTTACGTCGACCGCATTGGAAAGACGCAGAAACAGACAGAAGCAAACTGGAGCATTCAGAGCAGCATTCATGTCTTTTCACGCTTCTGACGGTAACCCTGACAACCACTTTCCCTGACAGCAACGTGTCTCTACACCAGAATCCTTTAATGTGTCCACATACACACACATATACACACACACACACACACACACACACACTGTTGTTCACCTGCGAGTTTCTTACACCTGTCGAATGGTGACACATGTCACAGACGTTGATGGTTTTCCCATTGAAATGGATCTGGGGCGTGTTTTGCATGGCGTTTTGCAGCTCAGGGTATCTAAGTGCGCTCTCTGTGAGACAGTGCTCTACCAGCACAAATGTACTGGGCGCGGTTCTGCTGGGGCTGCATTAAGAGGCCGCATGATAGCAGATCATTTTACAGCCCAACGCCAACGCTGAGTAACGTCCGACACAGATACATCCCCCTCTTTCTCTCTAAGCAGTCATATTTCACCGACAGAAAAACTCTTCCTGCTCCTCGGATTAACAATCGATACCAGAAAAACAAGGCACTGGAAATTTCTCTTTGCCCTACGCTGACTAAACAAACTTTTAATGGTAATTAAATATATTAAGTAGTTCTTTGTCATTGTTACTTAAATATTCTGATGTGTTTGGAAAGTAATTTGTCATAATTGTATCATCTGGTAGCATTTATTTCAAAGTCAGTAAGATTTACCGATCTTTCAATATGAATAAGTAAATTTAAGTTACAAAAAGGTGAAGTTACTTAACTTTTTCATGTAATCCACCTTTTGTGAAAAAAATATATCCATTTAACTTTTTTTGATTAAGTACATGTAACAAAAAGTAAAATTTACCCAATTTATTCAAACCTATTTAGCTTTCTGCTGAGCATAATTTACTAAATATAGATGATAAAAAAAATACACTTGCATTCATGGTGTTTGAATTTTCTTTAAAATAACGAGGTTTTTTTTTTTTTATGTGAATCTGACACATCAGTTTTTCAGTGAACTACCCCGTCCGCCATCACTGCTAATCAGCTTTTCATTTCATCTCCTCTGGCTGTTCTCAGCACATCAGAGAGGTCTGGGAGAAAAACACGAACATGGCGTCCACTTTGATGAGCGCGCGGCTTCATTTTCTCGCCCTGCCTCCGCTCCCGTTCGCCTCCTGTGAGAAATCTCCCGTTACACATGGAGGTTAGCGGCGACTTCCGACCGGAACGGTGCGCGTGTCATCTTCGCCCTTCCTCCCGTCTCTCCAACATGATTCTGGGTGAACGGCATCGATTCAGAAACCCCAGAATTAAGGTCATGGCGACGGAGTGGCAGCAAAGGCTGCAAGTGTCCAAATATCTGTGAATTACAGGAACTGCTATATTTGCATTTGCGGCGCCTCTTAACCATCAAACCTTTTGACATTTTGCTGTTTTTGGTGTGTTCAACTACATCTTGTTCACTGGATTGTCTGAATATCAAAAACTCCAAAGTAATTTAGAGGGCCAATTGAGATCTACATCATGTTATAATATTATTATTCATCAACAACATGTCTGGAGTTTTGCCTTGATTCTTTCATGCATGTTTGCGAAATCCTAAAGTCTCCTGCAGCAACCACTTCGCTGTGTGAAACGCCTCTGTGGACGTAGCTCCACCTTCAACACGCAGCTCCTCCTCCTCATAGCTGCAGTTAACAGAGGAGCGATGTTGTAATTACTTCCTGTATTGGAAAGAGCAGGTCTTTCTTAAGGAGACGGAGGCCCAATTTTAAGGCAGTAAATTACAAAGTCAAATTTCTTTTATTTACTACAACTCAAGGTAAAATAGTTTCTTGATTGTGCTCTGAAAACACATAATGCTCTCCTTCAAAGTAAAGTACCTTTTTTCCCCCTGTTCTTAGATGTTTGAACAATCCTATTAAAATCTTGTATGGACAGATGGACAGAGCACCCAGTCAAAGTTTACACGTACATCCAATCGAGATGTTCCGGCTGGATTTTAGTACCGTTAGATTCATGTCCTGCTCCCCAAAGTATTTAATTGCAAAAGTCTTGAAATAAGTTCAGGAGCAGCATCTCATTAAAACAAGAAGATGCTTTGGTCATAACGTGATGCAAAACCCGTCAAGATGAGAAAATTGTTCTCAATTTAATTAGATTTTTTAAAAAACATCTTAAAACATTTACATCTCATTAAAACCAAAGTATCTTCTCTTTTAAATGAGAAAGGTAGTAGCATTAAAACAAAAACACCTCTTGGGATTTTTGGGTGTCGTCTGCAAGAAAGAAGGCGAGAAGAAGCAGAATCTGAGGGAGAACCTGTGTTCCTTTTTAATAAGTCATAATCTCAGAGAAGCGTGTGCTTATGTCTCGTTAAGACGAGAAAATTTCTCATTACAAACAGAAATAAAATTCCTCTAATTTTAACAAGAAACTTAAGCTGTAGCGAGTTTTGCATAACCTGAAAGCTTTTTGTTGTAACGACAAACTGCTCCTGGATCTCTTTCCAATCTCTGGCAATTAGACAAAAACAAAAATTATTATTTGCCAAAAATCACACCTAATTTCCTTTTCTGTTTATCAACATCGACTCTGTTTTGTTGGTATATGGTGTAAAATTCCACAAAATCCATTTTATATAAAGTGGTTGTTAACAATATCGGTTTTATTTAATGGGACATAATGTGCACATCAACGAACGCAGGATGTTGTCGTAAATATGTCGAATTTAGCAAAAAGCTAATTTTAGTCAAGTTGGGACTTCCATCCATAGTCCCAACTTAACAAATGCGAGAGGGTCCAAATGGGTTGAACGTTTCTGAAAGCCACAGAAGGTGTTTTGCTTTAAAAGACAAAAGACACTGATGTGTTGGTGGGTCTCTTTTTAAAAAAACAACAAAAGAAAAACCATTATCTTTTTCGTGTATACCATCTGGCTCCGTGTCTGTATTTTCTCCAAGCGTAGCTGGAATACTCTCATCTCAAAGCCAGCTTTGATCAGTGGGACCGGCTCTCTGGCCTACTTTTCCTCTACCAGAGTCTGCATGTGTACGCTCAGAAAAATCACGACGTATTATTAAGCACGTCATGGCTGTTTACGGGTCTCACTTTTCCATCAGACAAGCACGTTTGATGTGCCGCTCTCTTCCCGCCGGTTCACCTTCTATGTGTGTGTGTGAGAGAGACACACACGGAGGAATCTGGGTTCCGCCAAGTTATGTGGACATGACCTGCCAGCTGCGCTTGTAATGTTTTGCAGCACAAACAACCGATCGCCTCTCACACCGGGACGGTGGGAGGAAGAGGAGCGTGTGAATTATTGAATGATCCGTACGATGGAGCTCAGCGTGAGAGACTGCTCAGATGTGTGAAGGCGCGGTTTGAGAGCGCAGAGAGGCTCAGGAGGAGTGGGAGTGGCACACACACACATACAATACATACACACACGCGTGCAACACACTTGTGCGTCTCAGCGTTGGATGTTGCCATTCCGTCAGCGGCTGGATGCACACGAGCAGCTGGGTGTCAGCTCGAAGACGCTCGACTGATTTGAATGCATTTGGGTGTGTGTGTGTGTGTTTTCCTCCTCTTTCTTTTCTGGATCTGTATGTTTAATAAGAGCTCTTGTAGGAATGGTGTCAGTAGGTCTGTAGCTCAAACAGTCAACAACCCGGTGTGTTTGGAAAGGTGGAATCGTCAGGAATGTTTGACCAGCGGGGTTCGGGAATGCCTTATCGACTTCCACTCAGGCTGGTGAACACGGATGTAAAGTTACCAAGGAGTCAAGATGCTGTAGACACACTTTAGGAACGGCCCCAGTATGGGGAACAACATCCAGAAGAAGAAAAAGAAGAAGAGCGCGTCGACCGAAGAGGGTTCTCCGTCGGTGACCCCAAGTCCCAAGCGGCAAAAAGCTGCAAGCTTTCGTCTGCCGGGACGTGTAGACAGACAGACTCCAGGTAGGAGGACAGCAAAAAAGACGGTGTTAGTATTTAAAAAACAGCTTTACAAAAAAAACGAGATGAGAGTAAAGTCATCTTATGTTGTTGTGTCCGTTGGTGTTTGTGTGGTCATGTGAAGACCTACTGTAAGCTCTTTTTGGTGACTTTATCCCCATGCTGACTCTTTCTTAGTCAGCTTCAAGCATTCCTGCTTATTGCACAGGCGTACAAAAGAATGTGTGTGTTAGCAAAAGTGGATTTTTTTTCCTTTCCTGATCATTCCTTGTTTTTTGGTCCACTGGTTTGGACTTCTTGCTGACAAATAACTAGTGGAGCATTTTGCAGACCGAGTCCGACCACATCCTCTTCCTTCCTGGTGCTAACACAGTCTGCTGAACTCAATCTCAGTGCAAATAATGGAAATCTTTTTTTCCCCTGACTGTGTGGAATGCCGTACCTGCTATGGAAAACTGATCCTTGTCTCTGTTAATTGTTCCCAAAGCGACAAAAAAAGAAAAAAAACACCACCTGACCAACTGGTTCGACACAATCACACATTGACAGGCATGCAAAGATTATGAGATAATGCTCAGTGGATGTGAATTGTTTTTGCACTCAGGTTCTGCTGACGTAACCAGTTTCTCAGAAGTAGATTTCCATTCCTCGCTTCTCACTTTGAAGGCGGTGGACATTGTTCATTTTATTTAGGGCTGTCAGGGTTTTTACTGCATCCTTCAAAAAGCACACCTAACGGTATAGATGCATCTCATATAGAAATGCTGCTGTCCTCTCAGTATGTGCTGCATCAAAATCGCAGTGGATTGTAGTATTTGGAGTATTGTCATATTCTGGAGGCTTCCATTATGACAAGTCCTCGAGAAACTTTAGAGGTTATTTAATTGAGGTTTCACTGCACAAAAAGCAAATGTCTAACAGTTTGTTCTGATTTCAGCTGACTTAACCTTACACACTTTCCCCACTGTGAGTGAGCCCTCACCATGAAAAGTCACCACCTATCAGCAAGACTGTAAGACTCAAGAGCGTTCCATGGTTAAGATTACTACCTGGACATATGGTCTACCGAATTCCCACTCCGCTAGCTGATAATATTTTTGGCAATTTGCATGAACTCTTCCTGCCCTTGATGCCCACAGCCGATATGGATTTAAATGACTGGCTCATATTGGAATGGAAAGGGAAACAATCAAGTGGCTGAAGAACGTCCGAAACTCACTGCAAACCAAAGCCTGAATTTTAGCACCTTTTAAAACACCAAGGTGTAACAAATTAGTGAGAATTTGTGCAAAATGTCCACTAGCTGGACAGGTACACAAACCTGTCCAGCTAGTGAATCATGATTCAGCTACTTTCCACACAAACTTACTATGGACATCACCAGGCAAAGCACGTGTACGGTTCTTTCTGTAAGTCAGACAACGTGTCCTTGGGCCCAGAAACACATTAACGATGTTCCCCAGAAAGGTTAATGTCTGTGGATATGTATGTGATTATCACCTCTTGTTCCACTGTGTTCACTTCCTCTTTCACTTACAGTTCACACAGAAACATGTGGAATGAATGCATTCCCCTCATTCCATCCTTATGCATGAGCAACCATTCAAGACACAGACTCACAGTTTCCCCAAACATGGAAAAGCATGGGGGGAAAAAAATGTACTTCCTACTTTTGATCTGAGGTTGGCAGCCATTTGGAAACGCCAACTTCCAAGAATAAGGCATAAGGAAGTGTAGCTTTCTCGATTTTGTTGGTAATGGAAACTGAAGGACCGTATATCGTCTCTTTGTTGTATAGAAAGATTAACTCGAACATTTATTTCCTGGAATGTGTTATGTTACTTCCCATCTTCAAGCAACTGGACTGACACCTTTTTGTAAATACACAACGCAGCTGTTTCAAATCAATTTCCCATCCACTCTGCACAAGCTCCCTCAGATGTCACTCTTTTTCTCTTTGCAAACAAGCTGCCTAATAAAACGGCACTACTGCGATGCTGAATTATCACTGGATATCCTTGAAATACCATCCCTTCTCTGGCTTTTCACTCCCGTCCCACTCCCCTCCTCCTGCCTCGCTTAGTGACGCCATCTCCTTGACCTTCGATCGCTGCCTAACGGGTTTATCTCCCAGCGTTTGAAAGGTGAGATATTCAGATGCGAGCGCACCATGACTTGCGCTCATTCAAAAGGAAGCGAAAAGCTGTTGACAGAATTAGGGAGGGAGGATGGAAACAAGAGCAGAGATTACAACGGCGAGAGAAGACGAGAAGAGAATGCGTATGGTCTTATGTCTAATTCGAGAATAAAGCCGCCTGTTGACGCCCCCACCATTTTAATTTCAGCTGTCTTGTACGGAAGGGGTGATATCCCACATTCCATTTTCCTTGCTGGGGAAAGCTCGCCTGAGCCTTTTGATATCTGCGAGCGCGGCTAAGACGCTCTGCGCTCCCTTCGTGGTCCTCCCTTTGAAGATTCCATTCAATATGTGTCACTGTCAAAGTCAGGGACTCCCCACAGAGCAGCTTAGGCAACACACAGTAAAATAAGGAGAGGATGACTTTTCATCTCTTCTTGTCTTGTCCTCCCACCCCTTCCACGATCTTATCTTCCAACACTAATAAGCTGTGTTGAGCTCATGCTCCTCATTTAACTCTTATGGACTTGAATCCACAGAAGCATCTCAGTCAATAGTCTTCCCTACTAACCATCATTGCTTTGTGTGTTTCTGACATTTTGAGTAATGTACAATTTTGGTTGATATTCTGTTCTCAATGTCACATCAGGTGACTCCACTGGATGGCATATGCCAGATTTATATTCTCTAATGGATGTTAGTCGTGTGTCTTCAGATGTGCATCGTCAGGTAATGTAAGATATATAACTATCGATGTCATTCAGACGCACCAGCAGGTGGTTATAACAATAATTTGATGCAGTGGCTGAAAGACGGAGGCGTAACGATGGAGCCAAATCCTCCGGCTGCCTTTGCATTGCAAAATTGCTCAGCGTAGGTCATGGCTGAGTTGAGAGAGCACAGGTAGGGCAAGCCCATTGTCCGGCGAGTCGTCAGTAGAGAAAAATGAAACTTTTTCAGAAATGCCTCAAAATGTGTTAGAATATAACTTTTGCAGACGTTTTGCTGTAGTCAGTTTTGTGGATTTGAATTTAAAATGATTCTCATTCAACCAAAAAAGTATTTATCATCGGAAATGAGAGAAAATGCACAGCATTGTAAAAGGAGTACCGTATTTTAAAAAGTATGTGTATTTCTGTTTGTATTGACATCTTATTTCAAAATGGTGAGTGGAAAAATCATTGATAACTTTCTTAATCAATGACAATCTATTTGTTGGAATTACAGCAGTAACACTCTTTGCATAGTTGCTCACCATCTGTCTGCTTGTCAATGAAAAATAATTCCCTGCAGTGTGCAGTGTAGAATAGAAAAGCTTCTCAGGAGATACGGTTTTGTAGGAGACTTGTAGCTTAGGTGCAATGTTTAGGTTTAGAACGTAGGTGTGAAAGTAGCATTCCTGTGAGTGGCTGGACTTAAAGTTTCCCAGCAGAACTTTACCTATACGCATCACATAACCTTTGTTTCCAAAACTCTGGACTGAAATAGTTGTAGACATGCATTGACACAGCTGTCGATTGATCACATGAAGGGTTTTGCTGACATTTAGACCCTGAACTCATTTCTTAATCAGTGTATTCTTCCTGCTTCAGTGGAAAGATATATTTAGTGCCATGCTGCATATATAAAAATTGCAATAAAAGGACTATAGCTTCATAATTGCTGCAAATCTGTTTATTTTCCAGTTAAACTGTGTAGATCATTTACATAATAAGGGGGAGGGGAAAATCCTTGAAATGATTTATTATTGTCATCTGAATCCTCTTTTCACTCAAACCTAGCATGTTGGCTAGGAATTAAACCCACTGTATTTACCTTTTTTTACATACAATCTAATTTTTCATTTGCTGTTTGGACCATGACAATCAGCAAAAAAAATCTTGAAAATTCACTGGGAAAATATGGAATAACATGGACCATGTTTTCTAAGGTGGACTCGGAGTGCAACCAGCAGCATCAACTAGCTTGACGTAGCTTGGAAACATGACAGTAGTTTACCTCTTGTGAAGGTGTAGACATTTAATATCTGTTGAATCAGAGTTATGTCCCAGGGAAATAAAAATGTTTTGTTATAAGTGACTAACATCAGCTTAAAGCTCTTGTCTGTTTAGCTGTTAGCAGAGTACCTGCTAGCTGTTAGCTCGCTAGCTGTTAGCCTTCCACTGCTCTGACTACAAAATCACTGATGTGTCATATTTACAGTAATCAGAAAACGAAACTACTAAAAATTTCACAGGACCTAGCTTCCAAAAAAATTATTTAACGTTAAGTTAACTTTTATGTTTGCTGCATTCTTGATAAGTGGTTGAAAACGTGTAGCCACGCAGGTTTATTTTTCAGGAACGGGAATATTTCTTCCTGCTTTTCTGGAAGAATCCAGACAAGCGGTGGCAGCTCACTTTTATCTCTGGAATCCATGCTGCTGCTCAGATTGTAAACATGTTACGGTGGAGTGAGCTCACTCCTCTGAACAGAAGAACTAAGGATTGCTGTGTAATAGGCCTCAGCCTCTGGCTTCCTGTGTTACCATATAATTTAATTTGAATACCAATCCATGCTTTGAAACACTTTGAAAAAGCCCCATGCAGTCAGTGGTCATCACTCTGGCTTTGAAGCTAAACAGAATTTGATCCAGTTTGGCTTTTATACGCTTCATCATCTTCAGCTGCATTAACTGCCTTTTATTACGTTACATTGTCGAGTGAGTGATTTAGCATGTCCTGTCCGGCTTATGTAAGAAAAGCACAACATAAAGTATACAAATAACTTTTGGCTCCAAGTTTGTCCTGTTAGTGTGTAAATGTGGAAGCCCTGAAAGATTCATAACTACATAAATCGGTTCTGTTATGGAAAATAAGGACTCAAAACTGGACTAAAGGTTTCCTGTTTTCTGTTTTGTAAACATGATGAAACATTTTTCCCCGAACAGATGAGTGCTAAAAATAAAAGACTTAAATAATTATACATCAAACGTGACAACTTAAGTTCATGTAGATGTCTTTGTATTTATTGAAATAAATAAATTGACTGTCATATATTGCTTCTGGATAAAAATGTAGCAAACGGATCTACTCATCACAAAACCTCTAATTATCTTATATTTTTCATTACCAGCCTCTATGAACAGAGATGTAAATGACTGAAGATAAAAGTTATGTAACGTTTCTAGCATGTTTAATTTCTGATTTAAAGTATTTCATTTGCCTTCCGTATATAAACTCCGCTAACTTTTTGGGGCCTAAAATTTGATGCCATTTGCCGGAGCAAATATTTTTCATGTAATTTTCCTGGTGTCAAGAAACCTTGGACTTGAAACATATTGTAAGGTTTTGACTTTTTTAATCGGTGCCAACCCCGGCTTGTTTGTTGTTTGCCTCCATTTGGAGGCTCAGTTACTCCAACGTCGCCTTTTCACACGGATTTACAGCCCTGGGCCGACCGATTCTGTCGAAATCCCTCAGATTTGTTTACAGACGGGAGACTTACTCTGTTTGCCGTGCATGTTGGGATTTCACGGGGCGAAGAGTGAGGAGGAAGCATTTGTTTCCAGCAGCGTTAATGAAGTCTCGCAGTTTGGCGCGTCTGTTGGCCACTCAGTTCAACACAGGAAATCTTGTTTCTCTGTCTCTCGCAGTCAGACACAGGCGTGTTGTCGCCGTCGCCACCGCCACGGCGACACTTGCATGTGTTGCAATGTGAAAACATTGGGAACAGACTCAATCTGTTCAGGTCTAATGTGTCTGGCGTGATCCAGACGACACAACATGTCAGGCTCATCACTTCCACCCCACAGCAGATGGTTTGGGTCTGGAGTTTAAACTTGGCCTCGTCATTTCTCCTAAATATGCTCACATTTTTATGTATCCATTTCTCATGTTTAGATTTCCTCTGATTTGTCAGCAAAAAAAAAAAAAAAAATTGTATATAAGCGAGATTTTTGCCAACACCCTCTTGGCTAAGCTGTTTATTTAATCGATGAAAAATTACCAAAGAATTGACATTGATTTTTTTTATAAAGAAAACTGGGTTCATAAGCTGACATTTCTTTCATTAAATGATAACATTTTGACATTGAGTCATTATTGCAATTTAGAAAAAGGTTAAGGAGGCTGCGAATATGAGGAGCTGCAGCCATGAACACATTTTCCTGAATGTGAAATGAAAATATTTCAGAGGATTTATCATACCAAAAGATTTTTTAGTTTTTCCATTTAGAGAAACAAGATTTCGGGTGCATTATTTTAACTGTTTATCAAGCAATTAAATGTTGTTTTTTTAAGTTTTTCCTGAAGACATAAGTGGAATCATTATTATAATCTAAAGCTTTCAGCCTAAGAAGATATATCTTTTCTTCAGAGCAGATGAACAACGTTTCACAGATCAGGTCAGACAGTTTGACAACCTCGGTTTCCCAACTTGAGCTGCACTAGACGTGTTTGCAACAAAGTGAGAGTAGTGTGGGATCAGCAACAGTGTGTCTAAATTTAAAGGTCATCACTGGGAAATGTTGGACTTTCCCACTAAGAAGCTGACATCTTGTCCATGAGAGACTATCGTTTAAAACGAAGGCTGTGGGTAACGTTTGTTTTCCTTAAAGAAAACAGATGAGCTACAACAAAGCTTTACAGGCACATAAGTAAGGATTTTGTAACTATTAGACAAAACTAAGTATTTGTGAATTTTTTTATTAATAGGCTTATTATTTAGTTCACTTTATGCGTATATGTTAAAGCATGTTTCCACTGCGGGAGCTTTTTCCAGGTACCAGTCGATTTATTTATTAATAGCATTACAGTTTTCTGACATCATTTGAAATAGTTTAGCAAAGCTCATACTCATTAACTAATACAATTTAAACATTTAACATTGGTTTATGGTTGTCTGTGGCTGAAGTTTCAATTGTTTGTTTACGAACAATTTTTCGTAACTTTTTGCTAATAAGCTGTTAGGTTTTGAAAACGAGCTATTGTAGTTTTTGCAATTAAAAAAATAACTACACTGTTACTGTGTTGACATGCTTAAAGTTTCTGTTACTTTTTAGTAATATGCTCACAATTTCTATTTTTAATCTACAATCTTTTTCAATTACTTTTTATTAAAAAAGATAACTATTTTTGTTCATTTAAAAAAGGATAAAAACTAAATATTTGCTCTTATGCTAACTATTTATTTTGGGTTTCCTTAATATGCTAAACTTCTGGTTTCTGCTAATATGCTAACATTTTCTGGTACTTGGTGCTAGTATGCTAACGTTTTCAGTTGCTCTTTGCCAATATGCTAACATTTTCTGGTATTTGATGCTAGTATGCTAACGTTTTCAGTTGCTCTTTGCTAACATGCTAACATTTTCTGGTACTTGGTGCTAGTATGCTAACGTTTTCAGTTGCTCTTTGATAATATGCTAACATTTTCTGGTGCTTGGTGCTAGTATGCTAACATTTTCAGTTGCTCTTTGATAATATGCTAACATTTTCTGGTGCTTGGTGCTAGTATGCTAACGTTTTCAGTTGCTCTTTGCTAAGATTTTCTGTTGGTTTTTGTTGGTATGCTAACTTTCTGTTAGTTTTTGCTACTACGCTAACTGCTTGCATCGGTTTTTACTAACCTAATGCCATTATTAGCGATAGATAAATATGGCCGTTTCCTCTTTTGAAGTACATTTAAAATGGCTATGACTTCTATAATCGTAGGAATATGGACACTGATGCATTTGAGAAGATGAACTATTTCCACATGAGGAATCAGACTTATTCGTGGAAAGGATGTTGCGTCCCCTCAAATAATCTGAGAAGCGTTATACTCCATAATTTCTGCCGAGAATTGAGTTTTGTCAAAATCTGCATCGATTGGCTTCAGTCCCTGCGTCACCAGTGGACAGTCTGCTGTCTGTCTTCTGTCAGGGTGGGGTTTTCTGGACAATATTGCGTCACTAATATTCTCTAATTTTCCAGGGGTCACCCTGCGGACTCCTGCGCTCACTCCCACGCACCACTTAGCAACCAAACAGATTTATTATCTTGTTTTTGGGTCTGTGGACGGCCGCCTCGAACACAGGCTGAACTATGCCTCTGCTCTGACTCATCGTCGTGTGTAACTATGTTTGCAGAGCTTTCAGTTTTGCTCTCAAAAAGCTTTTTAGTTGAAATGACTAAAAGCGATAACAGCGGCTCGCGTTTCCCTGGAAAAATCCCCCCAATTTTCTTATCCGCCAGAGAGAGAGACAGAAAATGACGAGGAGAGCCAGAGAGGGATAATTAAAAAAAAAAAAAAAGAGTGACACTATTTTTATGCGCAGCTGGAGCTAAGGTTAGCTCTGCGGCTTTGCACCCTCACAGGGGGAACCTGAGGTGCAATCAGTCACCTCTGTTTGGGATTCAGATTGATTCGGGTCAGGATGAAAGACTCCAAATTATTTACTTTTTCTGCTTAGAAGCAGCTCTGCATGAAACAAAGATAGCTACATTTATTTACACTTTATTTAGGTCTCAGTAACAGCAATTCTTTTATTACTCCTGAAGATGCATTACAACTAGCTTCACCATTTAGTTTCATTGCATCCCTAAAACTAGATCTGTTTATGAGTCGTAATAATGATTTCAGAAAGAGACTCTGGTCGTTTCCTCCCCACCAAGAAAAACTCGGACATTCCAACAAAATTAGGTTTGTTGCCACAGAATACAAGCCGGACTTGTCCATAAAAAGTGGCGATTGATTTTTACGAGGATTTTATCTGATTGGCCAACGCAAAGCAGCACATAACTGGAGTGAAAAGGAGACATGGTTTGCGAAATATTTAGAAATATAAAGTCAGAAAAGCCTCGCTTTAATCTAGTTGAACAAATTCCAAGGAAACCAAATGCTGAAAGAAGGCGATGCGTAATTTAATCTCCGTCTTTAAAGACCTTCAGAGGTTTTTTTAGAAAACAGTCTTGAACAAACAGCTTAATGTTTACTACTGTTGTTATTTTCCAGGTTTTTAATGTCTCTAGGAGCTCTGCTCATTTTGTCACGTAAAAAAACGGAGACGGTACGGCGCATTAGTAAACCCATCCAGACATGACTGTCCACTTAAACTGACTGACAAGGATGACAACTAATGAGAGTTAAAAAAAATAATAACTCAAGTTTTTGTGCTACGAGGTGTTTTTATAGTGTTTCGCAAAACTGCAACGGAAACCTTTTTCGCGTCACACAAGACGCGAAAAAGGTTACCACTGGCGAAGACGTAGAAGAAGATGACAGGAAGTAGCAGGAGGATGATGGTTTATCCTTGTCCTGAATTTGTAGCTCTTCTGTAAAATCGCAGACAGTAGTTTCCACAAAACCCCGTACATGGAGCCGCTCCCCAGTTTAAGGGGTTTTTGTCATTCCAGCGCCTGAATAAGACGTCAGCGTCTCCTGATGGATAATGGGCGCTGGGCAGAATTAGAAATATATCTCATGTTTCTAATAACATCCATCACTGACATCATTTCTAATGACTTTTTACGTAATTGAAACACCGCCATTGGGAAATTGAACAAAGATTTGCGCACATTTGTAATGGAAACACAGCCACTGGAAGCTTTTGGCTTCCAAAGTCATTCAACACAACAATGAACCAGGCTTTCTGGTATTTCAAGCTGAATTTAGAACTTGGTTAAAGAGTAAACTTACAACCTCAGTAGAAATACTGGACCAAAGCCGCAACCTGCTCTTCTGTCCCTCCTTAAGTGGGCTTTTTTCTGGTTAAGAAAACTCCAGGTTTGAGGTTTGAGGACCAGTTTTACATTTTTCCTCCTTAGCCTCTCTGTTCGATTAATTCGTCATTACGTTTCAGAGTAACCCAACTGTGACCAGCGGTCTCTTCTGCCTGACTTATTATTTTACTCTGAAGCTGCCAGAACGAAGGAAGATGGGGTTAAAATGTGACTAGCAATAAACACACACACACACCTACACACACGCACACACACGGGCGTTATTACTCCGTTCATGGCTGTGCACCCCTGATTTGTATTCAGTGGCTGTTGCGGAGCTGAGTTATGAGGTCTCTTGCTCCGAGAGGTTTAATATTAACCAAAGAGAAGGAGAGCTAAACTCAGCGCTCTTCTCCTCTCCAGGCAGAACGCAGCGATGAAAACGCTGCCTGTAAAAAGAAGAGGGCGCGCGCTCCGAAAGAACTCTTGAGTTGCTAGATTGAGCCAATTCATCACTGAGTTAACAGCCAAAGAGGAAGAATAAAACACACAAAACTTGCGCTAAGGGACCACAGAGAGGCCAAGGAGCAGAATCGAAACAAGGTGAGGAAGGTAAAGGGAACCTGGAGGACGGCGCATAAATCACTGCCGACACTGACTGTCGCTACGCGCAAACCACCTGGAGCTCTTATTTCCACTGGGTGGGGAGCAGAGAGCGTAAGGAGGAAAGATTTGAAATCAATAGTACCGAATAGAAACGAGGCTCGGATAGACGAGTCAGATTGTTTGACTGTCAGGTTTTATATTTACTCAATTTGAACTGACCAGAGCAGATGCAGGAAGTTGTTTTATGTAGATTTCTATCTGTAATTAGGAGGCAGAGTGATTTGGGGAACTGATCTGGTTTCATAACAATTATAGTTTGTAAAATAAGTTGAAACTTTATGTGAAAGTTTCTTCTTGAGTGTATTCTTTTCCAAATATTTAACACATACATACAATATGCTGCCATCAAACTCGTGGGTAGAGGTGATATCCAAAGATGGCGTCTAAAGAACAAGATATTTTAACAGAATACCTTCATAAATCATGTAAAGGCCTTAAACATTACCTCACAGAAACCTTTGTTTCAGGAATATAATCAGAGCTAAATTATTCAGTCCATGTTTGACTAGACCAGTGGTTCTTAACCTGGGTTCGACCGAACCCCAGGGGTTCGGCGGAGCCTCTGCAGAGGTAAAGACACACTTATGTAAAGTCATGATGACGCCCCCCGCTTTGCCATCACTTGCTGCAGAGCATCACTTTACATTGCTTAGCCAATCAGAGCTGCGGAGGAGCCCTGATTGAAGGAGTTCCACTCTCAGCATGAATTTAAACTTGTGTCTCTATTTACTTCAGCAAAACTCAAAGTTTTTACCAAATTCTGTAGCTTTCGGTGTACTTCTAAATCTGCTCCTTAGTCGCATCTTTTCGGGGTTGCTACTGCCTCTAGTGGCGTGGCGGTGGTAACACAACTAATATAATTACATTACTAAATCAGAATACCGTAAAGTCTTTATTATTTATTATTAATTTTTCATTCTCTTAAGAATGTAGAGCTAATTAAATTATCTAAACAAGTCCTTAAAGTGATTAAAGTTTCTCTCGATGGCCAACCTGTTGAAGCTGTGGCAAATTTTAAATACCTTGGGTCGTTCCAGGACAGTCAACTCAACTTTGCTGAAAACACTGAGTATATTTTGAAGAACTGTTCTCAGAGACTCTACCTTTTAAGAAGACTTAGTAATCTAAGTCTTAATAAAATATGAAAAAATTCATATTTTATTTATCACTACAGAAAGGTTCAGTGAGTGTGCATATGAAACTGGTGGGTTCTGTACCTCAAAAAAGGTTAAGAACCACTGGACTAGACCATACATTGTATATGCATTTTCTGGTTTGGGTTCAAAGGGTTTATGAATTTGAGTGCAGTTGGGGGTAATTCTTGCTGGTGTAACGTATAACAAGAAAAATGCTGTTTAAACTAAGCCAATTTTCCACTCACAAAAAGCTAAAACGTAGCTTTTTGTGAGTGGAAAATGAAGGAAAAGCCTATCTACTGTATATGTTATGCTAACTGTAGTTTTATGCCAGAGATGCACAACTGATGCTAAAACCAATAAGGCAAGCAACTCCTTCAGTGTAAATGGGATCTCTGAAACTGACACCAACTTCAATGTCATTGCAATTAGCCATTTGTGTTATTCTGACAGCAATGACAAATCCTTTGTATCTTGTCTGTCTGTGCTTCGTCATGCTAGCCAAAATGCTACAAACGGTGTCTGACTGTTGTCAGTCCAAACCTTTGAATTTAAAAACTGCTTCATTTCTTCAGTGTAAGAGATGCAGATGTTCAAGTTAACAATAGCTTGAACTAAAACAGGAACTAAGTAGCACTTGGCCACGTTGAGGAGAGATGTGGCATTGTTAAATTTTACTGCAATACACAAACGTATCAAGCATTTTCAACAAAACCAGTTAGATACAACGAGAACTAAAACAGGACAGACTTCTGCGTCTCCAGGTTATGGAGAGGTCGTTTAAAAATGTCCCAGGAAACCACGTCCTTTTAGCATTCTGCTAAAAGTTCAGATTTTTAACCAATGCCTGGTTTTCCTAACTCTTTAGGGACATTTTGTGCAGAGAACAAGGGGACCCAACGGGACCAATGTGTCCACCACTAAAAACTGGTGGCCTCCGTGAAACACAAGGCGTCCATGTTGGAATCCATCATAGTCCAAATCCGATGAGAACTGAAATGGTGTCAATGCGTCCACCGATCCCGCAAAACATTCCAGTCTACGAACACGTTTGTTTGTGATTTTTAAGCTGAAATCTCTTGGTCATTAGATTGTGCCACTGGTCTTAGACTGACCTCAAACCTGATTGGACCTCCATGAAGTGAGAGCTCTCTACTTTTCCATGACAAAGTTACCTTACTGATGACTTCATACTGTTAATCACAAAGGCAGCGTTTGCGTAAACCCCTTTTTAGTCCACACTTTCTTTGTCTCAGGAGCAGCAAACGGAAGGGGTGGGGGGGTGAGTCGAGGACATGACATGAACTAACACACCCCGTGTGGTCAAGTATTACATTTTCCAGAGCTGTGTGTGTGTGTCTGCTAATGTCAGCCCTCTGGGAGTCATATTTCACATTTGGCAGCTCTCTGTTCATCATCAATACAAACTGGTCATGTGAATCCACAGCAAACAGCCTCATCAAATGTCCTGCTGCTTTTGCAGTCTCATAGCGGCGGTTCAAGCGCGGCCCGAGCTGATTTAGCACTCCGTAGCGGCGCGTGAAACTACGACGCCTCGTCGAAGGAGAGGTGCACCGCGGTTTGTGTTTTAACTGGAGTCAGAAAGACGAGGAGTTTTCTGCTCTGACACTCATTTTCTGGAGTTTAACAGAGAAAAAAAGTTTGGCTGTACTGTTAATTATTAATGCTGTTACTTTTAAAGGCTTGGCCTATTTATTGTTTTCTCAGTTGCCATGCCAACTGTACTGCAGTCGCGGGGATCGCGACGACTTCTATTCTCGATTGTTTAGTTCGGCCCATAAAAACTCAGAGAGTTACTTATGTGGCTTTCACGTGGCGTTTCCTAGAAATGAGAGTGAAATGAGCCCTCCTGATGCCGTTCGCTTCAGGAATAAAAGAAATAAATAACACACTGACGCAATCACTCCTTTTGATATGGGCTCTGCTTATTTAACACTTTATTTACTTGAACCACATAATTGCGTTGGAAACGGGGCTGCCTCGCTGTGTTAAAACTGTTTAATTAAAGAGTCAGTCTTTTCAGAGTTTGGTCTACGTAATGAGAGATTCAAAGACTTGGGCAAAAGTGCAACGACATATACTCGAGTGAGAGCAGAGAAAAATGATTGAAAATCTGCACTGAGTTTGTCATTTGGGCCTCATGTACCCCCAGGTTCAGGACCTTCTTCCTGTTACTCTCTCTACAAAACGTGCCAAGAAGAGGCTTCAATTTAGCTTCTTATCAGCTGACAGAAATACCTGGCTGGAGTTTTCAACGTGCGATGGAAATCAATAAAAGTAGAAACCTGAGGCTGGTGCTTGTCATTTTCTTTAAGCGTTTCTGTAATTAAGTGTTCATGGGGTTTTAAGTTTGTGCATTTTAGGTGTTTGAACTGTAATTGTCCTCCTAACGGCTCCATCGGCCAAGCAAACAAGTGACTTACAGCTTTTCCTTTTGTTCCTGCTTTACAGGAAAGATTGAAAATAACTTCCACACTTGGCTGATTTAACAGTGGTGGGAAGGTGTGAGCATCCAAATCTGGCCAATAGGGAGCCTCGCTCTGCGGCGACGTGGTCTTGGTGGCTTGTGCGAGGGAATGGTGGGTTTTGTGCAGTGAATCAAAGGCATGCATGCGGCTCCCCTCTCTCTGCTCTCTTCCCCCAGGAGCAGATGGCGTCTCAGTTGGCCCTCTTATGAATATTGATACAAAGGGTCTTGGCAAACAACAGGGGGGGTAACCACGGTCGGACCAGAAATCCTGCCCAAAAAAGTGCCGCAAAAAGCGACAGAGTGAGGAAGGGGATTTGTTTTTGCCGAAAAAAAAGAAAAAAAAAAAGAAGAGAGAATCAAATCAGGTGTGAAGTAGTGTGAGCGTAAGGAGGAGGAGGACTGGTGAAGCTAGTGACAGAGTTAATCCTCTGGCAAAGCTCTGAGGCTCAGGATGCACCTGGAGACCAAAACCCCTCCCAGCTCTCGTTCGGGGTCTGCCGGTCCATTGCCGGACCCCGGGGCCAGGAGGGAAGCTTTGCATCCCCAACATGTCCCAGCGCCTGGAGTCTGGAGAATGGACCAAGATCCTGTCTTCCAGCTGGTGCTGGCCAGCTGTAGCCCACCCCCCTTCCCTCTCCAAACTCGCTGTGACTCTTATCCAATCAGAGACCAAGTGGATCAAAAGGGTCTCTCCTCCAGCGCAGAAACATTCCTGAGAATTAGCCTTTGTTTTGTAGAAGATCTGAGTCTGTACAGCATCTACCCTTCAGCATCAGACCTGCCCGTAGTCTGGAGATTCAAACCTCTTCGTGTTGCTCATTTTAATGCTTTGGCATTTAAACAAGCCTGATGTTGTAATCTACTTGTCCTGTTTAAGGTGATTTATGGACGCTGTACAGCAATTTGGTGAAGTTAATAGCTGCTTTCAAAATAAAGTTGACATTTTGAATCACTTCCTAGCAACAGGATTTAAACTCCTTGAACTTTTTCAACATTAGAATCACAAACTTCAGTGTGTTGTGTCAGAGTCATAGCCGAAGGAAAACTATAATTTTTTTCTTCTTTTTTTTACATGTAAAAAGTTGACAAGTGTGGTACGGATGTGTCTTCCGTCCCTCTGACTCAATATTTTGTGTTAGAGCTTCAGCTTTTTTAGGGGTACCAGATCTTTGACTAGGCCAGGCGCCAGCAAACAAGTCTAGGACTATTCTGCGTCCAGCTCCATCAAATCTCTCACTAGCTCGCCTGCCGCAGCATAATGCCGCCACTACCATGTTTTACTGTGGGGATGTGTGCGTGTTAGTCCTCTATTACACATAGCATTATGGCATTTTACAAGTTCAGTTTGGGACTCTTGACCTCTGGGAAATGATGGTTTGTCTCATTTGTCAGGTTAAAAGTACCTAGAGAACATTTTCTAGAAGAATTTTGACAATTTAAGCAGGTACTAAACATTTTTTTTAGTCCACATTTCTGTTTTGAAAAATAGATTGAGGTAACATTCGAATTTCAAATGCCATGTTTTCATTAGCTGTGGGTGGGAAATACAGGCTATAAAACATCCATCTGTGTGTCATAAATCCATTTAATGTGTTTCACTTGGTGATAAAGTTCCTAAAATAACTGTGTTTTTCCATAATATTCTCCTTCATTGAACGCGTCACAATGCGCGACTTTGTGTTGGTCTCTCGTGTAAAATCTTAACATAAGCCAGTAAAGTTCGCGGTTCCAGTGCAACCAGAAAAGTGAAAAAGTTAAAAGGAGTTGCGATTAATTTTTTCTAGGCGCTGCATCTCCTGCAGTTTGTCAGGGAACATTAGCAGCCGTACAGAAGCTCATCCCCAGACGGCACCGTTACAGATGGGGAACCGAGGCTGTGGCGGCTATTTATAGCTCAAACTGGACCTCTGTCGGCGATGCGGCTCCACTCAGGGTTAGACAGGAGGAAGGAAGGATGTCAGACCAGCAGGAACTAAAGGAGAGGAGAGAGAGGGATGGAGAAGAGGAGAAAACACTCGGTATTATAGTTAAGAGTTGTTCAGCTCTTCACTGTGAGGACACAACCTCTGCCCGAAAAGGAATCCCCTGTAGCCCCTTGCATAATGAGACAGAGTCAGACAGATGCACTTCGCTGAAGGCCTCCATCATGAACAAACAGGACGGCATGTCTCTTAATTACAGGAGTGACTGTGGGATAAATCTAGATCACGCAACACTCTGAAAGTTAAGAAATAATACAAAATACAAAATTTTTTTGTACTTCTATGCTCTAAAATGTATTCAAATCCATCCGTCTGAGTTAAACTGAGATGTGGAGAGTGTTGGTATACACACAACCCCACACGTGTGTGTCTAGATTGGGAAAAGTGGGGGCGGCTGAATCCCTAAAGCCAAAGTTTGACAGTCGTTTTAAGCGAGAGGGGATGGAGAGGAACGGGGCGGCGGGGAAGGGCTGTCGCTTGACAATAGAGACAGAGAGAGAGAGAGAGAGAGAGAGAGAGAGAGAGGCAAAGGGAACCATCAGAGAGGGGAGGGGCGCAGGGTTTCAGACCCAGAGGATCAGGCAGCTGGGACGGGCAGCTTTGGCTGGGAGCTGATCTCATTGTGCACTTGTCTCTCTCAAGACACTCTGCACGAGTCGCTACGGTAAACAGGAGCCGAGCTGCAGTCTGCACTTCTGTCTCATTTTTAGAATCTGAACGGGCCAGAGCATCTCCACCTTGGAACCGAATTGAATTCAAAAACTTCCCACGCTCACTAGATTTCCCGCCACGTTTGGATCCTGCACGTGCCATGGCGCTGGTGTAGGCAGGCATGGTGGTCTACTTGAGGAAGAGCATCCACTCTCTGCTGTCAGTCTTCAAGAAGAAGGGTGAGTGCCGGCTCGGACGGGAGGCGTGCCGAGGCTCGGGTCGGATGACTTGTGGAGTTGGAGATGTTGTGGGGATCTGAAGACGGTCGGAGTTAGCCGGCGACCGTCTTAACCCCGAGGCTGGCGGTGGGGGTCTTCTTTAATGAGATAAAGGAGCTTTACTGACTTTTTCATTGATCATCTTAATCAACTAAAATAATCCCTCAACCGTCTGCAGGAGTTTGTCAGAATCTACGATGAGCGTCTTATTATTATTATTCATTATTGACCCTAAAATGACTGCTGTTGTTTTGTTTTCTACTAACCTACATGACCAAGTCTGAGATTTCTCACCTCCTTACACGGATGGTCTGGATGTTTCTGGTGAATGCAAGAGTGTACACACACCCACACACACACACACACACACTCTCGCATGCGGAGTGAATGCACACATGCACGGTGTTACCTAATCAGGTATGACTGAGGGGCAGTGTTGAAAGTGACAAAGGAGGGAAAGAGGACACCTCACGTTGAGCCTTGTTTAGCTCAGCTTTTAGCCACTCCGCTTCCTCTCAATCTCGCAACTTGAGATGCATTTAAACGCTTTGCTGTTGCATTTATGTATGGAAATGGATCCCCAAACAGAGGATAAACTCAAACACACACACACATATACCGACTTTGTGAAAAAATACTTAAAGCAGGGGAAAGTCTCAAACTATAAATATTTATAAGAAAATTACTAGTAGAACACGGTAGCATCGCTGACAATGTAACCTAAGCGATTTGTTTAAGTTTATCCTTTACTTCAGCGAATCAAAGCGTCTACAAACACGTAATTAGTAACCCACAACATCTTGAGTCGTTTAAGTTTTGGTTCTCAGAATGAGAAAAACAAGAGAACATGGAATTCAAGTAACGCAGAGGTATATTGGTCTTCACGAGTCAAAAACCGGTTTCTCACCTAAAATTGACCATATTTGCAGTGAGTTCAAGTCAAAATGTGGGACAGTGGCAATCGAGAATGAAGGAGGAGTCATATTTATCTCCTCAAATCAGAGGAGGATGTAGGACAGAAAAAAATTTATTTAAAGTTGATCTATTTTTCTATTTCTACACTTAAAATAAAATGTTACATTTTTTTCTGCTTTTTTAACATGTAAAAATTCTTGTGCCATCATATTCACGCATCAATAGAATTTTGTAGTTACATTGTTGGACGCTGGTTATTTCATCTCTTTGGTGTTTTTGGTTGTTTTGTTCTCGACTATGAAACAGAATCATCTTCTACTGATCCGTTTTACAACAGCAGACGATTTAAAATGATTTTCTAGACACTTTTCTTAGTGTGTTGATCTGCTTATAGAAAAATGTTATTTTGATTATGGATCATAATTCATTATTATTGCACAGTACTGTAAAAACATTTTTTTAGGACTGTGACCTCACTAATTTTGCTTACAGATTGCCAACAATCAAATGGCAGTATCTTTTTTCTCTTCTGTGTTTGGTATTATTAGAAAACTTTCAGAATCTGTAAGTAGCTCTAAACACCCCCATTGAGACTTGTTCCTGGTTTTGTCATGTCCACTGCCATATTTATTAATAATGCAGTGGCAGATGCTTAGTTTATGCGATTCATAGAAAGGACTAAATGCTAACACGTAGCTACAAAATGGCAACAATATGTTCTATATGTGCAATGAGATGCTGGACATAAGTCAATTATGTCATATAGTCACTTATGCTGCCATTCTGGGCCAATCCTGTGACGCCTTGTGTGCTCACCTACATGGGTTCTTCAAATATATTTTGACTTATTTATGCGTTTTGTTTCAACCAACCTGCTGAGGGACAAGTTTATGAAAATTATTCTTGGGTTAGATTTGTTAATTAATGTGCAATGTCCCTTTTCTAAGTACATAAATCTGATATTTGACAACATATATAAAGTCGGACTAATTTCTATAATGTCCTGTACATTTTGGTACAAAATGGCAAATGAAGCCAGAGCGGGCCCAAAGCAACCTCCTACAAACCCAACCACCCAATACCACGTTTATATTCTTCTTGCCATCCTGCAAATCCAAACGCTGTTGGTCAAGTTAAAACTATTTGGGTTGGTACAAAAACTGGCCACATTCTCCATCAGGTCGACAAAGTCAAGCAAGTTCGGCTTTGGTTTCGTCTGTGTCGTGTTTGCCAGTGCTGCAAGAACTCAATCCATTTCCCACACACAGGAGGTCCCGCCGCGGCGGGTCGCGTAGCGTCTTAACAGGCGGACGGGCCAGATTATCTTATCCCGCAGGGACTAGCATTAAGATGCAGCAGGAGATTAGCAAAGTCGTGGCTGTTCAGCTAAAAGCCTCGGCCACGTTGGGACATCTGTCCTCCGAATTCCTGAGCGTCAAAGGTGCAAGTAAACAAGCAGGTGGAGTTCAGGGTTCAGTGCCAGGAAGATAAAACGTGTGAGCCCACAGACACCTGCTGGCTGCGTGGTGAGGTCTGCAGACGAGGTGCTAACTTGAAAACAAATCTATAACGGTTTAAATGATGATTTTGTGTGATTTTGACTAAAAGGTGAGACAGAAGTGGTAGTTAATGCTAGGGGTGGGCGATATGGACATGAGGTTTTATCGCGATATTTTATGGTGCTACCGTGATAAAGAAAAAATTGACGATTTTTTTTTTTTTAGGTAACTGTGCAGCTGCGACCGCATGCCGAACCAGCAATCAGAGCCCCACAAACACAAATACTGCTTTAAAAAAAACTTTCCCCATTTGAAATGGTCACCTTCAGGTAGAGATGCAAATCTTTCTGCCTCTAGTGATCCGATTCAATTCCGATTTCTAGAGTCACAATTCGATTCAGAAATTATTTTTAAATCAGATGCAACTTTTTCTATTCAAATGGTCTAGAGATTCTGTTTCAGTGATGTGGCTAACAGTGTGAACAAATAACATTTATTTAAAACGATCCTATAAGGTTCCATACTGTATCAATTTTCATCAGCACGATTGATACACGACTCATTTATTGCTACACCCTTTTTAGAGTCTAACATTTTCTTTCCCCACCCCCCTCCTCAAGCAGCTGGCCCGAAGGGGAATGAAGACCAGAAGCGGCTGACGGTTCACTACACGGCCTCCCAGCACTACCAGGAGAATGTGTTCATCGAGGGCAGCAGGCCTCAGTACCTGGAAGACTTGCACACCGAAGCTCAGGAGGGGCTCAAGATACTACAACAGGAAGGTAAGGCACTCAAAGGCATCATTAATAAAACTACGGATGTGAAAGATGTAATAAAATCAGCAGTTTTGAGACTCACTTCTGTTGTTGATTTGTTTCGCACAGAGGACAAGAATGGAGTAAACTTTGCGGACGATGAAAGCATCATCGTAAGTCGCAGAATAGCTTTGCAGATAATACCGCATCTACTTCCTGGAGATAATTAAAATTCCTTCTAACTTATAAATGTATATGTGCGTGTGTGCCTGTGTTTTAACCCCTCCAGTCTACAGATACCCTCTGCCCAGAGCAGGATATCAGCTCCAAGGACAGAGGAGGCTCTCTGGGGTCGAGACCCAACGTTAATGATACCACAGCAGCTTCTGCTGCGTTGAATCGGCCTGGGATTACTCACCAAGGTAAACACTGTGCGCGTGTGTGCGTGCGTGTGTGTTTATTGGTGCTTCAAGAAGGAAGCATCAATATTTTCTGCATCTTAAAGTTTCAGGAGCTAATTATGTCAGCAGTGGAGAGAGTCTGAGTTTATTCCTGAGGTCACTGCTTTAACAAGAGTCATAGCCGGGTACTTACTAAAGATGCACGACTCATTCCTCACTGCTCGGTGCCTCTGCAGTTATGGTTTGAAGAACTTGACACACTCATATGCAGAGATAAGGAGGGCTTTTTTTTTTGGAGGTTTCTCTTAGATGTTTTAAGCATGTGAGACAGCTCAGCCACATATCACAGCTGGGAGGCTGAGTCTGCCTGTCAGTACTACTGACAGTAAGAGAGACGGAGGCTGGATCAGCCCACGCAGTGAGAGCGATTGGTATTCTGATCATATATGATACTGATCGTACAGATCAAGGTTTTATTTTTAACCTCAAGGAAAGAATTTACTTGATGTGCCTTGTTGAGTTTTTAGTGAAAATAACAATATGGTCTTATGTGGAAAATATAAATCATCAGAGACAGTGCCTTGTAAGTATTTAAGTATTTATATTGCTAAACTTTTTATCATTTTGATACTAGCTTTATCATCTACGTAAGAAAAACAGCAAGCACTAAGAGGTTTGCCGAATGAGACCACAATTAAACAGACACTGCACGCCACTGAAACACAACGTTTCCACTATCAGTATCATTCTGTCGCATTCACAATTTGGTCAGCATTTTTCCATCACATTCAACTGAATTTTACCCAGACATCTGTGGACAGTTCAGAAACCCTTTATGAGTATTTCGAAAACCTAAAATATTCACTTGGTCAACAACTTTTTATGCTTTTGCTAAAATGCTTGTATGATTTTCCAAATTAGTTTTTTTTTTTTTTATTGCTCAGTTTTAGTACCACTATGTTCATGATTGTTTTATTTACAGTGTCATCTGGTTAAGAATGTTGTTATTGAGAACTGTGGCCTGACATTGATCAGTTCTTTAGTACTTTAGCAAAAGTGTTATGTTAGCATGCTAAACCAAGATGGTAAACTTGCAAGTGTACACACAGATTTTCTCAAATAATTTTCTTTTGGAAGGGAAAGCTGCTAAATATTACCTCAAGTCTAACCAGATTTATGGTCTATCCTGGTGAGTAAAACACTTTCATCTTTCCATCAGGCTCCACATTCAAGCCTTTGAATCCAGTGAAAAGATTCGATAGGAGCAGAAAGAGGAACAGGAGAACCACCATCATGGGCATTCCCAACCAGGTCCAGAAAGAACTTGGTACGTTCCCATCCACATTCCTTACGAAACAGAAAAGTGTTTAGTGTGATTTTATGAGTAATGTGGCTCACATTGTTTACAGCTCTGAACAGAAGTTCCACCTTTCAGCCGCTTGTTTCGACTCGGCTCCCTAACCATGAAAATCACAATGGTGACAGCCAGTCGAGTGTTGTTATCATTCCTACAGTGGACGGAGGGACTCCCTTAGCAAAAAAAGAGGGAGCAAGGGTACACCTTTCAGAACTGGAGGTCAGAGGATCCAAAGATTGAGTTCTAAATTAAAACACCCGTTTCTGTTTTTTCCACCTTAACATGGTCTTCTGTTGATGCTGGAGCAGGTCTTTAGGGACGAGCAGGTGGCGAGGAAGCACCTTCAGGGAGGGTACCAAGATGAGCAGGCCCATCTCTGTCCTACAGTCAGACCCAAGTCCGTTGCATTTCCTGGCATGACAACATCCTTTTCACTCTCTCCATCAATGTTGCACTTCCTCCAAGAGCCTCAGGTAAGAATACAATCAGGGTTTGAGTTGAGGATTTACAAACGTTTCATTTTCTAACATGAGACACTGCAGTTCCTCAATGTTATTTGAGTAATCATTTTATTAGGATGTAAAGCACTTGCTTCTGATCCCTTGTAGGGTCCGGTGATGTCCATCTCTCCTCAGGCCACTTACTTGTCTACGATCATCCCTAATGCTGTTCTACCGGCTTCAGTTGAAGTGATTGAGATTGACCGCAGCAACAGTCGAACTCGAGGCAGCAGCGTCAATCATGGCAACGGTGCTTGCGGTGTCAGCAAAAGCAGCCTGACATCTGAGGAATCAGCAGTTAGTCCGTTGTTGTCTAGAAGATCAGACGGTGACGGTTCCCAAACAAATAGCTCTAACTATGACTCTGCACTAATGCCCCGGTCAGCCTCAGGTTCAAACTGGAGTGAGTCTCAATCCTCTAAGACTATTATTTCAGACTCCTCGGTTTCATCTTCTAATAGAGGGGGGTTTAGCGTACAAGAAAGCCAGACACAGGAGTCTAGTAACGGCCAAGACCTCACAAGTTTTTATAGCCCAGTTAATGCAAATAGCAGCCTGAACAAAACAGAAGTAAACACAACAGAAGCAGAGTCTGGGCACGGAGCAACACAGTCATTGACTGCTGGCAATCAAGCAAAGAACAAACGGAACTGCATACATAGTCTTTCGGTTACCAAGACCAAACAGCCTCCAGCACCTCCACGAAGAACTAACTCTCTGCATGGCAAAAAGATCAAAAGTGAAACCATGACTGTGGTGGAGCTGGAAGATCCTGGAAACTCAGGAGAAGTAAAAAGTTCATCAGAAAATCCAGTAGCAGAGGATGAAGTTAAATTGGTTGCTACTAATGCCAATTTGAGCCCAGAACCTTTGTCAAACTCCACTGGGCCAAGCTCGACAAACTCCTCCTCCACACTTCTAACCCCTTTGCAGGACTCCCCTAACCAGGCTGAAGAAGCGACAGCGTCACAACAAGAATCCGACCCTTCCTCTCCACAGAAAACGGCACCAGATGGAGGGAAATTCGAACGGACAATGTCTCCTTCCAGTGGCTATTCTAGCCAAAGTGGAACTCCAACGCTTTCCCCGAAAGAAATCTCCCCAAATTCTCCAGACAAACTGAAAAAGAAACCCATCAAACCAGAGAGATCCGCATCCCGTGCCTCATCCTCAGCAGCTTCTCCCTCTTCCTCACTCACCTCACTGTCATCAGGTACATCTGAGCCTGCAAATGCCGACGTTGCCACATACAGCACAACTCTGTCTCCGCAGGATTTCTCACCAACAAATGAAGTTACCCCGAGTAGCAAGCTCTCATCTTTAAGAGCAGACATACAAGAGATGTTTAACATCCCTACTCCTCCTAAAGTCAAAGCCCCTCGCCCACCGCCTCCGGAGACATGGGCCCACAGCAGACAGACTGTTGAGCTCCTCTGTGGAGCTCCTAATGTCATCAAAACTCCACTGAAAGGAAAACAAGTAGAAACCCAAAGAGAGCCCAGAAAAGACAGTGAAGTTACAGTCGAAAACCAGACAACTCAGGAGAATCCTGTTTTGGAAATGTCTACAGAAAACACTGTGATAAAAGATCCTGAAGGTGGCAAAAGTGAATTAAACAGTAGAGAATCTTCAGATAAAGAACAAATGCATAAAAATGAGGAGGACACGGATTTTAACAGCAGAGCAGAGAGTAAAATCAATGTTGTAAAGAAGTCAGAAAGTCAAGAGACAACTCCAAAGAAACAGCCACCTCCTGTCATGAAGAAACCAACAAAAATACTGTTCAGAGACGAAATGGGGCATCCATTAGAGACACAAGACAGGAAACTGAGCTCCACTGCTGCAAAAGAAGCTCACTTGTCTGTTGAGGAACATACAATGTCATCCCAAAGTGCTGCAGCAGTTCCAGCCGATAAGAGCAACATGGAAAAGAGTGAAGTTCAGCCTATGCAGACACTTACAGTAGAGGTCCCCAAAATGAGTAAGCTCTCACCACCACCTACGCCTCCTCCAGCTTACCAGCCTACACCTCCTCCGATAAGGAAACCTGCTGCTTCGTTAGTGTCTCCAATGCCAAGTGAGTCTGAGAAGGAGCATGACGTGTCGCATGTTGTCGATTCCTGTTGGCCACCTCCGCCTCCTCCATTAGAAGGGGAACCCGTCTTTGATGGAGGAGACGAGGTAGATTTTCCTCCACCTCCTCCACCATCCGTAAGAGATGATGTAACGGAGATGACAGAACTAACCCCAGTCGCTTCAGTTTCACATCCAGCTAACAACAAATCCTCTGATGTTGAACAGATTTCAAAAGCCCACACTGCTCTTGAGACTTCTTCCCAAGATACTTCATGCGCTACCGACATAGTTCCACCCTTGCCTCCTTCACCACCTATTGCCAGAGTAGAGAGCCCAGTGCCGCTTCAGGAAGTGTCTCCTTCCAGCAGTTACCTTAAGCGAAACTCTCTAAAACTTGAAGATCAGTCTCCCTCTACTCTTCCAGTAAGTCCTGAGCTTTCAGCTCCAACTTCAGTGCCAAAAGCACCTCCTCCACCAATGGAAAATGTAACCCCTGGAGTTAATTTCAGAAGGCAACCCAGTGGCACATACAGAGACGCCAGGAACAAGGAGCTACTTTCTCGCCACAAAAGTGTCCCAATTCCTAAAGAGGACGCAAACATACCACTCGTAACCCCTTCGCTGCTGCAGATGGTTCGCCTTAGAACGGTCAGCATGACTGAAGATCAGGTGCAACCTCCATCTGAAGACGCAGCACATGAGGCAACTCCAGCTCAGGAGAATTGTTCCGTCTCAAACCAAGGACCTCAAGACATTCCTCCAAAGCCCATTCGGAAGTCTTTGTCAGTAAAATCTCCTCCTCAAACAGTAAAATCGTCCACTGTGACAATGAGTTCTCCTTCCCTGCGCCTGCAGGAGGCCATCCGAATGAAAACTGCAGCCATGTCTTCCACAAACTGTCTTCCCCACAGACTGGGTGTGAAATCCCCTTCTTACAACTCCATTGGTGAACAAGGGGGGCACTCTCTAAAATCACTTGAAGGATGCGATATTCTTAAATCCCCAGCATCTACAGCTAGCTTTATCTTCTCTAGAAGCACAAAAAAGGTGGTCATCGAGCCTGTAGCCACCGCCTCCTCCGAGGCTCGAGCAAGTCTGAAGCAAAGCTTAGCAGCAGAGCTCAGGCAGGTCTCCGACCAATCAAAGGCTGGTGTTCTCTCAAACGGCAGAGTCAAGACTGACAGAATTCCTCCGCCAATAGCCAAGAAGCCAACTCCTGGAAGCACAAGTCCCTTGCTGAGCTCCCATAGCTGTTCAGCAAAGATGGAGCTCAGGGTTGAGGGAAGCAAAGATCCTGGAGCTGCACAACCTGTGGCGCCACCTACTACAAGTAAGTGAATTGACTTTGTCATTGTCTTTGGCATCTTTCGGATCATTATTTGAATCTACAATCAGTTCTTTTGGCCTGGCAATCAATAGAGTGGTTCCAGCATGGATAAGGGAGGGTTGAAGTGAATTTCACTTGCTCCTCTGATCCATCTCAGGAGGTTGTCAAAGACCCATAACTGCTATGAGCTGTCTGGAGCACATCAGAATTGAGGCAAGATAGGATAAAATGCAAACACAGCAGCCAAGTTTTGGGATACAAACAGAGCTGAGTAACCAACTGACTCTTCAGGAATAATCCTAAATTAATCAGCATGAACTGACAAAATTCTTATACATCTTACATTATGCATATTGCTCAGGCGAATCTCATGGAGATGTGCCACACCCCTTTGGTTCTGCAGTCCCAGAACCGCGTTTGCTCTAAACGCAAACAAAGCACGCTGTGTGGCGTGACTGACCAACTGAACTATAAAGGGCGGTCTGTGGTTTATTGCACGGTGAAGATCTTAAAGCGACTTTAGTGAAAGTTACAAGCACTTGCATGTTGCTGCTGAGTCTGTAACCTTGTGGACACCTGAGTCAGTGCTTGCATTAATCCTTGAATTACCAAAGCATTCTTATCATGAGAAAGCACAATGCTAATTCTTGCAACATCCTGATTTTGAGCAGCAGTGCAGTTTTAAGCTTACTTTAAGGAGGAATGCTGCGTGCTCAACATACCCGCAGGTCAGAAACTTCACTAACAAGCTCCATTGTGGTCTGTGCGCATACAATACAGATGCTGCTGGCTCACCTGCAGCTTTCTTCTAGTCAAGCACATGCTTTAATCAGCCATAACCTGAAGCTCATGATCATGTTTCAATAATTCAATAAGATTGGGATGGAATATTCATTAGGTGTGTTCCGGTAACTGTATTATACTAATGGCGCATATCCTCCTCTCATCTCCTGCCTACAGCCACAAGAGTGACGGCGGACACGATTGAAACGTTGTTTTGAACGAGTGATCTGTGACCAGACTCGCAGGAGGAACGAAACAAGACGGCAAGCAAGTGAAAGGATGAATCACAACATTTATTGACAATTACTAAGAGACAATAAACTCAGTCTTCTTGTTGTGTTTTATCCAAAAGCCTTAGCCTGTAATGGCCTTCCTACATATTTATGCAAAAAAAGAAAAGATCATGTTAAAACCCTCGACTTCTAAAGAAAGCTTTATTCTAAAGTATTTTTCTACATAATCTAATCTAAGGACCCCTCAGGGTGGAGTGATGCACATAACATGAAATGTCTCAGTTTGGTTTGTGTAAGATCGCCTCCCAGAGGTTGAACGAGGTAGTGCATCCTCAGAAGAAAAGTTAGAGGAAGGGGTTTATAGTACATTTGAACCCCATGCTGCAGTAAAAAGCAATGCGTAGTAATGATTCTCACTGCGACTGACAGAGTCTCCAACCAAGGACAGGATGAAACATTGTCTCCTTGGTTATGCTTGTACAGAAATTACTCAACTTAGTTTTAGTCCTGCTTTTCACTGTGTGTAAAAGTATTAAAGAAAAAAGGGAAGACGATTAATCCTATGGGATGTTTTGTTGGTTAGGACAAAATGACTTTTGTAAAGCTACAGATGATAATTTGTTAACATGCAACAAAAAACTTTAAATACAGTATCTGCCAGCAGGTCACTCGCGTGTTTCCTCTACAGCAATGCAGCATGCAGTACTGGGGGGAGGGAGCACCCGTCAGATCATCGAAGAAATGTTAACATCAAAGACAACCCAACTAAATACAAAATGGAGTTTTCAGAATGGGAATCTTTAATAAAGGAGAAGCTATCCTCACCAACTTGGCCCTATGTGAAAAAGTAATTGCCCCCTAAACCAAATCAGTAGTTTTGAGACCCTCGGCAGCAACAAATGCGAGCTAGTATTTGTGATAACTCACAGTGAGTGAAGAAGTTTTGATCTACTTTTCACTGCAAAATAGTTCTTATCCACCCGTATTGGATGCTTTCCGAGTATGATTCACCTGTTTAAGGTTTAAGGTCATGCCTCAACTTCTCAATTGGATTCAAATCTTAGTCTTGCCACTCCAAAGACTTTCCTTTGGTTCCACAGAGATTGAGTAGAGGACTATCCTGCTTATGTTGGATCCTTATCCTCTATAAATTCCCCATCATAATTTTCTGGGAGAGAGCAAATTTGTAGTTCCATCAATTATGGCAAAAAAATAATATTAATTTGGGACTTATAGCAGTAAACTGGCCTCAGGCCATCACTCTACCGCCATCTGTCCTTATGATCTTTGTCTGAACAGTCCACAGAACGTTTTCCTGGAAGTCTTTGGGACCATTAACAAATTTCGGCAGATATAAGATGGGCCTTTGGAGGTTTTTCGGTCAGCATTGGGTTTTGGTCCCATCAATGCATTTTTATGCCCTGTCAATTATGTTTGACTCTTGAACACTGACCTTCACTGAAGCAAGTGAGGCCTGCAGGGATTTAGATGTTCTGAGTTATATTTTGACTTTACTTGTCAAAATAATGGTTCTCACTGTGGTTCACTGAAATAACCAAATCCTTAGAGAGATCTCTGTAACCCTCTTTCAGACTGATGTCAGTAAATTTATTTTCATTGAGGCATGATTTCTTGCTTTTTAAGACCTTTTAGCATTTTTTTTTTTACTTTGGTTGTCTTTGTTGATGTATTTCCGATTAGCTTAAACATGTAAGCATGACAAACAAAAATCTAAAAAGAATTTGGTAAAGGTGCAAATACTTTTTTTTTTTTTTACAATACTGTATAGAGCAGCAAAACAACTAGACTTTTTTTCCACTAGGAGCACTGGAAGTCACCTTTTCCTACCAAATATTAAATAAAAACCACTTTTGAAGCAACAAATCTGGTGACTTACCTTGGAAAATTGATACACTGGAGCTGGTTCGGTATTTTTATTTAAAAAAATTTGTTCCTAAAACTTTGACTTAAGCTTTTGGAATGGAGAATTAAGCTCATCACTGTTTGCACAAAAACCCTTCTTCCCCAGTGGAATCATATAAAGTCAATTCTTGACTCTTTGTAAAGGGTGTTTAAAAAAAAAATCTCCATTTTGGTGATTATAAAGAATCATGTACAGTTATTACTTCTATTAATAAATTCTACTTGTGTCAAATGTTTCTCTTGTTCATCGTTTCAAAAATACACTGATGTGTGGAAGTGAAATGAATCGGCATGTATCACTATCTGGAAGATTTCTCCTTCAAACTGCTATGACGACAGGTAAATATGCTTTAGTCTAGGATTTCTGCAGATTTTACCAACTCAAATATAAGACTTTTAAGACCATTATGAATGTAATTTAAGATGTATCTCTCCACAGCTTCGTCCAGTCAACTGGTGATAAATTTCCACTTGCCAAACAAAAAGCTTGCTAGATGGTAGCAAGGGTACGTTAGCAGCTAGCTAGCGGTAGCCTCGAGTCACAGACGGCGTTAAAGATGTCTGAGGGCGACTCGAGCTTTTGCCAGACAGAAAAGTACCGCCAGAAAAAAAAATGCAAAGAAATATGTGAGATTAAACAGTCCCGTCAAGACAAAAGTTAAAACCTGTGATATTAAAAACCAGCTTACTTTTTAAAACGAATTAAAAGACATTTTAAGGCTTTAATTTTGGCTACATCAATTTAAGCCTTTACATTTGTTTAAAGGATGAACTGATATCCTGCCGTCCTCTTTAGCCTAGTCTGGTATCTCAAGTTGTTTACTTGA
The DNA here is from genome assembly GCF_904066995.2 of Poecilia reticulata. Lineage (NCBI taxonomy): Eukaryota > Metazoa > Chordata > Actinopteri > Cyprinodontiformes > Poeciliidae > Poecilia > Poecilia reticulata. Next base: position 7,471,399 of record NC_088840.1, on the reverse strand, counting down.
TCAAAGTGGTAAGAAAGAAAAAAAGATATTTGGAGACTCCAGTCAATTTGTGTCCTAATAAGTGCATCTCTGAAGATAACACTAAAAAACTGTTTAATTCAGCAGAGAGTCTTTGGCAGGAGAACTCAAATCTGGGCCTCGACAGTCAGAGTCCTGCAACTTTAAGATGCGTCCCTGATTCAACACGCCTCAATCAAGTAGCTGAATTACTTATCCAGTATCCTGCTAATGTGGTGAAGCAGAGCCACATCAGGACACCCGGCCCTTGAGGCCTGGATTTGAGGATCTCTAGTTTATGGGTTAACATCAACAAGCTGAGACCTTTAATCAGCCACATTAAGACAGTTATTGCCAGCAGATCTCTGATTCTGCCAATGTTTATTTCATTTTACAGATGATGCATTAATCAGACAATCAGATAATCAGACATGCATTTCTGTGTACAACCGTCTTCCATCTAGAAGTAAATGGATTTTACGTACATGAGGTGTATAGAAAGTTTGAAAGGATCCCTTTTAATCAGATTTGGCAGACTGACCTCTGTCTTGACACTTTTAACCCAGAAAAACACCAAAACGTTGAGTTCCCCTTCAGAAACCTGAGATATCATTACTTGGATCTAGAAAGGAGCAAACTGATCACTGTCCCAGACCTCCACTCAGTCAAATATTTATTGTATGAATACATTAAGTGCATAAGTAACAAACTTTGATTAGTTATAGTTAGTCGTAGCAAATGACTTCATACTTTTTTTCCTCAGTCAAGATAAAACAGTTGGTCTATTTAGCCAGAAATACCCCTTCACCCTTCCAAAGCCATCCAGATGAAGCTTTGTGGTGTTGTCATGGAGATTTGAGGAGCAGCTTTGACGATCAATGGGAGTCCGTCTGAGTATTTAGCTGATGTTGCCTCCTTTTAGCGTCTTACAAGTGATCTGTCCCAGTTTGGTCAGCAGCTTCCTATCTTTCCACTGAGCCACACACTCGTCTGAGATCTTCAGGTCCGCCTGTAGGACGACACGCCACGTTAGTCAGTGTGTTCTGGGACGGGACAATGTGTCAGAACGTTGACTCAGTAACGGGGCTCGAACGTACCTGCAGCTTCTCCCACACCTTCTTCTTTGGGTTCAATTTTTCATCCGCTTTCCCCGACTCGTAGCCCTCCACGAAGACCCGTTCCCCGGGCGAAGAACCCTCTGGAGGGTCGAGAGGCTCCACCCTCCTGGGCTCACCTTCTCTGGAGACAGAGAAACCACAGGGTTGTGTTCATCATGAATCTATTTATCAGCCTTTCAAACTGATGTGAAATTCATTATGTTTTTACTCAACACAAGCAGTTTACGTCAACTGTGGGAAAATTATGGCACATAATTCTCCTGGTGGCATTTAGTCTGCAAAATGCTGACAGAACTTGGTTTTCCAACAATAACCAAATCCATTTAATGAGAATGGCGTCTTCTGTTGAGTATTGATCATTGTGTACATAATAGCAATGCAATACTTTGGTTCATTTTTAGGTGCAGGATTCAAAACGATCAAAATCTGAAAATCTAAAACTCCTACTGTAACTATAAAAACTTGCAAGCTCACTATAAAGACCAACTAAAACAAACTGAATTAGACAAAAAGTCACAAAAGAAAAAAAAAAACGAAAACGAAAAACCCAGAACTTCTATAACCCTGGACCTGCTGGCGTTTTTAGGCTGCCCCCCGTCAGGTTTAGTCGACTTGCTTACATGGAGGCGCACAGCAGCATGGCTTGAGACTCGATCCCTCGCATCTTCTGCGGCTTCAGGTTGCACAGCACCAACACGGTTCGGTCCTGCAGGTCCTCCTGGGAAAGGTAGGCCACCAGCCCGCTCACCACAGTTCTGGGCTCCGGCTCCCCGACGTCGATCTTCTCCAGGTACAGCGAGTCGGCGTCCGGATGCTGCGGGTTCCACGCGTTACAACGTCACAGATACAGCCGAGGCTCGTTTCGCGGCATGCGGCGACGGTCCAAGTCACTGACCTTCTCCACGCTGACGATTTTCCCCACCCTGATGTCCAGTCTGGAGGGCGCCAGCTCGTCGTCGTCCCCTCCGCCGCCTCCGGCCGTCTTGGCTCCTTTTCCTCCTGCTTCTGTTAACCAACCGGATAAAAGAAAGCTTTAGGGTGAAGCGTCCAGGCTTCGTATGGGACTGTTGTTGTCGCGGTTTAAACGCTGACTTGTCTTGGACGGATCGGGATAAGCAGAGTTGGTGAGCTTGCGGAGCTCTGGAGACTGAAACTTCTTCCTGATTGGCTCCATGAGCTGATTGAGGGCGACTTCCACCGAGGCCTTCAAGTCTCCGGGATGGATCATCTGACAATGAGGAAAGCGTTAATTTGGGTTCGTATACTTTACCCACAGGTACTTTCAAGGCAAGTTTTCAAACTTTGCAAATAAAAACAGTACAAATGAACTAAATAAGTTTCAATTCACTGTTATGTGACAAGTGTTTTCAAATTTAGACTTTAAAAAAACCTGTTTGAACTTGCCGTTTGAATGTCAAGCACTCTCCAAACCTTGAAAACACCTTATTGAAATTCAAGCATTTTCAAGGATTTCAAGCACGCTGCTTACTATCTAATGGGACCAAATAAATGTAGCTTTACCTCGCCTCTAAAGTCGTCCTCCACCTCTTTGAAGTCCGTGTAAACTTTGTCTCCGCCCCATTTTGGATCCCGCTTGATGGAGAACTCTGAAACACACCGGCGCCGCAAATCAAGTCAGGCTGTGAAGAAGACGTTCACAACAACAATGAAAGAAAAACAACTGAAATGAATCGGCTTTCTAACCTCCTTGTAGAGGAAAGAGGACGTATTTAACAAAAGAGAGAACGCCGTTGTTGTCGGTGTTTCCCGGCTCGCAGAAAGCCTTCTTCAGCTTCTTCTTCACGTCCTCTTTGGAGTCCAGCAGGTCGATCTTTGACTCCTAAGCGCACGCGTTGGTTATTAGAGTAAAAGACTGGCAGGAAATGTTTCAACAGAGTGTTTGGATACAGCCTTACTTCCTCTGAGGAGCTCATTTTAGCCCCCGTCAGTCCTGGAACCATTGGGTTCATCAGATGTGATCGTTTCGCGTAACCAAGAGAGGGAAGGTACTGTGGGAAAAAGGGACAAAATTGGAGCTTATTTGGACGTATTCCAACATTTTGTATAAATTCATTCCATCCTAGTTGAGCTGAGTTTTACCTTCTCGGCCAGAGTGAAGATCTTCCTCTGGTCAACTCCTCCGAACTGGGCGTCAACTTTCAGGTACTCCTCGTCTAAAGCCTTAGAAAATTGTCAACAGTTTAACTAAATACTCAAAGACACCAATACTCAGATATTGGTATCGGCCAATACCGATCCAATACAGAGACTGACAGCACCTTGAAAATGTATTCAGACCACTGAAACTTTTTCCAATTTTGTCTTTCATCTTTATTTTAATCGTTTTCTCTGCTGAGGAAAAAAATAAATAAATCATCCCCACGGCATGGTGCTGCCACCACCATGTTTGACCATGGAGATGGAGTAAGAAGGGGGCTGAATTTTTGACATCCAAGCGTTAATTTGTTTAAGGATGCACCAATTTACTTTTTTTACTTTCACTTCACTACAAAAATCAACAAAACTGAAACTGTGAAAAACAATCTGACTACCTTGGTCAAACATGTAGTCAGTCCTTATTTCAAATGGTTCAGAAAGTGCAATTAGGAATTCTAAATACAATGTTAAATAAATGATAAACACAAAGAATACAACTAGATTAAATAGATCTGCCCTGATGGATCGTCACTGATACCTGATCAAAAAATGTTTTTAAATATCGAGACCGATTTAATATCAAATCAGTGCATCTCTAATTTTGCTCACAAACAAACTGAGGTTCGTGGATGAAACATGAAATCTACATGTGAACAAAAACTTAAAAGGCAAGGAATATTTTTACAACAGTCAACCCACACCACTGCTTATCTGCATCGTGATACTCGCGCTTCGTTGTTACCTGTAGTCCGGGATAGAGAAGCCCACTCAGCAGAGGATGCTCCACCTGCTTCACCACTTCAGCTCCAGCCTTCTTGGCGTCGTGCTCGGTCACCATGGAGGACAGGCGGTACACATCCAGGGTGTACTCTCTATCCGAAGTCACAAGACAGAAACAAAGTTCAGCTACGAGGCTAAGCGCTAGTTTGGGCGGAGGCTTGGGGGGGAAATGTTACTGCTGGGTCAAACTGACCGGCTCAGCTGGAAATCGGTGCCTTTGATGAAGCGCAGCTTCTCCAGAGGGACGCCGATGCTCTCCAGCATGGCCTTGATCACCTGCTCGTAGTACTTCACCCGGAGCTCCAGCAGCTCCCAGGGAGCCTTCATGTTGTCAAGGTAAGCGTGCAAGTCTGCGAACAGGATCGTGACCTGAGGATCGGAAGAGACGGCAAAACGTGAACATGAGAAAAATGTTAGTCGACCGGAAAGGAAATTATATTGAGGTCATTTCAATGTATCATGTGATTAATGTCTTCCTGAGCCAGGCTTAACTGGGATCATAATGGCACAAACTGGCAGGCGTTGCAACTGATGGACAAATTTGGTACTTTTGAAGATAATGTGAGATAAAGTGACTGAAGCTAATCCAGAAAATAACGGATATCTTTTGCCTCGCTTCATTTATCAGGAGATGTTGTGGAAAAAAAACAGCCATGTTTTTGATGCTGCAACTAAAACTCCTAATTTCACTTTCAGTTTGTTTCACTGTTGAATAAGCCTGTCGCAGTAAGAAATAAACCAATTAATCGCATGATAAATTAAGATGAGCTAAATAATTTCCATTTGATTTATTGTTTTTCTCTTTTCTCTCTTTTTCTTCCAAAAACTAGATAATAAAAGTCTTCAGACTAGCCCCCTGTTTTTTGAAGGATCATTTCTATTAGTAAACGTCATAATTCATTTTATTTGTTTATTCATTTTGAATATTTCAAACGTCTCCCAGTTCCAGTGTTAAATGTTCTCTAGATTTTAAATTGATCTTTGAGAATGTGCTCTTGCATTACTACAGGGATATTTCTTGAAAATGCGTTCAAAGCAACAATATTATCGCTTATCGTGATAACTTCTGGGACAATTTATCGTCCAGCAAAAGCTGCTATCGTGACAGGCCTACTTTGGACGACTGATGTAAACAAAAACAAAACTAACAAGTACATAAAGCTAATGCTGAAACGAATGTCAAAATGTTTTTGTTTGTCCCTACCTCGCAGCCGGCCCTCAGGAAATCTGCTATCTTCGACATGGGGACAAAGTAAGCTACGTGCGGCTTGCCAGTGGTCGCCGTGCCCCAGTACACCTTCAGCTCCCTCTCCTGAAGAACCTGCTTCACCTTCTCCTCACCGAGGACCTCCTGCAACGCGACCCAAGCAGAGGGCATCACGACACCGGCTGCCACGAAGGAAGGCTTCCTGTCCAGAGCGACGCGGGTTGTTGCTCACCTGCAGGTTCCTGGTGATGAGGGTGAACTTCTCCTCCGGACTGAGCTGACCTGCCATGATGCTGTGCCTTGTGACAAGAAGCTGTCAGTTCATATGGTCAGAGTTATCACTACTGTGTAGTAACAGCTTCATTTTTTTTTTTTTAGTAACAGCTTCATGCAGCAGGATTACGCTGGGAATGATGACGCACGCCTTAAACAAACCTCGACTCCCTAAATATTCACGAAAGCACTCATTTTTATTCCATATTTCATCTTTATTAGCTTCGCTTACATAAGCAAGCTCCACTTTCACATTAAAGACAGGTCGGTTAAATACTGAATAAATGAATTAGGAAACTAAGACTTCATCTCGTTAGCAACAAAACCATGTGCAGCTAACATTACCGAGTCGGTGGCACGTAAAATGCTATCTGTTCAGCTAACGTTAGCTTTACTTACTATACATCCGTGTTTGTTTGCTTTCAAGATAAAATCCCGAAAGCTGACCACTCACCTGTGAACTGGTGCTCTTAAAACGAGTCTCGGTGAAGAGAAACAGCCGGCCGAGTGGACCTGTCAGCAGGTTGCATCAGCGGCAGCCTCGGCTCTGTGATCCACTCCAGGGGAAAGCAATCGAGTGCAGATAGAGAATCAAAATCCGAATAACTTCATTGGCCAAAATTAAATGTAAAAAACAGACATTTTCGACGTCGGTTTTCAAGCGTTCACAACGTACATGCCTAAAGTATAAATATATAAACTTGAGGTTAAATAAAATAGGTATAAAGAAACGATATATATTTGCCAGATTTTCTCGTTTGTTTTAGATTAAGAAGCTAATGTTGATGTGACGGTGTAAAAAATGCTCTGGTGACTGCGTTCATCAAAAAGACGGTATGGGACAAGAAACTGATTCTGTGGCGGCTGATATATTATTTTTTGTATTATTCTTTTGCAAATATCCCTCCATAGAGTCAACCTGATGGTAAAAGTTTAAACAGTTTGTGATTAGAATGTGTGGGGTCTGCAAATTGTTTGCTGACCTGAACAAATATTAAACAAAAAAAAACTATTGTTCTGTCTTGTACCTCAAAATGATTACTTATTATTCAGAACCTCCACCCTCTGATCACAAGACCTGGGCTCAACCTCAACCTAACCGCCTGCAACTCAAGACTTAAAAAGTGAGAAAATTTATCTTAAAAATCACAATGAACCAATTACAGAAAAAACACTTCATATTTTTGTTAGCTTAGAAAAATCCTTTATACACTTTAGAGGTGGCAGCTTAAAGTCCAGAACATTCACTTTCAGATCTGAGAACGTATGCTGCTTTGAAAACGGAGGGGGGAAAAATATAAATTTTAGGGAAATAAACACCTCTTTTAGCTGCACATTATATTTCTGTACACATTACAAAGACAGAAATAAAGACATGGATAATTAAACACACTTTTGAATGAAAATTACAATGATGAAAACCTGTAACGGCAACTAACAAAACATAAACATGACGTACAGAGTGTAGTACTGACTATAGTATGTTACAAAGTATAAAACAGAACAACCAGCTGTGGTACAGACAGATAGATAGATAGGTATTGATGAAAAAAGAAACAAATATTTGTAGTCATTTTTTCCTTATAGTGCATACACAGCACAACATAGGGCGGGTGGTGGGCCTCTAATCTACATTAATGAGAACGGACAAAAACAAACAGAATACTTTTTAGGGATGAACCTGTCGGACCACTTTCTCCCCTTCAAGTGATCTTGCGCCCTCCGACTGAAGGGCACCCTGGCAGAGAGCCATAACTCTGGCCAGTAAACTGTAAACACTGTTCTGACAGCAAGCTGTGGTCCAATAGCTTATTCAAAAAATGTACTGCTAGTAAACATGACATAAGATATATATATGGCTCTTTAACTGAAGCTTTCATACTTTAAGCCTATGAACAACATTCTGAACCTGAAATAACTTTCTTACGTTTCTATCTCATAATAAAAAAGTGACCAAGAAAACACCGTGGTGCCACTCTTCCGTTCACAGCTAACAAACTCCGCTTTTTGTGAGTTCAAGTCGGACCACCAGGGTCAGCTGTGCTGCTCAGTCAGAAGTCGGGCTCCAGTCGGGGAAGCACCGGGAGGATGAGGTTCCCGAACGAGGAGTCCTGGGTGATGAAGAAGCCGGAGGAGTGGACGTGAGCGTGCTGCAGGGCGGCCTTCTGCTGGGCGGCGATGTGCTGCTGCTCCGCGCTGTCCCTCGCCTCCTTCAGGCTGCTCCGGCCCGACAGCGGGATGTTGGCTCCGGGACTGTTCATGGACTGGCTCTGCAGCAGCCGCCGCTTCTCCTTGTCCAGCTCCGCCAGAATGGCCACTCGGGTTTTGTTCTGGGAGCCCTGTCCGGGAGGGTTGGCGGCCATTTCGGCTTAATAACAAACCCAACGAATGGAGCTGAAGATGGTGAAGTTTCCTTTAGGTGTCCTTATTCGGGGTATATGTTTTGGTGGGATACCTTCCGCTTTGTGGGTTAAAAAGTGTAAATAAATTTTATAGCTTTTTGTTGGTTAATTACAAGAACGGAAGCGCTTCCGGTTTGAGGGCTGGTTTTCACAATAAAAACGCATCGTCAATATTGCTGAAAAACAGCTTAAAACTATGTCTACTTTTACCGTTTGATTAATGTATTTAAATAAATGCTTATTATATATTTTGTGACATTACAAACAACATGCCACAGTATAGTTTGAGATTTTATATCAAATCAATGTAGAGCATAAGTAGATGGAAAGTGATATTTTTTCTCTTTGCGATAAACATCTGAAAAGTGTGGCACGCATTTGTGTTTACCATTTTGAAAAGTGTAAGGTTAGCACAGTTTAGCTAGACATCTTTTTTTATTTACTTTTTGCCAAAGTTCTGAATGTTTTACATCGCGCCAACACTAGGTGGCAGTATGCGCTAGCTTGAAGACTGTCGGTTTGTAATATTGAAAATATTAAACACATCAAGTTCAGCCCTTTAATGTAGAATTTCAAGGTTTAATTTTAACGTAAACAATTTCTTTTAATGGGATTTCTTGCTAATATTTTATGAATATTAATCCCAGCTAATTCTAGATAAGTTTGATCAAAAATTCAACCCATTACAGTAAATTCTCTCAAGTGAAACCTACGCTATACAGATTCAGTTATATATCCAGCATTTGTTCCTATTATTAAAATTTTGTGTTAGAACATCATATTATATGTGCAATGTGAAAAATTGCACATGTAACATGCAATGCTTGTGTTCTGTAGAGTATTTTGCATGAATTGGGAAAAAGTCATTTTCATTCCACTTAATCATCTTTTATTATTTCCTTCCATCACAGTATTTCTTTTCTTAAATAACTACAGTACAGTGTACAGAAATCCATTCACTTGCAAACAAATATCTATTTACATGTTTACGTACAATATTTACATATAAACAGGAGGCGCAGTCTCCGAGGCTTGCGTGCCCCCATGCAGGACTAAAGCTCACACATTTCATCAACAGCCTCGGTCATGAGACACACGCGTAAAAACACTACGCACCGACGAGAACAAAACATTTACAGGATGTACAATAGCTACAAATTTCAGTGAGTGACGATGGCACATACAGTATCGTTCGGAAGGGATAGAGGAAGAGCTTAATGCATAAAAAAAAATAATAAAAATCACTATGGCAACTTAGTTGTCACGTCCAAGATGTAACAGTATGTATAACATATGACACTACATATACACATTTCCATATCGGCTGATATGAAACATGTCGGTCCTCTTAAGTTTTTTTGTTTTTTTTCCCACTTTTGGAGAACTGAGGTGATCAAAGTGTCCTGGTTGTTTTTATATACAATATTTAAAGATTAAAAGAAAAAACAATGTCACTGCTCTGTCTTCACACTCATTTTTCCAATCAAAACTGTGTGTGTTCCCTTTTTTTTTAAATACATACAGTGTTGTAGAAGAGGTAAGAATAGTAAAAAAAGAAGTCTACACACTCCTGTTGCAACAGCAGGAATTTATGATGTAAAGGTGGATCGTTTCAAAAATCTTATCCGGTATATTTTCTGTCTTTTACTGCCGTTTTAACAGGAGCGTACAAACTTTTTATTTACCGTAAGATTGTAGTAATGGCAACATCCACCGAAAGATGCACGCGTCACATTTAAAAAAAAAAAAAAAAACTGAACGAGAAGCTTTGTGGCTTCTGTTAGCGCGACTGTACAGACCTTAAATAGGTTTTAAATACTGCAAAGAGGAGGACTGTGAAAATCACACTAATAAATATTTAAATTAATATTTAAACATATGTGCTAGCTGTCGTCAAGGTTTTGCTCCAGGTTTGAAGAAATTAAAGCGTTAAGAAATGACACGGTCATTAGTAGCTGTTATAAATAATAAATTTAAAAAACAGTTGACTGGAGAAACTGCAGTTTTTCTTTTTTGTGCAAACTCGCTGCGTTCACGCGATGCGAACACTTGATTCGTTCTTGTAAACTATGATGAGATATTCAGTGAGCGATTGGCACTCGTCAGTTTGTGCTTTTTTTTTTTCTTTCAAATTTTGTCTCTGAAATACGAGTGAAATTCAGGCAAAAGACACAAAAAACAAAATTACAAAATGGCAGTTTCTTCCGATGTTTGCAAGTCTACTGTGACGTCATTTCCAGCGCAGCGCTAAAGGTCGTTACTGTTCAGTGTCGTATGTACAAAAGCACCATTAATGCAAATTTACCCCTCCAACCCGTTTCTTTTTTACATTTCTTTGTGCAATTTTATTTAGAGACCAACCTTTAAAAGGATTCTCACTTTGTACTCAATAGTAGCACGTCGTACAAAAAGGTAAGGCTTGGCGAGGCGTCGAAAGTCACACCAGGAAACCATCACGGGTATAAAAAAAAAACAAAAATGGAGGAGCGGGATGTTTTTTGGGAAAGGTCTCAGTCAGGTAGGCTCATCCGTTTTTGTACTTGGATTCTCAGCAGCAGCAACAGTGTTGGCCGTACAATCCGGTTCCTGTGCGGTCCGACGGGCCCCCGGGGGGGTTAGGGAAGGTCCGGGTCCTGGTCCGTTGGTCCCGCCCAGTGCAAAATGCCAGCCGGCCAACAGATTGGTCCAGAAGTTGCTTTCAGAAGATGCGCTAGATCATTTCCGTCACCTCTGAGGAGTCCGACGCCGAATCTGCCTCGTCCCTGCAGAGGGAGGAAAAGTGTTTTGAAATATATATTGAAATAATGACACAGTTTAGGGTTGCACCGATGTGAAAATTTGGGCTGACATCGATATCTATTTCATTTTTTTAATCCTGTAATATCATTTTGACACTTAAAAAAAAAAAAAAAAAAACAGATGGCAACACAATAAAAAAAAAATAAAAAAATTCTCTTGTTGGTATTTATCGGACCGATACCGATATGTTAAAAAAAAAAACAATATCAGCAGACAACGATGTTGGAGTCGTCGTATTGTTCATCCTTGGAAAAACTTTGCATTATCTTTAGATGAAAAAGAAAACACAGTTTCCATGGCAACTATCCAAGACATCTTACCTGAGCTCTTGTAGGATCTTGCGGTTGCCCTGCCTCCTCTCCTCGGTGATGGGGTACGTGTACAGGATTCCCAGGCCAATGAAGATGAGGACGACGGGGGCGGCCGAAACCAACACCTTCAAGGTCAGATCCACTTCCTTAGGCTGGGAGCAACCTCTGGTAATGTATCCAGCAAAGCTAAAAACGGATCACAGAAAAACGGTTACGCATCGGAAACAAACCTTCGCAGTGAGTCAACTGAGCAGAAAGTTAGCCATCAGTCACAGGGTTTTGGGCGATTTGATTGGATTTAGACTTTTGACTAGAGACTGACACGTCTCCCCTGAAAGCCTGGCAGAGTCGCTATGCTTTCAACATGCCATCGTTTTCCCACTTTGAATTTTCTGGATTTCTTTTTTAAAAACTGTGTTTTCTGTACATTATGGTAAACACTAATTATCTGATTTCATACTATTTTTATTGACACAAATCAAGAAACAACAATGGCTGAAGTGCTTTTTATCTTCAGGGAATCAAAAGAATATTTTGCTCTTTTTTTGCATCTGGACAAATGTAGATGTGTCAAAATTAGAGGTGCACCGATGAATCGGCCCAGAGCAAACTCTAAACCTAAAAACCTATATATTCTTACGTAATTCAGATTAAGAGTTTTACTTTTAGACATTAGAATAAGAAATTCTCAGATTTTAAATTTTCCACATTTAGAAATAATCTAATCATATTCCATTATTTTAGGACTGCAGAAGAACCGTGACGCTTTAAAAGCATTTCTGTCATGCCATTTCTAGTTAGACTGTTTGGTTCAAGTTGGGGGGAAAGAAGAAAAAAAACGTCTCTAAAGTGACTCCGTATATTTTTGTTTGCATTTTGTAAATCCTAAGCTGTGCCTGGTCCAGAGTAGTTTAGAATGTGCAGTCGTCTTTCTGTGTGAGCTCTTACTCTAAACTCAGCGTGGAAATGCCTAGCGAGATGCCAGAGGCGAACTTGGTGAAGAAAACGTAGAAGGAATAAAAGATGGCTTCGTGTCCCGTGGATTCCGGGTTCCGAACCTGGAAATCGTCAACGACGTCAGGCAGCATGGACCTGAGGAGGAGGAGAGCAAGAACCGCTTCATAAAAGCTGCCTGCAAAGTGCCTGAATAAAATAAAATAAAATCCAGATGAGTGATTAGCGTTGTTTTTTTGTTTGTTTTTTTTACCAGGGCAGCAGGAAGGCTGCAGCCACCGCCACGCCAGAGGCAAAAGACACGATGTAGGTGACGATGAGGTTTTTCGGTACACACACCACCATGATCATGAAGGGAACGGCAGACTGGGAGGAAGAGGGTGAAAAAAAAATAATCACAGAGTTAATAATAATTTCCAAATTTTACTAGCAACATCAGATTTGGAGAGGAAGCGCGGCTTTACCAAGGATCCGACATAAGCTGCCGTTTTCTTCCCGAAGCGAGTCAGGAACCACTGCCAGAACGGGATGGCCAGCGTAGCGGAGAGCTGCAGGGAGGAAAAAAGAAAGAAAGAAAGAAAACATCAATATATTTGCAAATAAGAGCTCAACATTCCAACTGATGACCTTCAGTTGTGTCCCTGCAGCTCTTTTACCAGAGAAGCCCAATATAATAAGGCTCCAACGAAAGCAAATATGAGCTGCTTTCTGAAACCAGCTGGACATCTTCATGAGTGAGCAGAAAAAAAAAGAAAAGGTCATTGTGCAGCAGTAGTTTTCCACCATGTTTGTGGAGTTTTATCTGCTTTATCTTTTTCCTCTTCTTCCACAGTAATCAAAGACTCTCATCAGCAAGCAAGATTTTTATCATGTAAACACTGCTGATTCAAGCTAAATGAAAACAAATAAAAAAATTTTAAATGCTGAAAATCACAATGGAATCTTCCGGAGAAGAATCCAAAAAGTCCCCAATTAAAAATGCCAAATAGTTTTATAGAAAAGCCTTCATTTTTGGCATTTTAAACATGCATATTGTCATCTTTAGCAAAGCTTAATGATCGGCTGCCTAAGTGTGTTGAGAAATAAAAGTAAAAAAACTTGACTAATTAAAAAAAAAATAAACTTGCAGTGTACATTTCTCATTTAAGAATATATCATCTCAAAACTCGCATGTAAAAAAATTATAATTAAAAGAAGTGTTCATCGGCATCAGCTCCATTTGCTGGTGGGTTAAATTTGTAGACATACAGACCCCAAGGGCCACAAACGGCCCTCGGCCCTCAGTTTGGACACCCTCTGCTATAGAAAATCCAATGTGAAACTTTGAATAGAAGATCTCTGTCCAATCTGAGTGACCTTGAATGTTGCAGTGAAGAATTGGCAATAAATTTGAGTTTTTTTTTTTTTTTATCTGGCCATGTCACAACCAGAATAATGTGAATATTTTTTCCAAGACATGAAGGTCCTGACTCTGTAATCCCGTCGGATTAGCCAGACATTTTCACTAAAATGACAGAAGGTACGGATTAGGACGTTTTAGTGCTGATTATGGAAAATATCATGTGGGGTTATTTTTCCTTTTTTTTTTTTTTTCCAGAATAATTGCTTCACTAAATGTAATGTACTTACATTAAAGTGGCTTTGTAATCCTTTCCATAAAGTAAAAGCTTAAAGTAATCTTTTCACCCTCGCTGACCTGGACTCGTTTGGCCCCGCCACTTGTGATGTCGAATAAAAAAGGTCGGGATCCGCCAACTCAATTCTCAGGTTTATATCAGACGGGGGAACAAAGGCGAGAGAAGAATGTGGCTCCCTGACCGTCTGTGGGAACAGCGTGGCATTCAGAGGCGGAGGCGCTTTGAGTTACCGAAAGCTCCAGCCAGGAGAAACTGTTTTATGTCCGACCACAGAGCCGGCCTTGTACTGGACACGATTTATTCCCTCGCCTCGGGCAGGGAGAGCTCTTTGTTCCACTTGTTCCGCGAAAATCGGACCCGTTGTGGGTTGCGTCCCGTCTGAAAACGCCACCTGTGCGTGTAAAGGCGTGCGAGCGCTCACCATGATGACCAGCAGGATGTTGTGGAAGTCCTTCCTGAAGCCCAACGTGGCGCTGCAGAAGAGAGCAAAGTTTCCCTCCAGGAGCTGGAAAAACAAAATAAAAATCATGATTTTACAAAAACACACATATGTCTGTGAAAGCATATAGCATGATGAGTAAATCCAAAAATATTTGTAATAGAATAATATGAAAAGTTTAAAGCCCTTGTATTAAAATGCCAACAAGTCAATTCATTTGAGAACTTTTTCCTCCTTTAATTTGACTTTTAACCTGCAGAATTCAACTGCAAAATGAAACCAAACCAACTTTTTAACAAGCGAAAATTAAAAAATAATATCTGATGAATAATGTCTCAGATCACCAATTCAGATTTTTTTTTTTTGTCTGAAAAGTCACTAAATTTAGCGACATGGTTGCCAAGTTGGCAACAGCGATTCCAGTATTTTGCCAATATCCCAAAATTAGGAAAATCAGAGCCATATTTACCGTTTTATAACTCCAAAAAGTACAACTATAACCTCACATGGTGTTGGCAGCATTATGCTTGGGGCTAGTGTGATGTTCAGCTGGCTGTAGTAAACTGAAGAACATTTCCAACATTTCTCTTACACCAAGGGGAATCAAGTTGCAGCATGACAGCAACCTGATCCAAATCGATTCACACGTTTGGGTGTGGCGGCTTTTATGCTCCTAAACATTCCTAGGACTTCTCCAGCCGTGTCACACAGAATGTGTGTGACGCGACCAGGTGGAAAAGGTTCTGAAATGATTTGTTTCCCCCTGGGTTTTTCATGAGGATTGGTACGCACCATGAAAGCCAGTGAGGTGAAGAGGAAGCCCATGACCAGCTTGGCATACGGCCCGTACCCCATCACCATCTTAATGCCTTTAAGGAAGGGCATCGGCTTCGATCTGATCCCCATAGCCTCTGAAAACACACAAAGAAACAGCCATTAGTGAAACATTATTAATTAAATCCGATTCCTACTTCAGAAATCTCCCTCTCTCTGATTCTTTACACATTTTTTTCCCCACAACAAGCCGTCTTCAAAGCTCATCATTTACTGGACAAACGTGCCTTGTGAGGCTCATTACGCCTCACAACACTTTCAGCTCAAACCACAGCTGGCTGCTCGCTTGTTCTCACACGCGAGTCAGCCCACAGAGTCAGGCCACATCCGAGGCTTCCTATTGGCTAATCAGCTGATGTGACTGAGTGAGAGCTGACTGAGTCGGCGCTCACCGTGTTCCCTCACGCCGGAGAACAGGACGATGGCACACAGGACGTACATGGAGCAGATGACGGCAGACGCGATCATGTACGCGTTCCTCTGCAACAACAAGAGGAGAAGAAATAAGAAAAATATTTGTGGATATTCGTCATCTCCGATCCAAATTTCACTTTGACTTCTGTTAAAAGATTAAAAAATATATTTTTTTTAAGTGTAGAGTATTTGTTTACCGTGTGCTGCAGGGAATGGTCCGAGTTGTTGTGGCTCAGGAGAATGGAGGAGTTGGAGGAGTTGGAAGAGTTGGAGGAGTTGGAAGAGAGGCAGGGGGCGTGAGCGTTGCCCACAATCTGACCCTGGATGGCCGTGCCGAGGACGGTGCCCAGAACCTCCACCGTCATCCCTGATGGGACCAGCAGAACACATCAAGTCAGGCCACCACACGGGAAATCTGGAGTTTTTTTCCCCCCTGGGTGCTGAGGTTGGACTTACTGTACGCCGTAGCAGAGTCCCTCTCCTTCTGCTCGGAGGTGATGAACATGGTGAGGGCAGAGTATGGCACATGGAAGCACTGGGAAAAAAGAAGATCAAATTTATGTTTATGACTCAAAAAAAAAAAGAAGCATACTTCAACTTTTGTTGAAACAAAATTTCAGACAAAATTTGAGGCGGCGGCCACAATATGAGCTGAGCAAATTATTTACTAGCGTGTTTAGTGTGGCCTTCTAACAACACTAATCATGTGTTGTTAGAACCCTTCAAGGTTTCTGCAGGTTTGAACAGTTCAAATATAAGACTTTTTAAGACCGTTAAGAGTAGCTGCGTTTCCATTACAAATGTGCACAAGTCTTCGTCGATGTTCCGCTAACGTCGAAAACGCACAATGTCCCAATTGCGGCGTTTCCATTACATAAGAAGCGCAATTAAAATCACACGTGAAAAAGTCTGTTCACGTGTTAAGTCGTTAAAATAAAAACACACCGCGGCATCTTCCTCCTACCACTTCCTGTTGTCTTCTTTGTATTTTCCACCAGTAGTAACATCTGGCTGTTAATCAAAGGTGCGAAAAAAGTGATTCAGCTTTGATACAACTGCAAAACTACCTCATGCTAGCGCAAAAATGTTTTTAATCAAAACAAGTTTTTTTTTTTTTTTTAAAACTGCCGTGTTTCCATTAAGGAAATTAATTTGTGTACTTCCAATTTGCACAGTAATATGGTCACTGGAAATGCAGCTAGTGAAATGTAAGACCTGTGTTATGACAGAAATTTGCAAAAGAAATTACATATTTTGCAATGTTCTCTGACCCCCGTAGTGACAAGCCTTTTTTCACTTAACCATGAGAGAGACACAAAAGACTTAGCTAGCAAAGTTTTTGTTAGCAGCTAGTTAGCGGTAGCCTCAAGTTGATTGGGCATGACTCAAACTTTTGCCTGACGGAAAGAAAAAAAAAACTTCATAGAATATACAAGAATAACACATTTAAAACCCGTCATTAACGCATTTAATGCCAACTTACTTTTTAAAACTGAATTTAAGACATTTTAAGGCTTTTCCCTTAGATACACTAATGACTTTTTAAGGTTGCACCGACACCCTATCCCCTCAAATGACAAGGGTTGAAGCCTGGAAAACATTACAGACATGAAACGTCTGGAATGTACAGGTCATTGACTGAACATTTCCTACTCCGTTTAGAACAAGGTGAGTGTAGATTGCTCAATTCCTTCCTCTTTCCTTCTAAATCTGCAGCCCCACCCCTCTCCGTGTTGAGCCACACCTGTCGCTTTATGGAGCAGAAAGCAGGTTACTCATCCTGCTTGCTTAAAATGCCTGAGGCCTTACCAAGAAGCAAGTGAAGTCAAACACACCCACACACATATATATATATATATATATATACATGCTCCAAAGTTATTGTACTGAAACAACAACATGCCCTCCTAATATCATCTGTCATCACTCCTAATACAATGGAGTGATGACAGATGCTGACATACTTTAGTGGCAGTTTGTGTGTATATATATTTGGGTCAGAGTCTGCAATTCTGACTCTATAAGTAGTGTAAAAAATAGAATAAACAAAGAAATTCAAAACACACAAAGTTTAGGACTCTGATCTGGGTTTGAGACTTACTGTCTGCAGGGACTGGAAGACGCAGTAGAATAAAATGTACCAGATGACTTTGCCGTGTTCGAAGGGGGGGACGTACCATATGAGGAAATAAGACGTCACGGCAAAAGGGGTGGACAGTAAGATCCTGCAGATGGACGAAAAGAGAGAACATCAGAGACTGAAGCAGAAAAGACATTTATTTATTTCGAACAGACAATAAAAAGTAAGAACGGGAAACTAAGATAAATAGTCCCATCAAATGACCTTGAATTTTACACACTTTAATTGAAAAGGAGCATGCGGAAGAGAAAAGATCTAATGATTTCCTTTTTGCGCAGCTTTTTTTTTTTAAGCTGGCTTCCATTTGTACTTTGTTTGAGCTCATAGTTTAATCACTTCCATAGATCTACCACACACACTGATGTATAGAAACTCTTGTTGGTTTTTCTGATGCATCTTTTTTTTTTTTTTTTTTCCCTTCTCTTAAATTGTAAGTCCACTCTGTCACTAAACATTTTGTGTGGGAGTTGACAGTTTCTTACTGTGAGCATAAATGGTAGAGTTTTGAGTTTTACATGTCGCTGAATTTCAGTACATCCGATTTAAAAAAAAATTTTTAAAAATGAATTTGTGCTAACAGCGCTAATGTTACGCATGGTGATGTTAGAGGCGCTAATCAAGGCCAATCATTGACAAAGACGCCACCGGCCGTTTTATTATTATTATTTCAAATATTGTTTTGCAATAAGTGCTCTCTCACACAGTGTGATGTCACCTTTCCTACTTATATAAACATTAACAAGCAAGCACACAGGAAAGAAAAGCCAGAAAAAAAAAATCTTCTATTTCAATTCTATTACAGAACGTCCATGTAAAATCAGAACCGGAACAACAACCAGAGATTGGATATCAGCCGGTAAGCTCTGACTGGTCCGTCTCCAATGGTGTGACCTTCAGGTATGGCCTGATCTCAAGGTTACATTTGGTTAAAAAAGAAGAATGCGGCTGTAGAACGTGTTGTACGGAAGATTTCCTGGATCTTTTCCCCGCCCCAATCTCGTTTAAAGATAAAAGTGGGCTGACTAACACTCTCGACACTTACATTCTGGAAAGTAACAGGGAAGGAAATGAACTCGTCATCCCGATTGTCTAAAATATCTACAGGAATACCATAACAAGATGTGAAGTCATGTTCATGTCAGCATGATCAGTCTTTACTGTATGTAAACTAAGCGACACGCCCAGTTTCCTCCCACGGAGTCGTTGACTAGGATCCAAACAAATCCTGCCTCTCATTATTTCTAATGTAGCTCTGAGGCACAGCGGGGGGGGGAAGAGGTGGGGTACATTTATTTTGCTTTACTGCACGTATGATGTCATTCACTGGAACCTTGTGACCTTGTGAGAAGAGACGGGCAAGTCACGGCAGATGTTTCATCAAAGATAAACTCAGGAATGTAAATAAATACGTCTCACACAGAATCAAACATGATGTCTAGTTTTGTTTTTGGTTTTTTTGGGGGTGGCTGGGAGGGGTTGTCCTCAGCAGAAAATAGTACTGTATTAATGACAAATGACATCGTCTTGTGTCTTACCAACAGCAATCTTGTTTCAGCATTTGCACACCCAGTGACCCTGCAGAACGGAGCTGACAGCTTAGCCTATATTAGCGCTAACCTGATGCCGCGGCTGGAAGCATATTATTAGCTTTGCTGATTGGAGGGAAATGCCACTTTAACTGACAGATAACTCAACAAGTGAGCTTTAAAAAAATAATCTGGCCACACAAAGCTGCCTGGACTTGTTTTAGTGCCTTTTAATTCAGGTCCATATTATTGGGTTTAGGTGTGTGACTGTAGCTTCAATTATAGCAATAATTGGCCAAACATTCTGGTTCTCAAGCAGTGGCTTGTTTACTTAATGCTTTAATGACATTTTAGACCTGAGAAATGTTAAAAATGCTCATAAATGCCTCAGCGGTGAGGCAAAAAAAGCCACGTATTTACCTTCTACAGCATTTTATTTATTTTAAAAGTTGCTCACTTCTAACTCTGCTGCAACAGAAAGCCTCATTCTGAAATCTGAACTGGAGTAACCTTCTGGATTCCTCAACCAATCTTAAAAAAAGAAAAAAAAGAAAAGAAATCCCACACTCCTGTGTGCCGCTACGCGATTGGCCCAGACAGGTGGTGTGTTCTCAGATAGACCAATGAGAAGCCGTCTCCGCTCTCCCCCGTTCCCTCCTCCCCTTCAGCTTCACAATGGAGCGCTTCGCCCGCTTCCTCCCGTGTCTCGCTCATCTGTACAACCTAACAGAGCTGGGGGATAACGTGACCCAACATGCCGACCATTCCTCCTCCACCCACCCACTCCCACCCACCTCCTCCTTCTCTTCTTCCCCCCAATGACGAAATAAAAAGTGGAGGAAACGCGTCTCACCTCGTCATGTCAGCAGCCCGAGTGACCTAGTTTTACGTGCTTTACCGTTTAGCTAATTATGAGGACATTTTGTTTTATTCCATAAAAAGGGAAGCCCAGTTAAAAATTTAGATGAGATTTGAATATTTTGTGAATGAATTGATCTTTGTAGCAAGATCTCAGATACAAAAACCTCCACTTAATCTTTTTGTCATTATTGAATTAAAGCACATGCTCTTGTGTATTGAACACCTGAGGGAGAATAATGCATCTCCCTTTAGGGCTCGTTTGAAGATGTTAAGTGGGGACCACCGAGACGTTTCCCTTCCCGTGAACTTGTTCGCCTTTTTTTAATACCTTTTCCTCAACTGGCCGGTTTCCATCCCCTAACAATCACACTGTGATGTGCTGACAGGAAACTGACGAGCTCTTCTATAATCAGACCCTTCGCTGACACCCCACACCCCCTTTCCCTCAGTGTGTCAAATATGGCCACCAGATATGAGGGCCAAATGTTTGCAGGAGACACTTTTGGACTTCTACAATACACACACACACACAAAAGAAATTACCAAATTTGAAACCGCCTCATGCCGTATGACTCCATGCGATACTATTTGCGCATTTCATAATTTATCACCAGAAAAAAAACAAAAACATTTGTTTCGAAGTTTGCAACGAGACAAAACGTGAAAAAACAAAGGGTATCAATGGTGTCATGACGTACTAATGCTGTCAGATAACACTTTAGAGTAGGAGTGTGTCAGTAGAGATACTTTCTGAAAAATACATTGTGTACTTTGTAGGAGAGAAAGAGAAAAAAGGGCAAGTTCTGCATCAGGTGGGAGCAGGGGCGTGCACAGATATTTTTTGGGAGGGTGGCAGGAGCTCAAATGGGGGAAAAAAAAAAAGAGTGGTATGAGATTTATAAGGCACAGGTTAAACATGTATTTCTACCAATATTCTGTCTGATGCAGATGTTTACTCAAATTCACCTGGAAAAATTTAATAATACTAAAAAAAACAATTTAAAAAGGATACTTTTTTTCTAGAACAGACACAATGTCCTGGGCTACAAATAATAATATTAAAAAAAACTACTTCAGTTGGGCACGTTTTTTTTTTTTTTTGTCCAGATGAAAAAGGGTAGGTAAAGTAGCTGGTGTCCATCTAACCACGTTCCTGGGTAGGAGTTATATTTGGCAGAACCATGCAAAGTATCTTGCAGTTGGAAGAGTGCGAGAGAACGTTTCTGCAGAAGCTCGATTTGTTTAGGCTCAACACCCAACAGCTTTGTTTGTTGTTCAAACCTCCCAAAATCTATTCTGGACTCTTTCAGTCAAATGTTAATCGCTCCACTGGATGAATAGAAAGAGAAAATAGAGCAGGAGGAAAAAGAAAACAAATGTACAAAACAGTGCAACGAGGAAGAGGCTAATTTGCCTCATAGTAACTTCTCTCCCAACGATGACTCAGACACTTCAAGCCCCGCCCCTAAACAATGACACGTGTCCAATCTGGCTGGAAATCTTCCATTCACTTGCTGGGCCCCCCCACCACTCCATTAAGCTGCTTCAGTAACAAATTTGTGATAACAAGTGAAGTTATGTAACCGGGCCTCATCAGGAGGGGTGGCGTTTGGCAGAGCCCCAACTTCCACAGAGGTCTACCGAAAAGTCTCAGCAGGAGAAGCATAGTTCCATTTAAAAACAAACAAACAAACAAACAAAAAAACAGGCGTACCAGGGCATCATCCGCCCGAAACGAGTCCACGGGCTCCGGGAGACCAGGAAGCCCACCGTGGGGTCCGTCACGGCATCCCACGCTCGGCCGATGAACAGGATGATCGAGGCGTAGAAGGGATCCAACTGCAAGGAAGAAACTGTCAGTGCTTTCACTGTAGATGTTTTACTGGTTCCAGGTAAGCTGAAAACATCTCAAACTGCTCCTGTAAAGCTGAACAGCAGCAGTAAAACAGTAAAAGAAAAATATATAACCTTAAACTTTATAAGGCGACGTTTAGCAGGCCAAGGAGGCACTTCGACTCCTGACTGTACAATCTGCGCCACGCTGTGTCACCCAAAGAGGGCCCCGCAATGAGCCGCCTTGGACGGCCAACAAAGCCAAAACCCAGCGACGCCTCGGGCTCAACGGGGCTTATTGTGGCCCGAGCCATCAGATTAGTGAAAGAGCCTATTAAACCAAGACCCTCCTCATTGTCCTGGCTTTGTTCCCCACCTCCAAAATATTTAAAGAACAAGCCCCCACACATTAATCCTTTCAGATACAGTAGAGCCTAATTGCAGAGCCAATAATGTCAGCAAGTTAGAAACTTTCCCCCACAGTTACAATCCCCACCGTATTACAAACAGACTTTCTTTTTAAGAAGCACAACTGTAAAGTTTTAGGTCGCTTACCTGAGCTACATCGAGTAGGTAGAGCTGCAGGAAGAAGCCCAGAGCACATCCTGTGATCTGGTAGGGCGCACCGCCGATTGCATAGCAGATCTTGTTGCAGATCGACAACCTGGTTCTGTGCTCATGCTGAGGAGGGAAAAACAAAAAACAAAACAAAAAAAAGAGGTTCGATTAATCCAGAAAATCTTTGTTTGAAAAAGTATTTGAGTCTTTGTGTACGGCAACAGGTTGGGAAGAGGTGCTCCAGCACTTTCGCTGCAATTCTGCAACTTATAGATGGTAGTTTTGAATCCAACAGAAAATTAAAGCTGTGAAAAATATACAGGAAAGATTCTGCTACTTTGATTTTGATGATTCCTTATGCATAACAATGTGAAGGTGATTCTACTTACAGTTTTGTTTCATTTTATTTTGGTCAGCCATTGACAGAAATGTAAATATTGTTTATCCATTTCTATACTAGTTTTGTCTTGCGTTCTTTTTTCTTGTTTTTTTTTCTTTTTTGGCATGTGAATGGAAAAGTTAAGAAATGACCAAAAAAACTAAAAATGATCTAATTTTTAATCAAATGCTCGACAAGATGCTAGTTGATTCAACTATAGACCTGATGTTGGAAACTCAGTTTTGACCAGTATTTGCACCGATCACAATTTTGTCACCTATGTTGCCAGTGCCAATTTTTCATGAGAAAAAGCAATGTTATTGCTTTCACTTCTAAATTTTGGCAGATTGTCAATCTCCCAAAAGTAAGGAAATCTGGGCCGATTTATCGAACACTCTTGCCAATTAAAAATTGGTCTATTCTGATCCATCAACCGACAGCTGCATCTTATATAAATAAATGTATGCATCAAGTCAATGAAGTCAATGAAAAATGAACATTCAAGGAACCTTCAAGGTTTTGTTTAATCGTCCAGCTTTAGCACGCCCAAACCTCTGGAGTCATTTGCTGAGCTTTCCCCCGTTTCTTTCTAAACTCCTTAACTCGTCAGTCTCGCCACTCTCTCATCGCTCAGAATTAGGATGGAGAAACATATTTGCAAGAGTCTCATAAGAAATTTGGCCCAAATCTTTAATCACCACGGATTCCTTGAAGAACGAGAGAGTTCCCGTTGACCAGAAGAAACGGCAAGCACGAGGAAACAACCAAGATGGATTCCCCAACAAGCGCCAATTCTTCTTCATTTTCTCCACAGTCGACGTAATTGATACTTCAACAGACAGGACAGTAAACACTCTGTCTAATGACAGCACACAAACTGAGGCGACTAGTGTCGGCCGCGGCACCACAACGTCGCTGTTGTCGGTCATGTCAGGAGCTGCCAGGGCAACAGGACCTTGGCAGCAGTCTGGACTGACTTAATAGCCCAAAGCGGGGAAAAGGGGAGCGCTGCCAGTTTGACCACAGAAAGTGAGGTGAGAGCACACCCTATTCCTGACCAATCGGAGCGCAGGAATCAACAAAGCCGCCGCTGGGGCCAGTCAAAATGAACCTGTGTGATACCATCTATGTGTGAAAATGTTTTCTAAACCACACAGGTACATTTCCACCACTCCTTGTTCCACATGTGTCACTAGTGTGGAAAATGCTTTGCCTTAAACAATACATAGTATGATAATGCTGCGTCTCGAAGCGAGTAAATAGGCTTCTCCCTTGTTGATACACTCAACTCCACTTTGTTTAGGCCACAAATGCCCTCTTTCCCAACAAAAGCAAGCCCTGTGACAACAAGTGAGATTTTATTCACTTGTCTGCCACCGTGGCAGAAGCATAACTTGATTTTCTTTCCTTCACCTGGTTCAATGGTTCAAACCTTGTTCGACCTGATTGCAAAGGAATTGTGCAACTTCCTGTTCCTCCTAGTCTACAAGCATATCACGTCTGGTGCTCATTCAAGTGTCCTAGTTTAGATTTACTGCCAGTTACAATGGCGACATCGTTGCAATGAGGGAGAATAAACATGAAAACAATAACAAACCAAAAAAAATGAACTGATCAACCAGAGATCGGCATCTGACAATTTTTTCGATGATAAGTTTGTTTTTTACTTCAAATCAGATTAAAAGTCAGCCGCTATGATGCATAAAGGGTGATCGAATAGGGGTATAATTGTTTTATATGATATAAATTCCAAGTCAATGCATAAAGGAAAATGCAGCACATTTTCCCTCATTCACTAATCAGGATTTTCCTAGCCGATACCAATATCTGGATTTCTTAGACATGCCAATTCTGATTTTGATAAGTTCTGATGTTTTTCTTTTAACAAAAGGAGCACACAAGAGACGGAAATACGAGCTGCTGACTACCTTATAAACCCGTAGTTTTAAGTTGAACAGAAAAACATTACAAGATTATTCCCCACGGAAGCACCAGAACATATAACCTTCATCTTTATGATCTTCTTTATGCACTCTGGGATGTCCTGGGATGCAGTAAAACACAAGCTGACGTTTTACAAGTTCTAGTTTTGTCTAAAATACATAAGTTATTAACCGAGTAATGTGACAAAAGGGTGACAGAACGAGTAACTTTTTAACACTACTTTCAGAGCCTCCATATCAGCTCATTGACTGTAAATAGCACACATATCAGTGCATTTGCTACATGCTACTACTGTACTCTGATAAGAAGAATTACGTGGGAAAAGAGGAGGGGGGTTTCCAAACAAAGTCGCTATGAATTAGGTTAGTTGTGATTGCAAGCCGCTCCGTTTTTGTTCGAGTACAGAGAGAGAAGGTCGGGGACTTTTCTCAGAGGATCCCCTGACTGCCTCAGCTGTTTCTGACACGTCACCTCGGTGGACGCTTCCTGTTGCGTTCAGAGCGATGGAAAAAATGTTAATATTTTGACAAGATTACTATGGAATTTCAATTAGTTGTTGAGGTTATGGTTGCCAAATAGTCAAGCCCATACCGACTTTAGTCACACCCTTTTATCCCCCTGTGGCAATAGAGTTACAGCCTGAGGCAAAGTTTCATCCTATTTTCGTACAGTAATTCAAAATTATTGTCGCGTTATTCCTGAACTGAACATACAGTGCTTTCATATATTGCTCGAAGACGCTATGTGACCGATGTTATATTTTCAGCTGGGTAATTTACTGACATTAAAATTTTATTTTCTTGCCGACACATTTTGACGCACGTGACAAATTAACTGCTTAGATGGCTGTGAAATGCATGAATTAACGCGAATATGAGTCTTAAATAGCCCTAGTTATGAACATTTTAGAGGTTTACATTTAGTTTTGATGGCTCATTTGAGAGCAGCAGAAAAAAAACTAAAATACATAACGTCCAAATATTAAAATTTTAAAGCTTCTTTGCGCGTGACTCCTTTAAGCGTCTAGATTAGCATATTTTAAATATTAAGAGGACATGCTGACGAGAGAAAAAGACAGGGCGGGAGGCACTCTTGGGCTTGAGTCGGTTTTTTAAATTGAATTGATCATGTTTGCTTCCATCCACCTTTTATATATTTTATTTAATTCATTTTATGCAGTTCTGGGTAATACCTAGCCATATTTTGCTACACCAATGTATAAAAGAGATCAAAGTGAGCGTCGCGCGCCCCTTCTCGGCTAACGTACGTGATTCACGCCTTTGAAACGTCAGTTTGCCGGGTGTGCTCCATTCATTCCAGCTTTCAACACTCACTCCTGAAAACGTGCCTATTCCGCCTTAATGCGAAATAACATATAGGATTTTTTTTTTTTAAACCTCCAAAGCAAGATTTGTAATCTTTTTTCCCCCACATACTCTTCTTACCTTTCTTGAAAGCTTGATAACATCCGAGCTGACCGACTTGTTTAATAGACTGGCATTGGAGTATTGTTCAGCTCCTTCTCCTTTGGCCATCGCAAAACAAAAAGGGGAAAGTGGGGGTGGTGGGGAGAGAAAACAGCAGGTAGCTTCGTTGAACTTGGCCCAAAATAAAACCAAAAAGGTCTGAGCAACCACGCCTGTAGTATCCTCCCTCTACGAGAAATGCTTGAAAACTGAAGAGGATGAGAGGAGGGTGAAGGTACGGTAGTAATTTTAGAGCGCTCTCACTCTCTCTCACTGGGCCTCCGCCCCCGGTTTGAAACGTGCTATTCACCCCACATCTAGCCCCGCCCCCTCAGGCGGAGACTTCTGCAACAAGCTGATAAGCACGTTCTTAATCATTTCTCCAGGAACTCGATATGTGTAAACAAAATATTGGATTAACCACGCATGCATAACATAATGTTCTACTATCCTATTTTCTCATTTTCAATTTGATAGAAAAAGAATCAAATAAAAATATCGTTATCATTATTATTATTATTATTATTTCTACTCCTTTGACATAATTATGGTAAATTAAAAGCAAGAACGTTCTCTATAATCTTAGGTTTTGATTGAGTTTTCATGTTGAAATCAATCCCAGTTTGCCCTTTCCCCTTACGTTTGATGTGGTGGTATTAATTATGTGCAGTGAGTCACTGTTTTTCCATACTTGGACATGTAACGCCTGAAGAATTCCCTGGGTTTAGGTTAGCCTACACTGACACAAACAGCTTTTTGTTTAAAGACAATAAACTTTTATTTTGAAAAGAAAAATCTGCTGGTTGCATATATAGCAATTCGGAATCGCAATTAGTGTGCACCTCTGTAAAGGATCCTCTACTAAGCACTCTATTAAACAAAAACATATTTTAATTGCGTGAACAAACAATAGTAGAAGCCAATCTTCAATAAACACATTTAATGTTTTGCACCTTTGCAGTTTTGGTTTATACTCGACTTTTTAAGGTATAAAACGGCCTACATATCAATTTGTTGATATTGTAGCCAGTTACGTACAATAAAAACAGAACTTTTCACATTTTAAAACCAGAGAAATGTTAAAATTCCTCAATGTTGCTTCTTCTTCATGCAGAACAAGTGCACTAATGTGATTGTAAAATTGCTTTTTTTGGGGTCATTTTCCACACATTTTTATCTCAACAACTCACCAGAAACATTCAGATACACAGAAGCAAACGCTGCGGCACCAGAGTTGGTACGGAGGGGGGGATGTATCAGTTTACATGAGGATTCAAAATAATAACAGAGACAAAAAGGGAAAAAACGGCAACGTGGGGATTAAAAATATGGGTAGAAATTGACCTTAAAATGCCTCTTTTGTTTGTTTGCTTTAACATCCTCGTGTGATGTCAGTAATATCAAAGCACACCACTTCTTAACGTCTTGGCCTCCACTTTGAAGATTTTATCAAGGAACCCCAGTAAAGTTGTGTCCTTTAAAAACAAGTTCAGACCAGATCTGTGCGTCTGTTTGCATCTTTTCTCGACGACCACCCGTAAAAATTACACGGGGATCCACTGAAAGTGACCACCTCCATCTGCTCTGACCATCAATAAAGCCAAAAGTTACACCGACAACCGTGCGGACCGACCGAAACGTCCACAAGATTCATCAAACGTGGTGGAGGCCCCTGTCTGGAGACTATCCTCTAGCTGCCTGTCGATTTGTTTTGGGGCCACAGTTTCGTACTGGGGGATGTATTTTCTGCCTTCTCGGTTTAGCTGAGCACACATTCCTGAAAACCTACAGCATCATGCCTGTACAGGTCTGAATACTCATATGTGTGTGTGTGTGTGTGTGTTTGTAGGACAAGCCGTTGCTTTGGTTGAAAACGTATAGACAGTTTGCATGTTTGCTTGCGGTGATCTGCACAAACACAGCAACTCATGGGGCAAACAGAGCTCACACGCCTCCGCCTCGTCAAACATGCGCGCAGCGGAGCAGCTTTATCTCCCGACTCCTATATTTGTTTACACGCCTTTAAATAGGATTTCCAATCTGTTTCACTTCAATCTCTGACTGTTGAACCCTGAACTCGCCAACTGTGCAGTCAAGTTCAGGCCGTTTGCACCCGCCGTGTGAATCTGTGGCAGATAGATCAATGTGAGTAAACACGCTCTGCAGATTAGATAAAGCTATTCAAGTTTGGCAGGTGAATTCAGCCAGCGCAGCAGGAGGGGACCGAACTTTACCGCTTGTCATGTTCCAATCCCCAAGCCTTTTCATTTATGTGACGGACCGACATGAAGCAGTACAACGTGAAATGTGGTTTTCTGTTTTTTTTTTTTTTTTAGATATTCACTGAGTAATATCTTGTAGAACCACCTTTCTTTTTTTTAGGTGTTCACCTTCAGTTTTTAGTTCTTGCAAAAGTTCCCTTTAAAACTTGCCACAGATTCTTTGCCAGATTTAGCTCCGCACATGAACCATATGCATGTTTTAAAACATGTATGTGATTTGGTGTGAACCATCCAGTGAATCATTTCCTCCAGGATGTGGCAACGTTCTAAAATTACTGAGTTAGCAGCACCTTTTTTTTCAAAACGTTTGAAGTCTTCAACTGAACTACTGGATTCATAATGAGAATACAACACGAGGAGATGCTTAATAATTAAATTAAATGACTTCTGAAGGCTGATATGTGTTTGTACCTGCCCTTCTATTAAACATGCAATTGCGCAATTTTGACATTTCGGAAATCAATTTGCTTAAATGGAATCGCCGCAATTTAAAAAAAAATTCTTTTGATTAAAAGAAAGTCTTTCAAAATTGGTTTATTTTGCAAAACTGCCAGGAAAACACTTGTTTTCCCCGCATCACACGAGTCACGTGATCAACAACAGGATGCTACCACTGGCGGAAACCATGAAGAAGATTACAGGAAGTAGCTGGAATGTCATGTTTTGTTTGTTTTTTTTTGTGATCCCGTGGCAAACTTATTCACGTGTGATTTTAATTCCGTTTCTTAATGGAAACGCCGCAACTGCGAAAATGTTTTTTTTGTGCAGAACATTGACAAAGTTTTGCGCACATTCTGTAATGGAAGCGCAGCTAATCTGTACTTTCAATTCTGTGCATCTTCTAGTTGTCTGCTGCTCCCATGGCAAAACAGAGGATTTAAAAGCTGCAATAACACAGGAGGACTTGTTGCTTAAGTCAATCTCACATCATAATCTGTGCAACCAAAAGAAACGACAAAAGTATAACTGCTTTTAGCTAATTTCAGAAAAAAAAAAAAACAAACACGGTGTCATGTGGCATGTATAGTTTATATGTGAGCATCGGTAACCCCGAGCGTCCAAGTCAAAGTGCAAACATTCAACTTCTGTTCTCTTGCAGCGGAACACCTCTTTACCATCATAATACCCAAAAGGACACCACTTCCACAGCAAGCACAAATCAGCGTCCCTGCTCTTTTTATTGCAACAACGCAGAGGTTGTGCTCAGGGATCTAATCCAGAACCATCACTGTACTTTCCCACGGATCACCTTACACACTTTCTCCTGGTTCTTTTCGAACTGCGCTGACAAAAAGGGGGACGCAGAGGGCAAAACGACGAGAATCCCAGATGGGACAGTTGCGATTCTGAGCCTGACTTGGAACACATGATGGCACAGATTTTACTTGTCGAGATGGGCCAACGAGTGCAAAGAGAGCAACAGAGAGAGAGAGACTCGTTTTGCCC
Source organism: Poecilia reticulata (assembly GCF_904066995.2). Lineage (NCBI taxonomy): Eukaryota > Metazoa > Chordata > Actinopteri > Cyprinodontiformes > Poeciliidae > Poecilia > Poecilia reticulata. The sequence continues at coordinate 7,441,642 of NC_088840.1, read as the reverse complement.
AGGGGACGCTTGGGGCCACAATTAAAAACGAACACGTGGGTACACTTTGTGCTACACCAAACCTGTTCCGCAGCTGTTTAGATCTTAGCTCCGTATGAGTGAATATATGTTTATAATGCACGCGGGGGCACGGGGACACACGGGGCCTCGCGACCGGGGAGCTGTTTGTTGCCAAACACAGCGTGCGCGTGACGGCGCGAGAGCCCCGCGCTATACCGCGAATGCAGCGGCTGCGCGGTGGGGGCTGAACGCCGTGTGCGTCAGCGCAGCAGCAGGGTAACACGCAACTGCAGGTGGGGTGGAAAGTTAGAAGGGAGAGGACATATAGAGAAGGACCATGAAAACAGAGCGGAGGGGCTTGAAATTTTTCCATGGAGTAAAGGTTGGGAATGCGAAAGAGGGGAAAAGGTCGAAGCCTTTTGTTGTATTTAAGTTATTCCATGAGACTGCAATTATATTTAAGCCAATGAGTCCCAGAGGAAAATCGCACCATTAAAAGAAAAGGTGGGGCTTTCTTGTTATACCCAGCCTGCTCTGACTTGCATCAAAACATGACATGACTTTCCTCCGTCGTCGTCACTTTCCGACAGGTGTCGGTTTGTGTTGACACTCTTTCCGCTCAGTTCAGTAATAATAGTGAGCGGGATGTACTGATGCAGAAATTCAGGCACGTGCAGAGGGGGAGCTGGGGTGCTTGAGCACCTGCCCTTTTTGCTCCTTGCCCCAAAGTGCCGTTTTGGTCAATTTGTATTTTATTTATTTATTTATTTATTTATTTATTTATTTATTATTTTCTAAGCACTCTTCTGACACATAACATGTACTAAAATTATTTTTATTATTTTCCTGTATTGTTAATGATATCAGTCATTCTTCAGTGTTGCTTATGCAATAAGGCCACATCGCCCGTCCAAAACCGATCATCTCCATAATGGATATATGTCCGATCTTCTAACTTCCTTTGCTTCATAATGTACATTTCATTTATTCAGGCGTTAGGTAAATGTAGCTTGAAGGAGAATAACAATTAAATAATTGTCCAACAAGGATATTCATTTAGAATTAAAAATAACACCCTGAAGTACCATGATAGATATAATGAATGTAATAAAAGTGTATCATTAATGAAGGGAAAAAAACTCAATCCAGACTTTAAGTTTAGGGTCTGGTTCACAGAGTATGAAGTTAAAATTGTTTCCCAATTATTCAATGGAGAAAAAAAACTAACCTCAGTTAAGTAAAATAAAATTGTAATCAAAACTTTTGGAATTGTAATGATTTCTTTTTAAAAAAACAAATCGTTTTGTTTAAAAAACTTTTTTAAATTAAATAACTAATTTTTGTCTTGTGAACTTAAAGTTATTTGCCAAACATAAACTTTTATTTCAGAAATCTTTTGTTGCGATTTTAGGCCCTGCTCAAGAATCACAAGCAAAACTTTGACTCCAACAAAAACTTAGAATATTAAGAAAAGATTTTTGACATGCAAAATAAGTTTGTTTTGCAAAAAAAAAATGCACTTCATGAGACGAATGTGATTTAAATGTTTAAAAAAGTTTTTTTTTAAGTAAAACTCAGTAGGCTTTTCTCATGGTGACATGCATTAACAATTCAATGTTTGCTTTTGTTTTTTTCTTTTTTCTGCAGTTCCACATTAAAGTTTGATGCAGCTGAATGGACCTGAATGGACCGTCTTCATCTCCACTGCAGCAAACAGGCAGATCTTTGTTTTATAGATTACAGTCACTAAAAGGTTGCATTGTGCCCTTGTTTATATTTTTAATAGTGTAATTCTGTAAAGACAAAATATGTCTGGTGGTCCAGTTCTGATTTACATATCTTGCTAAATTGCGGGTTTGAATATTGCAATACTTTCCTGTAGCAAAATAGACCTGCAGAAAGAAATTACTGATAAAATATCTACATATGCATAGTGTTATACTCTATATAGAGATGTTCGTTAGCTTTGATTGTATATGTCACATTTTTGTAATTTATCATTGTTTATTAAACTTTGAAAGCTGAGTGGCTTTGTTAATATTCTGTCCTAGAATGCGGTCAGATGTGCCCTTTTTTTTGAGCACCTGCCCCTTTAGTGGTCTCTGCACGGGCCTGCAGAAATTCGTAGATTGGTTTAAGCTTATTGCAACCTTTGTGTATTTAATCCAGCCGTACTGGGAGAAAAAAACCTAAGCACACAATAACACTGAATAAAGGGTGGAGCTGAGTCAGAATTAAGAAATCTGTGAGATCAACATGTCAGCTTAATTACAGACATTTAATACAAAAACATTTGATTATAAATAACACCCATACGCCTACACTTTAAGGCCTCTAGGCTCATTATGTAATATTTGCAATTGCTGCCAACGGTTAATTTTAATTTCTTATGCTTCCCGTAGAAAGTGACCCTGGTCCAGTTGGTCTGGGGAGGAGTGAATGCGCAACTGTACTCTAATGCGAAACAAAAAAAAACGAACTAAAACCTAGGTTGAAGTGAACTCTGGTGCAGTTCGAATGCTAAGCAGGAAAAGAATTATAGCGCCGGGCATTCTGGGTAAATACAACCAAAACAAACACATCAGTTTAGCGCTACACGGAGAAATGGCTGGTTGTCTTTTTTACCAGAGACAAATGAGAAATCCTCCAATTCTTCTTTAGTTTTTAACGGCAGCTTGCATTTGTCAATGTTGCACTACTGCACAATTCCTCAAATTCTCTTGAAGAGTCCTGTATTTTTTTTAAAGCTAAATAGCTTTCATTTCTCTTCATTATCATTCACTATCTGACCCTAGTACGCCCTTTTTGTCTACATTTTGTGTAGAAGGACAATGCGCTGGTCTTCTTCTGAGGTTTCCATGTCGTTTCCTTCAGCAGTTTCAGGTGCAGCGCCACCACAGGCGAGGATGTGAACAGGCTTTTCAATTAGTTTGGATCACGTCGTTTACCAGCTGAAAATGGAACAAATGTTAAATCTTTGGACCCACATGGAACCGAGTCTAACCGAGACTGTCAGGTATTCTTCCAATTCTTCTCTTTTCTGTCTCTCAAACCCAAAGTGTGAGCTCACTCACATAGCTTGGTTCTGGAGGCTATAAGTGGACTGGTTCCTCTCTGGAGCTTTACTTCCTGCCAGAGTCAAAGACCATGCAGTGTATGCAGTGGATTCCTGTCAGTCTCAGTTTTGTTCTGAACAATGTTCTTAACTTGGGAACACAAAGTGTCATGAATGAACAAGATATGACGCCATGCAACACACAGAAACAGATCATTTCTTTTAAAATTTCCTTTCATCCATTATAACTGACAGAAGAATACCACAAAAACGGCACAGGAAAATGTTGAAACGGGGAAATGATTGTAAATGTCATCGACTTGATTTAATCCCATCAGATCAAAATGTTTTATTGTACATTACAAGTGCAATGTAAAGTATAAAAGAGCTTATAAGAGCTGCTTTAAATGTCAAATCTTGAGATTTTTTGCAGAAGACTTACATTATACCAGGAAATCTAAACAAAGTCCAAAAGTGTGCAGCACTTTTCTGAACCTGACCTGACGCAGGCAGCTGTCCTGAGGTCGGACATATCACATCTTGAAATTCTGGACGGCGCACCTCAGATGCCTCCTCCACACAAAGGAGGAGACGAGTCATTCAGGACGCTTGCTCAAATGTAAACCGAAAACATTTGGCACATAATCTCTCTGGTTTAAAGAGATTAATATTGTGCAATTAACAAGAAAAGAAAGGAGAACATGTCACTTTCAGAATTACAATGTAGATGAAGAAATGACCTGAAATGCTACTCATGTTAAATAATGATTTAAATTTTGCTTAGTAGACAAACACTCAGTTGACATCATTGTGCAGATGACAAATGACACGTAGTCGTCAAATTTCCCTTGAACTAATTAATGTCTTAGAGGTGTGTTGAGTATTGGACGCTAAAGTTAGGGAAAAGATATATCACTTTTATTATTATTATTATTATTGCATAATAATAATACATAACAGGACAAGTACAATCCAAAGTCCAAGAACACGTTAATTCGTTCAAAACGGAGTCGTCGAGTTTTCGTTTTCAAATCACTATGGTTTATTTTTGACAGATGATTCCAAATGTATCCGTAACATACCATTATTTAAATCCACAGTGGTAAACCGATTTACAGATGAGACCCACAAAAGAGGAAGGAGCATCAACTGCGCTATACTCTGTGTTTCCAAAAGAGGAAACGGTGGAAGTGCTTGCGGTTGCACTGTAACATGAGCGATGAAACAGACAGCAAGAATTAGCACCCCGGTCTGTCCCTAGCATGACCCCACGCGCTGCAGACACAACAGCCCGGGTGACAACACACACAGAATCACACACTCCGACCTCGGCTGAGGTGAGAGGTTCAAGGTCCGTTTTTATGTCAATGTGGCTCAGACGGGCTGAACGTTGAACCTCCATTAGCCAGGGTGGTATGATCCTGTGGCATCGTAACATTTAACCCAGTTTGGTGACATCAGTGTGTTTGTGTTGGCTGTCAATCGACTTGTCCAAGTCCAGCTGCAAAAAGGAGACACTTTAATTTGCTTCCAATGTGTTCTGATCGACTGACTGGAACCAGGCCAGTCGGTTCCATGACTCTAACCTGCACTGCAAAATTATTCACAACCCTTTCATTCATTTAGATGGGATTGTATTAGACAAAACGCCATACTTGAACACATCATTTAGAAGCTGGAGGGAAATGATTGACAGTTCTCTAACAAATAAGTAAATAAAGATCTGAAAAGTGTGGATACTTTGCAGAACCAACTTTGCCGTAATTGCAACTGCAAATCTCTTGAGGTATGCCTCTACCAGTTGAGATGAACATTATTTCAACGCAGATTGGACGGAAAGTGTCTTTGAACTTCAAGTTTCATACTTTTCAAGTCACTCCAGTCTCAAATATATTAAACTCAATCCATGGTCCCCTCCGGTAAGCATGCAAAACTTTGCTTATGTAGCTGTACATAGGAGACGTTAAAAACAACATACCTTAACAAAGTCGAGGAAAAGTTATTTTTTAAGATGTGGGTTTTTTTTTTTTGTATTTAAAAAAACTGATCAAGGAATGCTTTGATCAGGCAGGCGAATAACTGCTTGTACAATAATCCATATTTCCAGTGCATTTAGAAGCAAATTCCAGATCAGATTTTGAGGTTCATGTTACTTAAGGTAGCAATATTTCACAGGTGATAAAAAATATAAAGATTGAACATGAACGTCTAAGGTAAAATTAGGCAAATTTACCACAATGAAATGGATGGATGGTAAATTCCCTTCATCTGTATAACGCTTTATCAAGTCAGAGGACTCCAAAGCACTTCACACTGAACTCACTCATTCATACATGTACATTCCCACACTGGTGTAGGTTTGGTGAGCTTTATTCAGACAATCAATCAAGTTTATTTGCAAAGCGCATTTCAGCAACGAGGCCGTCCAAAGTGCTTTACATCATAAAAACACAAAAATAAAGTCATAAAAACGTCAGAAACTCACAAAATAAGAAATAAGTTATAAACTTAACGTTCTGTTGAGTGCCAGCATCAAGATCATCAATACACATTGAAAATATTGATCAATGTTCCATTTATTATGGTTCAAAAGCAACTCTAAACAGGTGGGATTTTGGGCCTTGATTTAAAGGAGCTCAGTCTTCCAGCTGTTTTGCAGTTTTCTGGAAGTTTGTTCCAGATTTATGGCATATAGAAGCTGAATGCTGCTTCTCTGTGTTTGGTTCTGGTTCTGGTAAAGTAGACCAGAACCAGAAGACCTGAGTGGCTACATTGTAGCCACAGCTGCCCAGTCAGGCAGTCGGTGCCTCCAGGGACTCTGACCACCGCCAGGAGGTCTGAAGTGTCTTCCCCAAGGACACAACGGCTTAGATGGACACTGCAGGGGTTTATCGGTTACAGGGCAGCTCCCTGCCTCCTGAATCACTGCTGCCTCTGTGGGTGGAGGAACACGTGTTGTCTTCATTATGCCAGGGAGAGTTCTTGTCTTTCAGGCTTTACATAACCTAAGCTTAATGTTGCATGTAAGCCATGTAGGTGAAAGACATCATGACTACGACTATCGAGATCCCGTCATACAAGATTTCGATTGAGGTGACTGCTGCCTAGCAACCACCAGCCACTGGCGGTCAGCCTGATAACGACACAAGAGAAGATGCCCCAATTAAAGTTAAAAATGCAAAGCAGAGGCCTTTTTACAACACCAGTTTGATGTTTGAAGTTCTCTTGAAAGTAACGAGAATGTTCTCGTTAACTCAATATAGTGTCTTGTCTCATCTTGTGAGTCTAAGATACGGTTGCCACCTGAGTCAAGAGCATAAAAGAAATGGAGAACTGAATATTATCCACTTAGTAGTGAAATGAAACATCTTTAAAAGTCCTCAGAATGTGCCGTAGTGAGAGCATGTAGTTAAAATAACCAGAAAATGCCAGGGCCCCAAAGCAGGACCTTGAGGAACACCATGCTGAAGTGGACCTATCAAGCTAGATCTGGTAAAAAGCTACAACAAAGGCTTTCAATCTGGACTCTGTTCCTACTGTATGGTAGTGAGACTGTGATTTACAGTGGAGGGTATGGAGCTACATTGCAGCTAAAGTTGAAACTGAAGGATAATTGACAATGAAAAACATTGTCAAAAACCACTGTTTTTGACAATGTCAAAAACAGTGACATTGTTACTAGTGGGTTTTTTTTCTAGTGTTTTTTTTTAGTGTTTTTTTTTTCATTTCAAACTATTTTTCTGTTTCAAAATAGTTTTTCCAGTTTCAAATCTTTGGGGAAAAAAAACTTTATGGCACCAGTTTAGCTCCATAGGGGAGGGTGGGATTGGGCTGATTAGCAGTATTAGTTTCTTCTCTCTCCACTTATGCTGGGAATGCACAGCTACGTCAGTTGCCCTCTCACACACCCGAGTTGCGTTGTTGCTGCAACTCCTCCAAAGTTATCAAGAAAAATGTCAACATTTTAACACTTCCTTTCGGTGAAGTGTTAAGATTGGAAAAATTCCTTTTCGACATATTTTACAGACACACTAACTCAATGTCAAATTCAGAGTCAAAGCTTCAGCTCCTCAAACCTGTTTTTGTTGTCGTTATAACCGCAGGAGCTTTACGCTTCAGAGTGGAAGTTACACAAGTTTGTGAGGAAATGGAAACACAGTCGAGATGTTGGCCAAGACTAGACTGGCACCACAGGGCGAGATGTATAGAGAGAGATAATATTTAATGTTTTTAATCTCAGTGGGACTGTTTTTGCTGCGCTTGATAGTTTACTGGAGAAGCATAAAAGATTTCAGGCACAGAGGAAGAAAATGACAATGTGAGATTTGTGAGAAAGCTGCTGGGGAAAACATTCTGTAGGCGAAACGAAGGGGCCAGTAGAGCTGTAAACACGACACACTTACTGGTACATGTAGCATATTTCTTGAAGGAGTTGACTCTTTAATGGTCTCCATGCAAAAACAAGGTCAAAAACAAAATGTTCTAAAAAAAACCCCAAAAACAACTGGGTATTGTATTTGCTGTTTAGTATATTAGCGACAGTAAAGACCTAACCAAGAAATTAAACTATATCAACATGTAGTTAAAGGTTTCAGAGTCTACTAGTTAATGTATAACCCCCTGCTCTCTCAATTTATTTATTTTGATGTCTAGCTATTGGTCTCTGTCTGAAAATGGATATTTAAAGAGGATCATCCAAAACATCAGAACAAAAATACATAAACATGATTTACCAGAGCATAAAGGAGGAACCAGGACATGAAAGGGGGATTGTGCTCACATGATCCCTAGAACGTAAATAAAGTAAAGTTTCTTCCCAAACACATCTACCTTTTCTTTTTTTATTTTTACTTTTTCATTGGTATAAAAATTTCTGTCGCATCAACTTCCTCATGTGCTTTTCCCTCCTCACGAGAAAGGCGTTTGCATAAATACAGTACGTTTATGAAAATGAGGGAGAGATATAGAAGTGCCTTACAGAAAAAAAATGCAAAACTGACTTCCAAAGATGGCGCCAGCAGCTACTCATTGTATTTTATCAAGAGCTGCTTTCTGTATTATTAACCGTGGTAGTGTTTGTGTCTTTCTTGTCGATGTTATCTTCCATTTGTACTTTACCTTTTGTGTACTTGGATAGTTTTAAAGTAGAAAAACACACTAAAACACTCTGTGAAATCAATATTGCGGCAAGGAAAGTCTGCAGTTCCTCACTAATTCCAACCTCAAAATTCAACGTGGCTGTCGCAAACACAAAGCATCTTAATAGCAGCAGAAACAACCTGTTTTTTTGTACAGTTTTACAGAACTATCCATACCCCTGGCAGATTAAGATTCAAAATAATTTTTTATTGAACCAAGAAGTCTGAAAATGATGAAAATATCACCAAAATGAAAACTACACAAAGAAAATACATACATCTTAAACTTTGGTTTGTTGTACCTAAAGAAAAATTCAAAAATAACAGCTATTATTGAAACAAATTGATGAAAAAAAACCCAGATTAAACAATAACAACAGCAAAAATAGAAATGTTTAATAGTTTTTTTTTTAATTTTCAATATTAAAAAACAATTATTTAATTATTTATTTTGTAATCAGTCTTGATTTCGGCAAGTTCAGTCCTCCGTAAGTTTCCGTTTACTTGAGGAATCATGTCACCAGGAAGTAGGCTGCTGGACATTCAAATGACCTTCCTGGTCAATAAAAACGTTCCAAGAAGTCATAAAGTCATTTGCAACTGTTTACATGTTTAATGAGACTAATAAAGATCCACCTTTGAGCAGAACCACCCCGGTCCGCTCCCCATAGCTTCAGACCCGACTGCTGGGCGGCTCATGTAACTCTCGGCAAGAAAACCAACCGGGAGGGTTTCCCAAAAAGTAGATAAAGAACTGCAAGGACAAGGAGCAAAAGTTTTAACTAAAAATAAAACTATTTGCAGTTTACTTTTTAGAAAAAACTAAAAAATCTGAACACGTGCCGGAAACCAACAATCTGGATGCAATAAATACATTCCTGCAGTTTTATAAGGTGCAAACGTAAAACACACACAACGTCCGCGTGTCTTACTAAAAGACAAAGTGTTTATCTTTGAGGTTGAGGTTTTCTCAATTTGTACAAGTAAAAACCTGTCCAATCTAGAGTCTATCATGGCGTAATTGACTCATTGTGAATCCAGGTGTTCTTTGATTGGTCATCAAACCGAGCGTGACACAACGGCAAACCACCAAAACATGGCCGCCCACCTAAAAGACGACTGACCGGATAAGAAGAGCATTAATTGGGGAAGCAGCCAAGAGCTCTGTGGCAACTAAAGAGCCACAACTCAGGTAGAAGAATCTACCAAAGAGAAACATTTTGTCCTTGGTAGATTTTCTTTTGCAACTTTTCCTAGCAGTTGCACACAAATCTGTTCAAAAGATTTTAAACTCGGGAAGAGGATTACCTTCCACAGCAACGATGCTCCAAAAGCCTCAACAAGTTCTGCTGTGAAATGCTCTAGATTACAGTCAGTAATTAGAAAGTAAGTAAAACTTTATTTATGCTTCACCTTTCAAGATAGAAATCACAAAGCACTTCAACAAACAGAATAACATCAACTTAGCAGACTGCAACTTAGCAGACCACTACTTTGGTGGGGGGTTTTTTCATTCAGCTGGAGAAAACGTTCAGTCATCCAGCTTTTAATTGAATCCAGACAGTTTAGAAAAATGTGCCGTTTGGAAGAAAAGAGACATACAACAGCAGGGTTTCTCCCAGAAAGCACGGCGGTGGGGCGTTACGGCCATGTTTTTGTGTTAAAAAAATGTCAAAAGTTGACAGAAAGTGTGACAATTAGACATTTTAAATATGGAAAACACTATTGACAGCACTTTAAAAAAAACAACTATTGAGTCTTAGAGGCAAACACAATGAAGTACAGTTAAAATAAACAATATTCTTTAAATCCTAATGAAATAATAATCAGCCAACAAATCTTAAAACAAGGTCACATTTAAAAGTCAATAAACAATGGACGATGATGAGTCAGCACATTTGTATGCTTAGCTAAATATTCTTAGGGGGAAAAATTCAAGTATTTATTGCAATAAGTTTTCTTGTGTTTTTCTTAATCTTCTCATTTTGTTTCAGTAAAGTCTGCAGTTTGGTGCAGGATTTTGATTTGCTGGTTCAAATGGTTCTATGCACCATTTATAAACCTAGCTTAGCTTGTCTTTCCTATCACTGTTACTGGTTTATAGAAAACCTTGTTTAAAATAAATAAAGAAACCAGTTTAGCCTGGTGGGAGAGAGAGGAGGGAGCAAGTAAAGCCTGGTGGCCCGCCAGGCTTACACTAGGACAAAACCCTGTACATCATACTGTATGCACGTGTTTCAGTGGCCTAATCAAAGTACACACTTACATCCGTTCGTGAATCCTTAGGGAAAACTTAAAAGCTGATACTTGTTATGCTCTCTATCCAATCTGAGCAATTGTGGTAAATGACCCAAAGTTGTTTGCTGCACTCCAGCCTAGAAGTGCAGCAAACCGTGTTTCTACAAAATATCAACTCTGTAAAAATTCAAGAGGTCATGTCGGTGTAATACCACAAGCTGCAGAGTAGTTTTTCCAATACATGCGTACAGGATTTGTATTTATATCCGATCATGTGCTTTGTGTCTCGTGTTGGCCACCCCTGCCTGCCCGACCGCTTAATGATTTACCCCTCCAGAAGTTTCCTGTGGAGTTAGAAGAACGTCCTGATCCCGGGATCCTCATCTGTTCGGGTCATTGATTCAGATTCAGGTTGGCTGTGACATTTGTCACAGCCAACCTGCTTTATTGATCTGCGGTGCTCAGAGAGCTCATGCTCAGACGTTGTGTGTGTTGAGTCCGTAATGTGGCCAAAACGAGATCATGCAAACGACAAACCTCACATGGGGTTTATTTATGCTTAGGATGGAAACTGTGACGGGTGCAGGTCCCTACCTAAGGGGGGCACGTGTGTGGGTGCGTGTGTGTGTGTAATGTTCACATTCGTGCCTCTCTCACAATGGGTCACAAGGACAGTAGTCATATTACATTTCTGTTATATGTGACTGGCATGTCATCACGCTTTCTAATAAAAGTAGGCCAACGTTAGATATATGTTTTACAGCTGGTTTATTTCAGCTATAAATCCATTACAGAAATATAGATAGTTTCTAGTTAAGCCCTTTCATCAAATTTATATCTATCGCTGTAAAAGATTAACTGATCTCATTAGCAATTATCTTTATAGGCTCAATAAAGATAATTTATGCCAGCATGCTTCAGCTATCTCCTCTTAAAAACTTTGTGGTTTTCAAGTGCATAAAGAGCGACTGGAAGCTTATTTATTCATGAAGTCATGTTTGTTTGTTTGTTGTTGTTTTTTTAAGTTGCTATGTACACTTTCTATGAAATGTCACGTTAAGACTTCAGTGTTTTATTGATTTTTGGAGAAGTTTCATTCAGTTTTAAAGTATTTTTGTTCTGCTATGACCACGTGGAGTCCTTCAAATGACTCTGCTGAGGCAGCAAGGTTGTTTCGGAAGCATGTGAGTGAGATGACGTGATTAAAATCAGCGCCACAGCACATTTGATTTTTGTCCCTCTGCTGCCACCTAGTGGAATCGCTTCAGAGGTAAGGCTGCTAACATGACGGTGATCTGCAGATCTCTGGATCCCAGGGAGAAAAGTTAAGGTCTGGTCCAACTTTCTGCAGCGGAAACATCATTCAGAACCACAAAAAGTTTATGATTTGTATTGAAATGAAATATAAACCCAGCATTTATGGTACATTTTTAAAATAAGAAATTAATGGAGAGACTTATATTATTTAAAGATGATGGATCAAATGACTCAAATTCTATGGAGAGTGAAGAGTTTTAATAAATGTACACATTTAGAAAATATATTTCATAAGTTATTCATGGTAATTTGGCACTCGTAACTCATCGTAAGAGCCGGAGCATACTGGAGCAGCACTTTACATTCCGTATCAAAATGCAGGCTGGAGGAAAAATATATATCTTCATTTTCACATTTCAAGTTGTGAAAATGTTAATTGCTTTAAGCTCCATTCAGTTTATGGTTTAGGAATCATTTAGAGAAACGGCGAAATTTTGTTTTGCTACTTAGCTTAGCTCATAAACAAACATGGCGCCGTTCGGCAGGGTTGCCAGGTCTGACGGTTTTCAGTACGTACGTACGTACGTACAGACAGACAGACAGACAGACAGACTCTAATACAGTGGTTCTTAACCTGGGTTCGATCGAACCCCAGGGGTTCGATGAGTCGGTCTCAGGGGTTCGGTGGAGCCTCTGCCGCGGAGGTAAAGACACACTTGTGTAAAGTTGTGATGACGCTCCCCGCTTTGCCATCACTTGCTGCAGAGCATCACGTTACATTGCTTAGCCAATCAGAGCTGCGGAGGAGCCCTGATTGAAGGAGTTCCACTCTCAGCATGAATTTAAACTTGTGTCTCTATTTACTTCAGCAAAACTCACCGTTTTTACCAAATTCTGTAGCTTTCGGTGTACTTCTAAATCTGCTCCTTAGTCGCATCTTTTCGGGGTTGCTACTGCCTCTAGTGGCGTGGCGGTGGTAACACAACTAATATAATTACATTACTAAATCAGAATACCGCAAAGTCTTCATTATTTATTATTAATTTTTCATTCTCTTAAGAATATAGAGCTAATTAAATAATCTAAACAAGTCCTTAAAGTGGTTCCAGTTTCTCTCGATGGCCAACCTGTTGAAACTGTGGCAAATTTTAAATACCTTGGGTCGTTCCTGGACAGTCAGCTCAACTTTGCTGAAAACACTGAGTATATTTTGAAGAACTGTTCTCAGAGACTCAACCTTTTAAGAAGATTTAATGATCTTGGGGTGACCCAACTAGAGACTAGTCTCTAGTTGGGTCACCCCTATGTCCTGAATTTTGGGGGGGGGGGGGGGTGGCGAAAACCATATTTTATTTATCACTTCAGAAGGGTTCAGTGAAGGGGCATATGAAACTGGTGGGGTTCGGTACCTCAAAAAAGGTTAAGAACCACTGCTCTAATAAAACTCATGTTAGTCTTTATATATGTTTCCCTGTACATCTTGTGTGCAGGAAAACAAATTATCCAGCAGAGGGCGGTACAGACCTGTGGTGTTTAGCTGCTGGTCGTGTGTAAGCTACGTTTTTGTGGGGAGATAAATCTTATGTAGACAGTACTATTATTTTTTTTTTCTCCCCGAAGATATTTTATTGCGCATGATGGATGACATTGTTATAAATACCTAGCAGACAGTCGATTACATGTAACCCTGAACACGGTAGGTGAAAGGTGACGTAAACCCCTGGGATACTGACCTTTAGCGAGAAAATGCAATCTGTTTCACACAGACAAAGCAATTGCAACACAGACAATCAGTTATTTGTTAGTGACAAACACTTCCTAATGAGAAAACCTGGAGAAATCGGAGCGGCTTTGCTTTATGCGGCAAACTGAGATCAAACGTAGCCTGACTGACAATAAAAGCACATCTTGCTCATTTCTAAAGACCTTGAGGTTTTCGCTCCGTGTTCAGGGTCTCAAAAGAAACTCTCGCACTTGTTGCTGGCGCATAAACATTACACGGAAAACACGTTACGAGTCGGAATGTGAAAAATGTGAAAAGAACGCGTCAAGGTTGCCGGAGCTCTTCTTACAATGAAGCCCGTGTCACGATGCAGGGAGTTTTCAGAAAGCCGCTGCTTCGTTTTATTAGGATTCTCTGACACGGTGCAACGAAGAGGACATTTGGATAGATTCTGAAGATTTTTGTTTCCTTTTTAACTTTGGGAATTACTGCATGCGACGAGCGATGCATGCAGCCGAAACCTGATGTTTATCAGGCCCGTCACAAACGGACGCAAATCCATTTTCCCCCTTCTGTCTGAAACGAAATGAGACGAAATAGAATCACGAATCACGACTCATTGAATCACGTTTTGTTGGAAGGATTTAGTGGGTGCACACACACACACCCGTTCCTCGAACATATCGTGCGCTTTGTCAGCTGAGCTGCACGTCAAACGGACCACCTGCATGCTGCCAGGGTGAAAGGATGTTTTAGATGTTTCAGTTGCTGGTCCTCTGCGTCAACATGGCAGCTACACCAGGAGCCGCTCTGAACTCCAGCTGCCCTCAGTTGCTCCAGGCTCGCCTACCAACGATCAGAAATACCACCACATGTCGGAGTGTTGCTGCGTTCGTCTTGGTTCATATCGGATTGGTTGGCTTTTTAAAAAAAGCAATAGAGAATCAATGCAACAATTGATAGGAGTTGACGAAACAAAAAGCTTTTTCCATCAGTTCTTTTGGTCATTTCCAAGTCAAACTATGTGAGCTTGTTGAACTCTGTCACATGGAAAATGTTTCTTTTGTTTTGTTTCGAGAGACTTTCATGTAGCTTTGAACAAAAAGATGAACATCATTGTTAATGATATAATTTGTTGGATTGTTGATAGAAGATAATCAGTGTCATATTTTTTATGAGAACCATTTCTCAGCCCGAGTGTGCTCTGAGCTGATGCCCCGTTTCTGTTTTATTGAGATCTATTCTGTCAAATGAATTAAGTCAACCTATATCTTCAAAAAAAAAAAACAAGCAAAAAAAAAAAAACCTAAACTAATAAGCAAGTTTTTATTTTCTTTAAATTGAGACTATTTGACAAATCGGTAATCAAACATGTCATCTCTTGACTTCCATAAATTTGTATTTGTGATATTTTGGTTGATCTTTTATTTCTAAATGGAAATCGAATTGAGACGCTGTGTGCAAAGCATGTTGTTATCAGCAATAGTTTGTTTTTGTTTTCAAGTTAAATGAAATACATCATTGACTTCAAAATAATAATGCCTCCATTATTTTAATTGGAAAGATGGTACGAAATTGTACTCATAAGAGGTTTTTACCTAAATTAAAACATGAAGATATCTAAGACACAAGTATAGAAGTGGTACCTTGTGTGGGAATGATACCTGAGAGAACTGCAGGAATTTTCTGTTTGAATATGAATGAGTTGCAACAAAAATATTTAAAAGTCTAAAAGTGCAGCTCTGGATAAGAAGGGAGAGTAGTTGGATTCCTGTCTCCTTCCATGTCGACGTGCCCTCGAGCAAAGCACTTCACCCCTAGTCGTCTGTGAGTGGGGCCATTGTAAAGCACAAAAGCCCTTTAAGAGAGCAATATGCTTAGAAAGGTGGTGTTTAAATCCAATCAGAGTAGCATTCAAAAGCAATCTGAAGATGGTCAGCCACTAGGGCAACTACAGGTGCATTTCCATTAAAAATGTGGAAAAACTTTCTTCAATATTTTGCTAATGTCAAAAAAAGCACAATTTTGCATTTGCAGTGTAAGAAATCCAATTAAAATTACGTCTGTTCGCGCGATAAGTAACACTTTTGAATGACAAACTCAACGTTTCGTGGAGATGCTGTGAAACATCTGGTAGATCCAGCTGCGCATTTTACAAGGAGGCCATGTCCACAAAAACGTGGTTTCCAGCTAAATACGGACTGGCGTGACTTGTGTGATGCGAAAAAGTGTTTCCATTGCAGTTCTACGAAATACACAGATTTTGATTTGGCTGATAAACCATCTCATGCCAACAACTTGAGTTTTTTCAAAATTGTTTCCCTTAAGCAAATTTATTTTTGTAACTCCAACTTGAGCAATTTTACGGTCAATAGAAACACAGCATACATTCTCATGACACTACCTAACTGTGTCGTTTCCACAAGGATGAGGAATTGCGATGCATCCAGGGATGTCTTTTGTGAAACTCAGATAAGAAGAAGATGAACTGAACGCGTACGAAAAGATAGTTTGAAGAAAAGCCAGTGGATTGGTGTGAAAGACTTTCATCAAACAGGATGTCATGATCAACAGTACCCAGTGCTTCTCTTCAGTCCTTTTCCCCCCTGAAATTAAGAAATCATTTGGACTGAATACTTTTTGTATGTCTGAGCTAACCACAGATCTTCCGTGTGTTTCTTTTAACTGCCTGTTGGACGTAATGGATGATGTCAGTGGTACCTGTGTCCCCGAATGAGTGATTAATCATGGGGTTCTGGGGATCTTTGGAGTGGGAGGACAGGATGTGGAGGATTGGATTGGAATGAGGAAGGAGGGGGGGGCGTGGGATTGATCAATCTTAAGGATTGACAGCCTGGATCTGAGCAAAGAGTTCCCTGGAGGACACTACATTACCACAGCCAGACACAAGGCACAGATCCACACTAATGCACAAGATGCTCACACCGGCGTCGAAGCAGTGCAGAACGATAACATACTCAAAAACGCCTTGAAGACCTAAGAAAGACTCGCAACATGCCTGTACAAACCGACACATGGGGCGTATGGTGGCCCCTGTCCGCCCAGCCCTTCTGCTCTTAATGAAAGTGCCAGGAGTGAACAGATGGATTTCCTGCCACGGGGGGAACACGCACACAGTCTGCGATCCTCCGCGTGCAAGCAACACATTCTCATTGAGGCTGCTGGGTCTCGGTGGAGGATGACAGGAGGAGAGATGGAGCTGATGTGCAAAGAAGATCAGAAGACATCCCTGCGTGTCGTTTTTGTCCAATGAAACTCTCAGACCCCCCCTTTGTCTCGCTACTTTCTGATCTTAAGCCTCCCTGCTGCTCTGTTACAGTATCATCTGTGGAAGAGAAGACATCTGTCACCATCCAGGACAGACAAACGGAAGCCCACATCGAGGCATGAGGAGGCCTCATGAGAGACCACAGCCCGCAAGGACGAGCTTTCCGGTGACTTCAGGGGCGATGGTGGTGACGGTGGCAGGAGTTCATCCTGCAATTAGTGGGTTGCCGGTTTGATCCTCGATCCCTCCGTCTCTGTTGTTTTGCAATGAAACGGCACAACAACGGTCAGAGGGCGTCGCTACCTCTGTCTCCCCCACGTCTCCTTATCAAAACCTAATTGTAAAAGTCGACTCCAGTTGTGACGAGCAACTTTCCTCTGTTCTTATCCTTTCCTATCACAGCTTTAAGAATTTGCTGTAGATCAGATCAAGATAAAGGTCTTTTTCGTACACCCTCTTTTAGTTTTCACCCTCCACTGGAGATTGATAGTCACCACTAACAACACCTGGCTACTGAAGGATATAATCGTTTACTATTTAAAGTATATTTTAAAGATTTGTAATCAAATCTTTTGATTACAAATCTTTAAAATATTTGAACTACAAAGGTATTTGCAGTACAAATACCTTTTATTTGTACTAAGAAGTACAAATAAAAGGTATTTGTACTGTGTAAGGTTACAACCAATAACTTGAATATCATCTTATGTGACAGACCAACACAAAGTAGTTTGTAGTAAATACTGTAGAGTCCAATTTAACCTGAGCTCCTCCGGGAGGAAGAAGAACAAAAATGCAGACTGCCAATTTGGAGTTTTCCAGCATTTTATAAAACCTAACACACCATCACAACAGATAAATACGGTGGTGGCTGCTTCAATGCTTATCTACATCAAAAAGTCTGAAGACGGTGGGAATTTGTGGGAAGATTGCTGCAGCTAATGCCGTGACATCATTTACCTCGGAAATGACGTCACATCTTTGTTAGCATCTTTCCAGTTTCCAGTCTTTGAATATAAAGAAGCTTGGATTCCAACATGGCGACGCCCAAGCAGCCACTGCTTGTAGTTCCTCTCGCAAACATTGTTTTAAGCTGTACTTTCCACATGCAAACACCACTTTTTATTTCTTCAGTTTAGAGTTGCGGGCTCTACATGCAACATTGACATTAGACACGCTCTTACATGCGTGTCTCGTAGAATAAACACGTTTCCTCCACAGCTCACTGTTGTTGATGAAAGAAGCGGCCATGTTGGATCATTGAGTCACTGTTAGAAAAATTCTCCAACTTCTCAAGTGGGAATTCTGACTTTTGTGGGGGGGGGGCTGGGGAGTTGGAATTTCTGAGTTCTGACTGCATATGGAAAACATCATGAAACCACTGAAAGAAAACCTTTTAAAGGCCGATGCTGGGGAGGATGTTCACCTTCCAGAAATACGACCGAGACATACAGCTGGAGCTGCAATGAAATGGTTTAGATATAGGAATATTCTTGTGTTAGAATGGCCCAGTCAAAGTCCAGATCTAGAACTAAAAAAATGGAAAATTGCTACAAACGTACTCTATCCAATCTGACTGATCTTCAGCTATTTTATAATGGGGAAAAAAAGGATAAAAGCCACAGTTTCCATCCCATCAAAGCTTTTAGTTCAAACTGCAGACAAAGGCGGCTCCAACAAAGTATCGACTCAGGATGACTGAATACAAATGCAGACGACTAAGCGCATACTGAATCGGCCTCCTGCTGGAGGCAAACACTGTTTGTTGGTCTTGAAAAAGATATGTGATGACTTTTTGAAGACCCGGTTGATGAATGCATATTGAAAGTGCTCTGCTAACGACGTCAACCGTTGGGTTCTCCATCAGCATGTAAGAGAACAAAAGGTGCGTTAGCATCCAGCTACAGGTTTAACGACATCAGCAATAACTTCATCAACTCGGTGTGTTTGCCTTAAAGTTACCAAGACGCCCTAGAAGCAGACATTATATAAGGATTTCATTAAGAGCCCAACTCAGGAAAAAGAAGAAAAATATAAAATATATAAAAATAAGTTAGCAACAGTGCTGAGGAAGCAAAAACAGAATTATTATGATAGGCTGCTGCAAAAATACAGCAATGGTATAAAGGGTACTTGGAATATAATTAATAGAGTTATTAAAAATAACAAAGATAGAGATTTTCCAATATGTATTAAATATAAAAACACTATAGTGGGAAAAACAGAGGATATTGTTGAAGTCTTTCATAAGTACTTTGTTAATATTGGTCCTAATTTAGTAAGCGAATTGCCTAAGACTAAAGATGGAAAACATAATTCTAAATTTAATAATATTGATAATATTAATACAATCTTTCTGGGAATAGTGAGTGAAAGTGATGTAATAAACGCAGTTACAATAAAAAAAAATAAATCTAAAGATTGTAATGATATTGATAAGGCTTTTGTGAAAGAGGTAATTTATAGTATTACTAAAACTCTCACTTATTTTTGTAACAGATCATTTTTAACTGGAACTTTTCCTGACAGAATGAAAATGGCAAAAGTTTTTCCAGTCCATAAAAGTGGTGACAAGCAAATTTTAAGAAATTACAGACCGATATCATTGCTACCGCAATTTTCAAAAAGTTTGGAAAAATTATTCATAAAAGAATTTTTCTTAATAAAATAAATATACTGAATGAGCAGCAGTACGGCTTCAGGAGCGACGGCTCCACAACTTTAGCTGTGATGGAGTTTGTGCAGCACGTTGCTGCAGCAGCTGACCAGAAGCTTCTTAATAGTGTAGAGCAACTAATAAACTCTTCATTCAAAGTAATACATTCAAATGTAAAGATATTGTTTATATAAAAGTACTGGAAATAATGTATAAAGCGATGAACAAAACATATGTGTTAATATCGTGATTCTGCACTGTAAAACATTTGAGCCGCATTTAGTTGTGTCTACTAACTTCTACTGTTTAAGTCAAAGAAATCTTGCAAGTTTTGGATTTCGAACTTAAACATAAGTTTGTGAAAAATAAACTTGCAGTAGTAAGTTGAGTTAACGTTTTATTAATTTTGTCTTATCTCCAAGAGTTCAGTAAGCGAGGGCTTTTAAGTTAGCACTTAAAAAGACAAGCAAACAAACAAACAAAAGTAAAAAGGCCTGAGTGGGAACTATTTCTCAGGATTTTGTATTCTGTGTTTCCTCTTGTGTGTTAAAGCAAACATTCGTTTTAACCCAATTATACAGCGGTAGAAGGTAGAGGACAAAGTTTTCTCATGATGCTTTAGCTCTGTTCAAAATGACGTTTTCTGAGCAGAATTTGGTGTGATGTGTATTAAAATGTACTGTCAAAACTTTTCTTTGCACAACTTGTGTCAAGAATTTAAATTCTTCTGTTAAAATTAGTATTTATTTCAATGTGAGCGAAAATAATGCAGAAACATGTGGTTGTTCAACACAAAGGACAGATTTATTATATAATAATAATAAATAATTATTTGAACTGCATTTATTAAAAAGTTTCTAAGTTGAAACAATTCTCAATCTAAGACAAAGGAGCTTAAAAAACAACGTAGAGGCTACTTGTCTTTTGCTGTTAAATCAACTTGATGAACATTAATGTCTTAAGTTGAAACTAAAGTTTTTAAGACAGCCGCTCAATTTTCAACTTCCAGTCAAACCACCTCCAAATGTTTTACAGTTTATACAGCTAAAGCTGCAACGAAATGGTTTAAATCAAAGAATAGAACGGCCCAGTCAAAGTCCAGATCGAGAAGCAAAATAATGGAAAATTGCTACAAACGTACTCTATCCAATCTGACTGATCTTCAGCTATTTTGTAATGGGGAAAAAAAGGATAAAAGCCACAGTTTCCATCCCATCAAAGCTTTTAGTTCAAACTGCAGACAAAGGCGGCTCCAACAAAGTATCGACTCAGGATGACTGAATACAAATGCAGACGACTAAGCGCATACTGAATCGGCCTCCTGCTGGAGGCAAACACTGATTGTTGGTCTTGAAAAAGATATGTGATGACTTTTTGAAGACCCGGTTGATGAATGCATATTGAAAGTGCTCTGCTAACGACGTCAACCGTTGGGTTCTCCATCAGCATGTAAGAGAACAAAAGGTGCGTTAGCATCCAGCTACAGGTTTAACGACATCAGCAATAACTTCATCAACTCGGTGTGTTTGCCTTAAAGTTACCAAGACGCACTAGAAGAAGACATTTTGAGAGAGCAGCCTGTTACTAAAGAACAAAATATGTGTTAATATTGTGATATTAAAATGAAGAATTTAAATTGCTCCAGTCAATTTAAATTCTTCTGTTAAAATCAGAAGTTATTTTAATGTGAATGAAAATAATGCAGAAACACGTGCTTGGTCAACACCAAGGACAAATTTATTGTACAATCTGAAATAATTATTTGAACTGACCAACATATAGGCTGCTTGTCTTTTGCTGTTAAATCAACTTGATGTCTTAAGTTAAATCCAAAGTTTTTAAGACAGCAGCTCAATCTTCAACTTCCAGTCAAACCACCTCCAAATCTTTTACAGTTTGTGTGTGTGTGTGTGTGTGTGTGTGTGTGTGTGTGTGTGTGTGTGTGTGTGTGTGTGTGTGTGTGTGTGTGTGTGTGTGCGTGTGTGTGTTTCAGGCATGAGCGCTTCCTATAACCACATTGGCCAAACAGAATTTAGACAGAGAATTAATTCTTACAGAAGGTCACTTTCTGACATATGCTGCAGCTACTCAGTGGCAGAAGAAGATCCAGACACATTCCCACACAAACACACATTTACTCAGCAAGTCTTAGGAGGACCAGGAAGAGGCTTTGTTGATGCCAGCCATTGTCTACCTTCTCGACAGTGACGACTGAGTTGGAAAGGGACCCAATCGGCCTGAATGAATACACACACACGCACACACACACACATACACACACACAAAAGCAGATTGTTTGTGTGGCCGGTGAACACTCGGTGTGTCATTTGGAAGACTGTTTTACGTCAAGAGCTCGCGAGTGAGAAGAAACTCCCACAATTCTTCTGGGCCATCGCTGACACTTTTTTCCTTTTATCACGAGTGAAGAAGCTACATTTTAAGCTGAGGGCTTTATTATTGCTCCATGACTGCAAAAGTGTTTTAGGGAGTTTGTTTTTTTTCTCTCTCACCTAAAGATAACACACCATCACAAAGGTAGGAAATTGGATTCTCATCCGATTCCACCGTCCAACCGGCAGATTGAATTTTGATTTCTGGTGGTTTTCTCCTGCAGAGTTATAACTTAACTCTATCTCCACTTCCGAAAGGATTCTTCGTCTTGCACTTTAAAACGTATTGTGACAGTTTTCACAGCTCAAGAGCGTAGAATTGATTCTTAGTTTTCCACTTCTGTGATGGCATAAATTCTCCCACCTGAGCTGTGGATCTCTGCAGCTCCTCAAAATATTTACCATTGGCTGTTATGACTGAAAAAAACACAAACTGACATTATTATTGACAGGATTTCCCCAAGAAAACTTGCTGAGCCGAGCGGTAGGGAGCGCTGTGGCAGTCATCCAGCAACCTGTGATGTTTTTGAGTTAAAAAGCATTTAAATTTGATTTGACAGAAATTTTAAAAATATGGCTACATAATTATGTGTAATTGGAAGACACATATAAAGTCTAACAAAAACAAAAAAACCACACAATTAAAATGAATATCATTTTTTTCGCATTTAAGTTGTGCCATCCTAAAGTGTCCAACATTTTTGGATTGTCACTTTATTCATTTAAGTTGTTAATGTATAGGTTGGTAAAGACAGCTTTGGAGTTTTGGTGAATAAAAAAAAAAACAACTTGAACTCATAACACTGATACTGGTGAGTAAAAAAACCTCTATAATAAATAAAGAATGCTTAGCCTGGTGGGGGAGCAAGCAAAGCCTGGTGGCCCGCCAGGCTTATAACACACCAGGAGAAACCTGGATTCATTTGGGGTCGTCTCTGTTTCTATTCATCCTTGACGTGTTATTATGGATGTTCAGCGTTTCCTGTTGAGGTGAAGTTACTGGGGTGGAAAAAAGCTAAACTTCCTAATCTGAACATTTCATTTAGCCTCTGACATCTGTCCTGGACATTTGAAGAATTCCCTTTGACTTCAACCCTCCAATATGGTCGCCACATGTATAAAGTGCTCTTGTGCTGTAGCTTGTGTCTCATGAAAACAGTCACATATGTGGAGCTGCGCATCTTTTAGAGTAAATTTATCTGTTTGAATGCATAGAAAGCCTCGTTTCTCAAATTTCACTTGGCCTTCATAGATCCTGTTAAAATGTACCGTATGTCATGGTTTGTATGTGAATGTGTTGGGCTGTTTGTGTGTTCTTCCTCTCGAGCTGCATTGATATTAATATCGATATCGGTAATATTTGTCCTGTATTTACTTGGTATTGGATCTACACCAACATATGCAGTATCTCACTCCTCTATTATCAGAAAGACGTCTCTTATTTAGTCACTTCACAACTACCCATTTTTACGTAAAGGTTTGTCTTTACCTGACAAGTCCTGCGCTTTTTACTAAGCAGTTAGTCATTCATTTCTCATACCCTCTGTCCAGACAGTAATAGATGTAATCAAGAAAGCAGGCAGCACCTCACACCAAAAGATTTATGTGGAAGTGTTTTGTAACAGACCCAGTGACAGAGATGATGATGAAAAAAAACGACAACTCCCATCTTTCAAGTCCCTTCTTCTAACAACACAACACAGAACAGATGCCTCTGTGAAACAGCTTTTAGTGCTGACTGGTCAGAGTCACATCCCTGGCTTTGATCCCTGCGGGGCCCTTTGTATGTGGGGGACGTGTATAACGGGGCCTCTGCTCATCTCCGGGCTGTGATCCGTGGGTTACATGTCCCTGCAGCGCAGGAGGCACCCAGGCTGCAGAGTTTAGGATCCCTCTCGTTCAGCTGTGGATGGTGTTAAACAAACACACCCTGGCTTCTTTGTTTCTAACGCAAATGTCACCGTTTTCTCCTGTAGCTTGAAGTATTTCCAGATTTATTTATGAAAATTTGTCTTAACGTGCGAGAAATGTAGCATCGCGTCTCACCTGCAGTTGCTGTCTCTACCACAAAAGTTACATTTCTTGAAGCAAAACAGAAATAAAATTACATTTAAGGGCCAGTATCATGTCAAAGCAACTTCTTTTAGCATGACATCATGTTATAATGTTATTCTCTCATCAAAAACAAACCTGGAGTGTTGCCTTGATTCTTTCATGCATGTTTGAGAAATCCTTTAATCTCCCATGGCAACCAGTCAGCTGTGCAAAACACCTGGAGGGGCCTAGCTCCGCCTTCAAGGACAAAGCTCCTCCTCAGAGCTGCAGTTTCCAAGCTTCAGCCTCACAGCCCTCCCCCACTCAGCTCCTTCAGACTAGTCAGCAGCAATTAGCAAACACCTGGCAGAGCTCATTAGATGAGCTACTTCTCAGGGCAACGCTGGTAAAAATGTTGTTAAAGTCTTAATAGATGTTGTGATGACTTCCTGAAGGCAGAGTTTCAGAAACAGCAGGAGTTTTTAAAGAGACAGAGGCCCAATTTCAAAGGGCTTAAATTAAGAAGTAAAATTTCTTTCAAGTTATATTTGATATATATTGCATTTTCATAGCTTCATAGTTACTTGATTATGCTACAAAATGGTATAAAGTCAGGAGTTTGCTTCATTTAAAGCTGCAAACTGCAAAGTTTTAATTGGGATTTATATGTGACAGACCAACACAAAATAGCACTAAATTGTAAACTACATGTTTTATTTTTAATTTTTTTTGTAAACAAAAACTATAAACATCTTCACAACTTTTCCCCTGATGTGTCCGTTCTGTTCTTTAAACTTCACATCGCTGTTTGTTCGTCCGTGTTCTCTAGTCCAAACCCTGACTCCATTTGCTGGGCTTGTTTTATTGCAGCGTGGCAAATGTGTAAGTCCGGCTCTTGTTTGGTTTACCCCCGAACCTCCAGGGAGGCATCCTGCTTTTTAAAGAGACTAATTGCTCCATCATGTAACACCACCTGGTACGCTGAATTCAAAATAACACTTGGTACTTTATGCAGCAGCTATGCAGATTTTCAGCTGGGGGAAAAAAAAAAAAAATGAGTGCGGTACAGTTCGAGCTTGAAACAAAAACCGAGAGCGGCATAAATCAAAGCTCCAAAGAGACGACAGAAAAAGAAAAAAAAAATCGACTCGGGTCATAATTCTCAGAGGGGTTTGCTTCACAAGTCAACAGTTTGCTCATTTTATAGATCAGCTGTCCGCACACAGGAAGAGGGATGCTGAGGGGATTGGGTTTTCTGCAGACTAAAGACATGCAACTCAATGGAGCTGCTGACAGATGCGCTATCTGACTATTGTAACCTTTAAAACCTTCCATCCTGACATGCAGTTTTAGATTATACAGCTTTCCCAAATACTTAAAAATTTCCTTTGGACGTTTTTTTTTTTTTTTTGCTAATAAGCTATTTGATTATTGAATTTCATTTCTAGAGACGCTCTGTTTTGACAGCAGCTCTCCATCAAAACGCCTTTGTGTTGCTGTCTGCACGAATGCCAGTAGCAGAGATTGTTCTACCGGCTTCCCAAGGTTGGGTTTTGTGTGCTCAGAAGTCAAGAGAGAAGACTTCAGTCCTGTCAGACGTCTGACGGCAGATTCAGGGGCTGCCGCTGCAGGATGTACCGTACACTCTGTGCCGTCCCTGATGGATCCGCACGACGCTTTTCGCCGCAGTCTACACCTAACTGTATGTCTCGCAGTTGAAGGCTCAGAGCGGCAGAGGTTCGAGGAGCTGGATGGAACCAATCAAGTGCAGGGGAAACAATGCTGGATTTTTTTTCTTTTTTTTTTGCTGTTTAATTTTTTAAAGTCAAGGCCGACGGTCCATTCAGATCGTCAGCAGTTCTGAGGCAGTTCCTCCCATTAGATGCCTCATAACTGAAAAATTCATGCAATGCACAAAGAGGCTTGCAAGGACACAGAAATGTATAATTCTGGATTAGCATTTGCTGCTTTTTCTAACACAACCGGCAGTCCTGTTCACTGGGAACGACGAAAGCCGAGTAAAACTGTTTCCAGATAGTTCAGACATGATGTTAGTAAAAATATCCCGTATCAAATCCATAAGAGACTGAATGTAAAGCAGTACAACACTTGGCAACGTGTTCGCTTTGGCATCAAGTTTCTCTGAAATCTTTCAGCATATTTGTTCTTTGCAGGTCGTCCCATCGCAATTGACGAGGCGGTTGCCAATGACTACGGTCTTGTGTCGGATAGAAAATGGTGGTTGACATGTTGCTGATTATCTACAACTTAAATGGAAAGTTTCTTGATTTTGTCTAGTTCAAGTAACACATTTAGCCTCTCTTGTATGATTTTATAGATTCTTGAGGTTGGATATGAATACTGTGCACAAAATCCAAGAACTGAAAGAGGTTGTGTGTTCTTCTTCTGCAATGGACTGTATGGTAAATTTCGGGAGCTTGAAATAGGAATTGACTCAAACCGTGTGTATGAATTATTCTGTTCCATCGGTCGTACAGAATTATTCATATATCAAGGTCTTGCCTTATTCTGCTTGTATTAAATCAGAATGTCACCCAAAAGATTATTAACACAAGTTAACCGAGTATCTAAAGATGCTGTTTGTTCTTCTCTGCATATGCATAAATGCGAGGTCATCTTCCGTTGAGCGACACCCGACGGAGTGTGAGCGCTTGCATCTGCTGGTGGTGTGTGTGTGTGTGTGTGTGTCTGCACCACACTGGGAAACGCTTCATAAACGCTCAGAGATGCCTCCAAATATTAGTTATGTAATTGCATCGTTTCCCTTCGTCTGTTCCTGCGAAGTCTCTTCACCTCCCTAAATATCCTTCTTTCTCTCTCTCTGTCTCTCTTTCTCTCTCCACCCCTTCTGTTCCTCCCTCTGGACCAATCGTTCCCCTGATGGAAAACATTTCTCAGCCAGCCCTTCCCTGGAAGCGTCTGCAGTCTTCAAACCGGCCTCCGATTCATTCTTCCTGCCTGCCATCCTTCGTCTTGTTCTCATGAACGCCGCTCGCTCTTCTGTGCGCCGCCGTCTCCCCAGGAAGCTGCATGTTCCTCAATTGATTTCTGCGTTTCTGGTCCCAAGCAGAGATGCTCAGACGTTGCAGTGGCCACGTGTGAAGTAGATGGTAGAAGTCCTTTCAGTGCATCCTGTATCCCTGTAAGAACAGATGGATTTCCGGCCGCCTCTGAGCTCTTTCCTCTGACCAGTAGCTCAGCTGCCGTTCGACTCAATTAGTTTCCAAATTGATTTCCCGCAGCTACTGTTTTGTTTTTTCCTTCCACATATGTAGCTATGTAGGGGAAAACACGAGGAACACAGAAAGTCACAAGTAAACAACACCCTCTGGAGCAAGAGGAAGATGGATACGAAACTGTTTTATGCTTTCACTTCCTCAGTCAAATAAAAAATTAATAAATAAATAAAAAATCTATAATTACAGGATTTTCTCTAAACTGCTGGAACTTTTTAATTTCAGGGCATATATTTCAGTCGACTGAGCGTGCTCCGAAAGCAGGAAGCGGACTACATCGCAGGGCATTCTGGGTAAAAACAACCAAAGCAAATGAGTGAGTCCAGTGCTAGTTGGAGAAATGGATTCTGGTCTTTTGCGAACAACAAAAGAGAAATTCTGCAACCGCTAAAATCTGAGGCCACTCCAGTTTTTTTTTACGTGCCGTGAAGAAGGAAGTTGCGCTTCTGTCGCCGTCAGAATTTTTTACATTGTTTCATTCAGTGGTTCTTGGTGCAGCGCCACCACAGGCGAGGAGGGTGAACAGGTTTTTCAAAAGAGTTGGGTTTGCTTTATACAATGTGGCGTGAAAGCGAAAATGTAACAAATGTTGCAATTTTGGTCCCCAATCGAACCCAGTCTACTGGACTATCAGGTGTGAGGGAAAAAAATCTGATTTATCCAGAATTTAGTTGACTAATTATGAACCAAAAAGCAAAAGCAAGGCCAAAAAGATTTATGAATACCTAGTCCTAGGGGACATGTTTTTTGTTTTTAGGATAGAGTTTTTATTACACACATTCACCAATTATCTTGTGCAATTTAAGGCAACTTTATTATTTTTATTTCTTTTTTTGGCAAAGTGTCAGAAACCAAAAATCTAAAACAGTTGAAACCAGATATTTACATACACTCTATAAAGAAAGACAGCCTTTAATCACCTGATTCAAATCCCAAAGTTGAATAATTAGTGTTTTTTTTAAGACATAACCTCAACTATGTACCTGTAACTGATTTCTTTCATCCATTTTACAATCTAGATGCTGAGATTTTCACTAGCAAATATGACCCAAATTTGGTGTTGACTGTATTTCTCTGTATTTATTTTTATACCCACTAGTGAGAAGAAAGAGGAAAAGTTCCATCTGTGGACACAAATCAATAGACTGACCTACTGTGCTGCTCTACGCGTTATTTTTTGAAGTGCCCCAGATTTCCCATCCCTCCTCGCCCGTATACGGATGTCAAAACAGGTTATCTAAGGTCTCTAAAGGCTCAGTTTTTTGGAGGAAACGAGAGCCAGAAAACGATTCTTGAAGGTAAAATGTTTGTGTGTGTGTGTGTGTGCGTGTGTGTGTGTGTGTGTGTGTGTGTGTGTGTGTGTGTGTGTGTGTGTGTGTGTGTGTGTGTGTGTGTGTGTGTGTGTGTGTGTTTGCGGCTCTTGATGGAATGAGCATCTGGACTGAAAGGCAATCCTCTCACATGCCGTGTGCGTGTCAGCAGGAGGTCAGCGCCATCCAGTAGGCAGCAGCTGCCGCTTTTCCTCTCTCCGCTCCAACGTATTGCAGCGAGAACAACCCGTGTCCGCCACAGAAACAGAAACGGGCGGGACCCAGACTGGATATTCATTGATCAGTCTGGAAGGTTAAAGTGGAGCTCAGGGTGGGATTTACGGGAACGGTGGCCTGTGAAGGAGGATGGGGGAGTCTTGAAATTGCCGTTTTCTCCCTTGTGTCCTTTACTGTTACTGATCTTCTTCTGCTTTGTCTTTTTACAGGCAAATACAGACGCGCCACAACATTATAATAAGTCAGTTTAGCTGTAAATGAGCTCAACAAATACAAGAATATATATGTTTTTTTTTTACTTATCTTCTCAAACCCAGAAATGTTGTTTTTATGGATTTACATAATCTACCACAAACTTTTTGTCACATGGACCAAAATCATCAAGATCAAAAATGAATTTTTTCCCCCCTTGTCAACAATAAACTGAGAGACAGTTCTTCAATTAAACGCATAAAGTAGTGTCAGCTTTTGTTGGAAAGGGATGAGTATGTTGTTGTTGTTGTTGTAAAAAGGCTTTTGCCTCGTTAAAAGAAAGGCACCGAGTTTTCAAATTTATTCAGGTCTCAACTGGATTTGGTCAGTTCTGAGCGATAAAAAGAGGATTTTTGAATTAAAAATCCTTCTTGTATTTAGCCAAGTTTAACTGAACAACTCCAATAACTCCATACTAATTTAACCACTACAATTTTAGTAAATTATAGTAGATTTGGGTGCAACAAAGTCTGCTTTCTCCATAGATGTAGACCTATATGAAAACAAAAGGCCTGCGTATTTCAAGACAAACACTTTGTGTCCTGGACAGCATTTTTTGTTGGGAAAAGATTTTTAATCATTTGTTGCCCTGATTAAAAAAAAATAAAGTCTTCATTTGAATCAGCCCTGTATGCGTCTCTGAACGTCAGGGGCCGCAAAAAATCTGTCAGAGCCACGAAACGGCCCACAAACTCCTGATTTATCGTGTTTTGTTCATCTGTTTCCCGTTTATGTATCGGTTTAATTAATTTTACACAAGTTTGATCTGATAACAACTGTAAAACATTTTAACCCAGGCCCAGCTGCTGTGTTTTAGCTTCAGGACAAAACTTCCTGTGTCCTCAAAGGGAGCACAGTTCAGTCAAACGCACAGACCAACCTCCCAGAGGAGTGATAATCTTGAATGAGAGTTCATAAACTGAAGATTTATAAGTCAATTTGTTCTGTGAGAAGAAGGAGGGAGTCAGGAGAAATGGGAGACCTAACAGCACGGCACCCGATAAAAAATCAGTCCTTGCTCTGACTGTGTTTAGAGACGGACACACTTTATTTCTGTCAAGGGCCCCATCTGTCAGGCCACTCTCTGTCACAAAAAGTAACTTCAGACGATGCACGTGATGGTCGGAAAGGAGGTCAAAATGTTGTCATATGATATGTGGTTTACTTGGCTCAGACACTCAGAAAAAGCAAGTCACTGCTGCTGGCAGCTAACGGGTAAACATGTAGAGGTAACAAGTGGGGAGAGCGGGTGTTGTTTTCAGTCAAAATTATCAGGATGCTTTTACACTGACAGAGAACACAAAAAGTGAAAACCTTCGTTTAAAAAATATATATATATATTATCTGAGAAACTTTATGCTCACAAACAACACCAATAGCTGGCCTGAAAGTCTATGTGTTTTTGAGATTAAGTTGTGTGCTCATTCATCAGCCTCACAAGGTCAATTCCTCTGAAGAAAAGATTTCATTATACTCGGGGGAGCGTCTCTATCAGAGAGACAAAATAAGAATGATCATGACAGCAAAAAGCTGCCAGTCACTTATTTAGCTGGTTAGAAAAATACTCTGCTGTTAGTCTTAGTAGTAGAGCTTCTGTGTTAGAAGAGTCGGCTCCAAAAGCTCTTTTTCAGTCAGAAAACTGACAAATAAAAAGTGAATGCACTTTGAAATTAATAGAAAGGGTTTAATAATTTTTTTTTAAAGATATATTTGTCTTCTAGCGTCACATTAATGAAATCCCATTTAAAGCAGAACAGTGTCTGCATTAAGGTGACGCCGTTAAACATCAAAAACATGCCTGATCCCTCGTATCAAAATCAGATTCTGCAGCAGTTTATTTTCTCCTTTATCCACATTCTAACCTCACATTTGCTGCTTGAGGAGTTTCCTAAAAACGAATAATAAAATAATAAAAAAATCTAAACTATTAAACACAACAAGCCCCTTCAGCGCTTGTGTACTTCCCTGTTTGTGCTGTTGCACTCAGAGCGTATTAATAATCCTTCTTATTGCTTTTGAATATAAATGTGTAAGTTAATTGATACCTCAGGAGCGATAATGGCTCTGAGGGCCGTTCCACACCCCGTCTATATGCTGCATATATGAGTCTCAATAAACTTGAGCACCCAGCATGAACCAGGCTGGGATGTTAATAAGCCTCACTGAGCCAACAGGGAATGACTGTAAACTCCACAGTGAGCCTCGTCACAACACCTCCGTGTTACAGTTTGCTTTCATTTTTAATAAATTACGTTCACATTTATTCATCAGTTAAATGTTGTCTATGAGAAGACGGCATTTAATGGCGTTATTGGATGTGTGTAAAAGGAACGATCCTCCTGCCCCCACGTCTCCCCTTTGTGCCTTAAACCTAATCACTTTCTTTATCTGAGGAGACGCGTCTTTGTGCATCTGAATCAAGCCGGCACTCACACTTACTCACTTTTGATGATTAATTCAAAAGAAGGGGAGCAGATAAGGCGTTTCAAAGTGCAAAAGGAAGAAGATGAAAAGCTGCGAGAGGAGAAACTCTGGGCTTCTTTTTCCACCAGCTTGTTTCTTCTGGTACTTTGTCTCATCTCTCTTGGGGTGGGGGAGTTTCGGATGGTCAAGATCCTTTTGTTTTTTCCAGCTTTTGTCTTTCTGATGAGGGCCAAGCGGAAACAGAACCGACAGGTTTGGGAGGAAGACCAGGTGGGAGTTTCGGGGCGTTGGACGAGGACTTCAGGACGTCTTCAGGAGGGGAGGTGATGGGTCCCAGTCATCGTCCTGGAGAAAGACACCAGGGAGTCGGTTTCATGTGGCAAAGAAAAACAGACATCAGCAGTTGTCAGTGTGTGTGTGTGTGTGTGTGTGCAGCTGTTTAGAAGTACTCTCTCTCTCCTTAAACACACACAGATGAGGATGAGTGTTGCTTCCATATTGGCTCTCTCTCAGAGGGGGGAGCTTTGCATTATAAGCTTGATATTGATTACAGGCATTGATGGCTGACATCAGATCCTGCAGCCATATGTCTGCATGGATGTGACCACCAAGCACACAACAAACTGTTTTTCTGCCTCGTTCCTGGTGGTCTCGCTGTAGGATTTACTGCGGCTGCCGCATGTTTCAGGAAAATGATTTCTCGTTAAACGAGTCATCGTCTTGAGAAAGTAACCTGGCTATAATTTTGCTAAAATGTATTTTAGCAAAATTTTAAATGTTCAAATCCTACCCCCAAAAATTACACAAATACAATCTGATCAGATGTAAAATATAATTAAATTATGACCTCATTTAATGAATTATCCAGACCAACCGGGACATTTGCG
Source organism: Poecilia reticulata (assembly GCF_904066995.2). Classification (NCBI taxonomy): domain Eukaryota; kingdom Metazoa; phylum Chordata; class Actinopteri; order Cyprinodontiformes; family Poeciliidae; genus Poecilia; species Poecilia reticulata. The sequence continues at coordinate 7,409,495 of NC_088840.1, read as the reverse complement.
AAGAAGAGATCGCCTACTGAGTCTAGTGAAGTTTGCGGTAACTTTGAATCGGTCTTTTACATCACTGAGGATACATTTTGGCCCACTCTTCTTTGCAGAATTGCTTGAATTCAGCCATATTGGAATATTATTGAGCATGTATGCCCTAAGGTCACCACAGTATTTTAATTGGTTTTAAGTCCAGATTTAATTAGGCCACTCCACTCCGTAAATAATGACACGTTTAATCCAAAAGTGTCATTATTTTCCAAATGACTCTTCATGGCAACAGTCATGAACATTCATAAAGACTCCTTCATGTTCTTGACCGGTCTTATAACATGTTTATGACAGTTTCATGTCAGTTTTATGCACACAAATGAAGCGTTGCCCTTTTTTCCATTAAAAATGAAATCAACATCTGAAAACTGCTTTTGTCTTGACTTAAGCCAGCTTTTTTGTGCCGTATTTCTCGACCAAAAGAAAACGATACCAGACCAGAGTGACTCCCCCCACTGAAACTGTGACCTCAACAACAACAACAAAAAAAGATTGCAAAAGCGCTGTTGTCTTATGAAAGGAGCATCATGTAACCTTGTGTTTTGGGTGGGCTGCACCTTTAAACAGCAGGCGTGGCTTCGCTTACTACGGGCCCGCCTCCCGCGCATAACAGCCGCCTCACCTCCCTCGCTCTGGATCACATTAGTGCAGCAGTCCTGCGAAGAAAGTGACCGCAGCCGGGCCACTCGAGGGGTGGGAGCGCGAACCGAGCGGACCGTCGCCGAGGGGGTTCCTACCCTCCAGGAGCAGACAGGAAACAGCGGGACGCTGAGCGCTTCGAAGCGGGGGAGCTGGAGTCCAACGGAACGGGGCGAAGGAGGGGAAGGAAGGCTGTCGTCGCTGCGGGCTTTTGGGCTCTTTAATTTTACGCACAGCGGATCAGTGAAGACGCGGACAGGTCATCCTCTCGCAGCCGCAGGTAAACAAACTCTTTTATTCAGTTGGTTCCGGTCCGCACGTGCGCTTCTTGTACAGCCGACACAAACGCGTGCACGGACGGTTCCGTTGGCGGTGATTTAAAGTTTGAGGCTTGAGCAGCTTCCTCCGCGCCGCCTAATTAAGTGATGGGTGCGCTCCTCAGCCGCAGCTGTGCATTCTTGGAGCTTGATAAGCGTTATCGCCGAGGAGGAGCCAGATAAACTACTTTACATACGGCCGCCTGCTCTCACCAGGTTTCCTCCAGCAGGCAGCCGAGACTCCTACCTTTACTCCAGCCGCTTAATCTATTTAAATCTAACCTAATCAGTCTATTTTATGCTGAACCGACTGACCCCCCTCTCCCTGTTGCTGCTCTGTGACAGGGAACTGGTGGAGCTCTGTTATGTAACTAAGGCACTTTTGCGAAACTTGTAGTTGTAGGTTGGAACTTGATGACTTTCAATCACATTTTCACCCAAATGATGCCCCAGAAGGAGGCTGAACAAAATCAGTCGGTATTTTTTTTAAAACTCAAACTGATATGTTTTTAATAGGGAAATTAATGTAAAACTATTATTTATTCATTCTGCCTACCTTGAGTGCAAGAGGGGAAAAAAATAATATTTTTAATACTACAATTATTTTTAAAAATGGGTTTCTTGGAGCTAAAATGTATATATATTTTTAAAAATGTTATTTTTCTATGATTGTATAAATGAACACATCTCTGATTCAGCTTGTGTATCTCCACAGACTGAGTGATTCACGCCCCCTCCAGCCCCCCTCACCTCACCCCGCCTGTCTGCCTCCAATGCCGGGCATTAGCTCCGCCGCGCCTCGTTATGAAAACTGGGAAATGGACCACTACCAGCACTACTTTTACGACGACCACGATCCGGACGAGGACTTCTTCATGTCCACGGCGCCCAGCGAGGACATATGGAAGAAATTCGAGCTGGTTCCGACCCCGCCCATGTCCCCCATGCGGCTGCCCGCGGAAGGGTCGGGCAAGGTCGGTCTCGGTGACAAGCTGGAGTGGGTTTCTCAGTACTTGGGGCAGGACGACGAGCATAATCAGCAGCAGCAGCAGCACGCGCAGGAGCTGCCCTACAAGCTCGCGACCAGTGGCGACTCCTTCGGCAACCTGAGCTCCATCATCATCCAGGACTGCATGTGGAGCTGCTTCTCTGCCGGACAGCAGCTGGAGAGAGTGGTAGGGGAGCGTCCTCGGCTCGGCGCCGGAGGCAGCGTTTTGTCTCCGTGGAAAGCCCAGAGTGCCCTCGCCGACACGTGGTTTGCGGGTGGCCTGGCTGCGGACTGCGTGGACCCGGCTGCCGTGCTCACTTTCCCGCTTCCCGGAGGGTGCAAGAGAAAGGTGTCGTCCGGTTCAGAGTCGCACACAGACTCCTCAGGTCAGTAGCTCGTTTATTCACCAAGCAACTGTGTTACAAACGAAAGTAGTTATTTTATGTTTCTCCCGTCAACTCTGTGTGATTTTAAAGATTTTAGCTTAAGATGTCGAATGAGTCTGAGATGTGAGAGTTGTGTGTCAGCAGTAGTTGGCAGGGCTCCTCCTGACTGCATTGCACCTTGGTGCATGCAACACATGCTTGAAGCCAAGAGTGACACACCCATTGAAACATCTGCTGCTTGGCAGGAGTCCAGCAGACCAGCTGCTCCCTCTCCCCGCTGCTCCTCCACTCTGACTTATGGCAGTAATGTCTTCCCAACTTCTGTTTGGCTCAGTTTTCTCCTGACTTCTTGCAGCAAGTGCCTTTCAGTTGAACTTTATGCTACTAAAAAGGAGGGAAGAGAAAGGCCATGTGTGCCTTGGCATGAGCTTGTTTGACGTTCTAGATGCAAGTTAACTTTGACAGTGTTTAAATTTAAAACAAAACCTGCAACATGAACTCCTCGGATTATATAATGCATTGATTATTACATCACAGTATCAGTCTTTATTTTGACACAAAGTTTTAATTAAAAAAATTATTAACTTGTAGATGCACTGATGGGGCTTCTGACTGGTACCAATTTCTGGATTCTTTTAAGGTCTGATTATAATAAAAGCTGAACTCTGTTTTATAGGTTTTTGATAAAGCATGTACTTTTTAATGCAAAATTAAATGCAAGATCATCATTTTTCCATTCATCAAAACCTGGGTTTCAGACTTTTTATTACTTTTTTTAATTTAACCCAATTTTTAAAATTTAAACCCAAAAAGCATGTCAATGTGTAAGTCGTCGATTCGTTTATAAATTTTTTACTTTAAATAAAATTTTTACATTTTTTTTATAACGATCACTGTAGTGATAATTTCAATATAATTCACTATAATTTTGTGAATTATCATGTAATTACATGTAATTAATTACATGTCACTAATGTAATTAGTGACATAATTTTATGTCACTATAGTGACAATTTCATGTCACTATAGTGACATGAAATTATAAAAGTTATTAGATTTGATGCAGTTAGTAAAGGGATAAAACAGATTTTAATTTCAAGTATTTGACCTGCTGATGGAAAATCATCCGATTCTGATCTCAATCCAGTTGAGCGGTGCATCTTATAACACTTTGTCTAGTGGTAGTTTCCAAGTATTTCACTGTGTGGAATAATTAAAATCTGTTTAGAGACACAAACTCTTGATTTGCTAACAGTAAGGGCGATGAATGGCTTTCGTTTATCGGAAATGTTTCCAAACAAGCCAACTCGTTCATATTGTAAGCAAGGGGAGAAGTGTAGAAGTAGTTTAGCCAGCTGACCGGCAGTTTCTGCACTCCATGCAACTTGCGACGCCCTCCAGCAATTGCTCTGTGATGGTATAACAAATAAAACATCAGTCATTTTGAAGTCAAAACTTCTAAAACCCTCTCGGTGCTAAGAAGCGACCCGGCTTCATTCAAACCTTGCTTCTTCCCAAAGATCCCCTCCTACTCTTCCGCCCCGGTTGGAGCCCATATGACTGGGTTTGGTATGCAGGCTGCCATGTGATCTGTTGGGGTCTGGACTGCGCGTAATGGTGTGTGGAATGTCACAAAGGGAGCCTGTTGCTGCATTCCTGTGCTCCAACAGGCTGCAGCTACAATTGTCTGCGTGTGCGATTCGAGCCAGCCAGGGCCTTGAATAGAGCAGGATTAGCCTTTTAGGAGGTCGGCTCGCCCCGTGGAATTCCCCTGGAGGAAGCTGGAGGTGTGCCTCGCCGCATTCTGCAGAATCTTATCTGCTTTGCGAAGGTGGATGGGCAGACGTAGGGAAGGGTCCATTGCAGGGTTACTCTGAGGGGAAAAAAAATCGGATCTTGACGCTTTTTTTTTCTTCTTTTTTTTGGGGGGGGGATTGATTCTCATGAGAATAAGTTTGTGAGAATCCAGTTGATAAGAATTTAATGTTTTCTTTCCACTTGAGGAAACATTGTGGGGAAACTTTTTCTCAAGCCATTCCTAGTTGAACATTGGCCAGCTTGTTTTAACAAGCTTAAACCCCCCCCCTCCCCATGTCTCTCCTTCCTGCCTCGTCCTCACTCTCAACACATGAATGAAGTGAGGGAATTCCTACTGAGGGGGCTGGTTTAAAGGAGTACTGCTGGCTCAGAGTGTGTGTCTGTTCTCTAAGTGTGTGTGTCATGATGCATGTCATAGTTTCCAGGGCTTTTGTTTCATTTTTACAGTAAAGGTTAACTGGATGATACCGTCCAGAGAGAATGTGGTGGATTTTCTTCCTTCATTTGGTGTTGCTCTTTTGTCTGATCACATTTATGTATCCCTTTTGGGATGATGGTGGCGGCGGTGGCTGTTCGATTCCCGCTACATCCGCCAACGTCGTTGCATTCTTGAGCAAGGCTTGCCTGCTTGATAAAGCGCTATGCATGTACTTAACACGGTTACACTTTATTTGAAGGGGTGTGCATAAGACTGACATGACACTGTCATAAACATGACATAACTCCTGTCATGAACATGAAGGTCTTTATGAATGTTTAGGCCAGTTGTCATGAAGTGTCATTCAGTAAATAATGACACTTTTAATGCAAAGTTGCTCTAAAAGTTGCACTGAAAGTGCCAACTTTGCATTATTTTGTAAATTATGATAATTTAATGCAAAGTTGGCATTTTTAATGGACTTCCAATGCAACTTTTAGAGCAACTTTGCATTAAAAGTGTCATTATTTACCAAATGACACTTCATGACAGCTGGCCTAAACATTCATAAAGACTTTCATGTTCATGACAGGAGTTATGTCATGTTTATGACGGTGTCATGTCAGTCTTATGCACACCCCTTCAAATAAACTGTTACCCTTAACACTTACCATATTCACTTTTCAGATGATGAAGACGAAAACGATGATGATGAAGAGGAGATTGACGTGGTGACGGTGGACCACAATCAGCAGCAGCAGCAGCATAAACCCCGTCGACTGGTCTCCACCCGCAAACCGGTGACCATCACGGTGCGAGCAGACCCCCACGACCCCGGCACCAAGCGTTTCCACATCTCCATCCATCAGCAGCAGCACAACTACGCCGCGCCCTCCCCGGACACTCTCCCCGCGGCTGCCGAGCCTGCCCGGAAGAGGGTCCGACAGGGAGTCCCCGCTCCTGCGACCCAGCCTCCCAGGAACTCTCTCCACAACCAGCCCCGGCACGGCCACGCGCCTCTGAACTTGGACAGGAGAAAGTCTCACTCCACTGCAGCCGGGGTGAGATCAGAGTCCCCCAACCTCAACGCATCCTCTCCTACCTCGTCGCCTTCGTCTCCACCCAGCTCCTCCTCCTCGTCATCCCACCAGAGCTTGCCGTCGAAGCCTCGTTCCCACATGTCGAGCCCCCTGTCCTCGGACTGCGAGGACACGGACAAGCGCAAGGCGCACAACTTCCTGGAGCGCAAGCGTCGCAATGACCTGCGCTCCCGCTTCCTCTTGCTACGGGACGAGATTCCGGGGTTGGTGGACTGTGCCAAGACCCCCAAGGTGGCCATCTTGACCCGAGCTACGGAGTACCTGCAGCAGCTCCACGCTGCCGAGAAACAGAAGACTCAGGAGAGGAAGCAGCTGAAGGCCAGGCAGCTGCAGCTGCTGCAGCGGTTGGCACAGCTCAAACGCTCCTGAAGGCCAGAATCGACCATCGCCTTCACATGAACACTTGAACTGAAGGAGAACTACATAAAGTGGGGAAAAACACTGAGTTGGTCCTGCTGGATTAGAGGAGTTGGATTTGTTTTTTAATTTTTTTCTTTTTTTTCTTTTTTTTTCCATTTTGTGGTTTGCACATCAGCTTCTGAGTGACAGAGCTATCTGGACGGCCGTTTTCTGGCTGGTTTCCGTTTTACTATCCTGAGGTCTCAAGGGATTTCTGTTGGATCTTGCAAGGGGGAATTTACTCATGGTTACTTGATATTTTTTAAATTTACCCCCCAACTATTAAAACTTGTCTTAAAATAAAGTTGGCATTGTTAATTGCTAGAACCGCTGTGGTCAAAGCCCCTGTTCTTTATTACCTGGTCAGGAATGTCAAAATTCATGATTTTGCCAATACATCTTAGTTTTTCAGGCTTCCCTAACCTGCCCCCCCCCCTTCTTCTCATTTTCCTTAACAGCAGTTGGTCAGTCCTTGTTTGAAACTGGCTTGAAATGAAGAAGTTTGAGCTGCTTTCCCTGCACCCAGCCCTCCCTCCTCCTTTTATTGCCCCAGTACCATTTACTGCTGCATGTTGCAACAAAATCCTTGCAGTTACAGCCTTTTTTTTTCTTTTTCTTTTTAGTAGCAATTTCAGAAATTGGGCTATGTCTGCAATTTTCTTCAATACAGGTCATCTAAATGATAATATAAAAAACACTAAAATATTTACTGAGATTTATTGTTGTGCCATGAAGATCAGCCAAAAGGTGAATGTCAGCTTAGGTTAAAAATATTGGCTTAAATCTGTGTTTTAAAAAAAAATACTGTCTTTTTATTGAAGTCAGGAGTTCCAGCTGTATCTTTTTTTTTTCTTTTTTTTTTTTTTGTTCATCTATTTGATGGAATGCCTTTAGGAGCCTTTCTATGTATGTAGGCTATCCAGTTGGATGTTCTGTTTTTAGATCCTTGACTGTACAGTGAAACCAAAACCTGAGCTGTCTAAGTTTACTCATCCCAGTTTCTGTAGGGCTTGCTGACTTTTCAGAGATGACTCAAAGCTTCTATTTTTGTTATTAAAATTCTAAAGGAGGAAAAAACCTGTTGAAATAAAACACCACTTTGTCACTATAAGTTTGTTTTTTCTTTTCTTTCCTCAGCTTAATAGTTTAATTATGTTTCTGTCTCTGGAGTTTCCTTGTACAAGTCAAACAAAATTAGTTTTTTATTATATTTTCCTACAAGTTTGTGTTTTGGCAAGCGCTGATTAATATTTTTGCATTTGATGCAAACGCAGCAGTCAATTGCTTAAAATGGCCGTGCGTTTTCTGCTTTCCGATAGTGATGTGGTATTCTGAAATGAACAGGATGGGAACCCAAGAGGATCTGTTGTATGGTTTCTGTTTTAGTATCCAGAGGTTTCAGGAAAAGCATTGAGCCACAGACAAAAATAATCAGGTCTTAGGAACCTGATTATCATTTTCTGCTAACCTGATAATCAGGTTCTTGGACCAAATAGATTGGGACCACACACCTTGAAAGTCTTCAGACCAAGTGACATCAGATGGTCAACATCATCACACCAGACAAACTCATCAATTCACCTCATGCCCTTTTGGTCATCTGACGAAATATACTTTGTCCAATCTCCTGCAAACCAAATGGACTTTTGACGAACCTTCAAACGACTTCAAGACAAGACGGCTTCAGGTCAAACTAAGGGACTGCAAAGGAAATTGTCCTAGAATCAACCCTCCAGCTTTAGCAAACTTGCATTAATTTGGGTGATCTTGAATTTTGAGGAATCAAAATCTATACTTGACTTTTTCTAGAGAGAGACTGAAAAACGCAAACTCCCATTTTCGCCATGTAGGCTCTTGCAAGGTAGGTGTGGAGAACTTTAGAATTTCAGATCATGTTTTCGGTTCATCCCTCAGTTCTACATTGACGGCAAAAAAAAAACAAAAAAAACACTTCCCCCAGTGGAATCATAACTCAGGATTTGGTGCAACAACTGGGAAGGCCTTTTTTTTTGTCTCGGTATTTCATGAGCCAGTGCGGTAAATAAAAATAAAATGTTTCCACATCAGTTTCCATGGCCTAGCTGATTGTCTGGTTTCTATGTTTGATCACTAAGGTTGTTTTCTGAGCTGGATTAGGGGGATATTTCCCACATTGGGGTTGCTCTAGTTAAATGGTTGAGAATCTGAAAGCAAAATTCAATTAGCAGAAAATAAAAAGGAAAAGAATGAGGATAAGAAAGCAAAAGAAAAGTTTAGAATTGCACTGTTACAAACCAGTCAGGGAGCTCAGTCCTTTGTGTATTGTTGCTGTCTTTGTATGTGATGAAATCAGGCATTAGATAATAAATAAATAAATAAATAAATAAATAAATAAAAATCAATACCGAAAGATCAAAAGCCAAGTGTTTGAATTCGTGTGCCTGATCCAGTGACTGGCTGTTTTCTATTAGCGGTTTTTTTTTCTGTATATACTCAGCTCCATCTCCTGATCCACTTTTGTTTTCCAGCAGTCTCCAAGGCAACCTCCAAGCATCTTTTGCCATGGCAACAAGCGTCAGACCTCATCACTGCAGCAGCAGCAGCAGCAGCATCGATAGTTTCCATAGAAACCACGCCAGCTGTGCCGAAAATGTCCCCGAAAAGCATTATAAACAAACGCGCTAATCCTTCCTCGAGGCGGTGAACATCCTGTTAATTCAAACTAGGAAAAAAAAGAACGGTCACAAATCTAACAGTGGAGTGTAACCGACTGAAATGTCAAAAATTACCATAAACAGATAACACTGAATAATGAAATGTAAAACACACCGGCAGCCGCGAATAATCGCCAATTAACCAGTGTCGCTATAGCAACGGCAGCCCAGCTGTCTCGTAAACCACATCCCGCTTCTGCGCACGCGCGAGGGTGTCAGCTGGGCAGCGGGAGGAGGGGACATCATGGCGGCCTCCACTCTAAGCGTGCAGTCCGTCTTACGGAGAGCGATGGTCCCGTCTTTAGTCGTGATCCTGGGAGCTACAGGCACCGGGAAGTCCAAGCTGGCAATCGAGATCGGAAAGCGGCTTCAGGGAGAAATAATCAGCGCCGACTCCATGCAGGTAAGAAGATTCGCTTTGTAATGACGGTGACCAGCAGCGCACCACGCTGTAAACTGCATTCTGGTAGCTGTAGCTCATTCCGACAACGTTTTGTAAGGAGATAAATGCTGATCCGAAAGCTTGGGCTTCTTCGATAAATAATTCCTGGAGGACTGTGGCTAAAACTATTATGAATCAGACCGTTTTCTGTCTGCACTTCCTGTGTTGGACTCTGCAGTGACCTGACATAAAAAAAAATAATGCTCAAGACAAGGCGATCAGATCAGTGACTAAAACGTTAAACCTCGTTTAAAACATGTCCTCTGTAATGCATGAATATGGGCAGGATCGAGCTATATCTGTAAACCCGAATAGTGTGCTTAAAGCAATCCTGCAATCCTAATTTAAATAGACTAGCAGTGACATCATATACAGTGTCTTGCAAAAGTATTTTTACCACTCACCCAGAAATCAGAGTAAGTGTGTCGCAAGAAACAACAGAAATCTTGATATACATGTTGACTGTAAAGTATGGGAACAGAAAGCCCTAAAATAACCCCTCCACTTTACATGACAGGACTGAGATTTGATCCTGATAATGTGAGGTTAGTTTTTTGTTGTTGTTTATTTTTTTTTCCCAGATCTGATAGTGTTCGTTATGGCCTCACATTTCCTCATGTTCCCCCAGGACTCTTTATTTTGTTTATTAGCTAATCCCTCCAGGACAGATTAACCAGCGTCTTGTTGGGTTGGAGGGACAAGAAGATCGTATTGCAAAACAAACTTCTTACAAAAATATGAAAACAGTTACTGGGCAGAAAGTAATTTTGGAAAATGACAGTTAAAATTGTCCATGTTTCCCCCACGGGATGCAGAATTTACAGGCAACTACACATTGATATCAGCCCCATAAGTAGAATTAATAAGTATTAATAACATTTATTTCCATGTTGTTGTTTGTGTTTTGGAAGTGTGCTGGGAATGTGATGGTGATGCAGCACGGGATTGTGGGATGTTTAACTGAAGCAGTGTCAACCGTGCAGTTGGGTTTTTTTTTTCAGTTTCAAAAGGGTAGGAAAAATATTTTATCAGTAAATATCAATTATTGGGCATAACAGCAATATTAACATTAGATATTGTTATTGGGACAATATTTTTATTGCTGCATCTTGCTACTGACCTTGGACTTCTTTTGGAAAAATGGTTAAACACATAAGAACATACATCAGATTGAGTTGCATAAACAGGGCCGTGCAGAGACCACTGAAGGGGCAGGTGCTCAAAAAAAAAAAAAGGGGGCACATCCAACTGTATTTTAGAACAGAATATTAACAAAGCCTCTCAGCTTTCAAAGTTTAATAAACAATGATAAATTACAAAATTGTGACATATACAATCAAAGCTAAGGGGAATCTTTACATAGAGCATACAACTATGCATATGTAGATATTTTATTAGTAATTTCTTTCTGCAGGTCTATTTTGTTATAGGAAAGTATTGCAATATTCAAACCCGCAATTTAGCAAGATATGTAAATCAGAGCTGGACCACCAGACATATTTTGTCTTTACAGAATTACACTATAAAAGAGCTGCCTGTTTGCTGCACTTGCAGTGGAGATGAAGACGGTCCATTCAGGAAAGCAGAGCTGCATCAAACTTTAATGTGGAACTGCAGAAAAAAAACAAAAACAAAAGCAAATATTGAATTGTTATTGCATGTTACCATGAGAAAAGCCTACTGAGTTAAAAAACTTTTTTAAACATTTAAATCACACATTTGTCTCATGAAGTGAATTTTTTTTTTGCAAAACTTATTTGTGCATGTCAGAAATCTTTTCTTCATATTCTAAGGTTTTGTTTGTGACTCAGTTTTGCTTGTGATTCTCACATGAGTCGTGGGCAGGGCCCAAAATTGCAATAAAAGATTTCTGATGTGTGCAAATAAAAGTTTGTTTGCCAAATAACTTTATATGTTCACAAGACAAAAATTAGTTATTTAATTAAAAAGTTTTTTAAACAAAACGATTTGTTTTTTAAAAAAAGAAATCATTACAATTCCAAAAGTTTTGATTACAATTTTATTTTAGTTAACTGAAGTTAGTTTTTGTTTCCATTGAATAATTGGGAAACAAATTTAACTTCATACTCTGTGAACCAGACCCTAAACTTAAAGTCTGGATTGAGTTTTTTCCCCTTCATTAATGTCACTTTTATTACATTCATTATATCTATCATGGTACTTCAGGGTGAGTTATTTATAATTCTAAATGAATATCCTTGTTGGACAATTATTTAATTGTTATTCTCCTTCAAGCTACATTTACCTAATGCCTGAATAAATGAAATGTACATTATGAAGCAAAGGAAATTAGAAGATCGGACATATATCCATTATGGAGATGATCGGTTTTGGACGGGCGATGTGCCCCTATTGCATAATAAATACTAAAGAATGACTGATATCATTAACAATACAGGGAAAAAGCTTTTTAGTTATCTAGCTTTGCTAGCAAAGTCGTTAGCTAGCAGCTAGCTAATAGCACATCAACAACAGCCTAATGTCTGTATGATAAAAATACTGAATCGATAGATAAGAACAGTTTCTCCTCACCTGGCTGTCTCCTCCCGCTCAGTAGTTCTTCAGAGAAAGGCAGACGCAGAGGCCTGTCAGTGTCTGTTGTATTTCATTACCTCTCTGTTTAAACCGCGACTCCGAGCTGAAACAGAAACGATACTTCAACGTTTTCCGTCATCTGACAAGTAGCAAGTCTACTCCACTTTATTCACCAAAAACGTTTTTTTTTTAATTATTCACCAAAAACTGTTCTGTAATCTGGAACGTTTGCTACGTTGAGCTCCAGTTAGCCGCCTTATCTCACTGTGCGAGAGGCAACTGCGTCATGCGTCACGGGCAAAAGGTCAAAGGTAACAAGGTGACAACAGGGCTTATTATGTTGTACACAAAATAATAATAATAATAATTTTAGTACATGTTATGTGTCACAAGAGGGCTTAGAAAATAATACTACAAAAAAATTAAAAAAAAATTAAAAAGTGACCAAAAGGGCACTTGGGGGCAAGGAGCAAAAAGGGGCAGGTGCTCAAGCACTCCCAGCCCCCCCCTCTGCACGTACCTGGGTATAAATGTGGACTGACTTGCGAATTGAATATTACCAGAATATGAATTAGAATCGACAGTTACATTTTGAATCGAATTGAATATTTAAGAATTTGACATCTCCTGTCTGGAAACCTTGAGCTTCAGTGATTCAGGAATCTAGGAGTGTCTTCAAATGATTCAGGAATGCAGAATCATCACTGTCTCTGGAAAAATGAGCAGAAGAAAGCTGTTGTTGAGGAAGACTAAAGGAAACGTGATGATGGCAGCATCAAGCTGTGGGGAGAGAGAAGCAGGTCAGAGTTCGCAAGTTGAAGATTTGAGGTCAAGGTTCACCTTCCAACAACCCTACATTGTTCTGGTGGAAGACAGCGCAACAGTGTAATCAACCAATCAAATCAAATTTAGGTCAATAAAGGCTTTGATGCCAACTATACTACAAATACAGAACATGTGGAGCGTGACAATGTAAATAATTTGTGTTAGAATGGCTCAGTCAAAGGCCAGAGATGAGTTGATTTGGAAATTTAATTTATGCATTCCTGAAATCACTGTGCATGTCACCCCCGACAACAAGCAGGCAAATGGATAGACTGTGTGAACTTATTTCGTTGTCTTGTGATTCTCATGAATCCTGACTTTTTCTGGGTGGTTCGTTAAATTTTTAGGTAAACTTTTTAGTGAAAAACATGTTTAATGTTTTTAACTAAACAGTAACTATTCCAGTCAAACAGGGATGTGTGGGAAAATAAAAGAAAGCCAAAATTATGTCATCACTTCTGATGGGCATCAACTCTCTCTATCTCTCTGTCTCTCTCTCTCTGTGTGAAGGCACTGAAAAACTCTCACTCTTATTCGCTTGTCAAAGCTTGGTTTTTTTTTTTTTTTTTGGTTGGGGGGGATTCTCAGAGTCTGTTGCTACAGCAACCCGAGGGCATGCGCACGAAAGAAAAGGTTGGAGCAAAGGCCTGAGATTGGGTCACATCTGAAGCGAGTCCAGTTCTTCACACCTGCGACTGTCCAGAGGTTGTTTCTACCAAGTGCAGCGTTCAACTAATCACATCTTCCATCGCAGTCCTCTTACCTCAGCAACAACACCCCCCCCCCTCAACTCTGCATGCATTGTCCTTGAAAGCCCGTGTCCCTGTGGGGCGTACCTCCTCCTGTAGTCACCTGGTGATGGGCAAACTGGGTTACACTAATAACATCTCAGCCCAGAATATCTCTCCATGTTCGGTGGAGAAACAGTGGCCTAGTTACGGCGAGGCAGCCACAATCTTCACAATCCGCGGCCTTGTCGCGCTCCTCCTCTTGTTGGTGTGAGCGTCGGTGCCAGAAAGCGGGAGAGACACGCCGACACGGAGAGACGGCCTATGTGAGAATGGGTCTGTGTGTAGGTTCGAGCCGGACCGTGTTGTCTTTGGGATAGGAAACAGTCTGGTCTTGTTTGGGAGAAAGCAACATTATGCTGAGCTGGTGCACATTCAGCGCCGTGCTACGCCGGCCCAGCAACTGGTAGTGAATGGATACACTGTGGCCACTGGGAAGTGCCTATTGTCCCATGGAGAATTGGTTCCCACACTCCCTAACACTCCTATTGTATTACCGTCACCCCCTCCTGCCCCTGCCCCAATCCCTCAACCCACAGTTCATTGGCATGCAGGAGGGATATTATTCACTCATTAAATGAACATGCTATCTGTGGCACACACACACAAGTGTCTTGCTTGTACTGTTCTTGAATGAGGCACTGCCAAGTAGCGCAAGTCTGAGGTTCCCAAACTGGGATCCAAGGATCAGCAGGGGGTCCTTAGACTAAGAGTATGGATTAGGAATAACTGATTTTATCTTATTGGTTAGGTATTTTAAGGGCAAAATACACTAAAAATATGTCCCTGCTGTTTTCTTTTATCTTAAATCGCAGTGGCTGGATCTGGTTGGCAGTTCTAAAGGGCTCAACACATGGGAGGCAGCGTCGCTCCCTAGTTATTGATTTCCTACAGGACTGTCACGATGAGGCAACAATCATTTACTGTCCTCCAACCAAGCGACCAGCGAAACTTGTGCATGTGAAAGTTTGAGCTCGTAGACGGGCATGTGACACAACACAAAAAGGGTGAAAAATGTTAGACTTTTGTCGGAGTCATCGGTATCATGTCCCAGTTACTGGGAGAATAGAAAATGTTTCAACCTTCTTGTGTCGCGTCACAAGCGTGCACATCTACGCGTACAAGCTCTAAATTTCACATGCACGAATTTCGTTGGTCGCTCTTCTGGAAAAGGACAGTGGTCGCCTCACTGTGCAAGTTATGTAGGAAATGAGTAAAGAGGGAGCAAAGTCGTCTCCCGTGTGTCCAGCCCTGTATGCTGTGATCCCCTCCTAATCTGTCCCTTTCAGAACTTAAATGTTTCCGGTGAAATATATCACACCAATAGACCTTCAAGGAGCAACATTGGTGGCTTTTTCTTGCCATCATTTGGCGAGAGGCGGGTTACACCATGGATGTCTCCGTAGTTCATCCCGGGACACACTGGATGATCCACACATCATCTCACTCCTAAGTTAATTTCTAGAGATCACTTCATCTGATATTCTGATATTTGGACTATGGAAGAAAGCCAGAGGAATGTAGTGCATTTACTGTGCAAAAAAAAAAAAAAAGTCTCTATCCAAGATAAAGAAGTGTATTTGTGTTCCCTATTTAATTGGTAAAATCAGTTTCATGAGATCCTGTGTTCTGAGATGAGACACTGATGTATCACAGCGTCGCTTGCAGGCAGCACTTTACAAGGTGTTATTTGCGACGAGAAGTGGTTGACATGGAGGGTGACGGCGAAGAAGGAAGGCTGAGCGACTCATGTGAGCAGAGCTCAGACTGAAATATTTCATCCGTGCAGTTTGAAGTGCTCGTAATCATTTTACGAGCTGCAGGTTCTGCCGCAGTGCAATCTGTCAGCTGCTCCTTCGTTTTCCACAAGTCAGTGATGATGCTTTTAGTCGTTATGGCGCATCATCACATCATCAAGTGTCACATCGTTCTTTGCATGTGCGACACAAGACCTGCAAGGAGCAGTTTAGCTCCCATATGCATTCCAGGACATATTTAAGAGATTTAAACTGCTTGTAATACCCAGCACAGAAACGTGTTTGCTCAGAGTTTAGTCTTAGTGTATTTTTCATTGGACGTCAAACAAATTGCATGGATGTACTTCTCGTAGCCATCTTCCGAATCAGTTTGAGGAAAATTGAGCGAAATTTAGAAAGTTTGTGGCGACTTTTGCAGCTTGTTTCCGCTTCGTTTGTCATTGTCGTGCTGCACCATCCAGTTCTTGCTTCAGTTTTCTTCCTGTTTACAAATGGTCCACCAGTTTCCTCCAGGACGGTGGAATTCATGGTGGATTCAGTGTTGGAGAACTTTTCAGGTCCTCCTTCAGCAATGTGTTCCCAGTGCATAGGACTTCCACCTACATGCGTCACCGTTGGTAGGAGGTTATTTTCCAGGATGGCTGTATTTGGTCCTCTGTTCTGGTGTCCAAATAATTCACTGTCAATCTAAATCTGCCACAAATGTTATCTATCAATTCTGTCCTTCATGTCCTTCAAATTACTAATACAAAGGTACTTTAATACTTTTCCCTCTCTAGAACAATGTTTTGGAGGGGGATGATCAGCATTCTTGGAGTGAGAGAAGCTTGTATAAGTTTGGTGTTCCTCAGCATAAAGCTGTAGAAGTAAGCAATTATTAAAGAGGCTGTATCTGTTAAAAAAAAAACCGGTGTGGGTTAGCGTCTTGGAAACAACTTATTCAAATTGTATCCAGTCTGGATAAGGTGGGACTCGACGTTCTGAGCTGGTACCCAATAAACTGGAGGGACAGACCAAATGTCTCCAGAGATGAAAGCGATTCCTTTAGACGATCTCCACTGCAGCAGTGAGGGAATTTTTATTCCTCCTCGAGCTTTGTTTCCCTTTAATGTGTTACAACCACGACCACTGGAGCCTTTCCACCTCCCTGCGGCTGCGCTGGTTTGTGTTATTTGCTTGAAACCAGTTAACGCACAAGTGGGATTTGCACTTCCTTCTTTGTTTTTTCTTTTTTCTTTTCTTTTTCTCCTTCTGAACATTGCTTCAGATTGGCTTTGCAAGTGAATGGAAACCCGGCTATTGTCTCCGGCAGATAGATTGTTGCGCTGCAGGGAGTGAAAAGGAAGCTGGGACTTTTTTGCAAATGGTGGGGGGGGGGGCTGTTTGGATGGGGCAAGGAGATGAGGGGTGTTGGGGTCATAATGAGGGGCCATCTGATGCCCTGGTGGGCGGAGAGCGATTTTCACAGGTCATGCACATGCATGCGCCGTTACTTTGGTTTGCGTTGTGCTTGGAAGTGTTGGTGGCCGTTGACCTTTCGCTTTATGCACGCCTGAATGAAGGCACCGCCCGTTTGCTCTTCAGGACGGCATGAGCGGTGAGAGGGAGGCGGACTGGTCAGACTTATTCACTTTCTGCCGAATGGGACGGAAAGCAGCAGGGAAGCTGTCGAGTGTCGTCTTGGCACTTACAGTCCCGTAAAAGTGCAGCAAACGAGGCTCCTAAACGGCGGACACCTCGAGATAAGGTTAGCTTTCCGTCAGTTTCAGAACATGAGGTGGTTTCACCGTTCTGCCAAAACCATCAGCTTATCCTTGTGTGAAAGCCGTTGAATAACTGCAGCTATGTGTCACATATCCCTCTAATTTGCCCCACAGGCGTCCCTTCCTCCTCTGCTCCTTCTCCTTGTGCATGCTTATTTCTCTCTCTCCCCACGTTGCTGTCTCTCTGGCTGTCTGCTGTGGCTGTGACCTGTCTGGGCTTTGACGTATCTGTTTGCATCGCATCTGAGGCGACGCTGCCTCCCACATCCAGCATTTAAGACGAGCTGCTTTACGTCCTCCAAGCCGGCGTAGGACTGCGCCAGAAACGCCGGCTGACGAACCCAACGTGTTCAACGTGTTCGCGGGTCTGAGTGTGAATTACCGTCTGCGGGGCGTGGCGATTCTAGTCGGTACTCTAAGGCGGAAAAGGAGGATGGCAAGGTGAAGAATGAGGAGGAAGAGGAGGAAGGAATAAGAAGAAGGAAGAGAGGAGGGTGATGGGTATACGGCATGAATGATTTATTAGTCTGGCATTACTGGGCCATTCCCCACAGAGAGACGGAGCAAGAGGAAGATGGAGAGATAAATTGATGAAGGATGGTGCTTTGAAGGGAAAAAATAGAAACTGTATGAAGACAGAAAAAGAGGAAGACGGTGATTTATCTGTGAGTGTAACTCAGGAAGAGACTCAAAGAGAAGGTTGAAAACAAACTGCCTGGGGTCAAAGCGGGGAGGCATTCCACCATCCACAATCTGTACAAACCGAGTCAGAGCGACCGGCTGAGTCAAAGCAGAGAGGATGGAGGCTTTATCATGGCCAACTCATTATTCATCTAAGCTATGTATTGATGAAGTAATGTGTTTTGTCCTATACGTCATTTTCTACTTTTGCCATTTTTGGCCACTTCACACCGAATTTTCTATTTGACTAAAACTGCGTTTAATGCCCATATGTAAAGCACATCTTACCTGTCTGAAAAACTAAATCTCACGGGCAGTGGGGACAATATTGTGTGAAGGTAAAGAAAGAAAAAATGATGCATGTTAAATGCACAAGTCTTCAACAAATAACACAGCGCTAAAATCGGATGAGGCCATTGCCATTGTTTAGGGGAGGAAAGATGACGGCTTCAGGTGCTGAATCAGAGGTGCTGATTTTTACATTAATACACTTTTTTTTTTTTTATAAGCCCGACTGCTCCAATATGTTGAGTTATGCACACAAACCATAATAACAAATAAGCTTCCTAAATAATTCTTGGTTAAAATGTATCCTTGTTATGAGTAACGTTTCCACCCGGCTAACAGTCAGATGGGCTCCAGTCCATTTCTTTTCTTGCCTTTGCCCTGTCTGTATCTTAGCTTTTGCCTGAATGAGCGCTTGTTCTCTGCACCCCGTTCATTTATCCTCCCTCTATTCTGTTTCTCTCTCTCTCTCTATTCTGCCTTGCCCCTTCCTCATTTATGTGGCAGAGGAACAGCTGTCTCGTGCGGGACGTAAGGTTGGCCAGTCCGCTGGGCTGCAGGCTCAAACACTGAGCTCATTGTCTCACACACACAGACACACTCCCGTTAAGCCACACGGTCACATCCATTCACATTCATTTCACAGGATGACGGTAGGAAGAGAAACCCCTGCTCCCTCTTTCCCCCCCATTATCTGGGTTTTTATGAGATTAGGAATCAGAGACATTTAAGGTGACGAACTGAGACTCCGAAACATTTCCTGAGGGATTCTCTTTTCTGCTTCTTCGAAAGAGTCACGGGTTGTTTCACTCCTTCGCTGCCTTGACGTAGCTTCCCAGTGCAGAGCCTTGGAAAAGCATTCGGAGCCTTTGAACTCAGTCACATTTTGTCCCACTTCAACCACAAATCAGATGACTAGGTCATGTTAGCACATCAATGTCAGGGTTTCCCCCAGTGTATTATAAGCCTGGCGAGCCACCAGTCTTTATTTGTGTCCCCACCAGGCTTAGCATTGCTTATTTATTTAACTTTTAACATTTTTCGACTCAAAAACATGACGGGCGGCTGGATGAATGACTGCCCTGCCACCCAAATGTCTTGTTCATTTATCTTGGATGTTTAAAATGTTTTCCATTTACAGCTTAAAATTTTTGCAAGTGTGTTTGCATTATTATTCTTCCATTGGCATTATATTGCGAATATAATCAAAGTGGTTTCAAAGCAACACCATTATCATTTATCACAATAACCTTTGGAACAATTTATCGCCCAGAAAAACTTTTCATGACAAATGTTCTTATGTGATGTTCAAAGCAGGGGCGGATCTAGAAAAATATTTATGGGGTGGCAAGAGGGGGGCAGGGATTTCTTCAGGGGTGGCAGCATATGCCAGTATGTGTGTGTGTATATATATATATATATACATGTCTCATTCTCACGTTTAGCTTGCACAGACCTAACATTGGACTTAATTTACTTGATTTACTTGTTGCAAAATATTGTTTTTAACTTGCATTGTTTCAAAATGAGCTTCACGAAGCACTGAGGATTAAATATAATTTCTTATAGTATAGTTTTTTTATGTCTTTCATACTCCTGCTAATTGATATGTATTACTGGATTGGACAGCGCCTATTAGTCACTATGTGATTACAAATCTATAAACAATTTTGTTTTAGTTCTGTCAAGATGCAAGAAGGGGCAAATTTCTCTTATATTGGTCAATCGTTTTATTTTAAATATGCTGTAGGAGCCGTAGTTTGATGATTAGTTCAGTTTTTGTCACTTGTTTAACTTTTAGGAATTGCAGCGGCTGCAGTGCACCACAATAAAGGCACAATAAAGCTGATAAACAGGTGAAGAACCAAACACCACTTTTATTCTGCCTTTTCTCGCTCTGTGTCGACTTTACCGTTCTGTTGCCATGGCAACCGACAGACAACAACTCAACGAGCAGATAGAGCAGAGATTACCGATCAGGGAAATCAACACCAAAAAACAAACATTTCCCACACAAAAAAGTAGCAAAAACACTAAAACAGAACATCCAGTCTGTTGCATTAAGCTGTCAGGCTAAATGTCTATATTATGATTATTAATAAGTTTTCGCCTGAGCACAGCGGCGGTTGATTAGCTGATTTAAACAGCTGCTCTACTGATGACGTGGTGGGCGGGTTGACCTGTTTTAGTGCTAACGGAACCAAAACACACCGAACTGCGCAGCACATGTTAAGGTTGTCAAAGTCAGTAGCAGGCTAATAACAGTTAGGCTAGTATAACTGACCCACTGCTCACTTGTTCAATCTTTTCTTTAAATTAAAACGTTTTCCTTACCTGTTAAATCTGAAGCCCTTATTATCTAATTCATGGGGTTGAATTAACCGCAAAATATTGCGTCCATTTTTCAGATTCTTTGCGTGATTGTGGTATTTTCTGACCACCCATAATGTTGACTCAATGGACAGCAATGGCGCATGTGTGGTGCAAGACAAGTCATGTAATGTCCAGTCCAGTAATTTATATCCATCCTATCAATGCTGCTGCCTCTGTCCTTCTCTCGCACTTCCCGCTACTCAGCAGTAGGTGTCAGGTTACATTGTGTTGCATTCAATGTTGTCGGAAAAAAGAGATTTGTGCGCTTAATGTCCGATTTCCCATAACTATTTATTTAATTCATAGTCGCCAGCTGGGGTGGCAACAGGGGTGGCGAGGCTCTCGTTTGGGGTGGCAAGTGCCACCCCAGTAGATCCGCCCCTGGTTCAAAGCTTGTTTTGATGAATTTTTTTCCCCTCTCTGACTTATTCGCACTGTTATCTTTGTTTTCTTCTGTGTTTTTTTTTTTTTTTTTAAAGAAACTCCTCTAAGGTCTCCACATGACAAATGTTCAATGGGTGTGAGAACTTTAGCTAAATTGTTCTGTTCTCTAAAAGGAAAAACTCCTGACGGCATCTTGCAGATTATTCCAAAACCGCTTCGTGGATAATTTTTTTTCTTGTTCTTAGTCGTCGGACGGTGTGAAATATGAGCGCTGCCCGCTGGATGTAAATGATTAACTCGGCACCGATCGATTCTTTTCCTGTCCGTTTGTTAAAATGTGGATAACCGTATTCTGTGTCGTCGCTCCGGCTCAGCTGACGGCGAGGGGAAAATGATGAGCATAATTTCACATATTTACTTAGCAGGCTGCGAAGAAGTTATGCGCTTGTCTTAATTTATGAATTTGTGAAGGCATTTTCTTTTCGTCTCCTCCAGACGACGTGTAAACACCATTAGCTTTGCCGGCTCTCGTCTTTGATTTCTTTATGACTCTGAGCTCCAATGTCGCAGTAATTTGTAGCTCATTTCCACCGCCTCGACTTGAAGTCTTAATTTCTCTCTCATTTTCTCTCATTTGCTGCCCTCGCTCAGAGCTTCTTTTTTCTTTTCCCGCCTCTCCACGTTTTCCAGTTGAGTGAATCTTTTTGTACGTTGAACTTACATCACCTGCGTTTTCACTCGTCTTCTCCCATCTAGGAGGAATTAATGAGCGGATGCTTCTGCATCTATTTGATGTACATTAAAGCCATTAAGAACAGAGAACCTTCTGTCTGTCTCTCTTTTTCTTTCTTTTCTTTCTTTCCTTCTGACTTTCCGTCTTTTTTGTGCTTTCTTTCTTGCTTGCTCTCTTGTAGTCTTTCTTATTTTCTTTAATTCATTCTTGCACTATTGCCTGTTTTGTTGGAATTTATTTTTTGTTAAATTTGGAGTTCATTTGTCTAAAGTTTCTTTTATATTTGGTGCCGGTTACAGAAAATCGGCGCTACTATGTAGAAATTGTAGAAAGTTTTTATAGGACAAGTAAAATTTCCCATTTCTGCCTTTAGAATAAATGAGATAAATAATGTTATAAGAATTTGACACAATACTCGTTTTGATGGTTAAAAACAGTAAAAACTGAATCGCCAGTTGACTTTTAACTCTCTGTTTATGCAAATGTTTCTCAGGATATCAAATTCAGTTTTTTAAATGTATACTTATTGAAAAATGTGTGGTGTTAAATTAAAAAAATCTCTATTTTTCTTCAAAATGCAAAATCCCCAGATTTCGAATGCGATGTGCTGTTTAAACTTTACGTCCCCATGTGGGTTTCCATACAATATCATTCAGCCATAGATCATCCATTCATCTGCTCGTGGTTTTGTCATGCAGAGAAGTCGTGCATAATTTATCACCCTGGATTCCTTCGCCCTCCCCTGCTCCTTTCTTTTTGGCGTGCTGCAGAGCTGAGAAACATTTGGTCTAGTACATTACAGTACAGTACAGTACAACCCCCGGCCCCTTTTTATCACCAAGGATGTGATCAATAACCCTCACTGGTTCACCCAGGCCTGTTTCCTGGAGTGTGTCGTATTGTTGACCTGATATAGAGCATTTAGAGCAAACAAAACATGTTCAATTATCAAAATGTGGAGGAATTGCAACAAATCTCAACTTCAGGTTGTAACCAAACCGAGTTGAGTTTAATGGCTGAGCTTTAGCATTGTTAGCGGCTAACAGTTAGCCAGTTGTGGTGTGTCCAAAGTGTTTAATTTTTGTTGTGTATTGTCCTGTCAGTCACTTACCTCTGAACTTGGAAGCCAACTCATAGCGGTCTTGTAATGGACTTACAGTGGACTCATGTTTATGACTAGCGCTTCAGGGTTAGCGCAGCTAACTGTTTAGTTTGTTGTGCCTACAACTGGAAACGGACAAACCTATACGTTAAGGCAGCATAAAAAACTTCCTTTTTGTTTCTAAATGAGACTCTAAAGAAAAAATGTCCACCTTTAGCTCTATCAAAGTGTTTCAGAGGACAAAGTGCTGACCGCAGCTACGCTGCTCTTTGTGAGGCAGACGCCACTTAAACGAGAAATATTCTGGCTTTTTCAAATGGCTAAATCTCACGGGACCTCTTGTTGCACATCTGTATGTAATTGTTTCTGTTTGTATTTAGGTAGAAATAACGTTAATTAAATCCACTCAACTCTTTCTAAATCATAACTTAATCATTTAGCATAACATTGTTTGAACTTTCATTCAGCAGATAGTGTTTTTATAACACTCTGTTTTTCTCCTTTTGAACAATTTTATACAAAACCTATATTAAAAATAATATAATTTAAAAATATGATTAAAAAACATTCAACTGTACTTTTTGTTTTGTCATTACCCGCCAAACTGAATGTGCTGTGACCAAAATGACTTTCGTGTCCAGGTGATTGGTGTCTCCCACTTTTAAAACCCCCAGAGAAGGGGAACGTGAGCGCAGGACTTCCCAGCAGACGGTGTTCTGCATCTGTTCAAACTCCAGACACCGTGTGTGAAATGAAAATCCCAACTGGGCGCTGCTTGTCACCTAGCTATCACATTCCCTCAGATGGCTTCCTCACTCACCGATGGAAACTGGAGAGAGCATGTGGACCGTTGTTGCATGTTGACTGCAAGCCCAAAATTATGCGCACCCCGGGTATATTTAGACAGTAATTGATTATTGAAGAGGGTATGAGTTATTCTCAGCATGACATCTTTTGATACAATGTAAATAAAACGGATTATATTTTCAAATTTTGCCACGGATGCCTGTTGGAAATCTTATCGGAAACAAACTTCTTGGTTGGATGAAGCAATTTTGAAATCTAAACTTGCAAAAATGCACAAAGTAGCTGCATTTAATCATATGTAGTGATATTTATTGATGCACCTTTATTCAACAAACATTGGAGAAAATACTAAAACTAACGATCCCGATAATTCGGACTGTTTTTGGGGGTTGACAGGATAAACATCTTTAATAGGAATTTATCGTGACAATAATATATCAAAAGTGTTATAAAAAAAGCTTATCACGATAAATAACAATATGATAAATACTCACCTGTAAGTAGGAGCACCATGAGGAGCTTCTGCAAATCTGAGCTTTGCAGAAGCTCAGATTTGAACAAAACGGTGGAGAAAAATAGCAAAACGAACAATCCCGACAACACAGGGCAGTTTCAGGTTTTATTTTAAACATCATTAATTGGAATTTGTGATGACAACGATAAATCAAGAAATAATCCTGGTAAGAAATGTATCGCGATGAATGATAAACGATACGATCAATGCCCGACGCCGAACGTTGTCAAGAGGAACGGAACTGGAATCAGACCAACTACTCCGTATTTTAATATTTACTCATGTCTGACCCTTGCAGGTGTACAAGGGTCTGGACATCATCACAAATAAGGTGAGTGCCGAGGAGCGCGCCCAGTGCGCACACCACATGTTGGACTTCGTGGATCCGTTGGTGCGGACCTACACGGTGGTGGACTTCAGGAACAAAGCGCTGGAGCTCATATCCTACACTCTTCAAATTCAATAACCAAGAAACTGTTTTTTTTTTCTTTTTTTTCTTCCACCTGATTCCACGCCGCGCCATCGACCCGCCACACGGCAGATTATTTGGCGGGAAACTTGGCAGGTCTAACGTACTAATTGGCTCGAACGCAGCAGCTCTGTTGACGCCGTGTCCTGATTCTTGCCTCTTGCAGATGTTTTGCTGGAAGAACGCAAAGCAGGAGATCGCTAGAGTTGATATTTATAGCGGAGCGTGTCTGTGGTGTGTCTTGACAAACACGCACGCCAACAGGCGCCGGCTCTGGGCGGTCACGCCCCGCAGACGCCGGCCACATCACACAGATGTGCAGAGAGGAGGCGATAACTAGAAAGAGAGAGAGAGAGGTATTAATAGATCGGCGCACACACACATGCTTGTCTGCCGTTTTTTTATTCTTACGCACACACTTTGAAGGGATGCGGGAGCTCCAAGAATAGGATCGGTGCAGCAGGAACCTGCTGGTGGCGAAGAGGAAGAGCTGAATACAGATTAGGAGGAAAAGGAGAGAAACAGGGAGTCGGTGTGAGTTTAAGTTTAAGGACGCAGGATCTGATGTCGCATCATTTCCACCCACCACTAAACACGCCACTCGCAGAAACCCCTCCCCCCGTGGCTTCCCATCCTCTTGATTTCTGCTGCTTGTCAATAACCTTCCTCCGCTCTTCTTTGCAGAGAGGCAGGCCTGTAAGTGGACAACAGGCGAGTGATGATGCCTGATGGGCTTTTATCTGGTTTGAGGGGTTATTTGATTAGCCCACAGTAAGAGGCGGGGGAGGAGGAGGCTTAGGATGAAAGAAGATGCGACAGAGGAAATAAGGTGTGGCGCTTCTGTCTGTGACACCAAACAGCTCTCGTCCTCCAGTTTCTCTGCTGCTGCTCATTCGTTTGAATTGAAGTGAGTATTCAAAGTGAAGAATCAAGAGATGATAGTAAAACACAAACATCAATTATCTCTCTTTAACATCTTTAATAGGGATGCACCGACTCTATTCTAGCCGTTCATGGATGTTTAAAAAGTCTTTTCTAACAAGTCCGATTTTGGCCGATACCAATTTATTTGAAAGGTTGCCAAGTTATACCAACAAAGTTGCTAAGTTGGCAACAATCGGCTGATTATCGTTAGCTGCTCGCATTCAGATTTGTGCAGGTAGGGTAACGGGGCAGTGGCTGATTTTCAGACGTTTACAACAAAAGATAAAATTGGTTTCTTATGTAAGCATTAGCCAATCGCATCTCACATAAATATGAGGACATTAATTGTTGCACCCCTAAGCTAGTGGGTAGTTTTACCCAATAAGTTGCCAACACGCCCTTTAAGTTACTTCAGTAATTAAAATTTACACAAAGGGTGGAAATTTTTTATTTTTTTTCTCAACAAAACGCCACTCATTCTCAGAGGTTTCGACATCCTCCTTAACTCGCTCCAACGTCGGCGACATGCGCAGCAGAAACAAGCTGCCCATCGTTGTTGGAGGAACAAACTATTACATCGAGTCTCTGCTGTGGAAAGTCCTGCTGGACACGGGGGTGAGCGAGTTTATGCAATACTTATCATCCTCCTCGTTTCTCTTTATGTTAAGTCAAAGGTTTAGATTTGGTGATGGACGATGTAAAGTCTAGTTAGCTTATGTTTGGAATCATCGTTTTTTTTTTTTTTCTTATGCTAATGATGCCATACCTTGTGGATTTTGTACATTCGGCTAAATCTGAGCTAAAAAGTCTTGAATAATTGAAGATATGTGAAGCGAACGTGCCTCGCAGCAGGAGAATGAGGACTCGGGGGACGGAGCAGACGGAGGCCAAAGCAGGAAGATGGAGCTGGAGAAACTGGGTGGAGAGGAGCTGCATAAAAGGCTGGCTGAGGTGGATCCCAAAATGGCCTCCATGCTGCACCCAAATGACAAGCGCAAGATAGCCAGGTGAGGCAGCTGGTCATGTCATCAGCTCCATATGTCAAATGTTGTCTTTTGTTAACAGTGTGTGGTCATATTGTTGGTGCTTTGTTCCTTGGGTTGTTAAGTTGGCTTCGAGTTGGTTTTGGTTTGATCCGGAGTCGTATTCTGTTGAATATGGGAGTCACAGGGACCCAAAGTCGGAACGGAGCCAAAATAAATGGGACGTAATTCAAAGCTTTAACAAATCAGACTAAATCTTGCGAGACAATCCAACAGTTCTTCTCCATATTTCATGAAAATATTGGAGGAGCGAGAAAAATGGACCGGGATTTTTATTTTTTTTTTCTGGTCAGTACCAGTTTGTGGTTTTCTCTGAGGTCGGACCTGCTGGTTCCTTTTTTAACCAATTTTTATGTTTTTTAGTTATAAATTATTATACATAAGAGTAAATATGTGTTTAGCACTCTATAATTGAGGTTATTGTTTGGAATCCTAATTAAAAATAATGACAATCTTATTATCGCTATGTCTACGATGAAAGCATGTGTAAAAATTCAAAGTATTACGTTCCTGTATTTGGCCTGGATCAGTTCCCAACAAGGAAAAATTAGCAAATATCAATCCCATGCATCTTTTCAAAATGCCAAACTACAAATAAAAATAAACTAATACACTTTGGTTTACTCGTATGGGCAAGAAACGGTTTGTTTGAAATGAATGTAGTAAGGGACGAAATGATGATTGCTAATACAGTTTCCTTAGCTAGTCTTTTATCATTTAGCAAAAGAAGCAAAATAGTGCTACTATGAGCAAAGCATAGTACATAATGTGACATATAATGGGGTTGGGAATGTGTGAAAACATAGCCCATGATATGGTTGTTATCTGTTCTTTTAGCAGCTGTGCTAGGTGCTAACTTAAGCTAGTCGGTTAGATGCTAACAGCAGCGGATGTGTACAAAAGTGTTAGCTTAGTGCTATGTTCTTATTTTTCAATGTTATTCTGATATAAAAATTTCACAGTATGAAGTTTTCTTTAACTTTAATAGACATTAGAAACAAAAAGGTCATTCTTTCCAAAACTATAGACTTGCTTAATTTTATTTTTTAGTGACTCTTAGAAAGAGGTGCAAGTCTATGTCTCCACTTACTTTCAACATTTTGCTGTTCGTAATGCCGCTGTAGCGGGTTAGCATACATTTTTAGCATTGTACAAGTAAAAACTAACTTAATTTGCATTGTGAAAGAAGTTAATCTTTTTAACCTGACAGTAATTGACAGTAAATTTTAATAGCATTTCTACTAGCCATGGTGTTATACATGAATCTTTGCCGCTGTTTTAGTCAGAGGTAAATCTAGTCGAATAGCTTCTTGTTTATTCAGAGACTGTTTTCCATTACGACGGAGTTAAACAATATCCTGTTTCGACTTGGTGTGCCGTGTCCTCAGCCCCAAACTCATAATCCATAACTTATAGCAAAAGCTGACAGATTGCTTTATTACATCTGGAAGCTACTTCTTTTTTCATTACAAAGCATAAAGTTGTTGCCGCTGAAAGCCATCGGCGCAACGGGGAAATAACAGGAATCATATACTTGCTAGAAAAAAAACAAAGTAGTTGGAAGTAATTCAGCTACAGAGTAAAAGGAGCTAATTAAACTCACATTTGCGAGTAATATCTTGTAGTTTGGTGGGATATTCTTAGGCGACACACATTTTTTTGAGGTAAAACAGCACAGTAATTAGAGCTGTTTTTCTGAATCGCCTAATGCTGCAGATTCATGTTTGTAATTCATACAATTAGGTCTCTAACATAGCAGATATTCCCTTAACTTCATTCACAATATCCCCACCAGAGAAAGAGAAAGAGAGAGAGACAAAACGGGTTTTATTAATAAGGGGTTTTACTCTGGAAATTGGTAAATATAGTGACAAAGTCAATAAGTTTTAATCAGTGACTATAGAGGGGCCCAATATGAAGGTCATAAGCAGAAACATGACCCTGAATGTACATTCAGATCTACTTTTTCCAGAGGAGTGACATCGTCAGCAAATGCGTTTTTTGTGTTTCAAAGGCAGCGACTTCTTTTTGTTTTCATCTTTTACAAAAAGTTAACTTGTCTTGTCAGGCAAGTTTTCTTTTTTTGTTTTTTTTTTACATTTGTGGCTGAAACCAGATATTTAAACGCACTATATAGAATGAGAAGTAACAGTTTTATTGCTGCCTGTCGCACATTTAATCAGACTAAGCTTTTCCTGTTTTAAGCTAGTAAGGATTAACAAAAAGAAGTTTTTGGGGTTTTGTTTTGGTAATTTTTAAAAATTTCTCTTGGAATATTACAGACATTATTCACCATTTGAAAACAAAAATGCTTTTTTAAAAAAAAAAGTACATTCATTTATACAGGTTATCCCATTAAGATCCAACTTCTCATGTCCAAGAGAAACCAGTTTGGATGAAACAAAACAGAAAAACCTGCACAAATCGTTTTCCCTTTGCTTCACACCAGGCTGCTCTTTGTTTTTTCATATCATAGCTTAAATTATACCATTTGTTCCCCGGACCAGCTCTGCTTCCCGTTAGGTTTTTTTCTCTGGGTTTAGCCTGAAGAGATTGGGCCCTCTCCTCCTGACAGCCGGTTTCCTCTCGTGAGCGCAGCTTGACGGGTAGCAGCAGGAGCGGCGGTGTTTTATGTGAGCAGGTTAGGTTACCCTGTTCTTTATTCAGACTGGAGCTGACAGGCGTCATCTTTTCCTCCCAGCCTCGGTGTCCAGCCGGGCGTAACTAAAAAAGATGCGCTTTGCATTCAGATCCGTTTCTTTGTGGGATCTTATTTATCTCTTCACGCGTCCTTGGGGAGCGTTACCCAGCAGTCGTCGTCGTCAGCGTTCACAACAAGTTAACCCGCGTGATTAATTAGCGTCTCAGAAAAGGGAGCTGGAGGTTTTAATTTGCAGCGGATTTAGTGGATGAGTGGGCGGTTAACTCTGCTAATCTCGGTTTTACCCGGAGAGACTTTGGATGCGGGAAAAAGGAATCTGACTTCACAGAGTGAGAGCTTACCCTCTTTCCCTGCTTTTGTTCGCAGAAGTCTTCAGATTCACTACAACACGGGTGTTCCTCACAGCCGCTGGCTGGAGGAGCAGAGGCAGGGCGGTGACGGCCTCGGCGGGCCTCTGAGGTTCCCCGACCCCTGCATCTTCTGGCTGCACGCAGACATGGAGGGTGAGGACGGCAGAATCATCTTCTTCTATATCATTTCCATTCATTTTAAGCAGGTTTCATTCATTATAACTATATATACATATGTTTTAAATTCTGAATAAAAATCTTAAAAGTGTGGCGTTGCATTTTCTTTCACCCCTTTTTACTCTGTGTGAAGAGAAGAAAGCCATCGTTGAATCAGAGCTATAAGAAGTATGGAAAACAGCGATATGAAGCTAAACCTTTTGGCCAATGTGTAAAATGCTACGCAAGCTAACGCTACCTTAGCCTGAACATGTCAAACACCTGTTGGAAATGTGAGGTTGGCAGCATCATGCTGAGGTGGATGGAGATAAATTCAGAGCCATCCTGGAAGAAAATCTGTCACAAGATGCCAAAGACTTAAGACTGGGATGGAATTTCACTTTCCAGCAGGATCAGAACCCCAAAGAGCTCCAGTCGAATGTTTTAGCACACAGCAAGTTAATGTGCTAGAGCGGCCTAGTCAAAGTCTATATCTGAGAATCTGTGGCAAAATTAAGGAATTGATGTTCAGACATTCCACATCCAATCTGACTTGGTTTGAGCCATCCTGTCTTTTAGATACAAAGTATTTAATTAGTTTTAGGAATGCACTGATTGATAAATTGGGCCCGATTTCTGATATTTTGAGAGATTGGGGATCTGCCGGTATTTGCATGAGAAACCGATTTTATCCACTGATCTTATCGGCAACTGTCCGCTTTTGCTCAACCGTGAGAGAGGATTGATTAGCAAACTTACACGGCTAACAATTATCAACCACTCTTGCTAACTTAGCTGACTTTATCGCAACTTCAACAAAATAATCGGCATTGATAGAGTTTCAGCTCTAATTAAAACAATAACTGGTTCTATGAAGTCTTCACTCGAGGGGGTCAAAGACAAATGCACACCACACTTTTCAGTTAACCATGAATACATTCCCCTGCTTGAAGAGTTTACTCTGACGCATAAAGTCCCAACAAGATGAATTTTGAGATTAGCAACATGTGGGATGAAAACCTGTGCAAGGCACCATATTTGTAGACGTAAGGACAAACAAACACGTATTGGATCCGGTTTGTCTTTTAGCTCTGGACCAGCGCTTGGACGCCCGTGTAGATGAGATGCTGGCTGCAGGCCTGTTGGACGAACTCCGGGATTTCCACCTCCGATACAACCGACAGAAAGTCCAGGACGACAGGTGAGGAGTTCATTAATGCAACTAAATTTTTCGTCGCCCATATTGAGACTTAGTTGCTTGTTCCCTTCCTCAGTTATGCTCAAAATGAAGCCTAGAGATGTGGGTAAAGCTTATAATCCAGACGTTTTTAAGTTTCTTTAAAAGCGCTCCGCTCGCAGCCGAAGGAGACTCTGACGACATCAGGGAAAAACAATTTCTCCGACGTCTCGCCTCTCCTGCTGGAACCTTAAAAGGCTCTCTCTACATCGTCCCTCAGCACTCCCCCAAAACCTGTAAACACACTTTGAGAGGAAAGTTGCCAGTGTGTTGCTTTAGCACCCACTGGGAACGTTGCTTCTGTTTTACCTCAAACAGAAGCAACGTGTTTGAGATACGGGTTGGTTTGTGGCATTTCTTTGCTTCATAAACCAAAAACTCCTACCATCTTCAGACTTCCAGCGTCTGCTGAAGAACTGATTTACTGATGCTGCTAAGCGAGCGAGAGGAATCTGATGAGTACGGCTTTATTTCCCCATGCGCCCCATCTGATTCTGAGATTGCCGCTCTCGATTCCTCTGCGTAACCAGGGCGATGGGAGGGAAGTGAGCTCTGCCAAGCGACAGTCCGGTTATTTATCTCCCCCGTCGTAGTCTGACGGGCCACTCTTGCTGCGCGCTGTCGGCTCCCAGTGGCCTGCAGACCTATTTAGAGACGGCCCAGACGGCCGCGAGCCCCCGTTGACGAGTCCCTCCCTCTCTGTCAAGTTGCTACCTATCATGAAGATCTTTGATCGGAGTTTATTCCCTGAAGGAACGTGTTCCCTGATTGAAGATCCGATCTTCCCACAGATTTGGAGGCTGTGATGTTGTTTATTCAGGGGCGTCAGAGTAAAGAGGACGGCGTATCTTGTGTATGTTCTTCAAAGCAAGCAAGTGACCTTCGGAGTCGACTCGTAGGCAGCTCCCTCTGGTTGCTCCCAAGGCTGCCACTGCTGATCAGTCATCATCCGTGTGAGGCGTGACTAAACTATGAAAGGTCGCAAGACGCCGTCTGGATTCATCGGGATTGTCTCACTTTCTCGCCGGCTTTCCAGGGCCCTTCAGACGTTCGGAGCGGGGTTTGGTTTGGCGTCGATGACAGAACGCCTTCCTTTTTTCATTCTGATAATCCACATACCTGAGAAAGACGAGGCCTAGTGCAATCACTTGGCTTTCGTTGTCTCATGTAATTGAAGAGCCATTTTAATTTTCTACATTTCTTTTTTTTTGATAAGAGGACAGTAGTAACAGAAGAAGATTCCCGGTGATCGTCCTTGAATTCCAAAGGTGGAGGGACGATGGAAAACGTCTGGATTGACTTTCCCGCTCTCCAGAAATTGATCCAGGAAGGGTTATTTTTATTTCTAGCAGCGAGCTTTTCCTCTCCGTCTGGTACCCTTCCACCGGGACGTTTCCGAGTTCCGCTTTCTTTTTTTAGAGTCGCGCACATTAGATTTACAAGTCCGATTTTGAATCTCCAGTTTTTGTAAGGAAGACATGTATGTTTTCCCTGGCCTTTCTGCCCTGAGCAGTCATTAATTATTTATATTAGGAGCAGAGGAGCCGTCAGACTGTGTGGGTGGAGTAGAGCGCCATGAAACAGGGTCACATTAAAGTTTATAAAAAACCTTGCTGCTAGATTAAATGATTAAATTTTTTTAGCCATCTCTTGCAACTTTTGTTAGCGATTAGCATGGCTAGCATAACTAAAACAACAGTCTCCGTGGTCATTTCCGAAAAAATGCAGACTCACAGCAGTATGAGGTTCAAAACTCAAAAGGATACAGGGAGCGACTTTGCTGCAACACATAAACTTTTCTGTTATCTGCTGAAAGTCTTGCTCTCTCTCGCTCTTTTGCAGCTTCAGTAAACCACAGGAATTACTGTCTTTCTTCAAGTAGATTCCAGATACTTCCACCACACTGATTCCTCCGTAGTAAAGCGGTGTTCTTGTGAGCCTGTTAGCGCTTAGCATCACGCAGTCACAGATCAGAAAACGTTACGATTTTGTTTGTTCTGTGTGAAGTTTGGTCACGCCCCGGCTTCAGTAATAACTTCATCTCTGTGATACACAAAGCAGTAGATTGTGTGGGAAATGATGTTACTGTGAGAGTCGGATGCCGAGGATGCTGCTGGTTTCTCTCTTCTGTGCCCCCCGTTCCCTCTTCATCCCATCCCACCTTATGCTCCTCGTTATCCTTTGCCTTCCCAGCAGCAATCTGATCATCCCTTCACTTTCTGCCTCTCTCTCTCTCTTGCTCTCTCTCTCTCTCTCTCTCTCTCTCTCTCTCTCTCTCTCTTCTGCTGGTTGTTGTGACCAGACATCAAGGTCAAATTTCTCCCTCCTTCATTCCCTCTTTTCTCTTCCTCCCTACATTTCCTGTCCTCTGGAGCTTGTTCTCCAGTTTCTGCCTCTTCCCGTCTGGCCAGTTTTATTTTTTCCTTCTTCTTCTTGTTCCTCTTCCGAGTGTGTGGATTTACGGATCAGGTATCTGAGACGCAACACTTTTTAAACATTTTTTTTTAGCAATTATAGCTGATTGAATATGGCGCTTTTCTTTTCACTACTCCAGTTTGGCTTTGGCTAACGCTTCAGTCCAATAAAACACAAAAAGCGACTTGTATTGAATCTGGCAGCATGCATTTATCCGTTTCTTTAATAAAGAAAAACTAAAAAAGTAATTTGAAGAAAGATCAGTGGGCGTGTCTCGTCATGACGCTCGCTCATATACTTTGATGTTAAATATTAAACCAAACTACAACATGTTTACTGAAGCAGTAGAAAGGTAGTTGAGCCCTAACCCACCAACCATGAATGTTAGCTCTGCTAATGCTAAAGCACTGTACTAACACAATATTTGGCAGAAGCTAATGCTAAAGCGCCAACTTCAGTTCAGCTCCGCTGCCTGTGTTTTACTTTGTTCCTGTATGTTGGTTTGTTTGAGATAAAGTTAGTGGGAAAAACGAAAAGAGAGAAAATGAGAGAAGAGGAAGCGGAACTTCAAAGTAAAACCCTCTTCAAAGTAAAAGCATGAATATAAGCGTCCAGCTACTTTCATAACTCAATGATCAAAACTTGAACACAGATGTCAAACTTTATTCAATTGGAAGTTTACAACACATTCAAGTAAGTTGGCTCCTTTAGAAGTTACCTGGAAAAATAGTTCAGGGGAAATGAAGTGTCCTAAACGTTTTCAAAGTTAGTTAGCGCTAAGCAGAAATTAGCTCCATTATTAGCTCATTAGCATAACTACCTCCACCAACTGGGTGTTATAGTATTATAAAAAATATTTTAATATCTGTACTGCTGTATAGAAAATGCAAAACGAGAATAGTATCAGATTATCTAAGAGCGACTACCACTTCTTTCAGCATCTTGCGGCTTGCGCTCAAGGTAAAATAACTTGGGTTGACATGTTGTCCCCCTAATTGCCGACTTCTAGGGTGAAATTTCTGATTTCGAATTCTTTTGAGAACTTTTTACAAGACTTATGAGCTGCTACAAACTTCCTCCTGGATTCCTCAGATCTTATCACAACCAATTTCTACTTTTCTGCTCAGCATTTAGTGTCTGTAAACAAGTTGTGTATTTATTGCTGGGAGAGAGTAGCCTGCTGAGTTTTACCACCTGTGGGTCCTCATGTCGTCTACGTTCAGATGATTTTTGTTTGTTTGTTTGTTTTGCCAGTCACTCTATTTCTGGAAGGGTTTTTACATCTGCATGTGGGGCTGGAAGGAGAGATGGAGGGGAAGGAAAATGAGATCTGAATCACCGGCGCCATAAATGTCACGTCAAAGGAGGAAAGTTTACATATCGACGAGTCGTGTTTCCTCTGCTCCCCGCAGCCAAGACTATCAACACGGGATTTTCCAGTCGATCGGCTTTAAGGAGTTCCACGACTACCTGACGGCTCCGGAGAGCAGCAGCCAGCAGGAGAGAGACGAGCTGAGAGACAAAGGTCAGAGAAATACCCGACTTCACACTCGCTAGGTTTGTGGTCTGGTTGACCGTTCTCCGTTTCTGCTTCATCTTTTCCCTCCTTCAACTCTTTTTCAGGCATAGAAGCTTTGAAGATCGCCACAAAGCGCTACGCCCGCAAACAGAATAAGTGGGTCCGTAACCGTTTCCTCAAACGTAAGTTTCTGTCTGCCAGCTTGTGCACCGAGTAGTGTGTGTGTGTGTGTGTGTGTGTGTGTGTGTGTGTGTGTGTGTGTGTGTGTGTGTGTGTGTGTGTGTGTGTGTGTGTGTGTGTGTGTGTGTGTGTGTGTGTGTGTGTGTGAGAGTGTGTTTTCTCCTCCACAGCCGAGAATCTTAATGATCAGTCTCTGTTTCACAAACTGAGTTTCAGGCTCCTTATTAAACGCCTAAAGAGTCTCTCTGAGACTGTTTTATTGTGAAAATGCGTGTTTGTTTCTGGCTCTCCTTTTCATACAGAGATGCTTGTAAAAGTATTCCTGTGGCTTCACGTTTTTTTCTCTCTTTTTTTCCACATTAGAACCACAAACGGTGTATTTTACAGAAACAAAACCCACTGCAAATTGAAACTCATTTGTCACGACTACAAACCAATAGGGATGCACCGATTCCAGTTTTCTGACCGATATTTAGAAAAATTTACCTGCTAATTTTGACTTTGGTCAATTCTGTTTATTGTTTTTGTTTTAGCAAGAAAAGCGGCAGAATATAGCGACAAAAGTAAAACGGTGGTCTGACTGCTCGTCCGCCATGTTTTTCCTGTCCGCGTAGTTTCAGAGATTCACGCAGAGGAACGTGGTTGCTGAAATGACGGAATATGACTTTGTGGACGCATCAAACATAATCCAACCCATTGTCTTGCACTTCGTAATTGTGGCTTTTTATAGAAGAGTAGCAGGATGACAGGAGTCTGGTCAGATGAGACAAAAACTGAACCATTTTGACGTCCGTTTATCATGCTGTGTGTGCTGACAAGCTGAGACGGGAAACGTTGGAACATGTTGGGTGAATGCATCATGCTAGCTAGCATGGCCGCCAATGACTGCGGACGAACGGTTTTCCTGTAACAGCCGAATGTTTCTCCACCATTGGCACTTTTAGCAGCGCGTTCCTGGGGATGATTGGTAGCGCTCAGCTCCTCCTCCTGGCTCTGATTGATTGTTTTTGACAGGGAGCGGTGCACTTCTTCAGACGGCAATAGCAGAGGTGGAAGAAATTAATGTTTTCACAGATTATCTGTTTCATAAACTGTCACAACACAGTGACAGTTTTACCAAATATGTAATAAAAACAATTTTTATAAAATTTACGTACTGCAGCTTTAAACTAAGAATAATGGATAAAAGTATGACAAAGGGGGGCATGACTAAATAAGTTTATACTTCTGCCTGCCTCCTTTTCGAATAAATAGTTATCAAAAAGGTATATTATGAACATTTTAGAATAAGTAAGCTAATCTTTGTAGCAGCTTCTTCTACACAGTTTTCAGACGGGGAAGGGTGACGGTACGACAGGAAGTTTTAGGTGAGATGAGGTGGACAGATTTGACTTTATGCAGATGGAGCTTCTGTCGTAGAATAATGCTCCACCATCCATCCTCTCTGCACACCTGCAGCTCAGAAACTTTAGCTGCGCTCTCCCAGTTCTTGTCCTCTGTTGCCCCCCTGTTCTCCGCAGCGTTTGGACGCCGGCCCAGATTAGCCGTCGCAGCACGATGGATGCGTGCCCACGAACGCTGGCGAGTTCTCACTCCGGTCGCGGCCCGTTTCACCTCCGACTGCGTGTTTCCAAACATCCAGAAGGTGGCCGTGTCCCAGCCAGCGGCGTGGCCTTTAGTAACCCCGCCTCCTAATCCTGTTAGCCCCAAGTGGCTTAAAGGCCACAGCCGGGCCCTAAACCTCCACACCCCCTCTTTGTGACCGACTGCCTGCCTGCTCCGCACGCACCATATGGCCTGGTGTGTGTGTGTGTGTGTGTGTGTGTGCACGCACCTAGCTGTGTTACTGCTGCTTCACACACGCTTTAATCCGTCTGGAGTCGTCTGACTTTTGCACAGACGTTTGTTTTTTAGAGTGTTTGTGCCTCGCTTCGGAGGAATCGTGTTGACGCTGCGTGAAGCTATTTACCGATCCTGGAAGGCTGGATTTAACGGTGCTTTATGTGACATAATTAGGCAGCATCATGCTATGGGAAAGGTCTGATTTTTTTATTTTATTTCATTTTCTCCTCCTTCCTTGCTTTACATCCATCCATCTACTGATCATCCATCTGATTGTCACTGAATATTCAACCATCCATCTGTTAATCTGCATTCTTTCCTACATTTCTTCCAATGATTCTTACGTTCTTCCACTGGCAGCTCAAAGAATACACTTTAAAATATTTACTGTCGTTTATAAATCGCTTAGCGGCTTGGCACCACAATAAGTTAAAGATCAGCTGTCGTCATAGTAACCTTCCAGGCCTTTCAGGTCTTCTGGTTCTGGTTTTCTCTGCATCTCCAGAACCAGAACCAAACTCAGAGAGGCAGCATTCAGCTTCTATGCTCCACAAATCTGGAACAAACTTCCAGAAAACTGCAAAACAGCCGAAACACTGAGACCCTTAAAATCTAGATTAAAAACCCAGCTGTTTAGAGTTGCATTGGACCCATAATAAATGGAACATTGATCAACATATTTGATGCGTATTGATGATTTTGATGACGGCACTTGACAAAATGTAATATTTGTTACTGGTTTCTCTTTAAACCAGTAACAAATATTACTTTTTTAAGTAAAAAGAAGCACTCTCATTTTAAACATGGAAAGTTTTTGAATTCTGACACACGCACACACACGCAAACACACACACCTACACACACATTATGTCTCGGAACGGTGTGTGTAGCTCAGGTTGACCCCGGTTCTCCAGCTGGATCGGTTTGTTAAACAGGCGCGCGGCAGGTGTTGGCCGTCCTCTTGGCTTTGGTTACCGTGGGGATTTAAACAGCCGGTCGGCCGGCTCGAATGAAAGCAAGCTCACACTGACTTAGCTTTAAGTGCATGCGTAGGCCGGCTGTAAACATACAGTGCAGGTGTGTGCGTGTGTGTGTGCGTGTGTGTGTGTGTGTCGGCGTCTTTCAGAGAGGGCTGTTTTAATTGAAGGATTTAATTACCCTTAATGAAAATGGTAATGTGAGGTTATATTCATTTTATTAAGTGCCGGAACATCGGCCCCCCACATTCATGCGCACACCTACACACACGCACACACACACACACATCTGTAAGCACAATAAACAGGTGTAGCTTGACAGCGGCCTCGTGAGTGTTAAGTAACAGCGGTGTCTGTATCTTTTATTTAAAAGAGTGAGTGAGTGGATGGAGCGACACGCGGACGGAGAGGGGAGGTAACCCGACTCAGCCAGGGGGAACAGGTGCGGGACGAGTTCACACCTCCATCTTCCAGCGAGCGCGAAGCCAACACGAGCGCACACACACACACGCACACCTACACACACACACAAAAGATAAAGCCAAGACTGGAATTGTTTTCACAAGGTACAAGTGAGTGTGTGTGTGTGTGTGTGTGTGTGTGTGTGTGTGTGTGTGTGTGTGTGTGTGTGTGTGTGTGTGTGTGTGTGTGACTAAAGAGTCCTTATTTAATTTCCAGACACAGGTCTGTGTTAGTCAGTGATTACCTGCTGGCTTTTAAAAGCATGTGACTCAGAGGAGGCGATTAATTAATAAATTACCTCTGTGTGAAGAAGAAAACTTTTTGATATTATGGTTTAATGAGCTTTACTTTTTTTTTTTTTTTACATATGTGTAAAAAAAAAAAAAAACACCAACCACCGTGTGGTTGGTGGGTTCAAAGTGATCCAGTGTTTTCTGGAACATATTTTACTTTGTTTTTTATTTCAGCTTTTCTTTACTCCATTTCTTTATCTTT
Source organism: Poecilia reticulata (assembly GCF_904066995.2). Taxonomy (NCBI): domain Eukaryota; kingdom Metazoa; phylum Chordata; class Actinopteri; order Cyprinodontiformes; family Poeciliidae; genus Poecilia; species Poecilia reticulata. The sequence goes on along the minus strand of NC_088840.1, from coordinate 7,370,957 downwards.
AAACAACATCCTTCCACATGACTTTATTCAGCCAATGCTACGAGTTTAGCTGCGTTTCCTTTGCAAATGTACGCCAAACTTTGTCAACATTCCGCTAAAGTCGAAAAAAACCCCGCAAGTTAGCATTTGCAGTGTTTCCATTAAATAAGAAACACAATTAAAATCACACAGGAATAAGTTTGTTCACATGATAAGTTATTAAAAAACACGCTGCGCCATGATCTTTTAGCTACTTTCTGTTGTCGTCTTCTTTGTGGTTTATGACAGTGGTAATGTCCGATTCATCCTAGCACCAAAACTTTCTATCGATAAACAAGATTTTTTTTTTCCCCTGAAATTGCCCTATGATTAAAGTGATTAAGTGAATTTTATGGTGAATGGAAACGCAGCCATCAATCAGAAACGCCATTATCTATAAAACTTTGGATGCCACAACGAGTAAATAACACAAAAATGCATTTAAAATTAGTCATTTTGCCAAAATGACTAACTCAATTACAGTTTGTTTTTGTTTAGTTTTTTGTATTTAAAGGAGTGCTGGTTGTAGTTGGGATCAGCTGAAAATAAAACTATATAAAGCTTTCATCCGCTGGTTTCAAACCATAAAATCTCCTTTGAGCTTCTCACTCAGAAGGGATTTTTGTTTTTCACCGTCTTCATGGGAATGTCTGTTTTATTCAGTGTGAGAGAACAAACAGCAGATCTGCTGGAACCCAAAAGCTAGCGGTTTTGCTAACCTAAATTAAACCCAACAGCTCCAGTTTGTTCATGTGACATCAGTGGTTTAGACTTCATTGTAGACACAAACAACATAACTAAGAAATAGTGACAGAAAAGATATGTGACTTTAAAGTTCCACGAGAATACCAAAGCGGGGTAAAAGCTAACCGCTAGCCATGCTAACGTTAGCATTTTAGTCAAAGATTGCTTCCAGGGTTAGCAAAAGGGCTATTTCTCTTTCTAATGGGTCTAAACAGCTGCGTTTCCTTTGCAAATGTACGCCAAACTTTGTCAACATTCCGCTAATGTCGAAAAAACGTCGTCTCTAGTTAAACATCTAAAATGCTGCATTGCTTTACACCGCACAGTTGGAGGCTCATTAAATATTTACTCAGTGAAAACCAAAACAAAATTTGAAAAGAAAATTTTCAAAGCTTTTTGTTTTAGCATTAGTACCACATTAGATTGAAACGAGCACGACATTCACAGAATATAGACTGATCTGAAAATATTTATCTCTTCACTGCTGTACACCTGGTGGGGCTTCTTTAAAGTACTTTAAAACAGGAAATCTCAGATTATTAACTAAAACTTCTTCCGCATCGGATCCAGAAAAAACGAACAAAACAAAACAAAAAACAGGAAAGTACAGGTGGAAAAAGATTTTAGTTAAATTAATTTTAGGAAAATATATTTCCATAAGTCTCCTGTCAGTTATAAACGGCGGATTAAAGCGGGAGCTGAGGAAGACACAAGGTGGAAGAGGAACTGAAAGAAAGCGGAACAGCGAGTACGGGCGGCGTTCCAGTTGGAGCGACAGACAGCGAATCCCAGCTGGTCCAGGGGACGAGTTAACAGCAGCAGCACACACACACACACACACACACACACACACACACACACACACACACACACACACACACACACACTCAGCAAACACGAGAGCGGGTGCTGCAAGTGACTCTTGGCCCGCTTAGTGCAACAGGTGGACTACTGTTTCAACACACAATACACACACTCGCTGGCAAGCAGCTGCTCAGCGGCGGATTATTCTCCGTCTTTTTAGCAAAACGATCCCCCCCCCCTCCTTACGAGCCTGAAAACGAACCTTTTTGCTTTGTGTGTATGTGGGGCTCCGGGTTCCTCGTGTTGTGTGAACACCTAGATCTGTTTACAGTCAGGATACTCTAACGGAGGATTAGATAATTAGATTTCAGGTTAAAGACGGGCTTTGCGGCCAGGCTTAGACAGTTTAATGTCAGTTTAATGTTCTCTGAAGTGGTACATTTGTCTTTTGTCCCTTCGCCGTCGTCTTTATCGGTCGTCGCCCGACAAAGGAGGGGATTAAAAGTTTTGGATTTCACCAGAACCGGAGGACGAAGGGAAAGGGGTTTCCGTCCAGCACCTGCACCTCGCAGCGTCCACCGTTTCATTTACCGGCGCTTCGCCCTGCCCCAGTGGGAGGCTGATGAATGCCAAGGGCAATTATGGGATGAGTGGTGGTGTTCGGAGAGATACAGACACAAAGCGAAGAGATAGAAGCAGCCGGTGGGAGCAGGACGTCGGCTGATGAAGGTGGACTGTTTATCGACAACGCTAAAAAAGAAAACGCTTGTTCGCCGCCCAGCTGTTGCTCCTCACTGCGTGGCGCGAGGTTCCAAAAAAAGTTACAGCTCTGGAGCCGCTAAAACTTTCCGTCATGAAATGGAGGCATCTCCATCTGAAATAAAAAGTAAAGCTTTGTTTCAGCATCGCCTTTCAATATATAAACATCAGAAAGTTCTTCGTAGTCCACGTTACATGGCTAATTAACGAGCTAACATCGTCACTCTGTTAATGTTGCGTAGTCTGCGCGTTCTGTCCGCAGACAGTTGAGATTCCCAGTCAAGTGTACCAATCCACCTCATTATAGCGCCAAACCTTTTTATAGAAAAATAAGAGAAGTTTGATAAATTGGTACAATATTCTGTGTCATAAGTAGTAAAACTATATCTGAAGGTCGCAGGTGTGGATTTAGTTTTAGCTGAAGTCTGTATATCAAAAGTCAGACAGATGACAATGAATTCTAATGACGTATTGAACAGGTAAAGATTTGAAGTAAAGAGGCTAGTGAAACTTATCGCGTCTGTAATAACGGAGGCCCAGTCGACTCCCAGTGGAGCTGCAAGCATCAGTCAGGATGCTGTCTGCTGCCCGCCCTCCAATTCACACTTGAGTCTGTGTGAAAAGGATTAGGCCATAATTGAGTTGGCAAACAGTACTTTAAAGGTTAATGGGATTCATTTGCATGAGAATCTGCTTAAAGGTGGGGCCGGCCAGTCTGCAGAAGGACTGATCATATTTGAACTCGAGAGACAAATAAATACACTCCTCTGTTCTGTTCTTTGAAAGATCTGACTTTCAAGGACACGCGGTGTTGGGACAATACGTCCCACTGAAGGACAATCTGACTAAATGTGACAGCTTTCTCTCATGTCTCCAGACTTCTGAATAATGGGATGTTTGTGCAGAATTTTGGGGGGGAAAACTGAAGAAATTAGGCATCAATCGTAACAGGTCACTATGGCAATTTCTTAGTAGAAATGCACCGATCCTATAGTAATGCCTGTATCAGTCCCGATATTCAGATAAAATCTAGATTGAATATCGGTAACAATGTGCCCAATCTATAAGGGTGGAGCAAATCAGCCAGGTCAGCGCAATTTCATCAGATGTTGACGTAACGCATGGCTGTGGTAAACAGGAAGTCGAGGTTGCAAACTAGCCTCCCTGAAACTAGCATCTCTGAAAAACACAGAGAATTTTTAGGAATGTCTCTGTTTGGCAAGTTCTTCAGTCATGCCAACTAGCATTGGCAATGCTAAATGCTATCTGGAGACATAGAGAAAAGAAATGCTATTCTAATGATTATCACAGCGCAAACAGCCTATCAGAGAGGTAAACGTTCGGTATGTCAGAACTTACTCAGTGAATGCGTTTTCATCTCCCCTTTAGTGCTTTAACTCGGTTTTTGGGGGATGGGGGGAACACATCAACCGAGCGTAAAAACTTATTTGTGAAACTGAGGAAGCTATTTTAAATTCTGCTACGTCCATAAACCTTTTCTAATGCGACACGGCTTTAGATTTGGACTTTAGCTGGGATATTCTACCACACAGCCTCTCCATATTGTATGGCTGCATGTTCAGGGTTGTTGGAAGGTGAACCTCCAACATCTTGATCGTTTTCATGCTCTGACAATATAATCAAATATTGTTTGAAGAGGTGTCATTAAAGGTTTGTAGTTCAACAAACAGCTTCTGGACAGCTGAAGCTGAGCTTGAGGCCTTCCTGGTTGGTTATTTAAACATAACGAGCTTTTTTTTAAAGGGGGGTGAGTTAGCGTCCAGCCTCGAATCGGAAACCTGACGGTTCTGTTTGGGTCTTCTATTGTTGTGCTGATTTACAAACCCACATGGAGCCAACTCATTTCATTTATGCATAAAGCAGTGGGACAAAAGCTGTACAAATGAGTGAGGAATGGCTAACAGGAAGGGGTTCACTGGCGCCTGAAAGCCAGAAACGGACTAAATAAGCAGGATTAAAATGAAAAGGTCATCGCTATTGGCTCTAATCTGTCCACATTCAAGTCTTCAATTGATTCGGCTTTAGACACCACAGGTACTGAAGAGTGAAAATAACAAGAAGGCAAATTTTGAAGCACCTGCCAAAGGTTTGGAACCAGCAGGAGAAAGTGTGGCCTTTCCTCTCCAGTATCTCGTCTAAATGGTGAGTTTAATGACGTCTCGGTGCCAGAAAGCCTCCAAATCTGAACAAGCAAAACTAAATTCATACTTTCCACATGCGTGTCAGATAAGTGATTTTAACAACAGCCCACTGTTTCAAAAAGCTCGACTGCCTGCTGTTGGTGTTGTTGACAGAAGTTTTTAGCTGTGATGTGTTCATCTTCAGACTGGAAGTGGGCGTTTCCACAGCGCTAACGCTGGTTGGCTAATTCCAGCAGCAGAAATCAGAGACAGATAGAAATCACTCATCTGTAGAGACCGTTTCAAAACGTCCAACAAGAAAATTGACGTTTTTTTAATGATTTTATTTTTGTTTCTTTATTATTTGTTTTTAACAGCCTACGTCTATTTCACATTATTTCAGGAGTTTGTTTTTAACGTAATGGGCAGGTATCAACATTTAGCCCTCCCTACTTTAAAAACATCCCTTAAACATCTAATCTATTAAAACGGTATTATTTATGTTGATGCTCTTATTCTGAAATGTAACGGACCGTTCTCTTTTTAAGAGGAGTTGCGTAAACGCCGCTAATGTCGCATCGGCCAACACAATCCGCCTGCTGCTATTACGTCTAAATGCCTAATAGGTTTTCTGACACACCGGGTTACAAGTTTCAGTTTCTCTATTAAACCAAATTAACAAATTTAAAGTAGGCTAGCAATAATTTAAGAAAAGAAAAAGTCAAATGCCGGATGTACAAAATTGCGGCCCTGGTTGCATCTTTACTGAGCGACGCAACAAAACCCAAACAGACGAGCAGAGCAGAGCAGAGCAGAGCAGAGCAGAGCAGAGCAGAGCTGCCTTCACTAAAGATCTTTTGTTTCGTTTAATGCATAAAAACTGCTTTATCTTCTGTGTGGATGTAAAACAACCTTCATCTAAAAATGATTTTTTTTCACACTCGTTAAGAAAGGTGGAGGAGAAATGCTTCACGGTTTTTCAAGCGTAGCATTTGTACTCGGACCCCTTTACTTTGATGCCCCTAAATAACCAGTAAACGGCATCAGTTCAGCCTGTCGCCTGGAAAGTGAAAACGTATGGAGCTAAATACGAGACACAATCAACGTTTGAGGCTAAAATCTGTCACAGTTTTTGTCTGTAACAGGCTGCATGCTGTCGTTGCATCAGCCAGTCCTGACAACTCGGTGGAGGGCAGGGACGCTTTAAAGCGCAGGCCTGGCCCAGACACTGCTGACTGGTGCAAAACGAACACACACACACACACACACACACACACACACACACACACACACACACACACACACACAAGGGGGGTGGGGGGGGCAGGAAAACGTCAGAGAGCGAGGGAGTGACTGAAAGCCGAAACGAGACTGATGGCAACGGGAAGGGATGCTGCGCAGGAGGATGATGGGAGGAGGAAGGAGAGGAAGACATTATCGAGCTGCTGTGAGTCAGCAGGTTGACGGAGCTTCGGGGTGCGGCTGCAGCGCGTCAATCCCCCCTCTTCTCCCCCCCCCCCCCTCCCCCCACCATCCCTCTGCTCATCGTCTTCTGTCGGTCAGACCAGCCGGAGCCTGTTTGGTCCGCTCAGAATCAGGCGGCGCGGGTCACGGACTCCGATGGATTGAATTTATCGGGTTCAGTTCACGACGCCTGGAGTGTGAAATCGATCGGCACAGAGAGGCCGACACCGAGATGAGTCCTAAAAGCAGTGCTGTCGTTAACCCGACGAGGGAGAGCAAATCGTTTCACATGATCAGCTAAAAGTGATGTTAAAAAGTTCAGTGATTGTGTGTGTGTGTGTGTGTGCGCGTGTGTGTGTAGGACCAGGCGACAGCGTCCCGGCTGTGTACAGCCTGGATGTGACTGACGTGTCCAGGTGGGAGGAGTCGGTGCTGAAGCCTGCACTGCAGATCCTGGACAGTCTCAGCAAGGTGGGGCCGGCTGCAGGGGGGTCAGCCGGGTTCAACAGTCCTCCTGACTCCAGTTCGTTAGTTATTGCCCACTTTGTTCTTTTTTTTTGTGCTTTTCTTTACTTTTATTCCTTCTTTTTACCACATTTTGGAACTTTTCCGTCCTCCATCTTTGCTTGTTTTCCTGGAACTTTTCTCCCTCGTTCTGCTTTCCGTTCCGGATTGTGTTTTCCATTTATTTTAGGAATTTTATCACCAAGTGAAACACGTGAAATAGATTAAATTCACACGGATGGTTGTTGGAAAGCCTCCATTTCTGGCAATTATTATGTTTTAACACTTACATTAAATGAGAATATAACATTTAAAGTCAGAGCAATAAAAAAAAAACTATTTTTGAAAACAGAAATGCGGTTTTGAAGGAAAAGTATGTTTAATAACTGCTTAAAGGTTATTTTGAAAAGGTACTTTTCATTTTTCAAACTTAATTTATTCAATATGACTGTAGATGTTTAAAAAAGCAAAGCAACTCACATTTCATACTTTTCTTTGCGCACTGGCATGAAAAATACAGATAAAATTAATTTTAATATTAAACAGTTAAGGTAAAACTATGGGATACTGACAGAGACGCAGCAACCAATTGTAACATTTATGTATATTTTTTTTTGTCCTTTGATGATGTGACGGAAACAAAGTACGAGTATGAAGGAAAATGAACAAGAAATATGCAACTTTAAATGTAAAAATCCAACTTTTTGAAGCCTTTGTCGTTTATATCTAAAAGATTAGCTGAGTCTAAAACATTCAGTACACAAGCATCTCAAATCAGTTTGCAGAATTAGCATGCTAATGTTAGCTTGCTTCCTCTGTGTTTTTATACTACTTATTGATAATTTTACCTCATAAGTTTTTTTTCTTCTTGTGGTTCACGTTTATAATGGAAGGGCTTTGGCTCTCATTGTTTCCTGTCTGAAAATCATAATTTGGCTCTCTGTTGCCCCGGTGACAGGGTGAGGAGCCGGCTTTTCCCCCAATCAGACTGCAGGATCAGCAGAGAAACAAACGCAGCCGCCACACCTGCGACGCGTGTGACAAAATCATAATCGGAGATGTGGAGTGGACAGGTGAGGATGTCATGCCTCCTCCGTTTATTTGTCCATCTTTGTAATTGTGGAGGGCGTTTTTTTAAATTTTTAATTTATTTTTATAAAAGGTAGCAAAAAGTAAGACATAGAAACAATTTTTTTTTTTTTTTTTTTTTACCTGCAGATCACCTGAAGTCCAAAAAGCATTACTATCATGTAAGGAAGAAGAGGAAGTCCGATCCAGGAAGTGACCCGCCCCAGGGCACCGCTGCACAAGCTGCTGATGAAGAACTGGACGGCACTGAAACCCCTCAGGCTTCTTCCAAAGAATCGAGGACTGAGCAGAAGTACCTGGATACGATGAAAGCTCTCTGATCGACGTCTGTCTCAACTCGGGCTTCCAGATCCTCTGAGCTCTTCTGACTCGCACATTTTGCATCATGTCGCCATTTTTCATAATTCTACATGATCTTGTTCATGCGCACAGAACAGATCTTTAAAAAAAATTTGGTTTGGTTTCACGTTTCTTTTTTATATTTTGAATAAGAACTGTTTATTTCTATGTTTTTTGAAGAAAAGGCCTCATTTGAATTGCTAAAATTTTTATTTATTTTGCTATTGCTGCAGTCGGTTTCCCGATAAGCTACATTTCAGGCTTTAACTTTAATAAACTAAAGTTATATTATGAGGTGAAAGCTGTAGAGAAGTTAAAGTATGCTACCAACAGCACTGAGCACACTTCTGCTAATGTGCTAATAGTTTATTTAATTCTTTGTTTAGCGCATTAGCATTTTTGCTAGCTTTGAAAACGCTTATCGTGCTTAGCTTCTCCTGAAATAATTTTGCTTGATAAATTCTAAATCGCTAATATTTTGGGAGTTTTATATAAATAAAATTCAACTTCTGTTGGAAATTTTGGTTAGCAACCGTAAACAATTCTTTAAGTAGCTAGCCGATTATCTTCGTCCTCTGATTTGAAGTGGGTGAAGACAGTTTATGCTAATCCACTCCAGAGGTTTAGCATTAGCCTACGCTAAATACTGCGTCGGTGTAGCACTTTAGCCTTAGCGGAGATCATTTTTAGGATTTGTGCCTTAGGGCTAGCGCAGCTAACTTTTTAGCTAGCTAACCACTTCCTACCAAGATGCGAGGAGCAGCAATCAGAAAAAAAGTTCTTGGTAACTCTAGGAGTTGTAAGATAAATATGTTGGCAGGAATCATGTCAGTTCTACATGACAAATAATATCTATCTTGATAATAAAAAAAAAAGTGGGAATAACAAAGCTATTGTTGGACAAAAACCATGCAGGACACATGGCAAGAAGAAGGTGCTGGAAAAGATCAAAATTGATCTTTTTCACCTGCATATGTGACAGAAAACAAACACTGCTAAAAACACCACACCCTCTGTCAAATTTGGTGGTGGCAGGATCATGCTGTGGGTATTATTTATGTATTTTTAATGTATAAAGGCAACTTTTTTTCCACTTCACAGTTTTGCACTTCTTTGTGTTGCTCTGTCAAATTCAACCAGAATCAGAATACAATGCTGTGGTTTAAAAATCGTTATGAAGACTTTTCTAAGGCTCTGAGAATTTCCAAGTTTTCCACCTGACTCCACCAGCGGTGTTGCCTTTCCGTCATTTGATCTCCCGGTGATGAGCTCGAACACTAAAAGGTATTGTCCTTTGTTTGCCTGTTGCCAGCTTATTCTGTTGGACCTTTTTTCTTCTTCTTTTTGTGTGTGTGTTTTAATGACTGGCTTGGCTTCAGGCTTTTTTTTATTTTCCTGTCTGTTTATCCAGCAGCCAGTTGAAGCCTTTTCAAACCAAGGTGTGTCTGCCTGTCGGCGAGGCGCTAACACAACATCTTGGCGTTGCTCCAAAACGCCTTTTTTGGTGGTTCCCTCTCCATCTGCTGCTCTGCCACTTTTTCGAACTGTCAATATTAAAACACTTGTTTTGTTTGGTTAGGTTTGGTTCACATGCTCCTGCGGTTTGACCTCATCTCCACGGCTAAAAATAACGTTTCAGCCGCATAATAGGTGGAAGTGTGTCCCACTTTCTCTCCTTCCAAACTGGGTCAAGCTTACTGGGAGCTCACTATACAGTATGGGAGCAGAGGTCAGAATGCAACTGGTGTCTGGTTTTCATAACCCGCTCTATGTTTGGATCATCTGTTTTTCCTCCCTGTGCGTTTTGTGAGGTAAAACTCCTTCGCTTCTTTAGTTTCCCATGTTTCCACCCCGTTATTACCAATGGAGAAACAATGAAATATTTCAGTTTGAATGAAGAGAACAGTTCATGTTATTTATTTATTTCTTTTACTCTGTGCTCTTATCTGGCGTTCCTCCAGGCGCTGCTGGAGGTGCTCCACTGATTCAGAGAGGCGAGGAGCCGTTGAACTTTGCACACAGGTTCACAAAAGTGCAGATGTACCACGACCTCCGCGGTCACGAGGCTAATTGGTGGCTGTGCTCGCTGTGACGCGGTGGATTGTCTACACACACACACAGGGGGGCTCAACTCCTAGCAAATCCTAAGACATTCTCTGCAGATTTTTCAGTGTTTCCATGCAGGTCTCACCTGTGTGTGTGTGTGTGTGTGTTCATGTGTGTATTTACCTGCACTCACAGCACAACCGCTCGCCCTCTTTCCGCTCGGTTTTTCCATCCTCGGCTCGTCCAGCTGAACCGAGGCCGTAAATGTAAATGTTGTGGGGCCGTTCCTGCGCCTGAGGCCCCGCGCAGGGGAGCCGCGGCCCGGCTTGTGTAACATGTCCTCTGACCTTTGTGCTGTCGAAACCAGATATTTACATACAGAGTTTAAAAAGACACAGTGTAGCTGTATTTGAATCGGATGTCTTAACCCTCTGACCAGTCCTGTCAAGATGACAAATTGTGTTGGACGATAAACTGAAGTTATCGCGATAAACGACATCGTTGTTTTGAGACCATTTTCAAGTAATGTAATGGTAAAGGAAAAACAATACAAAAACACATTCTTAAAGATCGATAAACTTCAAATTCTAATGAGCATTTAGCCCTTGAACTGGAGGACAATTTAAATATCTAAAGTAAGTAAACAAAACAACAAATAAAGAAGACCCTGTCCTTCTAAAAAGGGTCTATTTAAGACCAAAGCATCAGGCTGAAGATTTTTCTCATTAAAAGAGTGAAGAGAAACAATATATCATGCAAACAGAAATGATCGAGTTTGTTTTAATTGATCGTGCGATTAACTGATTTATTGCTTTCTGTGACAAGACCTACTTGTAAGCTGATGTGTTGGACCCCTTTTCGCTTTTTGTTATAAATAACTAAACAAAACAAAAGTTTGTGGTAAAGCTGAGGTGTTTGTCCTGATGCTGTGGAACGCTAGCAATTCCACACCTTTGATCCCAATAAGCGCTAAATATTCAGAACCAGTTCTGTCAAAACCACCAGACGTTCCTTAAAGAAACGACACGACCTTAACGTCCCTCAGAATTTCTTTCATGTCCTCTGGGTTAGACCTATGTAACGCACATTTTTCAATATACTACATTGAAAGATGAAAAACAGTGTGTCAATTGCTTGGGTGTGGTTGGAATAGGCCACAAGGACGGAAGTTCATTTGGGGAACACAATAACCCAACAGCACGGCACCAATTGGCATGTAGGGTGGAAGGAAGCACCGATCCACTTTTTTCGCTTTCAATACCGATATCTGAGGGTTAGCATCAACCGATACTGAGCCGATGTAGAAAAACAATTGACTTAAAATGTTTCTTTTTTTGAAACACAGACATATATGTACTGAATTATGAATTTATTTGATAACTCTGCACCAGAACACCACACGTAGATACATCAACATCACAAGCTAGGTCAAACATGTGAAAACAACTTTCATTTATTCACTCAGTGCAATTAGAAGTACATCAGCCATTGTAGAATAAACTGAAATGGACAAAAACAATAGGCTGACTACCTTGATCAAAGATGTAAAAATAAACTGCAATAAACCTTTCAAAGGGTTTAGAAGGTGCAATTAGGAACTCTAAACATAATGTAAAATTTTCTTTTTTAAATTCAGTTTTGTACAGTTCTTTCATATGAATCATCAAAAATGTTCAAAACCGATGAGACTTTGTTTTCCAAACTGAGTGTCCAAACGTCTGACTGGACCTAATAAACCGGTCTATTTAAAAGAAATCTATTGTTTTTCTTCATCTCTTCAAATCCAAATGACCTTACCTTTGTGTCTCAAAAGTGAAAATGAAAAGCAAAAAAAAGATTTTGTTTTTTCCTCAGATGTGAATGGAAAACAGTCACTTGTGACCTTATTTAACCCTTTAACCCAGTGACTGTTTTCCCCCCAAGGTGATCGGTCCTCGTTTCTCCTTGTGTGTAGGATTTCTGATTCGTCCTTGTTCCACATGAAGAAGTGAATAGTCAGGCAGGATTCTTATGGTCAAAGTGTCTGTACAGTCTTTTAACTTTTTCTCCTTGAATGTAAATCTATATTTTTTTTCTGGCTACGTGTAGCTGTATAATTTCGGAATGTTGCGTTTCATGGAACATTTCGCTTTTCGTCTTGCTAAGTTTTCACCACTTTTACACCGAAGGAGTTTTAAAAAAAAAAAAACGACGTGTTGTTCTCCTCTGCAACTCGCGGCTCCGGCGTAGTAGTGTGTCATCCAGTGACTCTGCGTCTGAGTAATTTAAAGTCCACTTAATCCTAATCTCTAATCCCATTTGACTAAACATTCCCTGCCATCTGGTCCTGGCTAGACAAAAAAAAAAAAAAAACCTCCTCACGCACCTAACACAGGCAGCTAATCAGACTGAGGTGCAGCTGTAGCCAAAAATTTTGTGGAAAACTCTGATGGCGTGTAATGTGTTTACAGATGAAGGCTAAAATGTTTGTGAATGGCAAAACACTAGACGCCCACATGCTCCTGTAATCTGTGTGTGTGGAACGTGAAGGACCTGGCTGAGAATGTTTTGGGAGCTACAAAACATTTTAAGAATCTAAAGGTCGGGTGTCGCCCTGACAACAGAGCTCATTTCGATCTTTGACCTGATTTTTTTTTTTTTTTTTAACGTTTATTTTATTATCTTTAAAGCTCCTCGGGTGTTTACACGCCGACTTCCCGCGGGTCAGTCGGGGTCAGCATTTTGCCGCCTGTAGACGAAGATGGCTCCGAAGTTGCGCAACCCGAGAGAGAAACATAACACTGTCAGGTGTGACTCAGACTCTTGAAATCCTTTGTTCCTGCAGTATTATTGTGCTGTGTGTGTATACTTGTATGTAGCCTATAGTGTCGGGTAAGGTGGTTCAGGAAGTGATGGCAAACCAACAAAACGAATGGCGGCGTGGCATCTTGGAAGTTTTTTTTAAAATGATTTTTCAAACATGACTAGGCAAAATAAGGGTGAGACACACACAGGAATCCAGCACAGACAAGGACACATGACTCGAACTGAAATACTACAGGAAACACGTGAGGGGAATAACCAATCAGGAGACACAAGTGAGAAACATAAGCTAAATAAACAGAGGAGACTGAGCTGGAGAACCAATGACCTGGATCCATCCATAGACGAGAAATAAAACCTGACATCCGGCAGAAAACTAAACATATGAAGCAAAAAAAAAAAACCCACAACACACTGACATCGTGACATAGAGGTCCATTATAACCATTTTCACCAACAAACGGGTCTTTTGTGGAACATGAGAATATTTTCCTGATCTTCTCGTTTTTCCAAGTAGATTGCATTCTAAAAAATTCTGGATTTTTTTTTTTACTATGCAGTAAAAAAATGCTGGGTTATTTTCAGAACCCATTGGTTGGGTAGAAGCTGTTGGGTTAGTTTGACTAAATATTGGGTCAAAAATCATAACTCAAGAGTTGGGTCAGAAATTTACCGGATCTCTACAGGTTGAATAATTCTGTTGGGTCAGGGGTTGGGTAGATGTTTTACCCTATCGGTTGGGTTGAAGACAAAACTTAGAAGAAGCCATTCAACCAGACCGAACGCTGCATATCGGAGTTCTCCTCAACTTCGAAACAAAATATGGTAAGTATAAAGAAGATACAGTTTCAATGTGAATAGGATTTTATTAATAAATAGAATTTATTTAGATTCATATTTGTTCGTAACTTTACAGTCAAGTTTTTAAATATCGATTTAGTTTTAAAAGAAAAGATGGTTGACGAGTTGTCTCCTGATTTTCGCGGACTTAGTTCGCTAGCGGTGAGAAATATGCGCGCGCATCCTGAACGAGCTGAAGCGACGTATTCGAACACCAGCAGTAATGGCGGAGGAGAGCGAGGCAGAATAATTCCGTTAATGCAATCAAACTTGGACATGTAGATGTTATTCATGCTGTAACTGCAACAGACTGAAGGGAAATATTTGAGTGTTTTTTTGTGTGTGTGTGTGTGTGTGTGTGTGTGTGTGTGTGTGTGTGTGTGTGTGTGTGTGTGTGTGTGTGTGGTGGTGTTGTCAGTAGCTATGGCAACGAGTCTGCGCTTAGCTGCACTGATACAGAGAGCTAGAAAGAAGTGGTTTTGAGTTGTACTTTAACGGTTTTTTCCTTTGCTGTGGAGCACAGCATGAAATTAATAACATCAGTGGTGGAGAAAGTACTCAAAAAATGTACTTAAGTAAAAGTTCAAATACACAGACAAAAATGTACTTAAGTAAAAGTCAAAGTACCACATTAACATTTTACTTAAGTAAAAGTAAAAAAGTACTGGCTTTTAAAAATACTTAAGTATTAAAAGTAAAAGTACTTGCTGAATGCATTACCTAATCGCTAATATCATTAAGTGTACCGATCGTATTTAATTTTAATACATCAGAAATGTGCCATTTTAATGAACAATGCCACAGATAAAGCATGTTTTTATTGTGTTTACTCTGTAACATAGTTTAGACTTAGATATGTGATTCTATGCATCATAATTTCAGGGATGGAAACATCTCGTCTCCTGTCCTAACATAACATGAACTTCACTTTTTTTGCCACACATTTATTTTGAAAGAAATCCAACTGGCAGAGGAGGACATGGAACCAAGGAGCCACGTAGCAGAGTTGTAGTCTGGACCACTGAACCCAAGACCAAATCAAAACCAGCACCCCGTGCTACATGACAATAAAATTTAGTGCACCTATCAAAATTGCTTCTCAAATTGATCTGAAAGATTCACTTTCCCATAAAAACACCTAGATATTAAATACTTGGAGCTGAAATAAATTTAACCAGTGACAATTCAAACTCTTCTTCATTCTGTTTTGCTTTCATCTCTGTGCCACAATACAGAGGTCTCCTGCCATCCCTAAAAAAATAACACCCTGGGCGGTTGCCCATATTGCCAATGTCAGAAATAATAATTGTCTGCACCATTAAACATGGCAATTAACAACGCTCAACTATGAACACTGTCCAAGGCCCAATAAGCAAGAAGTAACCAAGCAGGAGGAGCAGCGTGACTGTTCTCATCCTCCCTCCTGCTGCAATGTCTGCCTCCATGACAGGTGACGAAAACAAAGAGCAATGAGCATGCTCTGCGTTCCTACGTTCTTGTTTTATTTATTTGTCAATTACATATAAAGATATTTTAATGAAATAAAATAGCTACTGCAGTCTACGCAGAGCATTACAAGAACAAAGAACGACTCTCAGTGAGGCTTCAGTACTATACGACTTAGTCAAGATCCGTCCAGAAGAATCGGATCGTCCATGAATGTCATATTACACTTTGGTCACAGCGTTGTCCCATATATGCGACACCTCAGTCAACACCTCCACACAGTAATTCAGTGCATGAGTGACAACTTTTTTTCATCGCAGATCCAACATGTGTTTCAGTCAATACAGCTAGCTTTGCTAGCATCACGTCCACGGAGCTTACCTTTCTTTAAGCTTTCCTTCCAAGTGATGCTAAAAATTGGACAAAGTCCCCACCGTCTGTGAAAGCGAAGCGCTGCTGATTTTACATGTCGCCATATCTTATGATTTATGCGGCGCTTCCGTACTATTATATTACTGACGCTCAGAGGAAACCACTGCGCATGTCTTGGAGCTCCGCGTGCGAGTAAAGGTGGAGCCGATGGGTGACAACAGACACTAAGTCAAGTTATTGCTTGGATTTTACGGCGCCACCTTAAAGTCCCTGAACTTCACATTTTAACGGAAAAAAAAAGAGCAACGCGACTTGGATGTAACGAGTAACGCGACAGTTTTGTAGAAATGTAGTGAAGTAAGTACAGATACTTACTGTAAAATGTAGAGGAGTAAAAGTAGAAAGTATCCATTATTAAATCTACTTAAGTAAAGTACAGATACACGAAAATTGTACTTAAGTACAGTACACTTCCCACCACTGAATAACATCTACATGTCCAAGTTTGATTGTGTTAAAATTGAATTATTCTACCGCGGCAGCCAGCGTACAGAAGTGCATTGCTATCACGCAGGAAAAAAAAAATTCGAGCGCCATCACGTCATAACGTCATACAACGTGGTAGCATCTTGTTAAAACGTGATACATTAAAACCTGATGGTATCTTGTTAAAACGTGAGGAGTTGTTAACTCCACATGGCATATATATAGCCTACATTATTTACTTATTTACATTAATGTCACTTAATTATTTTGCTTTTGCAAAGACAACTTACTTTTTTGTGTTCATTTAACTCAAAGCCTACAAATCTTTAACCTAAAGGAACTTTTCACTTTGACTTTACTTAAAACTATTGAGTTCAGTGCCAGTTTCGTATCCTATGTCTGTCTGACCAACTCAATTTATTATGATCATCCAACTCAATTTGCTAAGTTTTTAGAACTTAATTCATAAGGGGGTTTAACATGACAAATTTGAGTCACTCTTACTCAAATCATTTATTTTCTTCTAATAAACATTTAAAATCTCTTTGACTTAATTCTATAGAAAGTCAACTCAAACTTTTAAGTAGTTCCAAACTAAATTTTAATACTCTTTACAGTGTCATCTAAATACACAAATCTTTTCCTTAAATGACCTTTTTACTTTGATTTTACTTGAAATAATTAAGTTCAATACCATATTTGTATCCCTCGTCTGACACCATGACTCAAGCTGACCAGGGACAGATTCCCTGGTGAGTGACCGTGGCTCTGTGGGTAGAGTCGTCGTCTTGTGATTGGAAGGCTGTCGGTTCGATTCCAGCTTCCTCCTGCCACATGTCTATCTGCCCCTGGGCGCCTAACCCCAAGCTGCCTACCGATGCGCATTAAATGAATGTGACTCTAGTGTAAAGTGCTTTCAGTGGTCAAAATGACTGGAAAAGCGCTATATAAGTTTATTTACCATTTTTGAAGTAAACTAAATGATTTGAGTAAGACTGACTTAAATCTGTTATCTTAAACATACTTAATAAATTTGTTAAAAATAAATTAACAAATTGAGTTGGATGATTATAATATATTGAATTGGTTAAACTTAATAAATTCAGTTGGATAAACTTAATTGATTGTAACCTACAGAAGCAATTCAATTAAGTTGGTTCAACTATTTCCTTTTTAGAGTGTATATATGCCCCATGTCAGATACTGGACCGGGGACAATAAAAGGCCACCCCAAAATATGAAATTTTGTCACAAGTCATAATGCCTCAGATGTCGCAGGTTATGCGGGAGCATGCCATTGGCATGTTGAATGCAGGAATGTCCACCAGAGCAGTAGCTGCACGGCACATTGTCCATTTTTGGACCACTGGCGAGTTCAGAGTAGGTTTTTTCCCTCTTGCTCTCGGTGAAGGCGGACGCGTTTTTTCTCTGCTCCGTCCCCGACCATGCTTGCCATGCTTGCTCTGTTTTTGTCCTGTCTTTTTCTATATTTTTGGAGCCTTTCACATCCTCCAAATCTAGTAATTATGGATCTGGTCAACCGGTCTCTCAATGCAAATGATCAAATTTTCTCAACGAGAAGACTGGGCACCAGGCCCGGCGGCATGGGCGGGCATTGGAGGACATTGATCCATCCACAGAGTCAGCCCTGCTATCCCTGGACTGGAAGTTGTTTGTTTTTTGCCTTAGAATGACCAACTCTCTGTTATTCCTATATCAATTTGACACAGTAGGGGTTTCCGCAGGCCCGTGCAGAGACCACTAAAGGGGCAGGTGCTCAACAACAAAAAAAGGGCACATCTGACCACATTCTAGGACAGAATATTAACAAAGCCACTCAGCTTTTAGAGTTTAATAAACTACGATAAATTACAAAAATGTGACATATACAATCGAACATCTCCATATAGAGTATAACACTATGCCTATGTAAGATATTTTATTAGTAATTTCTTTCTGCAGGTCTATTTTGTTACAGGAAAGTATTGCAATATTCAAACCCGCAATTTAGCAAGATATGTAAATCAGAGCTGGACCACCAGACATATTTTGTCTTTACAGAATTACACTATTAAAAATATAAACAAGGGCACAATGCAACCTTTTAGTGACTGTAATCTATAAAACAAAGATCTGCCTGTTTGCTGCAGTGGAGATGAAGACGGTCCATTCAGGAAAGCAGAGCTGCATCAAACTTTAATGTGGAACTGCAGAAAAAAGAAAAAAACAAAAGCAAAAGTTGAATTGTTAATGCATGTCACCATGAGAAAAGCCTACTGAGTTTTACTTAAAAAAACTTTTTTAACATTTAAATCACACATTTTGGACTCATGAAGTTAACTTTTTTTGCAAAACAAACTTATTTGCGCTTGTCAGAAATATTTTCTTGCTATTCCAAGTTTGTTTGTGACTCAAAGTTTTGCTTGTGATTCTCACATGATATCGTGGGTAGGGCCCAAAATCACAACAAAAGATTACTGATGTGTGCAAATAAAAGTTTATGTTTGGTAAAAAATGAGTTATTTAATTAAAAAAAGTATTTTAAACAAAACTTTTTTTTAAAGAAATCCTTACAATTCCAAAAGTTTTTATTACAATTGTATTTTACTTAACTGAGTTATTTTTTTTCTCCATTGAATAATTGGGAAACAAATTTAACTTCAGACTCTGTGAACCAGACCCTAAACTTAAAGTCTGGATTGATTTTTTCCCCTTCATTAATGACACTTTTATTACATTCATTATATCTATCATGGTACTTCAGGGTGAGTTATTTATAATTCTTAATGAATATCCTTGTTGGACAATTATTTAATTGTTATTCTCCTTCAAGATACATTTACCTAACGCCTGAATAAATGAAATGTACATTATGCAGCAAAGGAAGTTAGAAGATCGGACATATATCCATTATGGAGATGA
Source organism: Poecilia reticulata (assembly GCF_904066995.2). Taxonomy (NCBI): domain Eukaryota; kingdom Metazoa; phylum Chordata; class Actinopteri; order Cyprinodontiformes; family Poeciliidae; genus Poecilia; species Poecilia reticulata. The sequence continues at coordinate 7,352,181 of NC_088840.1, read as the reverse complement.
TCGGTTTTGGACGGGCGATGTGGCCCTATTGCATAATAAATACTAAAGAATGACTGATATCATTAAAGATACAGGGGAGAAGCTTTTTAGTTATCTAGCTTTGCTAGCAAAGTCGTTAGCTAGCAGCTAGCTAATAGCACAACAACAACAGCCTAATGTCTGTTTGATAGAAATACTGAATCGATGGATAAGATCAGTTTCTCCTCACCTGGCTGTCTCCTCCCGCTCAGTAGTTCTTCAGAGAAAGGCAGACGCAGAGGCCTGTCAGTGTCTGTTGTATTTCATTACCTCTCTGTTTAAACCGCGACTCCGAGCTGAAGCAGGAACGATACTTCAGTATTTTCCATCATCTGACAAGTAGCAAGTCTACTCCACTTTATTCACCAAAAACGTTTTTTTTTTAATTATTCACCAAAAACTGTTCTGTAATCTGGAACGTTCGCTACGTTGAGCTCCAGTTAGCCGCCTCATCTCACTGCGCGAGGCAACTGCGTCATGCGTCACGGGCAAAAGGTCAAAGGTAACAAGGTGACCAGAGGGCTTATTATGTTGTACAAAAAAGAAACAAAAAAGCAAAGAATTTTAGCACATGTTTTTATGTGTCAGAAGAGGACTTGGGAAATAATAACACACACACAAAAAAAATTTTGACCAAAAGGGCACTTGGGGGCAAGGAGCAAAAGAGGCAGGTGCTCAAGCCCCCCCAGCTCCCCCCTCTGCACGTGCCTGGGCTTCCGCGTTTCCCATATCTATGTCCTCTGTCACTTTTTCAGCAGTTATTTCTTGCGCGGCCCGGTGCCAATTGGTCCACGGACCGGTACCGGTCCACGGACCGGGGGTTGGGGACCACTGCTTTAGCTCATAGACATGAATACGTAGACGCCTCATGGAGCGGGTCGGCCCGTTGCTGCGATACGTCACAGCATCCACCATATTGAATGACAGGTTATTAAGTGAATGGACCGAACTTCACAAAGCATTTTAAGTTTGTGAATACCTGTCATTGACGCATTCTCTCTCACACACACTAATATATCACTAATATGTTTGGTAATCAATAAAGCACTAAAGTCAGAGTTTCTAACTTTTGATGTGATTATTTAATTGTTTTGAGGGATTTCTGAATAAAGAGCACAATGTTTTTATTTGATAACAATATAAATCTGATAAACTATTTTTATTAACATTGATGAACACACACACACTTTTACAGTGTTTTATTCAAGAACATATTTACATGATTCCATAATTTAATGTACATTTAACATCTCAAGATTTAAAAAAAAAAAAATGAAATTTCCTTTTATTTTTTGACATTTTATTGTAAATACAATAAACTTTGATAAATCAGTCATCAAACATTCGCTGCATATTTTTCCCACCTTTTTGGGGGGAAAAAATACTTTATTACAGTGTGATATATCAACTCTGCTTCAGACAGCTTAGAGTGAAAAAGTCTAACAGAGTAAATTATTTTTAATTCAATACATAAGCTGCCACTAATACTTCAGATTGAGATATTTCAAAATACACAAAACGTAAAAGAATAAAAGTGCAATAAAACACAAATTAATTTATTTATATTATACTGGAAGCACTGGCCACAGGTAGGTTCAGTCTGCTGGTCAAACTGGGAGACATCCCAAGTTCACACAGCACAGGACTTGGGGAGCTCCGATCGCCCTGCTGCCCCATATAAGATGGCGGCGACGTAATGTTGGACTCTGTGCTCAGTGAGGCGTCTACGTATTAATGTCTATGCCCGCCACGACAATTTAGCTAACCTTAATATTTCCTGTGTTTTATCTTGGTCGTTATTGTTAAACTTAATGTTGAGGTGTGTGTGATAGGGCCCTGCGACAGACTGGCGACCTGTCCAGGGTGACCCCGCCCCTCGCCCTGTACGCTAGCTGGAGATGGGCACCAGCAACCCTCCTGACCCCACTGAGGGACAAGGGTGCAAGAAAATGGATGGATGGATGGATGGATGGATGGATGGATGTGTGTGATAGGTGTGTCTATCGGATGGTATCGGTTCAATACGGTACGCACATTTAACGGCCAAATATGGGACGGGTAGCAACCCTATCCAGTGGTAGAATCACCCCTGTTGGTGTTGGTACTGTTCCAATACCCGGTAAACACAGAGACGGTATCACCAACACTGATACTTTCTATAATTTATGTTCAATATGTCTTTGAACTTCTGACCTTTAGGTATTTTTTTGGTTTTTTATTTTTTGATGGTTTCTTCTTTTAATTATTTTTGTTAAAAACCAGGCTAGAATTTAGATAAAGTTTATAAACAAAATATTTTCATGACATGATAAATGGTGGGGGGGAGTAACACAAAACAAATTTATGTCAATATTTTTCTTAAATGAAATGCGAAATATATCAAATTTAACAGCAAATCAAAACAAAATATTTTTGAAGTAGTTCATCTACTACAATACAAAATAAGAAATAAAATCTCATTGGTTCCGATACTACTAACGATTCAATATTCACGATATTTCTGACAGACCCCGCGCGATGAGCGCGCCGCTGCAGCCCGATTGAGCCGGTGGTCTGTAACAATCCGGTGTGATATATGTGTCGGAACCAAGAGCACAGCATCACTAATTCATGTCTGTCTATAGGGATGGAGGTTCAGTGAGTTCATGCAGCTCCTCTCTCTCTCTCTCTCTCTCTCTCTCTCTCTCTCTCTCTCTCTCTCTCATGCTGTCTGGCTCCTGCAGCCACTTTCTGCACATGAAGGTGCAGCAGATGGGAGGGCTGCACCGCGATGTGAAAGGCCCTTTAAGGTGCAGAGTGTGAGTCTCGGCTTCCTGCAGTCGCTCTGCCTCTTTTCCCGGCTTGTTATGTAACGCGGGGGCTGCCCGCTCACTTCTCTCTCTCTCTCTTTCTTGTTCTTGCTACTTTCCAGACCCTCCCAAATCCAGAGCGAGTGACATGCCTTCCTGTGTTTTCCAGCAACCCGCTGAACTCTTTCCCAGGGCGGCAGTTTGGTGGAGTTAGCGCTCAGTCGCGCATTTAATTGTCACGTACAGGAGGCGGGGAGCTTATTTTAGGGAAGAAGAAAAAAAAAAAAAAAAAGCTGTTAAACCCTTTTTGTATGGTGGCTGCAGGGAGAAATAAATTCTGTAGGTTTACACACTCTCTGCCGTTTTCCAGCTTGTAAAACGAACAAACCTAAACACCTGGTGTGTGTTGGCATACGAGTGTGTTTGACCGTGTACGCTCTGCAGTGAACACTGCAGTGAACGCACGGTGTGTGTGTGTGTGTGTGTGTGTGTGTGTGTGTGTGTGTGTGTGTGTGTGTGTGTGTGTGTGTGTGTGTGCCTCTCTCCATTGTCAGGGAGTTGAGCGCCGGAGCCGGCTTTTTTCCCGCCAGTGCAGCGTTTTGTGGGTGGGGTTTTGGACCGGCCTCAGCAGCGGAGCGCCGCCGCTTCCCGCCCGATATGCAGATGAGTTCGGTGTGGGCGGGGACAGGAGCCGCCCCGTAATGCGGCACTTAACGCTGTCGGTGCCTGGCTGCACACAGCGGTAAATATGAATCTGTTAAAAATCCACGGGGCGGCACAGATGCAAATGTTTCCAAAAAAAATTACCAAAGATATATCAGTTTAATAAATAAATACATAATCCTGAGAAGAACAGAAGTTTTGAAGAAACCACAACGATTTGTAGAATTATGTTAAAACGTGTGAAGAAGATGCAAAATTCTATATATATATATATATATATATATATATATATAAAATGTGGTTAATCTTTGTATTTCTTTACTTTATAGCCAAAATTTCCCATGTCAAACATCTTTAATGCTCCTGTCAGTAATCAATAGAAAAATATGTTTTACAGCATTCAGACATTTTTAAGAACGTTTTATTTTTCAGGAGCACAGCGGCAGCTATTTTCACATGATTCTCAGGAACTAACCCTGCAGCATGCGTTCAAATCAACATGAGATTGGACTAAATTTGAACACTTTCCAACACCTCTTGAATCTGCTCAGGCAGTGAAAACCGAGACCTGACCTCAGCTCTGATTTACTTTTTTTTTTTTTTTTTTACAGGTATTTAAAACAGATGTGGGGCTGGTTTTAGCAAAAAAAAAAAAAAAAAAAAAAAAAAAAAAAAAAAAGCACATGGCTCACTCATGTTTTAAACGTGTTATGCAACAAGATGTAACATCAGCTGGCCTGTGGAGCAGCGGTGAGTGTTGAGCACACACGTGGGCTCGCCCACGCCCTCTCAGGCCCGTTTCAAGGGCCCCATTATACCGAACCCGAACACGTCCAGCAGGACGGAGCGCACACCTAACTGGGTCTCTCACATCTCACACGCCGAGATATTTCAAACTCTAAGTGTGTGAGCAGCTTTGTTGTAAACTCTCACTCTGGTGGTTTTGAGATGCAAAGGAAGTTTGAAACAGTTTAGAAATGTCTTAACCTTTTTTTCAGCTTTAATGTACGACTCAGATGAGAGGAGGTCTGAAGAAACGTTAGGACAGAAGAGTTTAGCTGTTTGGGACGTTAGCAGGCTTTCTTCAATACTCTTTGTCAAATGGGCTGTGAGGTAGGAATACGAAAGCTTTTTTTTTAATTTTAATAAAGAAAAACCTCCAAGCCCAGCTTGCAAAAATATACTAAAAAATACGGCAAAAAAAAAAAAAAAAAAATGACACTGCACATCACCAAAAGAACACTTTACTCAAATATTGAGGCACGGTGGTGGCAGCTTCATGCTGTGGTCTGATTTAGTTTGAAATTTTTTTCAGGGAATTTGTCAAGGTGGATGGAGTCATAAACATTTGCAAATGCCAGCCAATTTCAGCAAAGAAGCTTCGGGTTTCAGCTCAGCATGAAAATGACCCAAACCATTCGCCTGAATTGACAAAACAACGGCTTCACGAGGAGAAGGGTAAAGTTGTGGAACATGGGAGAATCCAGATCTGATCTGAACATTTGCTTCAGTAAAGTATCAAACAGAGTGCAGACGTCTGCAAACTGCTGTGTTTATAGTGACGCAGCGGCCATATTGATTTCCAGTATCAATATGGCCGATAACTGATATTTGCTGATGTTGTATAAAATTAACTACCTTTTCGACGTCTTGAAAAACCGACCACATCACTCACTTCTTTTCCGTTTCAGTTAAACTCCCCACAATCCTTTGCTGCATCATTTCCAAACAAATGACCAAAGTCTTCCACTCCCTCCTCTATCGATAGAAGTAAATACCGATTGATATTTTATTTATGGAATAGAGTAGAATAGAACTATTATTCTCATTTGTAGTACAAAATTTGGGTGCAATTATCGGACCGATTCCGATATGTTAAAACAAAATGACTAAAAGCCAATACTAATGTTGCCAATTTATCGTGCATCCCTGCCTTTTAGACTAATGTGTTTTTATTTGAGGTTTGAGTCTTAGGTCTCAGGAAAGGTGGAAAAACTTGTGAAATTATTTCGATCTCATTGTTTACAGTTGGTCAGCACATTGGCGAGTGGCGCAACAGCTGGCGCGCGGCTCGAAGAACGCTTCGGCTGATTTCCGTTACGGGGACGGCTGCCTCTGACCGGTCGGTTGAAGCGGAGGGCGGCGAAGGGAAACCGCTGCGTTTGTGTATCGGTGTCTGATAAGTGCTCCCTCCTCTGGGGCGGTTAGTGCTCAACGCCGTCACCGTGGAGCTTTTGGCAGAACAACACAGCAAGGGGTGGATTTGCAAAGCGTTTCAGAGGAACTACGGCGTGATGAGAGATAATGTTTGACTGTTGGAAGAACTGAAGCCGCAGCTCGTGTTTACTCTGTTAGCTGAGCAAACGGTAGCGCACACGTTGTTGCACTTAAAGACTCTCCAAAGTCAACAATGAAATATGGATTTGCATGTTTTGCTTCCTCTTTTTCGTGTCTGCAATATGACACAAATGGATTCTGAAAGGAAATACTCAGAACATTTAAATGAGGGTTAAACTGTATAGAGGAAACCTGCCTGTTTAATCCTCCTGCTATGTTATGGCAAACAGTCTTCACTGAGCGATAAAAGACACCCAGCTTTATTTTATAAATGTAAAACTGGGGAAGTAAACTGAAACAATGGTTCCCCATTTATGACATGGCAGTTGGGACGCAAATACAGACCGACATGTATTTATCAAGATCGCACACAAAAGGCTTTTTGTCTTTTGTTTCCAGCTTGAATCTGTTTGTTTTTTTTTATCCCGCTACTTTCTGTTACATTTCTCCCTGCTGACCACTTTAACCATAACCCCACGCCCCACTTTACACCTAGAAGACATTGTACTTTACAGTGAATTTTACCTTTATTTTAACAAACCAAGGCTAAAACAATCTGTTTTTAAGTCTAAATTTGTTATAAATTAAATTGTTTTTATCCAGTGAGCAAATATTTCTCATAATGATTCTGTTATGTTTGTGTCTTTTGATCCAGATTAAGCAGGTTAGTAGGTTATGTATTCATTAGCTGTGGAGCCACGTTTACAGCGATCTTTTGCTGCCCCCTTGTGGTAATGTGGGGCACATTCTACAACAAATTGAACATAATGTTGAAAATAAGTTTTAAAAAAATGCTTTTAAGTTTAAATAAAACGGCACAAGGGTTTAAATGTAAATGAAGTTTATAACTAACATCCGATTAATAGCTTTCTGGTGTTTTCCTTTCAAAAGTATTTGAATTTGCGTCACTTTTAAACCTCAAACTCCAATGTGTCTTATTGGGATTGAGACTCAAGCTGAGTCATTTTAACACACGGCGCTAAAATGTTTCTGGCACATAAAAATCTGAACTGTTCAGCTCCAGCTACCATCAGCTCTGATTAGCTTCCCGGTCCTTGTTGAGCTCATTAATGCTCTTTCCAGGCTCTCTTCATTCTAAACATTTGATTGGACAGTCCTCCATTGCATTTAATGTACATTTACAGCTAAATCTTTAAGCTTTTTAGTAACTTTCTCCCAGTTTGTTTACTAGTGTTCTCTGTCAGAGCTCTGAAGCCTTCATAAACATGTCTTACATTGTTTAGATGACTATAAAAGCAATTGAATTTTATTTAGTTATCAAAGGGGGCCGCCCATCACACATTTCAGATTTATGTTGGTAAAATACTTTGAAAACTCAGCTACTTCTTGAATGTCTGTTTAGTTAACTCTTTTCGTCCTTTTTTATGTGCTTTACAAAACACCTTACTTTTTATTTTCACGGTGCTGTTTAATGAGACAATATGAAGCTATATATATATATATATATATATATATAAAAAAAAGTCTATCACCTAGTAGACATGTTCTCAAGCTGATTCTGTATATTTTGTTGGAAACTGTACCACTAGTAACTTTTAGGGTGAGTTGGCAAGCTAGCTATGTAATGTTAGCTTGTAGCTCATTCTTTGCTGAGAACTTTACCACTAGTAGCTTCTTGAGACTTAGCAAGCTACCTGTTGATAGCCGACTTGGAAGTAGCTCATATTTTGTTGGGAATTGTACGACTCGTAACTTCTTGTGTGAGAGTTAGGAAGCTAGCTATGTAATGTTACCCAGCTTGCAAGTAATTAATATTTTGTGGGGAATTGGACCACTTAGCTCCTTGGAGGAGAGTTAGCAAGCTAGCTACATAACGTTGCTCTAGTTTGCAAGTAGCTCTCACAAGTAATGGTAAAGAGAAAGCAGCAGAGAATGGAAGCAGCTTGAAGTCCCGCTTTCATACACGTTTTACTTCCTAAAATTTAACCACACTACACTAATGTAGATGTTTAAACAATGTTTCAGGGACACAGTTTATCACGCCACACAAAATCTGTAAATGTGTGCAGTTTCTCACAGGAACATGCCGTTTGGCTCTGAAATTGAAATTCGACCAACATGGTGGCTTGAATAAAATACTGATGACATAACCTGTCGTTAATACACAGACACTGACGGAATAAAGTCAGTCATGTCTCAGATGTGACACACAAACGCACAACGTCAGCATTTGAATGTAATAAATGACAAGTTTATTGTTGCACAAAATATACAAAAAGAACAAGCAAATGGAGAGCCCTCCCCCTCCCCTCTGGTTCATTCGCCTTAATGAAGCTGAATTTCTGAAACCTATGACTACGGCAAGTCCGATGGTCCAAGCCAAACGCATGGTAATTCTGAGAGACAACACATACCCGAATTCAGCGTCACTGAACAATTAAAAATGAATAGAAACACCTTATTTACACACTCTTGTCAGAACTTTTACAACATGCCATCTATGTATGTATGTACTGGGCACACATCCCTGTATAGAAAATATATTATAAATTAAATCAGACTAAGGTCTATGGACATCCAAATTACAGCATTCCTTTATTATTTTTTTGTTGTTAAAAGTTTTATTTCCGACTGGCTGGCCCTCTGGCTTTTCGCACTAAAAGAAAGAAATCTGGTTGGGTGGAATAAGTGGGAATGTGTGAGAGTCCAAGCAGAGCGTGTCAGACAGGAGAAGCCTCGCTTATTTACACCGGAAAGCTCACATCTCTCTTTTTAAAATGCCGGATCTCTGCCTGTCATCGCTTTTTTTTTTTTTTTTAAAGATGATCAGCGACGCGTCAGGACTACAAAACTCCTCCCCCGTAGCCAGCGTGGCGACGCAACAGGAGTGTAAACGACTCAGCTTTTTTTGGCACTAGGTGAAGAAGTGTGCTGTAGGTTCCCATGATTGGTGCGTGGGATTGATCTGCTAACGTCTTGAGTTTTTCTTTTTTTTTTCAGCAGAAAAAGCTGGATGTGATTCCATAATGAAGCATGTTTGTTTTGCTTTACTGTTTCTTTTGGTCTCTAAGAAGCTAGTGCTGTGATAGCTTTAGCAACATTAGCACCATGGAGAGAAGACAGCCTAACAAGGGTTTGGGTTTCTTTTTTTTTGTGCTGGAACATTACAAGGGTTGATGTTGTGCCAAAAGGAAAACTACAAATTGGATGGATGGATGGATGGATGGATGGATGGATGGATGGATGGATGGATGGATGGATGGATGGATGGATGGATGGATGGATGGATGGATGGATGGATGGATGGGAAGCGATTCAGGGGGATGAAAACAGAAAATGTTGGTCCTTTCATCCTGTAGCCCACAGCTGTACTGATGTGGTGGTGGTTGGGGGGCAGAAAGGGCAGAGAGGCAAGAAGCAAATCTCCGGAGTGGATCCATCACATTGCTTCGTTTCGCCTGAGCTTGGGGATCAGTGCAGCTGAGGGATAACCGAGGGGCCGAGCCACGGTTCCCGCGGCGACGGGGGGAGGCTTCCAGGAACCGGTAAGAAGATGGATGCTGTTTTCTCGAAAGGGGAGTGTGCAAAACTTGTCTGACTAACAGCAGGAACACGTAACTCTAGCTATTCTCACATTTCGGTTCTGACCTTTAATTTTTACCCCTCCCCAATAGAGCTTCTTCTGTTGTCCTGCTTAATAAATATCTATAATCTTCATTTCTGGTTTCTTCTTCTTTTGTTCTCTTTTCTTACTTTACAAAATGAGAGACAGAATGATGGATGGCTGATAATATATATAATTAAATTCCTCTTTTTCTTCTTCTTCCTCTTCTCTTCAGGTTGCTCCAGACCCAGAGATGCTTCTCTCCGTCCGTTGTAAACAAACAGCTTTTTCGGCCTCTGGCGTCTGTTTCCCCCCCTCCCTCCTCCGTCTTCAGGTGCGCTCCGACGTTTCTCCCTCTCCTCTGGCGTTCCTTCATTGCAGCAGGGCTCTGATTTGTTTGGAGGTGCTGTCATCGTTTAGATGTCGTGTCGTGTACCTGAAGAAGAGAGAGAGAGGGAAACAAAAACAAGTCAGAGCACATTAACCAACGCGAGAACGTTAAATATGTAGGTATGCTAGGTGTAGCCACAAGGGCTAATTAGCATCTGTAGTCCCCTGGCAGGGTTACAGAAATAAATAAAAACAGTTGACCCACACAGGAATGACAAGAAATGGTTCATAATGGCACATGTTAGCAATTATAAAAAGCAAGAAATACCCATAAAGAAACATTTAATTGAAATGGCAGCGCTGTTAGCATAATCTCACAAGAAAATAAGAATGTTGACTTTTACTTTTACATTTTTCATAAGCACTAGTAATTAATGGTAGTAATTATTAATAAGTGTAACTAAAACCTACTTTTTAATGTTATAGTTTTGAGTTTTGTCTCCACACAACAAACCCAACTCCAGATGAAACAAACACTTTTAGGTACGGTTGAGGATCTGTCATGCTGAGGGCTCATTTCTTTTACGAAGGCACAGAGAAACCTGGTGGATGTCGTCATGAATATTTTTGAAATTTCTTGACATTTCATACAATGGTAATAATAATTACTATTAATGTTAATAATTAAAAATACCTCAGGATCAGTGGTATCTGGGTCTCTCAGCAGGAAAATAGTTCAAAAAGTGCGACTGGATCAAATCAGGAAATATTTTGGTGGGAAAATTAGATTATTGTAGATCTAAAAGATTAAAAAATATTTTTCTTCGCTTGCTGTACTAAAAGGAATACGTACAATTTCCACATTTTTTTTTCTAATCGGTTGTTTCTACGTCTCTGATTTTTAGTGTATTCTCAAAAAAAAAAAAAAAAGACAATACGGGTCAGTTTTTTTTTGCTTTGAAAATGTTTCAATTTAACGAATTGGTGCAGCCAAAGTCTGCTTTGGTCTGACAGCCCGTGGATAAAGAAGAAGTTAAGCAGTAAACGAGGTTAATGAGTCGTGGATCCTTTGCGTTGTACCAGACGTTTTCTATTTTCAGATTTTAATTACACTGATGGAAAGTGTGTGAATAAGTGGGGAACAGAGGACTTTGTTTAAAAAAAAAACACACAGCAAAAAACAAAACAACATATTTTTCAAATGGAACAAAACATTTTTCTCGTATTTTTTCCCCGTCTCAGATTAACCTACTGCAGTGACACGTTAAGTGTGTCCATCCCAGCCTCCGTACTCACCGCAGTGCGTTCAGAAGCCCCTCCACGCTGTTGGACGGCTGCTCTTTCAGCACCTTGATGCAGCCCTTCATCTGCCAGCCAACAGAGACGACACAGCAGGTTAAAGGTCAACAACCTGGGCTCAACCTCGCCTCATGTCTACAATCTGTGGAAACCTGAGGACGACTGAACTGCCTTTTCTTTATGGGATTTATTTTGTTGCTGCATTTCTGTGATTTTAATATTTTATTATTTATTTCAAATTTTAGTCAGTTCATTTGGGTATTTCCAGTCATTTTTGCCTCCCTTTTCGGACGTTTCTCTCATATCTAGGGAGGCGTTCCCATAGCAACAAGTTACCGTGGGCCGTCATGTGGAAGGCAGTTCTCTCACAAGATGGCAGACAGCGAGTTTTCCACTAGTTGGAGCAAATATTTCAATTCTTTCCACTCTCCAAACGCGCCTGCTAACATGTCAGCATGCTACTGACATGTTTTATTGATATGCTAGCAGAAACGTTTGTTTTTATTCACGATCCAGTCAGATTTGTAAAACGTAGATTTAGACCTTCTCTTTTGAGATGAAGGGTTAAATCCGACTCCGTAACATGATCAGTCACGCTGCAAACACACTAAATCTTACCGAGTATTTTCAGTCTAATTCCTGGTGCAGACATCTTGAAATAAGAAAAAACGAACTTACAAGTACATTTTCAGCAAAGTATAGGAGCTCGTTTTAAGTAAATAAATCCTTAATATCGATGAAGAGCAGCTACTCCCATTGGCAGATTAGTTCGTTCACTCATAACATGAGAAAACGGTCTTGTTTTGAGTGAGTTAACCTGCCGATGGAACTGGTACTTTTCATGAATATTAAGGAATTACTGACTTAGAACAAGCTCTTATATCTCACTGAAGTTAGGTTTGTCTTATTTCAGGTGTACTAAGATATCTGCGTTGAACACCTTCACCTCTTTCACATGAAGGTGAAGAAGTGAAGGTGTTGGGTGTGTCCCTTGATCCCAGTTTAAGCCATAATGCAACAAAATGCGCAACGTTTTCGCTAACTTTGCACACGCGGCTCTCCGTACGCGTCCGTGAGCGCCACTCACGTCGATTTTGGAGGTCTTGGCGAAGGCTCCGACGGGATGGACGTGGTCGTAGAGGATGATGACGCCCACCATCACCCTCATGCAGAACAGCATGGTGTCTGTGTTGGTGAACCGGCAGCGGTACTCCCTGCAACACACAGCGTCATAGAGAGGCTCAGCATCTGCACTGCAAAAACACAACATCTAGCAACGGCTTGCCGGTCTAGTTTCTACCGAAATGACACAAAACCAGCTTACAGGTAACGTTTCAGCTTTTTTAAACTCCTTAAGATTGATGAAAAAGTGCTGGTTCCACTGGCTGATTGTTTGACTTATAGCGACATTTTTCACATGAGTGAAATAATGTGCCAGTTGAAATCGTTTTTTAATTGATAGTGAGGAATTATTGACTTAAAACAAGCTCCAACGTTGTGTTGAAAAGCTACTTTAAGTCAGTTTTAAGTCAGTTTCGTCTTATTTCTGGCGTGCTAAGATATTTGCACTAGAAACTGGACAAAAACACTTGGTGAGATTTTGTGTTTTTGCAGTGCGAAAGGAAATCCTGCATTCAGATTAAGAAGCAGAAAATGACATGTTATTATTTATACGTTTTTGTTTTTTCATTCAGGAAAATGAAAACATATCTGAAGGCGTGCTTTTTTTTAGATTACATTTTTAGTTTATTATTTTTGCTAAATTTAGTTAAGTCAACTTAGATGAAGTTGTACCAAACGCTTTATTTATTTATTTTATTAACTCTTTATTTAACCAGATAAAAAACTATATATATTTTACCGGGATGACTTGGCCAAGAAAGACCGCAAAAATTATGTCTTAAACTTCAAAGTTGATACAACTTAACAAAGAAACTAGTCTGAGTCAAGTTGAGTGAGCATTTTTTTTACAGTGTAGAACCAAAGTGACCAAACGACAAATCCGGTTACATAGAGTTTCACATCTAGAATCCGTACGTATTAGAGTGAAACTATTGGATTAGCTTCTCATAGTTCGGACTGTCTATATTATTCACTTTGAAAGGCTGTTAATTAGAAATTAGATCTGTGGCATCAAGAAAATAAAAAATCACTCACGGAGTCTCCAGCATGACACGACACACACATGCCATGGTGCTCAGGCAGTCTGTGGTGTCCTCTATCGGCAGGGTCTTGTTCTGCGCACAGACAATCAGAGAGCACTTTAACTTCAGGATCTTTAATGTGCAGAACAGAAAACAAACATCCGGAAACGGCTGTGACCACTAGGGGGAGACAGAGCGCACAGAAGAGTAAAACGAAGTGGAAGCGATTTGGCAGAGATGTGGATGAGCAGCCTGTCCTCTGCATTTTGCATGAGGCTCAGCAGCGTCTCCCATCAGGAAACTGACTCTGCAGCTTTTTAAAATCGCGGGTTATTATTGTTATTAAATTTTTTTAAAGAAAAAGACAATCGGAGAGAAAACCTTTCCGTTACGAGAGGAGCGTAATACTTCAAAATATGCTCAAATGTTTTCCAGATCAGCAAATTGAACATTTATCAAGAACAATGTACAACAAACGTAGAAACAGAATCACACTGGGTTAAAAACAAGGTCACAATGAGACGGGATTTGTTTTTAACTTGCTGCTTTTATTAGGGACGACGTTCTTTAGCCTTAAATCTAGACTAAAAATAGAGTAGACGATTAAGTCTGTTTTGAACTGTAACAAATAGAAAATTTATCAACATATTTGATGTATATTGATGATCTTGATGATGGCACTCGACAAAATGTAATATTTATTACTGGTTTCTCAATTGTTTAATGTATTTTGTTTTTATGACTTGTGTTTTTATGATGTGAAGCACTTTGAACTGCTTTGTTGTTGAAATGTGATAATAAACGTAATTGATTGGCTGATTGATTACGTGATCAGGCCCTGAAAGTCCATAAAATCTGCTTGGTTTTCGCAATACTTCCTCCATTTTTCCAGTGGTGGCCCTCAGAGGTGGGCCAGGGGAGGCCATGGCCCCCTCCTGAAACATGCTGACAGTCTAGTTAATGTCATATAAAGACATAAAGAGTCATCTTCTTCAATTAAGATGTAAATGTAAAACCATAAAATAAATACAAAATAATAAAAAAATAATTTTCTTTCTTTTTTTGTTGTTTTTGTTTTGTTTTGTTGGCTGTGTCCCCCTAAACTTTTCACTGGTCACTACACTTTCCATTAAAAACAAAACAAAACCAAAAACATTGTTACTCATTTGACTTGTGTGCTTTTTGTTGTGTTTTTTTGTCACTTAAACTTTGACCTGCGATGGACCGTACCTCTGAAACGAACTTGGTGGTGGCGTTACTCAAGGTCTTCAGCATTGGTGTCGCCTCGGCGTAGAACAGAGACATCCGATTGGCCATCTCATTGTTCACCTCGTTCTCTGCGTCCAGCTGGAAGAGATGCAGCAGTTTGGTGACGGGTTATGATTTTGATTCCGTTATTATTACTGAGTTCTCAGATTAATACTGACTTATCAATAAAGTGAACCCATTCTGCCTTGGTGGGCTTTGTCCTGATCTCACCTGCTGGTTGTTCAGCCTGTTCCTGCTTATAGTCCTCCTGTAGTAGCTGAAGTCGTTCTGAATGGCCGGGTTTGTCATCTGCACGACAGGAAATGGGATGGAATCGATTTCAAGATGTCACTAAACCGAAACGCGGGTCAGACTTTTGCCGTAGGGCTCGTTCTAAAAGCGACTCTTTCAGACCTTTAGTTCGTCGAAGCTGAGCGTGAAATGAAGGATCTCTGCAAACTGTTTGGCCAGCGCCTGCTCTCGCTCCAGGTGCTGCATGGGGGCGTAGGGCGGGCTCGTCAGCGCCTCCAGCAGGCTGCGCAGGGCGTTCTCTGCAAAAGGAAAACACAGCTCAGAAACTCCAAACCAGATCTGTCAAACTCAGTCTTGAAATTCTGTTAATTTCACTTTAAAACAAAGACAAAGAGTTTTATAAAGTGGGATGTTCACTGTATAACATAAGTCGATATCGACATTGGTATTGGATTGAAACTAGCATGTAAGATTGATACTTTAGTTTAGATTAGTCTTTGCAGAAAAATCAAACCAACGTAGCGTTTTCCTTCTACTTAATTAGTATGCGCTACAGAAAACACACAGTAAAAAAACGTCAAGGTTTGTGACAAAAAGCGATAAAAAGCTGACTCTGTGTTCCTGCTTTGCAGCTCGGCGTCCTTCTGCCTGTCGGGTCAGTGGCTGAATGAACGGCATTCGGCTCACCGGTTCTCAGGTGTTGCTGAAGGTAGCAAATGCGACAGCAGAGCCTGACCTCGGAGGCCGCCTGCTGTGGGGACGGATCAAAAGCGAAGCCTCCTGCGGCCGCGTCTCTTCCGCCGCATTAAAAATGCATGACGGCCGTCTATAAATACAGCAGAGTGGTGTTTAATCTAAAGGGCCCGGGCAGAAACCCACGAAGCATCTGCTCTCCGTCCTGCGTGAAGCGTCGCTTTGTTTTGCACAATGAAACCAAAAAGTGGAAGATAAAGAGAAAATCAGCTCTCAGGATGCAGAAAGCGAGAGGCGGACCCTCCGGATTGTGAAGGATCCAGTCCGTTTCCCTCTCCGTCATGGCGGAGGTTGAGGTCTGATAACAGCCTCATCAATTATTAGCCAGGCCTTCGCTTTATGGTAAGCTGAGAACAGCGAGTCCCTGAAATGGAGGTATTATTGGAAGGCAGAGCAGAGGCGGCGGCTGAACTCTGCTTCACTCTCCCCGTCTCTTTCAGCACCGGACGGCCGTGTAGAGCTGTTTCCCTAGCAACGGCTGCCTGGCGTTTCGGGCAGGATGCTGCGGAGATGCTGGCGAGGACGCTGCTGCCGCAGCGCGTGTGCTTATAGGAGTACTGTTGGACTAAAAAAGAAAAGAAAATTTTGCATGGCTGTTCTGACATCTGACTGCTTTGTCTTTTGGTGAAAGCTTGATTCTCTGTTTCCTGTGAGTTTTAGATGTTCCACTCCTTAAACAGACCTGACATAACAAACAAGTGTAACATAGAGTATCATATATAATAGAGAGAGGACTAAAACCCAAAGGATACTGACCCGACCTGGGGTTGTCAGGTTTACAAAGGTGTTCAAGAATCAGTCAGTTATGTTGTATGTTTGTACAAATGCGGTTCTTGCATATCATTTCTCCCATTTTGTCGTTTTCCACTGCAACTTTGTACCCAAAACTGACCAATTTCACTGCAAAAACACAAAATCTTACCAAGTATTTTTGGTCTAGTTTCCAGTTCAAACATCTTAGTGCACAAAACTAACTTACAAATAACTTTTCAGCAAGACACAGGAGCCTGTTTTAAGTAAATACTTCTTTAATAATGATGAAAAGTTTCTATTTATAAGTTTGTAACGAACTTTCTCATCAATTTTAAGGAATTATTTACTTACAACAAGCTGCTGTATCTCTCTGAAAAGCTACTTATGAGTTAGTTTTGTCTTATTCCAAGTGTAAGAAGATATTTACAGTTCTGGGTGAGGAAAGTTCACCCAGCTCCTCACTTCCAGCTCTCAGATGTCTGAGCGTTGTTTTTATTTTCATCTGGATGTAAATTCCAGTTTCCAGTCAGACCCAGACGTTGATTCGGACCAACACTTTGCATTTCTTTGTTTCCAGCCTCTTCTCGGTGGCTTTACTGGTACGTTTCGGGTCACTTAAATGTCAAAGGTTTCAGTTCTGCTTTAACTTTTTTTTTATTATTTACAGCTGGTTTCACATTTGTTTGCACACATGCCATTAAAACTCAACTTTTTCTGATTGTGCTGAAATCCAGGATGTCATAATCCTGGAGTTTTTGGAGACTTCATTCAGCCTCTTGCCGTCGGCTCTCAGACTGCTCTTCTGGACGTGTTCTGCTTGTAGACTATTTTCCAAACATCAGAGTGGTTTATTTCCAATAATTTTGGGAGCTATTTGCCAGACTTATACCCTTCCACATTCTTCTTTCAGACGGCTTTTTCGATCTCCAGACGTTTGAGGTTTAAACTTAACATGCAGCTAAAGCGAAACATCGTAACTTTGGTCTTTTTGAAGTTGGAGTAAACATGTTCTGATTTATGCCTCACATAGAAATGAACTTTTTATTCCAAAAAAATAATTTCAAAAGTGTTTCCTCCTGTTTACGTTTCTGTGCGATATTGTTTGCAATTGTTCTTAAACATCAATATACCATTCCAATATATTACAACTACAAAAATGCTGGTGTAAAGTGTCCTAATTTTTGTAACATGAATGTAGATGTAAACTTTTGCAGGAGCCAAGAGTAAAACTCAACTTTTGTTCCTGTTTATTTACATGATAGAGGTAAAACTGCAGCACAGCCAGCTGCTGCAGCAAGATAGAAAAGCAGCAGATAGAAAAGTTGTGGTTTTCTTTATTATTAGTTTGCTAATTTATATTAATATAAGTTATTAAAGCTCTCTCATTGTATGTTTCATAAATCTCTACTTTTTGGTGTCCTGCGACCCTCTGAGATGATTTTTCTTTCTTTTTAAAGATCAACGTCTCACCCAATCGGAGGGAGAACTCGTAGAACCTCTTCAGCTTGGCCACCAGGGGGCAGACAGCGTTCCAAGCCTTCTCCTGCAGAGCGAGGTCACCCGGGTTCTGGATGGCCTGCAGGAAGGCAGCAGGGAAACAGAAACTGCTTCAACTTCTTCATATCTGCACCATTAAGTCGTATTTCACATGAAAGAAACATCTTTCTATTCTGACTGTAGGGTAATTAGCACAGCATCACATATTAAGATCTAACGGGATGCATATGAAGTTTGCAATGCCAGTGAGATAGAGCGGTACTGGGAGACTCCCAACGAATCCAGCTAAATAACTGCATTAGTGGCACTAAACCAATCAAATTCCAGGGAAATCCTTGAGCTATTTTGGCTACAAGGTCATACGTAAATCCATTTCTCATAAGAAATACACAATTATAGTCATACTTCTAATCTAAAATTAAATTTTGTTGGTATTATTTCAACTGTATTTGTACGTAGCAGCAGTCCTGCCGCTGCTGCACTTCGCTGACTGAAGATGCAATGTGAAAAAGCGACCAGGCCTGGCGAAACACGGGCTGATGGATTTTTGTGGTTTAAATTCCTCCAAGGTCTCAGCGTCAGCAAAGAGCAGAAATGATTCAGCGTTCATAACTGAAGTTAGAAGAAGAAAGTTATCAGCAGAAAATTTTTGATAGATGTTGACGCCCAATGTTCAGTTTCTACCAGAGGTAATCACACCACATAAACCCTCTACATTTATTTTATGTTACAACAAAATTCAGTGTATCTCATATATCAGGGTAATGCAACACAAAAGTAGAGAATAGTTGGGAAGCAGGAGGAAAATTTGCACTTATTTAAAAACATCTGCAGCCCACTTGTGTGTACATTTTTGGAGAACATCAGTGAACAACAAATAGCATCAAGAAGAGCGAGGAACACGACAGATACAGGTTGTGAAGGTTGAAGTGGGTTGGGTTGTAAAAGATACTCAAAGTGGGAAAACGTGGGAAAAGGCGTTCTGCCAGACGAGACCAAAGTTCATACTTTTTGGCCTGAACGTACCTACTGTGAAACAGTTAGCCAGAGGTACAAAAGATCCAAGGATATCTGAGAACTACGGAGATAAACTGGGGCCAAAAATTTTAGTTTTGAAACGGAAAAATGAAAGGAAACCGAAAGGAAATAATTGAAACTGGAAAACTGTTAAAAACTTTTTTTCAGTTTCAGTTTAGTTATAATTAATGCAATGGAGAATCTGTGGCAAGACTTAAAAAAAGACGCCGTCCATCCAGTTTGCCTGAGATTTCCACAGTTTGCAAAGCAGAACGAACTGAGTGTGCAAAGCTGGTAGAAAGAATCCCCAAATATTATTATTTGCAGCGATGAGTGATTTTACAAAGTAATATTGATTCACTTTCACAATTTCCCTCAGAAAACTTGCTAAGCCTGTAGATAGAGGGCGCTAGGACAGTCATCCAGCTGCCTGCTGTGCTTTTGAGTTCAAAAATGTTTAAAGTTGAACGAGAATTTTAAAATATCACTAAGTAATTATATGAATACATTATTGACAATACCTAAAGACCAACTATAAAGTCTGTAAAAAGGCAAACATGAAAAAGAAAACTAAAGTAAATAAACACAGCCAGGTGGCCCGCCAGGCTTTGACACTCTGTGGGAAACCCTGACTTTGCATAAAATCCCAACAAAACACCTCAAAGTTCAAAACCTTTTGTGTTCTTGATGTTTTTTAAACACTGTCACTCGGATATCTGTGTCTCTTATCTCCACATGTGACGCTCTGAGTCCAAAGCGTTCTGTTGTTTCTGTGCTGCGCCTCACCTCTCGTATCTCCTGCCCCGCGCCGTTGTAGGACTGCAGCTCGGCCAGGATCCCGTGAGCCTCCTCCAGCACTGCGCTGACTTGGTTCCACACGGCCGTCTCCGCCTCGGTGGGCTGGGCATCTGATCGGGAGCGGGGGGAAAGGTGATGTAAGGCGGACAGGAGGGGTGAACGTATTCACAGAAAGAAAACCAAGAGCGAGAGAAGGGGTTAAAAAAAAAGAGGAGAGAAGGAGGTTAATAAGGAAGAAAGAGCAAAAGTTATCCTAGAAGGTCGAGAAAACCCCCCTGAGCTCTCTCTCTCTCTCTCTCTCTCTCTCTCTCTCTCTTTCTTTCTCTTTCTCTGCTGCTGCAGAACTTCATCAAATCGAGGTTTATATCTGGGCTGGGAGTTAAAGAGTTACTCACTTCTTATGTGTCAAGAGGTCAGAGGTCAGTTTGGGATGCCCTCCGTCACACAGTCAGGTCTGACTACAGACTGCAGACCAAACGGAGTAAATCACACTGATTTATCTGAAGCTGGACTGAAAATATGTCTCTGCTGTCCAATCCTCTAATCCATGTAATTATCTTATACTTCTTCTTTACCACTTTATGCAACAATTTTGTGGACTGATGCAGATTTGTTTTATTTTTTGCCTTTAAGGTTAGTTGCTATAGGAAGAAAATATCCAGACCTGCTCTGTTCTTGTTCGCTCGGCACAGAGCCTCATCGTTGGCTTACATTTCCGATTCGTTTGGGGCTTTGAATAGTTCATTTGAACTTTTCTGTTTAAACAAAGAACTTGGATGAATTTCACGATTAAGAATCAGAGTGCACAAGTTTGAATTCATCACGAAGTTTTTACAAGTTTGCCTCAAATAAAGACATACAATTCAATTTTAAAATGAATGGAAGCGCAACTCTTGATACCGAGAGCATTAAAATGTTTTTTGGATTGAATGATAGCAGAGGTTGAGCTTAATCTTCTGCTTCATCTGCATTAACAATGCACGCCCTGTATCAAAATGTCTGTGTCTGGAGACCAACCTACTAAAATAATAACAACAAAACATTCTCCAGAGATATGCCAGAAACCTATTGGTGGCTATTGAAGCAAAAAGGATTTCTCTGCAACTTGTTGAAGGATATGCATCCAAGTATTAAATTTGACTATATGTTTAATTTTTGAATCTGTGTGGACTAGAGAAAACCAAAATCTCCAATTTTTTCTCCAATCAGAATTATTTGAATTTTATTGTGTGTGCTGAACATCTATGTTAAATCCTGTCCTTTCTCTGCTGTGTTTGTACGCTCTCCTATGGAGCTAAAATTGTCTCATAATTCACAAATGAACAGACTAAGATTCTCTCCAGGTTCTCCGGCTTCCACCCACAAGATCCAAAACATGAACTGCAATCAGGTCTGAGTGTGTATCGTTAATAAATAGGCAACCTGTTACTAACGGAGACTGAAACCAGCTGCATACATGTGAGTCGTGCGATCACACCCACCTTTAAAAAAAACAAGGTTTCAAATGAATCATTAAAAGTCCAGAATCACTCTAACATTTATTTTAATGGTGAGTGGACGTAAAGTTCAGGACGTGCTCTCTTTGAGCCACGGTACCGTGTGGGTTTCTCTGTGACTCAGGTGGAACGTGAGGGAGTGTTTCCCGGGCCGCCCTGCCACGAGCCAGCAATCATGGGAGATGTGCCGTCCTCATGCACACACCGGCTGCCCTATTAAGCGCCGCAACCTTTGCTATTTTTATAACGCCTCATTACAGCCTCTTTTATTCTCTGGGTAAACAACATGCTGTCTTAACTAGGTGTTAATTAGGGAGCGATAACAAAACCAATCTCCAGACCTAAACGGGAGGAGCAGGAAGTCCTCTCGCAAGCAAAGTGTGTTTGTTAGTTTAGCTGAGATAAAACAGGAGGAAAAACAACAAGTAGCCTGACTGAGCTCCCTACACGCTCGCTCCTCTCTCTGCTCATCGATTTGTTGCACCATTTTATTCTTTCCATCAGATAATCTCATTTAGGACGTTATCATCTGAACGGACCCGGCTGTCGTCTACCAGAAAGTTTTGTTCTCTTTCATCCAGTGTGATGGATCGGAATAATCATGTTCCTGTCATGATTTTTTTTTTGTTATTATTTTAACGGGGGGAAAAAAATCCCCAATATTGTAGTAGCTCAGAAACTTTAGAGGTTGCAGCAGCAGATCGATGGAGCTGATACTGGAAAATCCAGTCGTGATTTGTGATGATGTGCAGGAATGTGTTTTGGGGATGTAGGTAAGCCGCTGCCATGTGATTGGCTGCTTTTATTTTTTGTGGCGTACTTGATAACAGAATTACTCCTGAAATTATTTCATTTTCCTGATTTTTTTTGTGTAATTTTAAATTCACATGTAAACGCTAATCTCTCTATCCATTGGTTTAGCTTAAAAAACCCAGTTTTCTGCATCGTTTTGGTAAAAAAATTTCTAAAATTTACATTTTTAAGCATGTGTCATGATTCAAATTTTAAAAGCTGTCCACAAAACGTCTCTAGTAGCCATTCAAACACAGCCCTGTAGTTAAGTTTTCAGGCAAAGGTCGGCTCAAACCAGACTTGTGTGACAGAGGTGAGAGCGTCCTCCGATTTGAGAGAGAGAAACCCAGAGAGAGACAGAAAGAGAGAGAGAGCTCACAGATGGCACAGAGGTGGATGAGAAGGGATTGTGGGGGGGTAAGGTCTTCCAAAGCTGCCATTCCCTACTCTGACTCATTCGTTTTTGCTTTTGAAGTCGAGTGAATCACATGCATAATGAAACTGGGGGGGGGGTTCAACCTATTTGACAGTTTGACGTCTCACGCCAGCAGCAGTGAGCTCCCCCGACTCCCGCTCTAACCTACAGCTGGCGAGGGAGGAGAAGGAGGAAGACAGCTGTTAAAGGGGGGAAGGTGGCAAAGAAAGGGCAGGATATGAACGGATACAGTGCAAATACAGCGTTGTGAATAAGTATTTGCCTCCTCCCGCCCCAACACTATGACGTACTTACAATGTTTCAGGTCAAGTAAATCTCAATATCAGACAAGTAAATAAGGAAAAAAGCTGGCCAAACCAACCTGAACCCATATGAAAGACCTATAAGTTGTTATGCGACCGTTGGTGGTAACAAGTGACAAAAGGCATTGAGTCTTTTACGTCTCTTTGGAGGGATTTTGGCCAACACTTTCCAACATCTTGGTGATCCCCAAAATCCTTCAGAAAAATATTCTGTGGACTGATGAGACAAACGCTGAACTTTAAAGCTAATAGCATTTCAGAGAGCATCGTTCAGGCAGTCAAACAAGGTCTGCGGCTGCTCTGCTGCTTCGGTTCCTGGAGGACCTGCTGTGATTGATGGAACCATAAATGTTGCTCTCTAGCAGAAAAAATCCCGAATCAGAACGTCTGACCATCAGTCTGTGACCTTAAGTGCAAGCAAACTTGGGTTTTTCAGCAGAGCAATGATCCAAAGCCTGCCAGTAAGTCTGCGTCTGAAAGGTTTGGAAAAATAAGACACTAAGAAAAGGTTTTGGAGTGGCCTACTCAAAGAATGCCCATAAATCCCAGTAGGATGCTGAGCCATCTCCTTAACCATGCTGTCCATCCTCTTAAACCCTCCAATAGGAATTAAATAAATGTGAGACGGGCGTTTGAGTTTTTTTTTTTGTTTTTTGTTTTTAACAGCAGTTTTAGCCACCAAAACCATTTTGCCCAGTTTCTTCGTCTTTGTTCAGTTTGTTAACTCTTGTATTTTTCACCTTGGAGCAACAACGGGAGGCTGGCCAATCCTGAGAAGGTTCATCACTGTTTCATGTCTTCTCTGTTTGTGGATAATTGCTCTCACTGGGGTTTCCTGCAGTCTTTAGAAGTGCTTTAGTAACCGTTGGCAGACTGGAGCGTTTTAGCCTACTTCATGTTGTCAGACAGGTTCTGTTTCTTGCTTCTACAGACCTGGGTTTGACTAATGAAACATAACCACCAAATGGTGGTAAATTACAGCTAGTTGATGACATGATGTGCGATGTTAGGAGATGAGAAAGACGCCGATGAACCCACGTAGTAATGAAAATGATGATTTAATAAAGAACCACGAAAACAAACTCAAAATGACAGCAAGCACTGGGAGCAAACAGATGACGAATGAATGACGTTAGACGAGGACCCGACAAGAGACAAAGACAACAGGTGGACTTAAATACACGAGGAGGGTAATCAGGAAACTAGACACAGCTGGGATCAATCAACAGGGAGGACAGGACAGAGACTCACAGGGAAACAGGACTAAACACAGAAAATCTCCAAATAACTACACAGAAAAACACAGATCACAACAGTTGATGGCAAATACACTTTCACATGGGTTCAGGTTGGCTTGAATAGCTTTACCCCTATAATAAATGAAATACCTCGTTTGAAAACTGCATTACCAAACTTTTCATGATATTAAACCTAGATCTGAAACATTTAAATGTGACCAAATAAAATCAAAAACAGATACGGTCCTTAAGGAGGAAAATACTTTTACCACCCTGTGCATCTACATCCTAACAGGCTCTTTAGTCCCGTCAAGTTTCTAGCAGGTAACATAAGTAACAACTAATATATAAGAAAATTGATATTTGATCAGAGAATGGAAATAACTTTGCAGTCCGTTTCATTTCAATCAACTCTAAGGCATCAAAGATCTTGTTAGGATGGATGATTTTTGCACTGCAGCCTCTAAAGTGGAGGAAGAAGGAGAACGAGTGATTGTATTCACAGCACTTTTCTCCACAGCCATTCTCTCTTTCTCAGCCTCTTCATCACACTCTCATACACCCGTATTAGTGGAAAGCAAACACGCAGGAAGACCTGACATCCAGCAGGAGATGAGAAGATGAGGAGG
This sequence comes from Poecilia reticulata, assembly GCF_904066995.2. Lineage (NCBI taxonomy): Eukaryota > Metazoa > Chordata > Actinopteri > Cyprinodontiformes > Poeciliidae > Poecilia > Poecilia reticulata. Next base: position 7,327,825 of record NC_088840.1, on the reverse strand, counting down.
ATGAGGAGGATGAGGAGGATGTACTCGGATGACGACAGACTGTGTGTAACATCGTCATCGGCGAGCTACGAAAAACCCACGCAGGACTGACATTTGCTGTTTATTTGTTCTCATCTTTCTGTCTGTGACGATCAAAGCGTATTGCTTCTCATCTTATAGCAGTCCCTTCTTTTGAGAGATTCTCTCAAAAGAAGCCAAATGATTCAAAAATGCCAGTCCGTGAAAGGAAAAGATAAAGCGTGAGGGGAAACAGAACAAACAGGTAGGGAGAAAACCAGGAAGTAGAGATGGTATGATGGTTAGCTGAGGTGGATGGAATGGTGTCAAAATAAAAGGGAAAGGCAACAAAGAGAAAGGGATAACTCAAAATAAGAAGCTGATGGTCTCACGTTCAAAGTCAAGGAAAACTATTGGCCCATGCTCAAGTTCGGCGCAAGCCAGCACTTTCAGGAGGTTTCCCATGAGCCCCCTGGAACAGAGAGAGGGGAGAAGTCTGTGGGTGATGAGGGGATGGCCGTGTCAGGGCGGGGGGGTTGTGCGCACACGGGTGTATGGATATGTGTGTGTGTGAGCCGCATATGTGTGTGGCGTGCAGGAGGCGGCGTGGTGGAGGTGGGCGACCGGATGAGAGAGCGGTTTGTTGGAATGGCATGGTGGGAGTAAGGCCTGGGTGATGCATGGCAACACTGACAACAGAGCATCTTCAGTCCCGCTCTCATGTGTGCTCACCAACGCGGCACAGAAACCTGCATGGAAACAACAACTACATGGATTAATCCCTGGAATACACTAGTTTGTGGTGACAAATACAGAAAAAAACTGAAGACATTAAACACATATCTAATCCTCCTAAATGTACAGCTTGTATACTTTTCTATGAAAGGCAAAGGCTGGTTTTAAGGTACATTGTTGTCTTCAAAAGTCCAGTTTCCTGCTTCCCCACCTCTCACCTGAAACTACACAAGGTGTGTATGAAGGTAAAAGGAAGAAAATTCCCTTCAACTTTATGAAACAAGTGAAGTTAATCATGTGTGTAGCTTCATCTATCCTCTACATGGCTATGCTAGCTAAAGTAGTTAGCTAGCATAGTTAGCTAGCTTGGCCTAGTAGTTAGCTAGCTTGGCCTAGTAGTTAGCTAGCATGGCCTTGTCAAGCTCCTGACATTAGGCGCAACAAGTAAAACTACTGTAGGTGTTTAGCAAAATTTAATTGGTCATTATTTGCTTTTATTTAGTCTTTTTTACCACTCTGTATGTCTGTTTCAAGTGTTGCCCTAAACAGACGTAGCCTGCCTGCTCTCTGGTGAGCTAGCTAACTCACTACTTAAAAAGGTTAAATTCAGATTTTTTCCCTTGAGCTTCAAAAATCTACGCAATCTTTACATACTAAATATATATACAGATACAACTAACAGACGCCTGTGATTTCATGTTTGGTCCAGAGGACGTGCTGGCAGCCTAGCAACAAGCAGTTGGTAAGTTTTTAATACACATTTGTCTCAAAATGTGAATAAAACTGATTAGGGCTGAAACAATTAGTCGCATTAATCGTGATTATTGAAATAATCGACAACTAATTCAGTAACCAAATAAACGTGCGCACTAAACTTAAGCAATGCTATTTTATTATAACTTAAGCAATACAGTTTTTCTTTTCTTACCCAGAAAAGTAACTGAATTGTTTATTTGCCTATTTTACACATTTTGAATATTGTAAGTGTGCCCATTTAATTTTGGATTACTTGACTAATTGTCAGAATAATTGATAGAATAAATGATTACTAAAATAATTGCTAGCTGCAGCCTGAAAAATTATACAAATAAAATGTAGCTTCCTGGTCCTGGCTTTAGGGAATGCATGAGATTTCTCTGGATTCTCCTACTATCCCCCTAACCCCAAAAAAAGCCTTATGTGCATTTTAAGCAAAGGTGATTATAGTACTTTATTTTTGTGAATGCTGCATTACCATGAAATCAAGGTGTTTGTGTTTAGGGCGTTAGAACGTCAAGCCTTGTCTGCTGCAGGTGATTCTGTTCTGATTCCCAGAAATGCCGATGGTATCTACACAATTATCTGAGTGAGAGTGGGACTGAAGAGCATCTGATAATGAGAAACAACACCCTCAACAACACTCCATCACACCATCAACGACTCAGCAGCTCACACCCCAACATTTCCCTCCCCGCACCCTTTCGGTACCCGGCCACCGACCTCCCACGGCGCCACCTTCCGCTCCACACTCACAATCCAAGCACACAGACACATGCACACACGCCCTGGCGCTCACTTACTTTCAAAGTCCAGGAAAAAATGCGGACAGTTCTCTAAATCCTTGCCAAGGACCTTAATGAGGTTCCCCATGGCCAGCGACCTGGACAGGAGGAAACAACAAAATGCATACAGGACCTGGCAGCGCGCAAGGAAACAATCCAACACACAGCAGAGACATGGAGGACACCTCAGGTTCATCTAACCCCTCCGCATTTCTGCCTCGCTCCTCGTCTTCTCCGTCCTTCTGTTGAGGCAGCATCTCCAGAGCGGAAGCAGACGCTTCAGCCATCAGTGTCACTGATCACAGTTTATGTCCAATATGCTGTATCCACTTACAGTGTGGTCTAAATCCAGCGCCGAATCATTTAGCTCACTTACTGAGAGTCACTAGAGCTGGGCAGTGGTTTTAATCCATTTACATTACTATAGTAACCCAATAAGAACCCGCCATATACAGACTGCTCCCATCTAATGGTTTTTATAGGCAGTGGTCTATAGATGCTGTGCAGAGATTTTTTTTTTCACCTTTGAACCAACATGGTGGATGCCAAAGCTAAAAAAACCACAGATAGAATGAGAAGTACAGTGCTTTGCAAAAGTATCCATGTGCATTTTGCAACATTATGGTCATAAGGATGAATTTCATTGGGATTTCAAGAGTAGATGGACAAAATGTAGTCTTTAATTGTGAAATAATAAGAAACTAAATGTGAATGTGATCATTCATTTTAAAGTTTTCCCATCCATCCATCCATCCATCCATCCATCCATCCATCCATCCATCCATCCATCCATCCATCCATCCATCCATCCATCCATCCATCCATCCATCCATCCATCCATCCATCCATCCATCCATCCATCCATCCATCCATTTTCTGTATACCCTTGTCCCTTTGTGGGGTCAGGAGGGTTGCAGGTGCCTATCTCCAGCTAAAGTTTTCCCAAAGATTCTGAATTATATTTAAACATACAGTATAACTTATTTTCCGGATATATAGTACAACTTTATAGCACAGTTAAGTAACTACGTTACCTTAAGTTGTTTTAAAAATACTGTATATATCAAACATAACTTAAAATAAATTTGACTTTGCAATTTGATGCCTTGAAATTGGGCCTCTGTCTCTTTAAGAAGCTCCTGCTCTTTCCGACACATGGCCTTCAGCACGTCATCATAACAACACATTTCCATTATCTGTTTTGAGAAATAGTTTCCATAATGAGCTCATTAGAAGCGCAGGTCAATCATATGTTTGCTAATTGCTGAAGGCTAGTCTAGAGGAGCTGATTTGGGAATGTGTGGAAGTTGGAGATTATTTAGTTTCATCTGTCCTCTCATCGGGTCTAACCAACTTGTTTGTTCATTTTAAACAATAGCAGAGATGTGGACTAACAGTTGTCCTGTAATCCGTCTTTAAACCTCACAACACTTTCATCCTGGATCTTTCTGCTGTGGTCTTTGTGATGCTGTTAGTTCCTCTGAGCACTGACCCAAATTCATTCTGCAATTAAACTACCACAGGCAGATCCTTTTTGTTGGTTACATGGCATCTGAGTCTGAGTATCAGAAGAAAACCACCGCACTCTTCACATTTTACTTAGTTTTGGTCTAACATAAAAGCCCAGTGAAACACATCAAGGTTTGTCACTGTAACATGTCAGAATGTGAAAAGGTTCAAAGGTCATGCACAGTTTTGCAAGGCACTGAAGGTATGTTATCATACTGCTGAGATTCAAAGTTTTCCCGAGCGTCTTTAGAGCAGGTAGAGGAACAGGAACATTCACTACCAGCAAGCAAGTTTAAACCAAACAGGGACATGTACGGCAAAAACAGACACAAAGCTCTGTGGATGTAAAATCTGTTTTTTGTTGTATAACGGGAGAACTTTGGTGACAGAAGCCAAGGTTTTACTTCCTCTGCTGTCTTTATGTGCTATATTAGCACTCGGGAGGGGCCTATCGGTCCATGTAGGAAGGATTTACAGCCAGCATTAACATGTTTACGAGATGCCGCCGTCCCTCGTGCAGAAAAAGAACAAGGCCCAGTCTTTTCATTACCACTCGATGAGAGCGGGGGTCGCAATGCAGCACCGAGACACAGCCGGCCGGTATTGACGTTCTGCATCATCTCCGATGGTACCCATGCCTCCTCAAATATCCTTCTGCATCTACATCAGCAAAGAAGTACCTCTGCATGCTGAGTCATTGCTCCAACAAACAAGTTTAGCCCACACCTTATCTAACTTTGCCTTATAACCTTGGAGAATACATGAACGGGAGACTTAATGAGGGGCCGCGATGTTAAGTCGAGAAGATTCTAACCACATCCTCAACAACGAGCGACTACAACCAGGTGACGCAATGTTTCCCTTTGTCAGAGGTATCCACACACATATCAGCACACACATGAGAAGCTTAGACTGGAGCAGCATGAGGTCCATCCCCAGAGCAGTGCTCGGCGGATGGTTGCCAGGATACCGTTGGCCTGGCAATGCCGTCTGCTCGCCGCAACCGAGGATGGAGGGAGAAACGGTGTGAAGCTTGCACAAACGGTCGCTGTTTTACCGCCTGTGATGTGTGTCTTTAAAATGAAACTGCACCTCGCTTGTGGCAATCACAAGGCCACGGCATGTCAAGCTTCAGACGGAGGAAATTAGACAAGCATCTCACAGACTCTCTGTCGTCTTACCCTCTCTTCCTCTCGGTGCTGATCCTCTTCCTTGGTTTCTTCACCCCAACTCTCTCTCCTCCTGTCTTACTTTCTCGTTGTGCCTTCTGAAAGCGTCACTGTGAGTAAATCCCCCAGTTCTTCCAGCTCAGAGTCCCCCAGCGGCTCCGGTTTGCCACTCGCCGCCTCTCTGGAGATGGATGTAAACTCGTACTTGTGTCTCTCTTCCTCCCTCTGAGTGTGAAGTCCACTTCGCACTTCTCTTTTCGACGTCTATTTAAAGCCCCGTGGTTTTCTCTATTAGCTTCGACCCGGATGCTGCTCAGTTCTTTCTTTCTTTGTTCACACCTTGTTCAGAGGGCGATGCTGCGCAGCGTTGAGGTTTTCTCCGCAGACCCGAGACTCTGTTAATTTCTGCCTGTTTCTGATGCTTCTCTGTCGCCACTCACATTTCTGTTGCACTAAGAATCTCATTTTCTCTTTTAGTTTCTGACACCAGAATGGGTTCCTCAAAAAATATTCCCTGCAGCTCTCCTTTCTGCCTCACTTCTCCATTTCACCACTGAGCAGCACTCTCCCGACTTCTTGGCCTTCTTTTGTCACAGGACATCTCCGTCAGGGGGCCACTCGGTCTCGCTGGTGGCCTTTGGGTGCAAAGACGTCTAAGAAGGAGGTGGAAGGCAATAGGGGCCACACATTGCATAATAGTCATTAGATCACTGACTGTTGGAGCATTGAGGCAAAACATTCCTGGAATCGGGAAGTGCGATCGCTGGCTTCTGGTCGCAGTAGTTTCTCATACATGCAAACAGACGCAACCTCTAGATATCCAGAGTGAAAGTGGAGCAAAGAATCCCTCTTATGCAACCGGGAAGCAAAGAGGAGGAACCAAGCTGAGGGGCCTCCTCGAGTCTCAATGAAGACACATCTCTGCGACCACATGGGCATGAAAAGCAGACCTGGTTCACACCGGGAGCCAAGCAGCTGAGCTAAGCCTTCCTGGCTCCTTTCAGCTCCCGCTGAAAGAATCCTCCTGTTACAGCTCAGCAGCTGAGCAAAGACACAGCACTCGCTCTCTTTGCCAAGTCCAACTTCTATTAACTCACCAATTTGAGCTTCCTCTGTACCCTCTGAGAGACTTTCTGGAAACCACAAACTGCCCTCGAGTGACGGGACGCTCACCGGCCTGTGGGTCAAACCCACTCAGCAGCTGTGCCGAGAGAGCCGGCTGTCCAAAAAATAATGTGTTTTTGCTCACTGTCTTTTGTTTCCCTACCTTCTTTGCTTGTGTTTATCCCACTGGAACACTTCACTGCATCAACCAGGGCTTCTCAGCTCCCTGCGCTGGTTACAGCATCAGCACCCGACACCTGGAGAAGACGGACAGGAAAGAAAGAGGATCATCATCAAACTCTACACACCACAGCAAAATGGCTGGTGCTTGACCAGGCAGTAAGTGAAGAAAAATCTTTCTTTTCGGTTTTGTGGCTGAAAAACATCAATACATCATTTGGAAATGTGAACCACCAAACAAAAATTCAACTTTAGTAAAAATATTAGAATTGACCGTAAAGGCCTGTAATATGAGGTTAAAACCTCCAGTCTTCTGGTGTTGTGGGCTTACACAAGGAGCCTTCTTAAAGGAGCAATATTGAAGCTATACATAAATGTAAGTGAGAAACATAAACTTTGCTAACTCAGTTTCAAAGCTACCTGTTAAACCAATGCCTGGAAAGCTGAACGCACATGTCGCGCTTTCTTCTGTACTTTAAAGCTCATCAAATTAATCTCATTATTGTGCTTCTTATGCAGCCTGGGCCACGTCTGACCCGCTGACTGGTGTAACTATTAACACTGCTGCTGCCGCCCTTGCATCATTGAATCTCATCAGGAGAGAGTGCAGACTGGAGGAAGGTGGCATATTTGCAGAGTGGTTGCTAGGGAAACACAGCCTCTCATTCTCATGGCAACACACACTCAGGCATGGCTCGGCGTTTTCAGCTCGGCACCTCGGTTGGATAACGACGGCCCACACTCGGTTCACTGTTTCCTGTGTTTCCGGATTCATCCAGGAAACATTTTTGCTCTTGTGGAACTTCCACATCCAGTGATTTACTTCGGGAGCTTGACAAAAACTGACCCAGGTCAAACGGTCAATGGCTGCTGATCACCCCTGTGCATAGGTCAAATTCACACCTGTGGACATAACCGAGGGGAACATCATCTGTTAAGGGAGGTTTATCTGTTCTATTGCTTTGTTAGGAGAAGGTATTTGAAGACATATACAAAATCTCATTAACTTACAATATGCTAAACCTATCAGAGCTGTTGCTTTTTGTATTAAAGTATTAAAATATATCTAAATATGTGCAAGTTTCCAATTTCATCCTAAGCCCAGGGCTCTTATAGCGCTGATGGATTACTATTTTCAGTTCTACTAATTAGCTTAGCGCTTCCGTTCGCTGTTTGAGCTCCAAACCTTCTGTTTGCATTCTCAGCACTTTTTTAATTTAACCACGAGCTGTGCGTAATATCATCGCACTCGCCTTTCACACTCCAAGAGCAGAATAGGTGCAACTATCTGGGGCATATGGGTCAAACTCAAGGCCCAGGGGCTAAATCCGGCCCGTCATAGCTCTTAATGTGGCCCTCTAGAGTCCAAATAACACCTGTGTGCTCAAATATTATTTTAACAAATCAAAGCAGTTTTGTACCTGTACACTGTCAAAGTAAATCCACTCAAGAATCAACAGATCCCCACATTTTCTCTAGAGTTTTCTGCAATTTTTCTGCAAAATAAGTCAAAAATGTTGGGTTTAAATTATGTTAACTTCCACCTGCAGGGGGCATTATGTCTCACAGCCAATGCTGCCACAGCCTTACTTGATGTGAAGTTATCATCCGATAACGATGTGGCAAGTAACAAAACAGTCACATTCACAGACAAGTCCGCAAATATCTCAACATTCCCCACAAGCTTTTCTGAATTAGCCCAACAAAATCAGTTATTCTGATTGCAAAAACCATGAAATCCCAAAGGAACTAACCAGTTTTACAAATGTTCAACATTATTTAAATTTAAGCAATTCAGGCGATTTGATCTAATCGACAAACACAGCAGGAGGGAGAAGGAATGGACCGGTTTCTAAACTAGCTATTTCAAACTTTTCTTAATAATGACATTTATGAACTCCAACTACATGAGCTACTTCCTCAGACAAATTAGCTTGACTTGACTTGAAAGTAGAAGCCATATTGGCGACTTGGGAAAGCAAGTGTAGTGTTCAGTTTTGTCTTATTTCAAGTCTACAAAGAAATTTGACCTAAAAACTAAACCAGAGCAAAAATACTTGGTAACATTTGGCATTTCTGCAGTGCATCACATCATTCAGTACACCATACTGTTTGTCTGAGCAGCATATCAAAAATGAAAACAATCTGTGTGTTACAGCTTCAGTTCATAAGGTTAGTGTGTATTTCTGAAGTAGGCTAAACCCAATCAGTCTGATCCCCGGAAGACTTTGATATTGACACTGCACTTATGAGCGTCACCATGAATCAGTGTCCCGTTAATCAAATATTAGCCTGCTCTGCTTTCTCCATAGAGCAGACACCATCAGAAGGGTCTGGAAAGCTTTAACAGCAGCAGCATATCAGGCCCATCGTCAAAAGGAGGAGTACGTTTCCAGCAAAAAGCTCAGAAATTTTTAGATTAATCTCAGGGTTTTATCTAGAAAAAAAAATAGAAATGTCAGAGTTTCAAAAGGCAAAGATTTGCTACAAAAAAACACTCAAAAATGCTAAGATGAAACTGTAGAAAAAACAAGGAAATTTCAGAGTTTTGAAAGTTGGAACATTGGAGAAATCTCCAAGTGTTCTAGAAAATTTTTGGGATTAATATCAAAATTTCAGAGATTTTTGGCAGAAATTTATTCCTTTTTTTGTCTCTTGCACGCTGTCGTAGCTTTCTCACAAACTGCTCACATAGAAAGCCTTGCTTGTACAACGTGCTGAAAAAGACACTTCTTTGATAAGATAAAGAAAAGTCTGCAGGAAATGTTTTTTTAATCCGATCTGTCTGACTTTTTCGCTCTCTCCAGCCTTAAAGTCTCCTCTTTGATGCATTCTGCTTGATCCACCTTTCTTCTCACACACCTGTTTGACTTGTTCTTTTGATCCTCTGCCTTTGTCAGCATATCTAAAGATAGCGACGAGAGCAGGAGGCTGTGGTTGTGTCTCCGAAGAGAGAGGAATCAGACGGCCTTTTTGGCCTCATCTAAACCATGCAAGTCTAATTTTTAGAACACAACAGGACGATCAGGTTGTTTAAGGACAGAAAGGAGAGAGAAAATGCTAAACAAACCCAGCATATGTGACAAAGAGTGAGTTTCTGGAATAAAGTGGAAGCTAACTCTGTCAAATGCATCTAGAACATCATTGCTAATGGATTCCTACAGCCAACTGGCCTCAGGCCAAAGATATACTTGATGCACTGAAAGGAAACTAAAAAAAAAAATCCTCAGGAAATGTTGGCGATGGCTGCCACTTATCCTGTAGCTCTGTGGGCCACCAAAATGCCTTTCCAATCTGATTTAGACCCAACGATAGACACTTTTGTCTTTAAAGAATAAAAGGAAACCACAATTATGAGATTTGAGCTACAGAAATTTTACTTTTGGACAGTTGCTATGATGCATAGCTGTCACAGTGAAGTATGTTCACATCGGGGAGCTGAGTAATATCTCAAAAGTTCAAGTGATACCTGAACTAGAGGCAAATGTTGTCAATGTCATAACTTTTTTCTTTGTTGTTTTGTTTTCCATTGCTAATCTTAAGGCATTTATTACTGCAGTATTTCTACATTTTTATTCTGAAAATCCCAACTTGTAACCCAGTTGGTTTTGGGTACATTAGGAATTTGAAGCTCACTCTTGCAAAAAAAACAATATTGAAGACTTGTGGATCTGACCTGTTCCATAATCTGCTCTATTAAATATGGAGGCTTTTATTTTGAAGAGTACTCATAAAAACCTAAACCTGGTACTCCAAATTGCTAACCCTGAGAAAAGGCAAATTAAAAAGGACCTTTGTCGTACTTTCTTTAGCAATGTGGAACATTGTTTTATTATTAACTCATTTATGAAACATGAGGCGTTAAATCTGCAAGGATATCCATAATTATTATTAAAATACTGAGACATTTAAAAGCTACTCAAAGTACGTCAACAAATAAAAGAGTGAGCCTCTCATTTTAAAAAATTAGAGATTTATTAGAACAACTTTTATTTCGTTCTGTTGGTAATCTGGAACTTGCTTTTGCATTAATCGGACCTGTAAGCTTTTATTTTGAAGCGAGCCTAAAATTTATTCTGAAAATCCAAAGCAGTAACTACATTTAGGTATTTCAAACCTCCTGCTATAACCATCACCAACATGATTTTATTTATTTATACACTTTATTTTGAAAGGCACCAATAAATGTAACTGTCTCTCATTAAGGAAAAGAGAATATCAGAGATGGAAACTAAAAGCGAAGCCTATGATGTTCCTGCACAACCCCTTCCCCTTTATTCTCCCTTCCTCTGTGACACACACACACACACACACACACACACACACACACACACACACACACACACACACACACACACACACACACACACACACACACACACACACACACACACACACACACACACGGGTGCCCGGTCCAGAGCCATGCACGCATGGTGCGCCTCCTTAAAGGGCGATTGCAAATGAGCATTGTGAGCCTGGTCTGTGAAGCTGACAAAGAAAAGCGGAGAGGATGCCTGGAGAAGCGGAGAGGGATGTTGTGGCATGTTTTAATGCAAAAACATGTTGATCTGGAGTCATTTTTCAAATAAACTGCAAAAAAGTTAAATATATGGTAACCCTGCAGGCGCAGATCCTATCTTTAAATTACTAACCCACATATTTGTATTTTTTGCTGATCTTTTTCCTTACAGTCACAGACAATTTTTGAGAAAATGAAGTGTCTTACTTTCTAATCTTATTTTTTCCCCACCAAGAGAGTATGTTTTATACTTAATGTAGCCATGAATATTAATATGAATATGGCGATAAGGCTTCTGGGGTTTTACAACCGTAGAATAGCAGAAGCATTTCAGACTTAATAGTATCTCCTATGTTTATTTGAGAAGTGGGATGTTGCTGCTCATTAGCGCCTGTCGAAGCGAGAACACACACCTGGTTCTTTCAGGGCTCTGATGATGCTGAATGCAGTCGTTAAACACCGTTTCCCAGAAGCCCCGCTATCTGTAAACAAAGGCAGGCGAGCTGCTCTTTGTCCTTGGTGGGATGCTCACACGTTGTTTTGCTGCGGGTCGGGGGACGGCCGCATGCGTGACTGCTTTTACAGGCCGGGTCACGTTAAATGGGGGGAAACAAAAGGACGTTTGAGTTTATTTGAAGAGACAAATTGTGTCTGATTTAACTCAGATTTAGGCTAAGTGTAATTTTACATTAATCATGGTTTGCGTATATGTGCATTAAGCTGGAATGAGTTTTTTTTTTTAAATGATCAAGACAGTTTGATGGTTTTGCTATATTTATACAAATGTTTACGTAAAATGTGTTTAATATTCATGAAAAAATCCACATAATATACAAATATTGATTAGTACTGTTACAAAAATGTTATATGTTATGATTTATTTGTATTTCACATACAGACTTTGGCAAAATATATGTAAAGTAGTTGATCCTAAATGAATATTGTTCTGAATATTATTTTTCTGGCCATTCCCCTCTTTATTGAATAGTCACTAAAGGTCGGATGTCTGACTGATGTTTTATGGAGAAGAGATGGGTAACACTCCTTTAGCTTCCAGGATTGTCTTTATTTTTCACGACCTGACCAGTCCTTAGTTGCCAATTACTTTTCTCCATAAGCATCGGAAATGTGTGTCAACTTCCTTTCAGCCAGCTGACTGATTGTGTGCAGGTAAATGTACACAATGTGTGCAGGGGGAAATATCAGTCATTTTCTCTGGATCTTAAAGTGCAGGAACAGCGCTGAACATTTTTGTTTTGTATCAAAGTTTTATAAAGTTACAGTTTTAAAACAGCAAAACCAACTTGGTTAAGTTTTATTCCTTTGTTTTTTTTAGTCAAAGATACAACAAGAACTCCCACTAAAGTCAGATGTCTGACTAAGAAAGTTAGATGTCAGTGAATAGCTTCAAAATAAAAAATGTAAAACATTGTAATAACTTCACTAAAAATCCACAGTGCAATGCCGGTGATTATCTTTTGGTGATGGATCTAATTATGTTCGACGCAAAAGTCATCAGGAAGGAAGAATGGAACGAGGAAGTAAAATTGTACCGGGTGAACAGGCGTCGTTCTATGGTGTGAAAAACAGTGGCTGCTCCAACAAGGACAAAAAAGCCAAACTGGCATTATGAATAAACTAAAATCTAAAAATATCGCAGGGAAAGAGAAGAGCGGACCCAATAAAGTGCAGAACTGGGTCCTATTGTGTTTAAATCCACAGCCAGCGGCTCATGACCACAGAGGAGGAACGAATTGACCCCTGACCCCCTGTGCAACCGGCAGTCTATATTGAGCTCAGTGCGCTGAAGCCCGCTGGAGCGACTGGGCCCGTCCTTGACGGAGGCGATGCTCCATCACAGAGTGCTGCAGCGCGTCTCACATGGCAGACGATGCAGCGCTACGCTCTTCCCAGCTCCACTGGGAGGAGAAGAATAGCAGCAGCAGCACCTTCAAACGCCGGAAATTGGCTTCAGCGCAAGGCAGAGCTGACGGGGCGGCAGGGCGGTGGGGGGTGGGATTGATGGAGCAGGAAGAGAGTGGACTAAAAATGGATGCGGTCAATCCCCGGTGTGAAAGCGTGAGATCTTGGCCGTTTTTCAGGTTTATTCCTGTCTAATGGGATATTTTCTATCCCTGTTGTGTGTGTAGCTTCTATTTTTGTTGTTGTTTTGATGACAAATAGCAACGGGAGCTAACTAGATGAGAACCTATTGATTTGGAGGGGGGAAAAGAAACAAACATTAAAAAAAAAACTGTGTTCGAATTGTCTCACAAGCCTGATCAAACATGAAATAAAACCGGGGCCGCCAGCGTCCTGGTGTGTCTATGGCATGCTAGGATCTGGCATGAACACAGGAGCAAACACACAACCACACAAACACTCCCTGTTGTTTTAACTTCATAGAGTTGAACCATTAAGGAAATGGGTTCCAAAGCCACTTTCACACCCCCCCCCCACACACACACACACATAGACACTTACAGAGGTACTGATTTAAAAAAAAGTTGTAAGGAGAACTGATACCACAGTACTACGCTACGCCTGTCATTCTCTCTGTTCTGCCACTAATGAGCTTCCATAAGGTGACTGAAAACTTTTGCACGACTTGCAATGATGAAAAGACTAAAACAGTTCACCTATGACATCAAATTTATTGACTCCAGGTAAATGTCCATTTGACCAAACAAATATAGAACATGGATGCAGGGTTTCGGTTTTGGACTGCCGTAGTCTACTGTATAACGACAAAAAATCTGGAAATCAGACAGCCTGTGTGGTTCTAAAATGGGATTCTGCAAACCTGCGTCGGTTGAGGAATGACGAGTATTTCTGCTATGATGCAATCTTGAAATATTTCAGCTGTTGCTTACTGAACTATAAACCCAATTTGCTGCACTAAAAATAGAAACTGACTGCAGATTTTTGCCTTAGTCAAGCAAAAAAGAAGAAATATAATCTGATCTCAGATTTTACAGATTTTACATCAACAACCTGTAGGCAATAAATTTAAGGGACTTTCTGGATTCACATCAGGAGTGGTACTAGCCTGACCCAGCCAGGTATTGGGTGCAAGAGGCTTGAATGGCAACAGATTGCATTCGTTGACTGGTGTGTGGATTTATGTCAACAGCAAGATCTCAACTACCATTTTCAATTGACAAGACTGTAGTGGTTTTGAGATGGCAAGCTGCAAATAGGTACCTCCATGGTCAAACCTTGAGGTTCAAACCTTTTCATCAATTGTGGTGGAAAAATGCACACAGGCTCAACTGGACGGGGCAACCCACAATGAAGAAAGATATACCAACAAATTTCAGAGAAACTGTGCACCCAGGGGTACGCACACAAAATTACATCATCAGAGCATCGATAGCCATGTCCTCACAGTGAGGAATGCACTGCCAGTGCAGGAAAATCCAACTTGGCTAGAACCGAATTGGACGTTAACCGTCTAGAGCAGGGGTGGGCAATCCTGGTCCTCGAGGGCCGGTGTCCTGCAACTCTTAGATGTCTCCCTGGTCCAACACACTTGAATCCAACAGCTGAATCACCTCCTAAATGCAGTCAAGTTCTTCAGAGTCCTGCTAACGACCTCATTATTTGACTCAGGTGTGCTGAAGAAGAGATACATCTAAAAGTTGCAGGAGACCAGCCCTTGAGGCCTGGAGTTGCCCACTCCTGGTCTAGAGTGAGACTTGACAATGGAGATGAGGCTTGAGTCTCTCATTTTCTGATAAGTTAAAAACCCATTTTTAACTTACATGAAATAGTCTTTGACAATCAGAAAAACAGCATTTAGAACATGTGTGAGAAATATTTACTGGTGAGCACAGAGCAGAAGCATTTTCAGTAGTAGGTCACCAGGTTTGTTTTTAGCTCAGGAGGGATTCTGGCCCACTGGTTCTTACAGAAATCCTTCAGGGTTCTTTGCTGCATTTCTGCAACCCAAAGTGTCAGATCCCTTCACAGATTTTCAGAAGCACAGAGGTCTTCTTCTTTAACCTTTTTGTTGTCTTGGTGACATGTTTTGGGTGATCCTCAGTGTTCTGACGGAGGAAAGAAAGTTCCTGTTCTCCTCCAGAGTTTGCAGTACCTGCTACCGTGCATTAGCCCCAAAGCATGATAGTTCCACCTCTATGCTTGGCTGTGTAGAAAGAGTTCTTCCAGACATATTCATCAGCCTTTCTCTTCTTAAAAATCAAATGGGTCAAGCTGATGTCAATGACCTCAGTCTCATCTGATCACAGAATTTTTTCTCAAGAATGTAAGGAAGGTCCAAGATTTCAATTCAGCAGAGCATGCTGCGCTAAAAGGTTCTTGGTGACAGTAGTCAGTACTGCTTTCAAATCTGATTCCTCATACTTCTGTTGATCATCCTCACAAAGACTACATCCTGCATGGATCTTCAGACTGAGGGCCATTGATTGTCTTTTCATCTGTCAGTTCCAAATAAACACATTTAGCATGTAACAGATTGTAGACCCCTCCAGCCTTTGACAGAAGTACAATCCTGGCCCTGCGGTTCTTTGGCCGCTCTTAGGTCGTACACATCTTAGTGGTTAGATTTTGAAAGAGAATGCATCTATGGACAGGTGTGTTTGGTAGCTGATAGATTTATGTGCCAAATGACTGCTTATCCAGTCTTGTGAGTCAGATTTTCTACTCCAGTGTAGAGGAACAAGTACGTCTTTTGCTTGTAGACATGCAAATCAGTTTACAACGTTTATATAACAAATTCCTTCTGGATATTTATTTGATATTCTGTCTCTTTACATCAAAATGAGGCTGCCATGTAAATTCAAATACTTGTTTCCCCCGCTGTAGACATTGAGAGATGATTTTCCCTCTCACTCCCTGAAATCTAGCAGCAGAACAATAAACGGTACTCTCTCCTCCCACCCTCCTCACTTCAGCCTCCCACTTGGTCCCATCGGCTCCAGCTTCCCTAGACCTGGTGGCATCGATCTCAAATATGTCCAGAGGGTGAACATTCATTTGGACTATCTGTTTATGTTAGTGGACAGCGATTGATCTCATCGACAAGTTGCAGGCCACAACGCTGTCGGAAGTCCCACGAGGGCAGATCTGAGGTAAACTGATTACTCTCAGAAATTTGCCCACTTCTGCCTTCGTTCAATACTAAAGAGAAAGTT